>NC_068448.1:61386576-61986576 GCF_023373465.1 Oncorhynchus keta | reverse complement strand
AGTAGTCTGGGCAGGTGGGGGTGTAGGGAGGGGTGGGGGTCAAGTCATTTATTTAAACAGAAACACACTGCCATGGAACTCAGAAGTTGAGTGCCAGCGTTGCTTTTAATCAGAGGTAAAAATAAAAAAAACAGAGCTTAAAACAGCAGAGGAAATGCTAAATGAGCTTTCACCCATGTGTGTTCTTATCAGTATTCCCCATAGCACGGATCTCATTTCAGACAGAAACTCCCTCCCTGTGCTTTAATAAGAGGTCATTAACAGAGAGGAGAAAAACAAATGGAAGCGGATTGATCTCAGATTGTTATCAAAACGTTTCTGTAGTTAGAAACAGATAAGATAAGCATTCCTACAACATGTTGTTGAAATATAATTTGATCTGATAAATTAAGCTCATTGATTGCACCCAAATTGAAACAGCACCATCTAGTGGTCAACATCTGGTAATATCAGGATGAAGGATGTGATAACTTCAATGACAAATGTCTCTGAATAAGGAATAAATAAACGGAGAATACTTTACATAGGATGAAGAAACAATACTCAGAACCGCAACTCCATACTACACGTCAGACATAGAGAACTGATACTATATAGTCATTGTTGGGGTGGGATTGGTGTGAGGCGGGGCATGGGTCCTTGGGTGGCGTTTAACCATGTCTTTGGATTCTTCATGTCTTACTCATTGTTAGAAAAAATGTTTGGTCCAAATCTGATGTTATTTAATTGATTATGGCCAATCTGGATGCAATCATTTATCGTAATTTCTCAGATCAAATTATATTTCAACTAAATAATGTTGCAGGAACAATTTCAGAACAATCTGAGATGGTGGGAATCGAAATCCTCTTTCTTGTGCTTTTCGAGGTGGAACGACCAAGGCGTTTTATATTTTGGAGGCTCGTATGATCTCCATTACGGGTGTGTTGACATGGCCATAGTCGTATTCAACTGCAGATTAGGAGCAGCACGCGGAGGGATGTCTGTGTCCTAAACTTGCAGTGGGCAGACAAGCTTGCTGTCACTTAGTCAGCCTGTGCAGTTCACATTTTTACCCTACCCGCTTGTTAGATATTATGCACATTGATAGCTTGGTAGGCTAGCAAACGTCCTTCGCCATTTGATTTATCATAGCAGCAGGCTAACACGAGGCAGCAGCAATCTAAATGATCAGACCGAAACAAGTGAGAAACAAGTGAGAAGTGATCGGATTCAGGTGAAGTTATGAAGAGAAGTGAGTGAACTGAGAAATACACCAACACTATGTAAATACTTGGGATGCACGATATAAAAATCTGTGAACATATCGGAATCGGCCGATATTAGCTAAAAATGTCAACATCAGTATCGGCCCGATGTCTATTTTAAAGCCGATGCGCAAAACCGATGTCAAAGCTGACATGCATACCTACATAAACATAGGTACATTACGTAATAACGGCATGTAAAATGTTGCGCTACACGTGCAACACAGCATTCCTAACCTAGCCCACAATGTCTGCTGTGTGGATCGAGCAGTCATCAAGTCGAGCAGTTATTTGAAAGAGTTAAAACATTTCAGCGAGACAACTCATTGCCCTTGACAATCAGCCGTACTGTCGTGGGAGATGTTGGCTTTCGCCGACTGGTCGAGCCCCGATACACATGTTGCCCTTCCGGAGTTACACAGTAATAGCGTCACTGCTATTAGCTTCACGACATACAATGGAACGCCGTTTGCGTCTTAGGGGTGTCAAAAAAGACACACGTCAAATTACACTATTTGAAGCGTTAAATAAGCTTTTAATTTGACACGTCAAATAACACAGTTCTATTATAGAATGTTGTGCGTCATGAATTTTCACGTGGAAGCCAAGCTATTTGTTCGACTACAACATCTGGGGTAGCTAGCTTTAGCTTGGTACCTAGCTAACACCAATACAACCAGCTTGAAAACAATGACCAGTAGAAACTGCAGTCATTTTCATTATTCTTAGCCATGATTTAGGAATTGTTGTAAGTATTAGCTAGGTAGCCAGGTAGCCATTAGCTAGGTTGTTGTTCACCTATTGAAATTGAACTTCAGTTCATGAAAATAAAGAGCTAGCCAGCTACTTAACCCTGTTGCCCAAAGCTAATGTTATAAGCAGCCAGCTAGCTTCATCTGGCTAGTGATGCTCGACAAGACCGAGTTATGTATTGTGAAGCTAGCCACAATAAGGATTAGGCACAATACTGGAATTTGCAGTTTGCCTTCAAAATAAAAGTACCTCTGTGAAAGTGATGCAGAAGGTTACATTTGGTGGAATCATGCTATATTTAGACTAGATAATGTTAAACAAGGTTGGAATGTGAAGCAATGAAATGGGGTAACAGTTTACTCAATACCCACAATATATTTTTCCAACGTCTTCCTCAGAGTTAACAGACTCAGAGCTAACATCCACGCAGTATTGCTTTTCCTCGGGAATAGTGTTCAATACATATAGGTTGACAATAAATGTGGCTAAATTCACAGTTGTTTCAGAGTCCCGCAATAAGAGCTACGATGCTAATGTTCTCTGGGTGTCACTGAGTAGACTGATAACCCATGTCATTGATTCACAATCTATAGGTAAGGCTGTACAGTGAAATAAGTATGCCCCCAATGCAATTATAAAGTATAATACATCCAGTGTGATTTCAACTGATTTTTGTCAAATTAAAAACATTTTTTTTGTTGATTTTATATAACATTAAAAACATTGTTAGCATGATCTATTCAATTATGGCATAATTCGACCATTTGTATTCATTTGCGTCACTGTCAATAACACACTTTTATTTTGAAGGCTAACCGCAAAGACCACTATTGTGTCTAATCCTTATTGTGGCTAGCTTCACATAGATGGGTCTGACCACCATTAATCAAATAAGAACTGTCTTAGAAATTTGGGTTATTTTAGATGAAGACACCTAGCTATATAATTAGCTAGCTAACTATAGCTACTGAAAAATATTGACGTTTTGCTATGTTTTGGGGGAAGAACATTCTTTGCATCCATGAGCTAGCTAGCTTTTTTTATGACCAACACTGTAGGTGCATGAGATAACTTTACCAGCATATCATAGCATACGTTTTGATGAATCGTTGTGACATATGAAATACGAGTGATAGTGTAATCAACGTGTAATAACTACGTAAAACATTTATGAAAGCGTTGAAATATTATGTGACGTGCAGTCATATTCAGGTCCTGATTGGTCAACAAGCTTATTTAAATAGCATAACCAAACGGCGTTCCATAGTATGAGAAACGACTGAACAAATGAACAACGAAACAGCACAGCAAGTAAGTGAAAGAAATAGGTTTTGATTATGTTTTACTGGTAATGTGGGCATACGTAAATACCAACAAAATAACTTTTTGGTCAGTGTGGTGTGTGTAACCTTTATTTAACTCGGCAAGTCAGTTAAGAAAAAACTCTTATTTACAATGACGACCTACACAGGCCAAACCCGGACGACTCTGGACCAATTGTGCACCGCCCTATTCACGGCCGGATGTGATTCAGTCTGGATTCGAACCAGGGACTGTAGTGACGCCTCTTGCACTGAGATGCAGTGCCTTTGACCGCTGCGTCCATGTGTGTGTTTTAACTATTTAACTGAACTAGGATGCTTAAAAGGCCGATAAATGTTGTTGTTATTGGCAAGGAAAATATTGGATATTGGTATTGGCCAAAAATGTCATATCGGTGCAGGCATAGAAAATAGTAGCCAAATAACTGGTTGATGTGTAATAAGTTCTTAAAGGCTCAGTGCAGTCAAACATGTTATTTTTCTTTGTGTTTTATATATATATTTCCACACTATGAGGTTGAATAATCCTGTGAAGTTGTGAAAATTATGATAATGCCCCTTTTTTTGTAAGAGCTGTTTAAAAAGACTGCCTGAAATTGCAGCCTGTTTTGGAGGGATGGAGTTTGGTATGCCTGGTGATGCAGTAAATTAGTTAATACCAATAAGACAATTCCAAACCCCTCTGCCAATAACAGCTAGTTTTCAATTTTCCCCTCCTCACTCAAAACACTCCCAGACAGTCCTAGCAAAAAACTAGACTTAAACTTCCCTTAATAGCCTTGGCGTTTATTTGTTACAATCACTCTACACAAGAGGCGATTATTAGAGAAAGGCTTCTGTTTTCTTAAATCACACAGCTTTTGCTCATTTGCATAGTTAAAGCTGCAATATGTAACATTTTGGGTGACCTGACCAAATTCACATACATCTATAACACATTTCTAGCTTTCTCATTGAAAGCAAGTCTAAGAAGTGGTAGATCTATTGGTGGTAGATGTATTTTTATGCTGCTATGTTAAGTTTTACTTTCGATTTTGTACACCAGCTTCAAACAGCTGAAACAGCTGAAAATACACAATTTTTGGTTATGGAAAATATATTTCAGTGGGTTTAGATGGTACAATGATTCAACACTATACTTCCTTATTTTGTCACAAACAGAAATTAGGCAAACTATTAGATTTTTTTGCAACCAGGAAATAACGGATTTCTGCATAGTGCATCTTTAATTGTTTAATTCCAGCATTCACTTCCAGCATTTTAATACATTTCTTCATTTCCTGCACTAATGTGTACACACTGTAACCACATTTACAACCACAGTTACATATCGTAGAAAAACAAATCCAGAAAGATGTGATTGAAATGCAGACAGATAATTTGTACATTTGACATGGTGGGATCGATTTGTGTTTCTACAATTAATAATGTCACCAAATGAAGGTGGAAAAAACTTTATGCGCAAATATTGATATAACAGCCATCATATTGAAGTCAACTTGGAGTCAAGCGACGATATGGTGTGTGGTCTTCCCATTACAACTCAGGAAACCATGCAGTATATTAGGCTACAGATGAAATAAGTGATGAACTTCACAGGGTGGTGAAAGTGCAAGGTGATGAGCGTGATGCTCATTTCCAATAAATATTGAGGGTCTTATTCTGGTGACATGATGATCGATGCTTGACTACCGTTTGACAAATACAAATATTCTCCCTCTTATCCAGAATAATAATAATCTCAACATGTAGACTAGACTGTATCTGCGAGCTGTTGACTCGAGTAGTCACATTGGCGACAAACCTATCGGTAGAGATGAAAACGCGATGGAAACACATTGAACTTTATAATTTTATTCAGTCCATGAAAATGAAAAAGTACATTGTGTGTGCACTAGGACATCACACGCTGATTTTTTATCCACAACCTGAAACACACCACTGGTGGGAAAATGCACATATTTTCTTTATGTGGATTTTAGGATATTCGCATGAAAATCTGTCACCAATTGGATGGAAACCTAGCTTGTGTCACATTTATTTTGTCTTAATATTCCTTTTCCTTGACAGGATAATTATTTTCGTCTTTCGCTACACCCGCAATAACATCTGCTAAACATGTGTATGTGACAAAAACATATATTTTTTTACTTTCGCCACTAGAGGTCAATCAGCTGATGTCTGGGGATTTGTACCACAATCTATGGTCTGTACTCCCGAAGTAGACTCTTTTTGTGCTAGGTGTTCTCAGCTGTTAGCAGCCAATGGCTGGAAACTACAAGTGTAATGGAACTTACAAATGTAGATCCTTCAAAACACCCCCAAAACAGGGAAACAGATCCCAATCAAAGGTGTTATCATGTGCTCCACTAAGGCAGTTATTTATCTTATAGAAATGATGTGGGCGAGCGCAAATTAAAAGTATGAATCTCGGAGCACCATTAGGTGCAAAACTCGATTTACCCAGTTGCGGCCCACTTTTTGGAAGGGACCACTCGATTTCGTCCCTACGTTATATTGGCATTGAACATGTCACCCTCTCTAGGAGCGGGGGTGACCTCGACAATTATTTGCTCAACGAGAGGCTGTCTGGATCTTTAATTTTAAGACCCTTGCGACGATATGGTGTGTGGTCTTCCCATTACAACTCAGGAACTCGGTCTCAACGTAGACTTTGATCTGAAACCATTCATTTGAAAAAATATATATATTTTACCTTTATTTAACTAGGCAAGTCAGTTAAGAACAAATGCTTAACTTGTTCTCCCTCTTTTGTTCTACAAACTAATAGTTTGTAGGACTATGTAGCCAAATTGTATCTATGATCGTATGCTATCCATTCATGTTTTTTGTATGTTATTCTTATATCTGAGAATTAACCAAATGATATCAGGCCACACCTGGCCATGATTACAGACACGTGTCCTTTGACACTATATAAAACTAGTGACCGCAGTGTTTGTCATTAAACCCTGACGAAGATGTTGGATATTAGGTTAGTGTGCGGCTCTCCTTTTCTTTTTCAAGCAGCCAATGGTTAGCAGCTTCATAGTCGCGATAAAAATGGATGACTGCCTTCATTGTTTTTGAGTCATTACTGAATTATTTAATGTAACAAATAAAAACATTAAACCTTGTAAACAATTTATGGTAATTCAATGGTAACGTCGTAAACAATTAATTTAGACCCAGACGTGTATTTGCTACAGCGTGCTGTTGGCCAGCTATTGAAAGGGACAGGTGGCTATTTGAGACTGCGATAAAAACAAGTTTCACAGTACTTCAATTGTTAACCAGAAATGATTTGATATTGAGATAAAAACGGCTGCATTGGACCTTTAACAAAGGTATTGCATAGCCCAAACATTACATATTGTTTAGGCTATGTAAGGCATTCTGTCTTGTGAGTTTCAAATAGTATGTTCAGACAATACTGGTATTGGAGTCTGTTTGTTTCTGTACCTACAGTGTAGCCTCAGCTACAGAGCCAGTAGTTACTAACCTGAGGACTCTCTCTGTGTGGCTGGGAAGACCTGTGAAGGGATTGATGGTTCTCAGCTCCTTCAACCACTTGGTGTGGTTGTAGCCAGCTACGGTCCTAAAGTACAGCCTTCTCCAGTAGCCCTCTGGTCTCTCCTGAACTTTCATCACACTCAACTTCTCCACAACCTGAATGGAGGAGCAGACACATGATAATACATTTGGTTCATAATGCTATATTAGTACATACAAGCATACAGTATTCACTTACATACTAAATCATGAACCATTCACATACTCAATACATTGAGGGGGAAATAACTGCTGTATTATGTATATACACTGTGTGTACAAAACATTAGGAACACCTGCTCTTTCCATGACATCAGGTGAATCAAATCCAATTTTATTGGTCACATACTAAGGTTGCACATTTTGGGGAATACTGGAAACTTTCCGTGGGAATTAACAGGAATATACGCAAATTAATATTAATACCATTTAAATGTAGATGTTTTTTGCATTGGATATATTTACCATATCATATGGAGACAGAAACATAAACATTTGACCTTATCTTAATAAGTAGACGTCATAGCAAATGATTAAATCCTTCCAAATGGAAAATAGATGTAGTTACTAATTGAACTTTAATTAAATGAGTTGACTCTTCACATGGAAGGATTTCACTGAACAACAAAATAAAGGGAATATTGAATGATCCCTAATGATCCATTGCATCTCCCAAAAATATTTTCAACATAAAATGATAATCTAAAAACTAAGCTTTGGTTGTCTTCCATGTCTTCTCCCTGAACTTCCTCAATGTCCACCTCTTGAACATCAGACTCTGAGGACTCGTCTTCACTGTCACTTTCCAATCTTGTTGAGGATGGCTCGTTGTCCGGCAAAAAAAACCTCAAATTTGCCCGGACGGCCACCAATTTTTCAACCCTTGTATTGGTCAGCGTGTTGCGTGCTTTGGTGTGTGTTCCCAAACAAGGACCAGTTGCACTCTGAGGCAGCTGATGTTGGTGGGATTTGGAGGATGATGATCGATGCAACAGAGGAATAAGTCTTAGATCCACAAAGTCCCTTCCACCAGGTGATATGATATATTGGCACGACTGCCATATCCCATCTCAATCCCAAAGCCCTTGCTTGGAAGTGTACTTCGCCAGACTGCCAAGAACCTTGCCCTCATCCAGGCCAAGGTGGCGAGACACGATAGTGATGACACCATAGGCCTTGATCTCTGCACCTGACAGGATGCTCTTGCCAGCATATGTGGGGTCCAACATGTACGCTGCGGAGTATATGGGCTTCAGGCAGAAGTCTTCACACTTTTTGATGCATTTCAGAACTGCAGTTTCCTCTGCTTGGAGCAACAGTGAAGTGGTCAGGGCAGGACCGATTTCTTCTCTTACATTTGCACACTCAAAATTAAAGTGGAAAACCACACTACAGGCTGATCCAACTTTGATGTAATGTCCTTAAAACAAGTCAAAATGAGGCTCAGTAGTGTGTGTGGCCTCCACGTGCCTGTATGACCTCCCTACAACGCCTGGGCATGCTCCTGATGAGGTGGCAGATGGTCTCCTGAGGGATCTCCTCCCAGACCTGGACTAAAGCATCCGAAATGCCACCCCACACCATGACTGACCCACCGCCAAACCGGTCATGCTGGAGGATGTTACAGGCAGCAGAACGTTCTCCACGGCGTCTCCAGACTCTGTCACGTCTGTCACATGTGCTCAGTGTGAACCTGCTTTCATCTGTGAAGAGCACAGGGCACCAGCGGCGAATTTGCCAATCTTGGTGTTCTCTGGCAAATGCCAAATGTCCTGCACGGTGCTGGGCTGTAAGCACAACCCCCACCTGTGAACGTTGGGCCCTCATACCACCCTTATGGAGTCTGTTTCTGACCGTTTGAGCAGACACATGCACATTTGTGGTCTGCTGGAGGTCATTTTGCAGGGCTCTGGCAGTGTTCCTCCTGCTCCTCCTTGCACAAAGGCGGAGGTAGCGGTCCTGCTGCTGGGTTGTTGCCCTCCTACGGCCTCCTCCACGTCTCCTGATGTACTGGCCTGTCTCCTGGTAGCGCCTCCATGCTCTGGACACTACGCTGACAGACACAGCAAACCTTCTTGCCACAGCTCGCATTGATGTGCCATCCTGGATGAGCTGCACTACCTGAGCCACTTCTGTGGGTTGTAGACTCCGTCTCATGCTACCACTAGAGTGAAAGCACCTCCATCATTCAAAAGTGACCAAAACATCAGCCAGGAATCATAGGAACTGAGAAGTGGTCTGTGGTCACCACCTGCAGAACCACTCCTTTATTGGGGGTGTCTTGCTAATTGCCTATAATTTTCACCTGTTGTCTATTCCATTTGCACAACAGCATGTGAAATTTATTGTCAATCAGTGTTGCTTCCTAAGTGGACAGTTTGATTTCACAGAAGAGTGAATGACTTGGAGTTACATTGTGTTGTTTAAGTCTTCCCTTTATTGTTTTGAGCAGTGTACATATGAGATGAGTAATGCGAGATATATAAACATTCTTAAAGTGGCTAGTGTTCCATTTATTAAAGTGGCTAATGATATCAAGTGTGTAGGTAGGCAGCCCTGTGCTAGTGATGGCTGTTTAACAGTCTGATGGCCTTGAGACATAAGCGGTTTTCAATCTCTCGGTCCCAGCTTTGATGCACCTGTACTGACCTCGGCTTCTGGATGGAAGTGGGGTGAATAGGCAGTGGCTCGGGTGGTTATTGTCCTTGATGATATTTTTTGGCTTCCTGTGATCGGGTGTTGTAGGTGTCCTGTGGAGGGCAGGTAGTTTCCCAGGTGAAAGCAGGTAGAATCCAGGTGAAAGCTATGATCCCTTATTGATATCATTTGTTAAATCCACTTCAAATCAGTGTAGATGAAGGGGAGGAGACAGGTTAAAAAAATATTTTTAAGCCTTGAGACAATTGAGACATGGATTGTGTATGTGTGCCATTCAGAGGGTGAATGGGCAAGTCTAAATATTTGAACAAGGTATGGTGGTAGGTGAGAGGCGCATCGGATTGAGTGTGTCAAGAACTGGCGCACCGGATTGAGTGTGTCAAGAAGTGCCATGCTGCTGGGTTTTTCACCCTCAACAGTTTCCTGTGTGTTTCAAGAATGGTCCACCACCAAAAGGACATCCAGCCAACTTGACACTACTGTGGGAAGCATTGGAGTCAACATGGGCCAGCACCCCTGTAGAATGCTTTCGACACCTTGTAGAGACCATGCCCCTAAGAATTGGGCTGTTCTGAGGGCAAAAGGGTGTGCAACTCAATGTTAGGAAGGTGTTCCTAATGTAATATAATAATAATAATATATGCCATTTAGCTGACGCTTTTATCCAAAGCGACTTACAGTCATGTGTGCATACATTCTACGTATGGGTGGTCCCGGGGATTGAACCCACTACCCTGGCGTTACAAGCGCCATGCTCTACCAACTGAGCCACAGAAGGACCACTCAGGTACACTCAGTGTAGATTGGGTATGTAAATATTTAATGTTGTAAAGTAAATAAGTAGTGTGTAATATGTATGCTGTGCATGTTTGTATCTGCTTCTTGTATTTGAATTCACACTGCTTTGCAAGCTTGCCCTCTACTTTGTCCCTAGTGGGATAATTAAAAGTGTTATTCAATTGAAATTATACTGAACCTCGTCCATGTGCTTGGCCTTCAATTTCTTACTCTCCCCATATTTTGCAGAATAGATTTTACGCCACATTGCACTGCAAGAAAATTAGACAACATATTCAACTATTATGTGATTGAATAGGGTCGATAGATAGTGAAGAAGAGTCTTACTGCCTCCGGATATAAAGTATCCTTACTTGTTTTTGGCCAGCTTATATAATAGCTTGTTGACGTAGCCAATGCAGTAGAGAGAAGAGGCATCCAGGTTCCACAGGATCTTCATTAGGATCTCAGGTGGCAGTCTAATAGAACACAAATTACAATAAGGCTGGGTCAAAAAAAGGCATGAACTGGACACTTGCTAGCTGTCTCCTTGCCTAATAAATATACTTTTATACCAATACTTGATATAGTCTAAAACAGCAATGCAAAATTGTCAAAGTTTTCCATACAACCCAGAATATTTAATATTTAATAACATTACATTGGAACTTACTCTACCAGTTTGTCCTCCAGCCGCTTGAAATTTGAGACAAAATATCCACAGGAAAGTATTGCTCACCCAACATTTAGAGCGCCGGTACTGCCGTTTAAATGTATATAACCTGGCACATGCTCAAAACCATGTAAACATGCAGACTTCGGTGACATGCATGCGCCGCCTGTACTTCTGTCTTGTGCATGTGCCTTTGGTCAGGAGCAAACAAATCTTGATTATCACAGAGAGATGCGTTTTCATGTCGGGTTAATAACACTTTCCTGTGGATATTTTGTAAAAAATTTCGACCAAAACCACAGACAATCGGCAAAGTAGGTTCAAATGAAGTTTATTCAACATTCTGACTTGTAAAGGGACTGTTTGGAATTTATTTAGGGAAATGAGTCAGTAATAATTTGAATGCATCACCACGTTTCGTACCTAGCGGTCTCCAAGTCCACACAGCCAAACACGTTGTACTCAGGATACTTACAGCTAACACATTAATACAAACACAGACTGGATAGATTTGTCAACTGTTTATGAACACCATTTTGAAGAATTAAATAAAATACTTTATAAAATAAATGTATTCTAATTTCAATTCTAACCGTGGGACTTGGAGACAGTAGCAACTCTGCCCTTTCTCTCTGCAGATTACAGAACAGGACATGGATCATAGGAAACAGGTGGAGGTGCATTCTTGTCATACCTGCAACCAATCAGAGCATGCAAACAATTAATTCAAATGGACTAAAGCTCACACTTCCAAATCACATGATGATTACTGTAATGCACGAAGCACCTACACTCTGTTACACATTAATTAAGTGTCAAAGTAGTTTGATAGCTACTGTAACAAATGATGGAGAAGATGGCGTGAAGAGGATGTGGATCTTGAATCGGATAGCGGTGGAAGTGAGGAAGAAAGGACTTTTGTACAAAATAATGGTAAAAGAAGCTAAATTGAAGGGGGAAAGGAAACTAGTGTTGATAATAACCCATCATATATCTGGTACGACTACATTCTCTGGGAGTATTGGTGCCAAAACGTGGTGACTCCTTTGAAAATATGAAAGCTCTCGGTAAAGTAAAGTTGGTGAATAGTTTTTTTTTGTTGGGTCTCAGGCAAGTTTGTGATTATGATGTGTCATGTTTTGAGCTACAGAAAAGGGCACCTGTCAAGGGAGTAATTTCTGGAGTCTTGAAAGAAAATTGACATTGATGTACTGAAGAATATTCTTGGAAGTGGTCAATGAACATAGGATGAATTGTTTGGTTAATGGCAGGAAAGAGAAGAGTTCATCTGCTCTTGTGTTTTTGATGTGGAGTCCCACCTGACCCCAGTGAACTATGTCCTATCCAATCAGAGCTTTTATATCCAGGTCTTTGCAATGTCGTTGTTTTAAAATGTTTGGACATGTAGAAAGTGTCCCCAGTAAGAAGAAGCCCGAGAAGTGAGAAAGATCACTTTGAAGGGGTTTTTCCGAATGTGTAGCAGAAGATAACAGTCAGGTGAGGTGTTGTAACTGTAGTGGAGAACATGTGGCGACATTCCTGGAATACCTGAATAGGGTGAAAGAGACTGAGGTTGCCAAACTCAGGGCTGTTGAGTCTCCTATGCAGAGGCGGTCAAAAGGGTAGAAAGAATGAGTATCTCTGAAGTTCTGGTGGTAGTGAATAACGAGCAAGACCCAAAAATTATTCATGTGAAGAAAGTGGACTGTGTCTCTTTTATAGTGATGAATCAATTGCAGCTGAAATATTTCTGCATTAAAAGGTTTCACATCTGAGGAAAGGATGGTCATTGCTCACATCAACACCATTATCCCAGAAACCCTAGACCCACTCCAATTTGCTTACCGCCAAAACAGATCCACAGATGATGCCATCTTTATTGCACTCCACACTGCCCTTTCCCACCTGGACAAAAGGATCACCTACGTGACAAATGCTATTCATTGACTACAGCTCCTTGTTCAAAAACATAGTACCCTCAAAGCTCATTACTAAGCTAAGGATCCTGGGACTAAACACCTCCCTCTGCAACTGGATCCTGGATTTCCTGATGGAGCGCCCCCAGGTGGTGAGGGTAGACAGCAACAAATCTGCCACGCTGATCCTCAACACTGGAGCCCCTCAGGGGTGCGTGTTCATGCCCCTTCTGTACTCCCTGTTCACCCACGACTGCATGGCCAGGTAAGACTCCAACACCATCATTAAGTTTGCAGTGGTAGGCCTGAACACCGACAACAACGAGACAGCCTATAAGAAGGAGGTCAGAGACCTGGCTGGGTGATGCCAGAATAACAACCTATCCCTCAACTTAACCAAGACTAAGGAGATGATTGTGGACTACAGGAAAAGGAGGACCGAGCACGCCCCCATTCTCATCGACGAGGCTGTAGTGGAGCAGGTTGAGAGCTTCAAGTTCCATTGTGTCCACATCACCAACAAACTAGAGTGGTCCAAACACACCAAGACAATCGCAGAGAGGGCACAACAAAGCCTATTCCCCCTCAGGAAACTAAAAAGATTTGTCATGGGTCCTGAGATCCTCAAAAGGTTCTACAGCTGCAACATCAAGAGCATTCTGACTGGTTGCATCACTGCCTGGTACGGAAACTGCTGAGCCTCCGATCGCAAGGGACTACAGAGGGAAGTGCGTAGGGCCAGGACATCACTGGGGCTAAGCTGACAAGCCATCCAGGACCTCTATACCAGGCGATGTCAGAGGAAGGACATAAAAATTGTCAAAGACCCCCACGCACCCTAGTCATAGACTGTTCTCTCTATTACCGGAGCACCAAGTCTAGGACCAAAAGGCTTCAACAGGTTAAGCCATAAGACTCCTGAACAGGTAATTAAATGTCTACCTGGACAATTTGCATTGTGTTCTCCCCCAACCCCTCTTTACACTGCTGCTACTCTCGGTTTACCATATATGCACAGTCACTTTAATTAAACATTAATGTACATACTATCTCAATTATCCCGACTAACCGGTGCCCCCACACATTGGCAACCCAAACTATCTGCATTGTTGTTGGAGGAAAATATAGTTGAAATGACTAATTATGTATACATTCCAATCAGAACTGACTAGTCCAAATGCTAATATGTACTGTACACATATTAATTTTCTCTCTTGCTCCCATTCCCAATTGTATATAATATAGTCAGGAGTTTAGTAACAATGAAGGTCTGTTCCTTTGTACAAATGAATTAACTATCTCCAGATGGCAGGGACGGACTATCTCCAGACTGTCTAGAATGCTGATTTACAGTGACTGACCTTGGCTTTAGGAGAGGAGGGAAGGCTCGAGAACTATAGGGCCTCTACCGGTGTCATGAAGAGATAGAACATTTAGGAAACGCTGACGTCATTTTCAGTTTATAACTTGTGGTAAAATGTGTATGTAACCAGTACTCTCTTGTAATAAACGCTGTTACTTGACTTTTAAGACTGGTCTCGATCGATTTCATGCATAATTAATGAATTTACAACTCATTAATGAAATAGAGAGAGTGCGAATTTGGTTTTGGCTACAAAACATATAGGAATTTAGAATTCCTCTAACAATTGTGTCCCGCCACCCACCAACCCCTCTTTTACGCTACTGCTTCTCTCTGCTTATCATATATGCATAGTCACTTTAACCATACCTACCGTTGAAGTCGGAAGTTTACATACACCTTAGCTAAATACATTTAAACTCAGTTTTTCACAATTCCTGACATTTAATCAGAGTAAAAATGCCATGTCTTAGGTCAGCTAGGATCACCACTTTATTTGAAGAGTGTGAAATGTCAGAATAATAGTAGAGAATGATTTCTTTCAGCTTTTATTTCTTTCATCACATTCCCAGTGGGTCAGAAGTTTACCTACACTCAATTAGTATTTGGTAGCATTGCCTTTAAATTGTTTAAATTTGGTCAAATGTTTCGGGTAGCCTTCCACAAGCTTCCCACAATAAGTTGGGTGAATTTTGTCCCATTCCTCCTGACAGAGCTGGTGTAACTGAGTCAGGTTTGTAGGCCTCCTTGCACGCACATGCTTTTTCAGTTCTGCCCACAAATGTTCTATAGGACTGAGGTTAGGGCTTTGTGATGGCCACTCCAATACCTTGACTTGTTGTCCTTAAGCCATTTTGCCACAACTTTGGAAGTATGCTTGGGGTCATTGTCCATTTGGAAGACCCATTTCTTACCAAGCTTTAACATCCTGACTGATGTCTTGAGATGTTGCTTCAATATATCCACATAATTTTCCTTCCTCATGATGCGCCATCTATTTTGTGAAGTGCAACAGTCCCTCCTGCAGCAAAGCACCCACACAACATGATGCTGCCAGCCCCGTGATTCAAGGTTGGGATGGTGTTCTTCTGCTTGCAAGCCTCCGCCTTTTTCCTCCAAACATAACGATGGTCATTATGGCCAAACAGTTCTATTTTTATTTCATCAGACCAGAGGACATTTCCTTTCAGGTTATGTCGATATAGGACTCGTTTTACTGTGGATATAGATCATTTGTACCTGTTTCCTCCAGCATCTTCACAAGGTCCTTTGCTGTTGTTCTGGGATTGAATTGCACTTCGCACCAAAGTACGTTCATCTCTAGGACACAGAACGCGTCTCCTTCCTGAGCGGTATGATGGCTGCGTGGTCCCATGGGGTTCATACTTGCGTACTATTGTTTATGCAGATGAACGTGTTACCTTCAGGCATTTGGAAATTGCTCCCATGCATGAACCAGACTTCTGGAGGTCAATTTTCTTCCGAGGTCTTGGCTGAGTTCTTTTGATTTTCCCATGATGTCAAGCAAAGACGCATTGAGTCTGAAGGTAGGCCTTGAAATACATTCACAGGTACACCTCCGATTGACTCAAATGATGTCAATTAGCCTAATCAGAAGCTTCTAAAGCCATGACATCATTTTCTGAAATGTTCCAAGCTTTTTAAAGGGACAGTCAACTTAGCGTATGTAAACTTCTGACCCACTGGAATTGTGATACAGTGAATTATAAGTTAAATAATCTGTCTGTCAACAATTGTTGGAAAAATACTTGTGTCATGCACAAAGTGCATGTCCTAACCGACTTGCCAAAACTACAGTTTGTTAACAAGACATTTGTGGAGTGGTTGAAAGACGAGTTTTAATGAATCCAACCTAAGTGTATGTAAACTTCCGACTTCAACTGTACATACTACCTCAATTAGCCCGACTAACCGGTGACTGTATACAGCCTCGCTATTGTTATAGCCTCGCTACTGTTATAGCCTCGCTACTGTTATAGCCTCGCTTCTGTTATTATTCACTGTCTTTTTACTGTTGTTTTTATTACTTACTTATCTATTGTTCACCTATTACCCATTTTTTACTTAAAAATTGCACTGTTAGTTAGGGCCTGTAAGTAAGCATAGACTACCAGTACCTGTGTACAATGAATGCTGCTGAGGGGATGTTGGCTCATAATGGCTGGAACAGAGCAAATGGAATGGCATCAAACACATGGAAACCATGTGTTTGGTGTATTTGATTAAATTCCACCTATTCCGCTCCCCCCATTACCCTGAGCCCGTCCTCCCCAGTTAAGGTGCCACCAAACTCCTGTGTCAGCAACCCACTTACTGCTCTATGTGGTTCTGGGTGCAGCCAGCTGGCCTGGCAGCATGTCTAGTAGACCTTGGTAGCAGAGAGGTGAGTCTCTTTGTTGGTACCCTGCTTGGTACTGGACAGCTGGGTACAGTGGCCTTTTTCTGTGTCAGTGGCACACGTTTTGCATTGTTGGTAGCCAAGCATCTAGAAAGACATAGATGTAAGACATTTAGCTAGTTAACCAGCTAACTAACTAGCAAACTAGACAACTAGTATCTAGCTAGCTTTACATTAGTTATATGCATAATGCACCACAAGTAAGTTAGCTAGAAAGCAAACTGACAAAAAAGTCAACAAAGGTGTTTCTCTGTAACTAGCTAACGTTAGCTAGCTACGTAAACGAACTGCAATTAACTACTGTACTACGTTAGTAAGTTAGCGAGCAAAGGTAGTCTGAGCAGCGTTTGTTGACACTCGGTCCACGCTATACCCACCTTTGAGGGCTCGTGCCCGGGGATTTTGTGGTCATGATTTTCTTATTTTAGGACGTCTGCACTTCTTTTCGCCTGTAGGTCCTCTACCCTCGGTTGGCGGTGCCTTCATCCAAGCCCTCTCTGAAACTGCGGAAAAGTTGTCTAGCTTCGTCCAGTAGTCATGGTTACAGATAGGCTGCACGCATAGACATAGGAATTAGAATACTAGAATGGTTTTAGCCTTTTTATGGTTCTCCAAATGTCAGCCATGTTGGTCAGGTTGATGGTCACACATGGTTTGCTGGCGCTGAGATATTGCGTAAAACAATAAATGTGAAGAATGTATCTTCACTGTATGTGTGTTAGCTAGCTAGCCAGACAGTTATAGAGGAATGATTCCATTAATGTTTCAAATGAACTGCTAATATTCCAACATTCCATTCAAACAATGCAGTCAATCCACAACCATGATAGGACAAGTTGTTAATGCATCAAGTACTGAATATTGTATCATATAATAGCACTCACAGCTTTCCAAGAAAACAAAATCTGAGACAATGATGGTCTGTTTCCATATATTTTAGAGGCTATTTATACAGCACATTTGTATAAAACCCAAATAAACTGTATTTATAATTATATGACAATATTTTAGGTTGACTATAATTCCATGACAATTTCTGATACATCACATGCCTTACTTTTATTTTCGTGCATAAGTAAAAGCAGGAAATGCATCACCTATGCCTCTACCATTCCTTCCAATTAGACTGTTTTTGGATTTCTCCCTGACCAAGATGGCTGCCATTTTCAACACCATTATGGAGCTTACAGGGTTTATGACAAACCCCTCTAGTAATTTAATAGGATCTCTATTGTGGCATGTCTAAAGTTTTGAACACACTGCCTCCTAGGGGTTTGGCATTTCTTGACCTGCAGACAAATATGTTTTGAGTACAGTATACTGCCATTCATTTGGTATAAGTCTATAGCGAATCCCATTCCCAAATCTTCAAAAAATTACCCAGAGTGCCACTGAACTATAGAGGCATACGTTTATTAAGTACGGTTTATAAATTATATTCATCCATCCTCAACAATAGGCTAATTACATTTTTGGAGGACCAAAACATTTTGGCAGAAGAACAAAATGGTTTTGGTAAATCCAGAGCCTGTATAGATCATATCTTCTCGGTCTGTACAATAATCAGTAACAGATTACATGAAGAGAAGCCTACTTTTGCATGTTTCATTGATTTCCAGAAAGCTTTTGATTTTGTACATAGGGATCTTATAGCCTATAGTTTGTTAAAGACAGGGGTTGATGAGAAATTTTATCAAGCAATCCAGTCTCTTTACAAAGTACCAATTGCTTGTGTCCGTGTTAATGAATATCGTACAGATAAATATTGGAGTAAGATATGATGATGAAATGCTAAGTATCCTTTTATATGCTGATGATATTATTTTGATGGCAGAAACAGAACAAGACCTGCAGAACATGTTATTATGTGCAGTCAATTGGTGTAAAAGATGGAGACTCACGATTAACCAGACAAAAACACGGATAATGCATGTAGAAAACCAGCTACTAGGAGAAGTGTTTTTCAGTATTGTTTTGGTGGAGACATTTTGGAGTTTACTAGCATTTATAAATATTTGCGTCTTTTTATTGATTAACATATTACCTTTCTATACGCCAACATCTGCCCTGGCCGACTCAGCAAGTAGAGCTCTTGGAGGAGTTATGGGAAAAACTAAACCACTCAAAGATATAGGTTATGCCTCGTATTCCAAACTGTGTCAGACATGCGTGTGTCCTGTTCTGGACTATTCAGCACAAGTGTGGGGTGCTAAGAGGTGTTTTAAAAATGAACATGTTCATAACAGAGCAGTACGTTACTTTTTAGGTGTCCACAAGTTTGCACCTATACTTGCAATAACAGGGGACATGGGCTGGGAACCCTGTGAGGTGAGATGGAAGGTGTGAATGGTGAGACTTTGGAATAGACTGTTGAATATGCCAACTGCCAGAATAGCTAGTAAAGTTTTTCAATGGGATCTATCCATAGGGCGAGCCTGAGAAACTGAAATGTCTGACCTTTTTTAACAGTCTGACTGTGAACATCTGTATGAAAACCAAATTAAGGGAGACATAGATATGATTTTTTTTAAACTGTTGATGCAATATAAAAAAAAGAATGGGTGGAGGAGATTAATCATAAACCCAAATAGATAACTTTTTGTTTGATGAAGGGTGAATTTGTGTGTGAGAGATATATTACGTATAACCTACCTAAAAACAAGAGATTGCTATGTGCACAGGTAAGATCAGGGATATTGCCTCTGCGTATTGAAACAGATAAGATCAGGGATATTGGCTCTGTGTATTGAAACAGGTAAGATCAGAGATATTGTTTCTGCTTATTGAAACAGGTAAGATCAGGGATATTGTCTCTGCTTATTGAAACAGGTAAGATCAGAGATATTGCCCCTGCATATTAAAATAGGTAAGATCAGGGATATTGTCTCTGCTTATTGAAACAGGTAAGATCAGGGATAATGTCTCTGCTTATTGAAACAGGTAAGATCAGGGATATTGTCTCTGCTTATTGAAACAGGTAAGATCAGAGATATTGCCCCTGCATATTAAAATAGGTAAGATCAGGGATATTGTCTCTGCTTATTGAAACAGGTAAGATCAGGGATAATGTCTCTGCTTATTGAAACAGGTAAGATCAGGGATATTGTCTCTACTTATTGAAACAGGTAAGATCAGGGATATTGTATCTGCTTATTGAAACAGGTAAGATCAGGGATATTGTCTCTGCTTATTGAAACAGGTAAGATCAGGGATATTGTCTCTGCTTATTGAAACAGGTAAGATCAGGGATATTGTCTCTGCTTATTGAAACAGGTAAGATCAGGGATATTGTCTCTGCTTATTGAAACAGGCCGGTATTGTGGTGAAATGGAAGAGGAAAGACTATGTAACTATTGTGAATTCGAATAAATAGAGAATGAAACTAATTTGATCCTTTATTGCCCTTTCTACCACGATATACACTTGATCTTATTCCAGATATACCCTGGCATTATGTGGCAGAGTGATGAGGAGAAATGTAAAAGTTTTATTGTCCATTGTGTATTTCTGTTAGCAGAATATTTACATAAAGCATAGAATAAAAGAAAAAGGGCTACCTATAATTAAATAGTACAAATATTTATCTTCTATGTGGTTAATGGAGTGTGCATATAGATTGTGTATAGGCTTGTCTCCCATATGAATCTTCTCTTTGTGTCAGACTGGGTTCAAGTGACTTCTGTTTCTTTTTTTCTGTATTTATTTGTCTGTTTATGGTATGATCAGTTGAAGTTGGAAGTTTACATACACCTTAGCCAAGTACATTTAAACTCAGTTTTTCACAATTCCTGACATTTAATCCTAGTAAAAAACTCCCTGTTTTAGGTCAGTTAGGATCACCACTTTATTTTAAGAATGTGACGTGTCAGAATAATATTAGAAATAATTGTTGATTTCAGCTTTGATTTCTTTCATCACATTCCCAGTGTGTCAGAAGTTTACATACACTCAAAGTATTTGGTAGCATTGCCTTTAAATTGTTTAACTTGGGTGTCAAACATTTCGGGTAGCCTTCCACAAGCTTCCCACAATAAGTTGGGTGAATTTTTCCTTCCTTCTGACAGAGCTGGTTTGTAGGCATTGCAAGTATAAACACCATAGGACCACGCAGCCGTCATACCGCTCAGGAAGGAGCTGCGTTCTGTCTCCTAGAGATGAATGTCCTTCACTGCTCCAACCGCCATGGGGACAAAGATCGTACTTTTTGGAGAAATGTCCTCTGGTCTGATGAAACAAAAATAGAACTGTTAGGTCATAATGACCATCGTAATGTTTGGAGGAAAAAGGGGGAGGCTTGCAAGCCGAAGAACACCATCCCAACCGTGAAGCATGGAGGTGACAGCATCATGTTGTGGGGGTGTTTTGATGCAGGAGGGACTGGTGCACTTCACAAAATAGATGGCATCATGAGGACAGAAAATTATGTGGATATATTAAAGCAACATCTCAAGACATCAGTTAAAGCTTGGTTGCAAATGGGTCTTCCAAATGGACAATGACCCCAAGCATACTTCCAAAGTTGTGGCAAAATGGCTTGAGGACCACAAAGTCAAGGTATTGGAGTGGCCATCACAAAGCCCTGACCTCAATCCTATGGGGGTAGAACTGAAAAAGCATGTGCGAGCAAGAAGGCCTACAAACCTGACTCAGTTACACCCACTCTGTCAGGAGGAATGGGCCAAAATTCACCCAACTTGTTGTGGGAAGCTTGTGGAAGGCTCCCCGAAATGTTTGACCTTAGTTAAACAATTTAAAGGCAATGCTACCAAATACTAATTGAGTGTAGAAACCTCTGACCCACTGGGGACGTGATGAAAGAAATAAAAGCTGAAATGATACATTCTCACTCCTATTATTCTGACATTTCACATTCTTAAAATAAAGTGGTGATCTTACATTTTTACTAGGATGAAATGTCAGTAATTGTGAAAAACTGAGTTTAAATGTATTTGGCTAAGGCGTATGTAAACTCCCGCCATCAACTGTATAATTTTTAAACAATTACAGAGAATAGCTACTTGGTTGCATTCTCTCAAGTGGTAAAGTGGGAGGCACACACACACACACACGCATACGCCCACACACACACACTTCTGGGTCAACATGAGATTGAGAATTTGTGTGTTTTAAACAACCTGCAGCTGTCTCCAACTCAGCCAATTCACTGTGAGAGTACACACAAAGGAAAGATCTGAAAGAGTGGTCAGGGAGGAGGGAGTGGGGGAGAGAGACGAAGAGAGGGAGATAAAACAGCTGGTGAACAAATGTGTACAAGTGCCGAGATTCATATCCATCCATACCCCATGCCTTATAGTTTAGTTTTGATGAGGGATTCCTACAGATATTAGGGAGAGATAGATAACAATAGAGAGTGTGAAAGAGAGGGGATGGGGGGGGTTGTGGCTAGGCCCTATTGGAAACAGTTCACTTTTTAAATTAAAGCAAAGCAAGCAACCTCCAGTGCAGGCCAGGGATGTGTATCTCTCAAGGTTAACAATATAGCACTCAGCGGGTAAGCTAGGTGTCAAAGGTCAAACTACTGCAGAGGAACCTGGGAAATGAATCTTATTTTGCTACGGTGTCTCATTGATGTGGGGTTCAGAAGGGCGAAGCAACACAATGGAAACCTTATCTCCTTTTCCTTTGTTTTTCCTTTGAGGATGCTTTTGGACTCACAGGTTTAAATGGAACCTCTTTGGCTTCGTTGGACAGGCGCACACACACACACATACGCCTTGTTCTCTCTAATGCACTGCACATGGTATTTGGCATCTCTGGAGGATAGAGTAGTGAGGTACTCTGTAGAGTGGTAGGTATATTTCCTTATATGCTCTGATCTACAGACACATATATATCCAAATAGAGCCAAGGTAACTAGAGGAATGAACAAATGAACATCTATTCATCTTTGCCACAGCAGCACTCATCATAACTATCACAACTCTGATTACTTAATCAACGCCTATCTCATCAAATCCCTCCACCAGGGGAAATCCCACCACCACCATGGTTTCTAATCTTTCTGGATTTACTAAGCCGAATGCGTTCTAAATTACGCCTATAGATAAACAATGGCAGCCAGCCGCCAGCAGCAGAACTGACTGACTGATCCTAAGTCTCTTTTCATTAGAGCAGATGTCTGTGCTCTCAGACAGACATGCCAGCACACGGCGAAGGGTCGGGATCCCCCTAGCACTGGGAGCTGGTCTGCTCTGCTAGCTGTCACTGCAGATAGCTGTAACATCCCCCCTACTGCCAGTCCCTTCGCCTCATTACAGAGCCTTGGTCCATGGCGGGCCCCTCTCAGAGCAGAGGCAGCCTCTGGTAATGGGAGTACCAGCCCCCCCGCCCATTTCCCCATGCCTCTGCTTGACATTTGATGTCTGTTGCTCTAGCTTGGTGTCCTTCTGCAGGCCTGCGGGTCGGTCTTAGCCCTGGAGTGTCTGATGGCTTGCTCCTGCATGGGTTGTCACTCACTGACACTGTGATGTTTGTCAAATGAAGTGGGAAGGAGGGAAGAGGGGAGTAAGAAAGGGAAGGATGGAGCGTGCATGTTTGGTAGCTGTAATTAAGATGTCTATATAGCTACAAGTGCATAATAATGTCTGGTGTTTTACTACTGCAAGGCAAGTGCGTCACTAGATAATGTGACATGGATAACTGGTGGATGTTAACTGTTTAATGTCATTCTGTGTTATCTAAGGATATATGGTTTCATTCCAACACAGATTAACAAAATACAGTGTGATCGGCTATTTGTTGAATTGTATACCGTGGATGTTTGGCCTATCACTGCTATATATACTGTGTACTGTATGTAGACAATTGCTTCCACACATATTATCAGTCAGGAGATTTGTACTACACCCAGGCTACACTGTTGAACATGTTTATTCCCTTCATGAGAGTTTGAATAGTGGTTGGATGAGCGGTTGTAAAAGCACAGATGTTTCAATGTAAAGGAACATGCATGTGGAATATAAAATAAGGCTTCCAGTGTGTTGATGGTTCTGATGTCAAGAGATGTCAGATTTCGTCTGGCGTTTCAAAATGTTCTACGATGTCATTACGGATGGGTGGATCAGGGTGGATGGATGCACAGATAAATTTAAATGAATGAATAAATAAATGGATGAACAGATTAATAGATGGACAGATGCCAATGCCGAATGGATAGATAGATGAAATTCCAACACAACCTCTGGTCATAAAAGCTAGTTTTAATTGCATTTAAAATATGGATGACAAACCTAACAGAACCTTAATGATACACCTACCACCCCCCTCCATCCCCTCTCACTCCTCTGGGATAATCAGTGGAGTCAAATGTATCATGGTATATGAATCTGAACTCCTTGCATAATCTGGCCAATTAGCAAAGTTTAGAGCGAGTGGAGTGACAGCTCATTACGAAGTTTAAGTGAAAGTTCAGCAGTTCTGAGGAAGTTCTCAGATCCGTCAGAGACAAGGAGCCATGATAGGGACCCTTCCACAGAGTTCTTCAGAGGTATTATGACGTGTTTGGGCAGGGCTGGACAGAGATGGTAGGAGTGGGCTAAGGTGAAGTGTACAGGATGTATACTAATACATTGTATATAGGGTCCAGAGTTTTCCTGGTCCGGGGTGGGAAAACCCTTGGCCCTTGGAGAGGGGGATTCTATGTATTAACTGTTTTAAGCCAAATTAATAAATACAATTAATCACACATGTTGCTGTACTGCACATTTTTTATGGGAGACGCATAAATGGAACTGAATCCCGCCCTCTCAGCCCTCCAGCTAATATAAGCAATAGTATCAGATATGCACAATATCAATATTAATATATAGCATAACTATTAAATAAATGTAAAGTTGCAAAGGAATAGCTTGCTGAAATTCCACCACTGCTATACTCCCACTGCTTTAATTAATGACACAACCTAGTGACAAGGAAAGACTGCAAGGTGCTGCTCACTTCCACCTAATTATTTTGCCTTAGAAACACAAGCATTTTTAATAAAAACAACAGGATATTATGGTAGTTTGAAAATTGTCCTCATTAGTCTAACACAAATTCACCATGCACCTGTGGCGAGAAGAAAAAAAGAGCTGACGGTACCACCTTTATACCGCTGGGTGTCGCACAAGTATCTATGTGGCTCCTGTAAAACTGCCAGTTTTGAGCTCAAATTAGTGACATACATATCCAATTATAGGAACAGCGCAAAAAGCAATGATATCCGCTGTTCTGCCACTTTCATCTCTGATTAAGCGCGCGAGAAGAGAAGGGGGGATGGCGGGGTATAAATTGCGGGTGCAGATTGGGAGGCAGCCATGAACTCCGCTGTCCCGGGAGGACCACTGATATGTAGTCTCACAACATTCAACTGGTTATGTAAACAAGCGAATCAATCAATACGTGTGCTTATTCTACTGTTCTAGCCTACTAGTGAGTGAGGTGCCCTTATACGCAGTGCCTACGACATTACTACTGGACTTGTACTTCAATAAAAAGGATGGGCGTAAATCGCCTTTGAAAGGGAAACGAGGGGCGATCCCCTTTCAGCACAGGATGCGAGCCCACCGCTCAGTTCACTCTGCACGCTGCTTCCTATGCGGAATGAGAGACTGACTCCACGCTATGGATAGGCCTATTACAGGTAACGTCCAGACGTCTTTTCGGGAAAACATATATTTGGGTTTTTGATAGTGTAAAGGAGTAAGCTAGTATAAGAGTGACCAAATTAAACTTGAGGGGAAGAAAAATGTAATAAATAACTGCTCACAATGATTGTTTTTAGGATTTCCAAATTGCATGAGTATTTAACGTTAATTTAATAATGGGAGGTGATACATCTGATTAATATTTACTAATTTGAAAACTATAGCCTAAATTAAATAGCCTATATTTGACGCACTTACTAGATAGGCTACCTTAGAATTCCGTGCGTATTACGCACGAGTTTTTGTATAGTTCTATGGATCCCAATTAATCATTTTTAGCACTCAATTTAGTATATCTTAAACACCTAATAGTCTGTCATACATCAATTGATATTTGTTTCTTAAATCACCAGGAAACACCACCACACCGTCTGTTTGAAGACCAGCCTAATATCAACTGAGACTCACAGGAGGAAGGGGGTGTGAGAAAGAGAGAGCGTGTCTGTGCGTGTGCTAAAAGTGTGCGCGTGTGTCAAAGTGTGTGTGTTAGAGAGAGAGCGAGAGAGAGAAGGGGAAAGAGAGAGAGGAAAGGAGTAAGGTTGGTCCAGGTGATCGCGTCCTATCAAACCTCCAAGGAGCTGCCGTGTAGGATCAGTGTGCACAGGAAGGATCAGAGTTCCGACCAGACCATGGTGGTGTCAGCCCGCTGCCCGGGCCCCTGTGCCATGCTGGCGCTCAGCCTCTTTATGGGATACGGTGTGGTGCTCTGCGTCGCCGGACAGAATGACACGGAACCCATCGTACTAGAGGGGAAATGCCTGGTGGTCTGCGACTCCAACCCTTCCTCGGACAGCGGGGTGACCTCTTCGCTCGGGATATCCGTCCGGTCCGCGGGCGCCAAGGTGGCTTTCTCTGCTGTGCGCGGAACGAATCACGAGCCCTCCGACATGAGCAACACGTCTATGACCATCTACTTTGACCAGGTCAGCCGTCCCGGGAATTTGCATATGCAAATATTGTCCCTATCTGGACAGATACTTATTTTGAAGATTGATAATATGTTTAATATATATTTTTTCTGATGCGGCGTACAGAATAATGTTTTAATGCAAATGTTCTATGATAACTTGACCTGGGTTGCGTTTATGCGTTGGGAGATTTCTTTCTCTCAAAAACTTGAGAGCAGTTTTGGGGAGCCTCTGCAAGAAAATGTTGTCGTATGATAACGGGAACATTGTGATCGTTGCGCGTAATTACCCCAAATATGCATAAAAGCTGCAGCTTGATGCAAATGTTGTGATTTGAAAATACGTAGGCTATTGTACTTATAGTCTGTCTTGTGTAGGTCGCGCAAGCACTGCGGCGCAACAATAGATGTGACTGCTGCTGTAAATGCTCCAACCATCAAGTGGAGTA
The DNA here is from genome assembly GCF_023373465.1 of Oncorhynchus keta. NCBI lineage: Eukaryota > Metazoa > Chordata > Actinopteri > Salmoniformes > Salmonidae > Oncorhynchus > Oncorhynchus keta. The sequence continues at coordinate 61,959,835 of NC_068448.1, read as the reverse complement.
TTTTTACGCCCAGCTGGTGCGTTGGAGCATTATGGACAGTATTATGTTAATTGATGCCCCCCCCCCCCTCTCCGACAAACTAACGTGTATAGATTGAAATCAATGATTCGACCACTACGTTTATCGACTTCAACAAAAAAACATTTATTGTCCAATTGGAAAACTGAAAGTGACAGGCGAGCAACATTGGGTAATGTGCGTCGCGCCTTTACAGGACCGCTCTATTACGCAGTGTGTAAGTGCTTGGTAATTTGGCTAGTTTAACCCTTGCGGTGTCTCAGTCCGTTATATGGTGACTCTGGGTTCTGCACGTGCGTTATCTTGTCGCTTTGTGTTGCAGGCTTTAGTGAACATCGGCAACCATTTCGATCTCAAAGCGAGTGTCTTCCAGGCGCCAAGGAGGGGCATATACAGCTTCGGCTTTCATGTGGTCAAGGTTTACAACAGACAAACCATACAGGTAAGACCAATGGTCAACATTTGCTTTACTATGATCGCTAGTCAAGGTTTTCTGATGGTTGGCCTAGTTGGGCTATAGTGTATTGTTGTAGGCTATGCCACGGAGAAGCCATCCCAAATGGGTACATTATTTATCATAATTAGAGTAGGCAAACCGTACGATGTAACAGGTCTGAATTCTGCGCGTGCTGTTTCCATTACCCCAGGTCAACCTGATGCAGAACGACTACCCGGTCATATCAGCTTTCGCCGGTGACCAGGACGTTACGCGGGAGGCCGCGAGCAACGGCGTTCTTCTGCAACTGGAGCGCGAGGACCGGGTGTATCTGAAGCTGGAACGGGGCACACTCATGGGCGGATGGAAATATTCCACTTTCTCAGGCTTCCTAGTGTTTCCACTATAATTTAATATGCGATCACGGAAATCGCAAACGTGACTCCTCTACGGTTGAGGAACGATAAAGACAAAAATGTGCTCTTTTATTTGAACTAAACTGTCAGAGGAGGAAGAAGACAGACATATGTGTACATACACACACTATACAGTATCTATTTAATTCAAACATGAACGTTTCCTTGGAGTTCATACATCCAAATCCATCGACCAAACCCAATCTGGAAGGATAACCGAATCGATCGCTCCGTGATGTATAGGCTACCACTTGTCGATTATTTGGATTTTATCACTTGGGAATCAATTAACTTTTGTCAACAGACAGACGAGTCAGTGTACCTCTGTGTACCCGGACTACTGAACAGATGAGAAGAAGGTTATATGAATCGAAGAACTAAAAGTCCCGAGCTAGTCTACATGTATCCTCCAATGCTCTATTTTGTGTTTGTATAGCCTTTGGCATAGAACTAGGGTTTCCGTCAAGTGAGGTGTGTGGAATTATAACGGACGTCCAAGAGAAGAAGAGTGCTTTCACGCCCAAAGCATTTTTTTGCACGAACGGAAGAATGTTTTTGTTTTGTGCTGTCTATGGTGTTCCATTTTGGATGCTGAACATATTGAAAACAAGCCAACTGTAGGCTGCCTAACTATCCAGAGATGACATGAAAAGAGAAAAAAGGCAACATATTTCAGCCAATGGAGACATCTATAGAAACTCTTTTACAAAAAACATTTATCGAATTTATAAAGTACATATTCACATTATGGTGTGTTCTACTCTACATTTCGAATCTGCGTAGCTTTGACTGATTTAGTGTCCAGTGACGTTGCTCACAAATGTACATTGTGAAAATAACAACAGAAAAAATCCCTATATATGATGTCCCGCCTAATAAAAAATATTGTATTGTATACGCGTATCTATTCACTTTTATTCTATACCATTTTGAGCTTGCAAATAAAACAAGTTCGAAAAGACATCAGGTCTGAAGTAAGTTAATATATTTACGTTCAAAGTCAAAGTAATCGTGACAGAATAAAGTACTGGACAGCGAACGTCCTTCTCAGACCTGTAGCTCACTATAGATTGGCGCTGTCCATGGTTCTCATCTAGCAGCCGCTTGAACTGAATGCAATGCTATGCTCGTCACGACACACTGAAGCCCACACCAAACCCCATTCAACTCTCGTTGTTGAAAATAGTAAATAGATCGCTATCAACTTTTCATGTTTCTTTATTCTAAGATCAAAGCAGAGAAATAACATGACAATACAATAGCATATTGACATGGTCAAAAACGCTCTATTTTGATGTGAGTAGTGATAGTTATTCACATACTGTAATTATCTTAGCCAAATAATTATGCAATGCAGAAACAATGAGATATTGTTTTGGGCCTGCTGTAGAAAAACAACCCTCTAGCACGCACACACACACACACACACACACACACACACACACACACACACACACACACACACACACACACACACACACACACACACACACACACACACACACACACACACACACACACACACACACAGAGAGATCAAGGTTGTTTTTCAGCCACGATGTACAGGGATACATTCCTATTACATCTTCACAGTTGAACAATCAATAGTGGATCAATGAAGCCTACTCTATTTCTAGAGCTTTGATTTAATCAAGATACTGCATGGATATGGGAGCATCACACATGTTCAGATATGTCATGTGCTAAACGATGCTATCAAAGATGTACCCCAAACAAGTCCACATAATTAAACATGCATTGTGGTACATAGAAACCAAGGAAACAGGAACTGAAGGATATGTAAATGTCTGGTCTATTTCCTGTGTGTGTGTGTGTGTGTGTGTGTGTGTGTGTGTGTGTGTGTGTGTGTGTGTGTGTGTGTGTGTGTGTGTGTGTGTGTGTGTGTGTGTGTGTGTGTGTGTGTGTGTGTGTGTGTGTGTGTGTGTGTGTGTGTGTGTGTGTGATAGCAAGTATATTAATAGATGCTATAACTAATGATGCCTACATGCTGTATATAGGCCTATACCATGCAGGTCTGATTGGCATTCGTTCTTTGATCTAGGTTAAAGGGGAACCAAATAAAACAAACATTGATATAGATTGAAGATATTGGCCATGAATGAAACAGATAGTAGAACAAAGGGAATTGGTGTGGTGTAGTTAAAGTGTAGCCTAATAAGAACCTAAGGGAGATGGTAAGTACACCTATACCTTTCACTGTTGGTTTCCTCTGGGCTGCATGGCCAGGTGCAGTGTAGTTTTCAGCAAGGCTGGGATGTGGATCAATGGAATACTTACGTTTTTTGCATTGGAGACTAGGTCTCTGTCTGATTACGAGACTACTGATTACGAGACAAAACCCACTTTTTTGACTGTTGCTACAAGATATTAAACAAGTCATGGATTGTTTTGAATTGTTATAAAATTAGTACATTGTTTTAAACAGCTAAAAGTTGTGTTGATGCTATCATGCATCTATTGTATTATAAACTGTAGATTGTGATGCTTTATCTGATCTCATAAATTTACATTGAGAACAGTGAAACACCATTTTGATAATGATGTAGGTGGGCACTGCACTGTAAGCCAAGCAGTCATGACAACAGCAAGATGGCTGACTTTAGGAGGTGGAAAATGTGATTGGTTGAGATCTACTCTGCTCAAGAGAATGCTGAAATGTTCTTATGCAGACATAATTTCTAGACTTGTCAATACAATATTGATTGAAGTTCATTAGCTCACCAAGATCTCCTAACTATGGATACTTTATATTCAGCTATCAACAATGGCACAAAATACTGAGATTGTATAGCCTATTATTCAGAAAATCTTCTAAAATTGAATGTCCAAAAAATCCAAGATGGCAGCAGGATTGGCCATGGCAGTGGAACCGAGCTGGCAACTGCCTAGCGGATTAGTGTCTTAACTAGTTCAATCCAGTTTTTATATTCAACATGCCACACACTAGGAAGGTTTCAATTGACCCAGATTTATTAGACAAAAGCAAAGTCGCAAACAAATAAATAATTGTGACATGTGTAATGGAAGCAGCAGCTGTAGGAGAAAGGTTCTAAAGATCAACAACATTTTTATCTGTTACAAAGCGGTGCATTTTTATTTTGTCAAACTTTCTTTATAGCAACAAATGATGATGGAAACAAGTGTTTTTCGAATAATGATGATTGCCGCTCATTTTGAAGGTACGCAGTGCATGTGATGACATTAAGTAACTACAATACTCCACATTTCATTCTGAATGCTTACTGATTTCTAAATCTATTTTTCAACTATAAAACGTAATGTTTCTTTGCGGGACAAGGATTATCTGGTCTTTCAAGAATGCCTGGATTACTTTGCATGGTTTTTCTGGTTGGCTGGATGCGAGATTCGCCATCCAATTATTTCAGATCTAACGGAATGCAAGTTTCACCATGGCACAGACTGTGGCAGTTATTATAATTATTAGAGTATGGCAAATAGAAGTAAATTCTTGCATTCTGTCCATGCTGGCTTTTGTGGGCTACCTGAGACATGAAACAGGTGAGAGGGCATACAGCCTGTCACCAATTTATTGAGGCGCAGTTTTCCAAATTTTTATTCCACACTAGGTTTTTAGCAAAACATTATTTATTTTTATGTGTGATGTCATTACGTCCAGCTTTTATTATCGAGACAAGACAGTTCAACGGAAAAGCACTGGACAAGTTAATGGAAACGTAGCTAGTGTGTGAAGGCAACAGGCACTTTGAGTAAGCTAACACTAGTTACTACTAGTTACCATAGCCACAACGTCATAATTGGCTATATTGTAAAATAATAATAAAAACAAAAATAAGCATTTTGGCCTTAATTTAAGGTTAAGCATAAGGTTATCAGGGTGGTTAAGTCTAGGGTTAAGGTTAGGTTTAAAATCTCATTTTAAGAAGATACATTTATGACTTTGTGGCGGTGGTAAGTAGTTACGACCGCATACGTTTTGCGGAAACGAGACCAAAATCTTCTAATTAGACTCCAACAGCTGAGAGCAGAGCAGAGAGGCCTGCTGTTACTTCTGCAGATGCCAGTCCAGGGATAATGTAGCATAGAGTAAAATGGCTCTGGCAACCAACATACCACTCACCACTTCACTCTCTCTCAACAGCTTATTTGGACAGCATTTTAAAAAGCCCTATAAACTTTTGATTAAGCCCATACTGACTCAAACGGTCTATTTTTGGACCATTTATTTTCCTAATTATGTCTGTATCTCATTCTCTTATCTTGTCATGGCTTGATTACTCAGAAATTATTCTACGTTGTTGGTGGTCAAATGATCCCAATCCATAGAGGCAGACACAAATATATAAAACTAGAAGTAGGGTTTGTGTACCCTTACGAAAAAAGATTGCAGTCAGAGTGCAGTATAACTGCAGTACACTGCATTATAACTGCAGTCAGAGTGCAGTATAACGGCAGTATGTGACAAATACTGCATCCAAAATAAGTTCACATAAATTCCACAATCTGATGCTAGCACATGATGAATCCGAAACACCGTTTGGCACGACAGGTGCCCAGATGAGTGTATTTGATGTTACCAATATATAGCTTTGATGAACGTTAGCCATCTAGCTGACATGTACATGTTTATGCCCTTATGGGTGTGAACCATGGTTAAAGTAGCCTATTGCGTGTTTTCCACAGATATCAACAACATTTATCAAAGATGTGAAATGATAACACCACCATGTGTCCACCCCTATAGTACCATCAATCCTTGTGTATGGGGGACACTTTTATGGATGTACAGATGGCAGTATATTGTTCTTTGTGGGCCTGATATAAATAAGGATAAAACTGGTACCACCCATTAAAAACACTGAGCTAATATGGCCTTTTAGTGTTTAAAGACGTCTTTGTTTCAGAGTTAGTCTCTTGGAGGCAGGCATGCTTCTTGTTAAATATCCTTTGTGGCCTCGTCTTTGGGCTCGTGTTTCATTTAAACAGCTCACCCAGCAGGATCGTAGACTTCAATGTGGGCCCTCACGGCACGCAGCACTGCAATACTTTATGCATTACAGTCTAAATGACATATTAGAGTCATCAGAGGCATATTATCTGTGGGTTCAGCCTGTCGTAATGGATGTCAGTTGCAGTTATTCATTAAACTGTAGGTTTGGTGAGGAGTCTTAAACACACACATATATAGACACACACACACTCGCTCCCCTCAGAGAGACACAGCTGTAATTTCTACCCAGTCAGGCTTGAACAAAATGGCACATATCTAAACATTTGAAAACTCTCAGAGAAAAAAAAAACAAATTAAATCGATTACAGCAATCAGATATTGAAGTCCTCTGGTGTTGACTTTGCAGGCTGTCACCCAGAGAGCATCGTAACTGTAACTCATATTAGACAGCATTGGAGTTTACACATCTCATTGAATTGCTTCAGCTTGCAGTTAATGGTAAATGTAGCAAAACCAAGTAAATATTCTGGGAGAAAACAGTGGAGTATCTTTGCTTCGTCCTGCCCAAAGTTTTGATCTTTACAGCTGAAATAAAACCATTCATTGATTATCATTCTCCTCCCTTACCAACAGTGCTCCAACAGTGGAGTATACAGGTGATTAACTACTGACAACTTAATGAAAACCATAACAAGTAAATACCATGGAACGAAGTTTGATTTCGTTGGCAATCACCATTAGTCTTCAGATTTCCTTAAAATAAAAATAAACTTAGTGACTTCAGCTTTTGAGTCCTGCCTAAGGGTAAGGCACAATAAACACAGTTGGAACATACTGTATACTGCTCTGTGCATGTGTCGCTTTGCTGAAAAACCTTGTGGACCTCATGAATCAACATACACAATTAGATTGTGAGGGGCTCTTTGCTGCCACTTTACAGAATGTAATCTGGTTCTCTGCAGAGTCCTCTGAATATTGAAGGACCGAACTGCTTCTAGAACAATGACAAGCCATCAGAAATCCTATTTTAGTAGTTTTCTATAGTTTGAAGCTATTAGACACACACAAAAGCCACAGATTGGCAAATTATCCCTCTGTCTCTCTGAATTTGGCAGAAGGAGTTTGCATCCCCCCCACTGGGCACAGACGTCATTTCAACGTCCATTCCACGTTCGTTCAACATAATTTCATTGAAATGACATGGAAACAGTGTTGATTCAACCAGTTTGTGGCCCAGTGGGCAGGCTTTATTTGTCCTCAAGGGGAACAGTAAAGAAAAACTCAAACATCACAATCACAAGAGACCAACTAACAATGTACAGTATCTTTTTATTTAACAATGAACAGCCAAGTAAATACATGTAGTCACAGCAACTAAAATCCCTCACACAAAATTTCTCCTCTTCCACTCATTTTCTCAAGTGTTCCTCAGCTATCCATTTGTGGCTAAATCTGCCCTTAGTGTGATTCTGGGTGAGAATAATCCTTTCACAGCAGTATTTTTATATTTAGTGTGCTTTCAGGCAAACCTAGCGGCACTTACGTCTGGGTTGAAACAATGCTTAGTTCCACACTCAATCTAATATCTAATGTGGAGGCAAGTTAAAAAGGAAATGCATACTGAATGTCAAGTTTTATCGCGAGCCGTAATGGCCCGCCCTCTTTTATATCATATTAAAACCTCCTTCCATAAGTTTCTCTCCAGACAAGCTCTGTTAATTTCATAGTCCTGCAGTAATGGCATAGCAATAGGAACATAACCACCTGTGCCCTTCCCTTCCCCTCGTTAGGAATAAAACTAACCAATGCTTTGACAAGGGAGGGAGGGAAAGTGGCAGGGAGGAAAAGAGGGCCTCATCAAGGTGAATCATGCCTTTCTATTCAAACATTTCTATTCTTTAATCACATATTAGTGCTAAGACCCCTCTTACATCTTATCAAGATTATAGTTTAAGCAACAAAAAGGTCAGAGCTGATGAAACACCAAGTGGAAATTTTGTCTTACTCTAATGAAACACACTTGGGATTTTTCCAAGTCCTCCCTACTGTGCTGTGGGACATTGATTCATTTATTGATAGCACCTGTTCATAACTATTAGATGTGCTGCATCTGTAGCTTCTATCCCTTCTCTTGAAGGGGGTTCAAGACCCCTGCGATAACTGCCATGGCCGCCTGATGACCTGGCCAATTTACACTTGAATGAGAAGACACGGTAGCAAACCGGGAGAATACACAGAGAGGATAGATAGAATGCACGCACGCACAGCAAGCACTGCACAGTGGCTGGTTAATAATGCATCTGTTTGCCTAATAAGTAAAGAGACTCATATTACAGACCCAAACATCAGACAGACACCCGCCTCTGTGGATGGACCCCTGTGTCAATCAGCTCCCTGAAGAGATGGAGAGAAGGAGACCGAAGAGAGAAAGATGGAGAGGAAATAGAGAGAGATGGGAAGTCTGTTTATTCCTTCTGTCTTTCCTCCCAACTCTGCAATATCCATACTGCTGAAATGTGCAATTCCCCAAAGATGCACCCCCCTCTCCACTACCCCGCATCCCTCCTACTTATAGAGACAGTACAGTAGACTATGCAAAGCTAGGCAATGCAAGCCAATCTCATATGAGGAACTTCCATGACGATGAGAGTCTCCAATATATCATCTGTCTACACATTAGATTCAGTCAGTGTCCCAGCCTCACAGCCTAACCAATTTAACCAGATTCATTAGAATGGGAAACACTGTGCATCAGCACTACTCCAGCACTACTGTAGCAATAGGTGGATGACATAAATACACTGCGATGTGAGCTGGGAGATGCTCTGACACAGAGGTGGGTGTCATACTTACAGCATGTACTATCCTTTGATTGTTCCGTGGTTGTCATGGCGCTGGTGCGGTGAGGCTGCCTAGGAAGAGAACTCCTGTACATTTGTAAGTATTTTATCCATTTTTAAAAAGCTTTTTTTTTTCAATAATTTTTGTTTGTTTTTGATAACTTATTGAGGGTTGACCTAAAATATCTGGTGATAACCCACGTAGTTGCAGGACTAGTGATGGCAAGTCCATTTATGTGGCTTGGCTAACTAGCTAACTATTTGAACGATATAGCAACACAGAGCCATCTTTCCACCTGCCCCAGTTTCTGGAAGGAGGTTGAAAGCGGTGTGCGGGATGAGAAACTACAAGCTTGCCTTCGAAGGAGACTATTCCGTATACTACCAAGGTGTGGTGGTCTTTTCTGGCACTTTTGCAGCCGCTGAAGCCTCATCCAGGTTGGTGCTACATTTTTGGGAGTTGACAATCCAGCCTATGCACAATGTTGAGCTGAATATCGTAGACATCAAAGTGTCTGGTGAAGAGCTCCTGTGGCCTGACTAACATTTCTCCCTGGCTGCACCATCATTTGAATAGGAAGATAGTACACAAAGGCCACAGAGGCACCAAACCAACAGTTGATTTAAAGCTAGCTCATGGATGTCCATAAATATTCAATATTACAGAGGTTTTTGCCAGTTTAAGTTCAATAATATAATAATGTTGTTCTTTATGCTGGGTATGTTTATTTATGAAGAAGTAATTATTTCATTTTAAATGTAGCTAGTAGGCTACACGGGCAGAATTTGAAAAGACATAGACTGAAGAGTTTGGGACTGTGAGAAACTGCCACTATCCAAGCATTATCTCCTTTAACAAGCAGCCAAACTAAACTAGCAGAAACACAATGAATATTTATTTGAGATTTGCAGGTTTGACAGAGTCATTGTAACATGCATGACTATATACTCACACTGAATATACAATCATCATAGTTAAAGCAACACCACTAAATGAATAACAACTACTCACATACACATAACTGGTCATTTAAAGCAGAAGTCTACCTTACAATACATATGTTACTTCAACCACATACAGTGCCTTCAGAAAGCACACCTTTTTCCACATTTTGTTGTGTTACAAAATGGGATTAATATGGATTTAATAGTCAGATTTGGTCAACGATCTACATAAAATAGTCTGTAATGTCAAAGTGGAAGAAAAATTATAACATTTATTAAGAATTAATGAAAAATAAAAGACAAATTAATCTTGATTAGATAAGTATTAACCCCCTGAGACAATACAAATTAGAAACACATTTGGCAGCATATTTCTGGGTACATTTTCTAAGAGATTTGCACACCTGGATTGTAAAATATTTGCCCATTATTCTTTAAAAAATTCTTCAAGTTCTGTCGAGTTGGTTGTCGATCATTGCTAGAAAGCCATTTTCATGTCTTGCCATAGATCCTCAAGCCGATTTAAGTCAAAACAGTAACTAGGCCATTCAGAAACATTCAATGTCTTCTTGGTAAGCTTGAACATATGAAGAGTGGTACTCAGTCACGTGTTGTTTTGGATTTGCCCCAAACATAATGCTTTGTATTCAGGTCAAAAAGTACAGTTCTTTGCCACATTTTTTCAGTTTTGCTTAAGTACCTTGTTCAAAACAGGATGCATATTTTTGGAATATTTTTATTCTGTAGATACTTCCTTCTTTTCACTCTCTCTTGTAGGTTAGTATTGTAGAGTAACTATAATGTTGTTAATCCATCCTAATTGTCCTCATATCACAACCATTGAACTCTGTAACTGTTTTAAAATCACCATTGGCTTCATGGTGAAATCCTTGAACGGTTTCCTCCCTCTCCGGCAACTAAGTTAAGAAGGACACCTGTATCTTTGTACTGACTCTGTATTGTTGCACCATCCAACACCTAATTAATAACTTCAACATGCTCAAAGGGATATTCAGCGTCTGCTTTTTATTTTTTATTTATTTTTTTACCCATCTACCAATCGGTTCCCAATCAAAACCTCCCTGGTCTTTGTGGTTGAATCTGTGCTTGAAATTCACTACTCGATTGAGACACCTTACAATTATCTGTATGTGTGGGGTGCAGAGATGGGGTAGTCATTCAAAAATTATTTTAACCACTTATTGAATATAGAATGAGTCCATTTAACCTGTGTTTAATTAAGCACATTTTTACTCCTGAATATATTTTGGTTTGCCATAACAAAGGGGTAATTTTTAAAATTGTATTTCTCAAATTTTCTACAAACAAAATACATTTTTGGCATCATGATGTAATGTATCGGTGACTGAATTTCTTAGCCTGTAACACAACCAACTATGTGAAAAAAGTGAAAGGGTGTGAATACTTTCTGAAGGCACAGTATATCATGCATTCGTGTCAGTGCCAAAATTGGGCCAAACATTCAACTACTTATGCCAATGAGAGATATTGGGGTTACACGGTTGTATCATTTATTCTATTTAGCCAGGATAGTCCACACAGAAACACATGTTTTTCAGGGAGTCAATTTACAATCCAGCCCTGAGTTGTCCAAAAACAAACATCAAGCTATTGAAGATGTCTAGACGATCCATCATTGATCAGAGCAGTCTCTCTGCCAACCAGTAAAAATACAAGTTTGAACATGTCAAGTCCAACCTCAGTTCATCATATCACCAACATATGAGGTGAGTAGCATAAAGCTTGCCGGAAGGATTGCCTTACATTCACTGGAGTCAGAATAGCCTGGGGCTCCACAGCCGACTTGGAGCGCTACAGGCATGGTAAAGGGCAAAATAAAGAACAGATACTTCTATGGAGGCTTCCGTTTCATCTACGATCAATCCACTGCAGAGAGAGGATGGGAAATACATTTCTCAGATTCAAATATCAACTGCCCGTTTCGCCAGTTTCTTTCACACCCCTATCTGATGCTATACTTAAGCAATAAGGCACGGGGGGGTATATGGCTAATATACCACGACTAAGGGTTGTTCTTAAGCAAGACGCAACGCGGAGTGGCTGGATACAGTCCTTAGCCGTGGTATATTGGCCATATACCACAAACCCCTGAGGTGCCTTATTGCTATTATAAACTGGTCACCAACATAATTAGAGCACTAAAAATAAATGTTTCGTCATACCCGTGGTATGCGGTTTGATATACCACAGCTGTCAGCCAATCGACATTCAGGTCTCAAACTACCCAGTTAATGTGAATTATGGCATCATATTTCAGATAAGTAATAAAGCATTTGTGTTAGCTCCCTGTCGTTACAGCAAGCACACACATTTTTTGGTCTGTCCCAGACAGTGTGTTATGGCTAAGCATGCCAGTTTTAAAGGATGCATTGGATTTGTTGTGTTGCAGGGTGGATCAATGCCAGGCATGCTGATGAGCAGTGGAAAGGTGTAGCCAGAGGCAATGTGATGATGGCCAACACATGCAGAGTCACACCACCAGCCATGAGAGTCTATGGGGAACCTTATGCACGTCTGCACATCCAGTATAGATAGACTGCAGGCATGCATGAATGAAGAACTCACAGAAGCACACAGACACGCACATGCCTATAGGAAAGCCAAAACCCCCACACACACACTGTCAGGGTTTTCCTGTGGTGAAGTAGAGGACCAAAACGTAGCGTGGTTATATTGACTCATGTTTAATAAAAACAGATAAACATGAACACTACAAAACAATAAACGTGGAAAACCAAAAACAGCCCTATCTGGTGCAAAACACAGAGACAGGAACAATCACCCACAAACACACAGTGAAACCCAGGCTACCTAAGTATGATTCTCAATCAGAGACAACTAATGACACCTGCCTCTGATTGAGAACCATACTAGGCCGAAACATAGAAATACCCAAAACCTAGAAAAACAAACATAGACTGCCCACCCAACTCACGCCCTGACCATACTAAATAATGACAAAACAAAGGAAATAAAGGTCAGAACGTGACAGTACCCCCAAAGGTGCGGACTCGGGCCGCAAAACCTTAACCTATAGGGGAGGGTCTGGGTGGGCGTCTGTCCGCGGTGGCGGCTCTGACACGGGATGCAGACCCCACTTCAACACTGGGCTGAGGGGCTCTGGCGCCTCAGACTCCGGCAGCAGCGCCGGACAGGCGGGAGACTCCGGCAGCAGCGCCGGACAGGCGGGAGACTCCGGCAGCACTGGAGAGGAGGAAAGCTCTGGTAGCGCCGGACTGAGTAGCTCTGGAGAGGAGGAAGGCTCCGGCAGCGCTGGACAGGCGGGAGCCCCTGTAAGGATGAGCCGGAGAGACAGCCTGGTGCGGGGGGCTGCCACCGGAGGGCTGGTGTGTGGAGGTGGTAACGGATAGACCGGGCCGTGCAGGCGCACTGGAGCTCTTGAGCACCGAGCCTGCCCAACCTTACCCGGACGAATGGTCCCGATCGCCCTGCCAGTGCGGCGAGGTGGAATAGCCCGCACTGGGCTATGCAGCCCAACTGAGGACACCGTGCGCAAGGCTGGTGCCATGTAAGCCGGCCCAAGGAGACGCACTGGAGACCAGATGCGTAGAGCCGGCTTCATGGCACTTGGCTCGATGCCCACTCTAGCCCGGCCGATACGCGGAGCTGGAATGTACCGCACCGGGCTGTGCACACGCACTGGGGACACCGTGCGCTCCACAGCATAACACGGTGCCTGCCCGGTCTCTCTAGCCCCCCGGTAACCACAGGAAGTTGGCTCAGGTCTTCTACCTGGCGTAGCCATACTCCCTGTGAGCGCCCCCCAAGAAATTTTTGGGGCTGACTCTCGGGTTTCCATCCACTCTGCCGTGCTAGTTCCTCATAATGCCACCTCTCTGCTTTTGCTGCCTCCAGCTCGGCCTTGGGGCGGCAATATTCTCCTGGCTCTGCCCAGGGTCCTTTCCCGTCTAGAATCTCCTCCCAAGTCCATTTCTCCAAGTAGTGCAGCCTCTCCCACTGCTGCTGCTGCTGCTGCTGCCTCTGTTCCTTCTCCTGCTGCTGCTTTTGCCGTTGCCCGTTACCACACCGCTTGGTCCTGTTGCAGTGGTTGATTCTGTCAGGGTTTTCCTGTGGTGAAGTAGAGGAGGACCAAAACGCAGCGTGGTTATATTGACTCATGTTTAATAAAAACAGATAACCGTGAACACTACAAAACAATAAACGTGTAAAACCAAAAACAGCCCTATCTGGTGCAAAACACAGAGACAGGAACAATCACCCACAAACACACAGTGAAACCCAGGCTACCTAAGTATGATTCTCAATCAGAGACAACTAATGACACCTGCCTCTGATTGAGAACCATACTAGGCCGAAACATAGAAATACCCAAAACCTAGAAAAACAAACATAGACTGCCCACCCAACTCACGCCCTGACCATACTAAATAATGACAAAACAAAGGAAATAAACGTCAGAACGTGACACACACACCATGCACACAGCACATTACATTGAGTTGCACGAAGGATCACACACACACACACACACACACACACACACACACACACACACACACACACACACACACACACACACACACACACACACACACACACACACACACACACACACACACACACACACACACACACTCTGTCCCAGGTGTTTCCATCACTCGCGTGATTTAATAATGTACAAAGAACAAGATAGAAAGACAGACAGGCCTCGTCGGTGCCTCCCTCCCCTCACCCCTAGACTGCTGATATTTATAGCCCTTAACATTATTTTTAATATGAGATCTGATCTCCCAACTTCTCACCACAATTGTCTCTCTTCAGCTAACAACAATCCCCCTGTAAATCCCATCTGGAGAATATAAAAACATGCAAACAGGCCAAATTGGCTTCCAGGAGAGCTAAAATCATGAATCTGTTGCAGTTAAAGGGGTCAAAGGGGAGCCCTCAGTCTGATAAATGACTGATATGCTGTGTTCCCTGGATATATGACCTGACTTCTTGATGAATGGAGGATTCTATGCCTGGAAACAAAGCTATCCTGCCATAGCTATGTTCATACAAACCCCTGCCTGCAAACACACACACACACACACACACACACGCTACTTCTGAACACTGGAAGCATGTTGACTATATTAAATACTGAATAATACTGAATGTAAGTTCCGTTGAATTGAGCCCTAACTATCTGGGATACATAGAATTTGTGCCTATAATTCAACGTTTTCCACTAATCATTTAGTATACTGTATCATATTTAAGATCCTAAACGACCTTTTACGACGACAAGTTAGCAGAGTAGCAGGGTGCTTAGGAAAGCCATATTTTATAACGAGGGGAGTAGAGTCTGATGTGTGTTGAAGATAGCACATTTAGCCAATCAAAGTCTCTATCCCCTTCTCTTCCATCCGTCCTGCCCCAGTTTTGGTGAGCTCCCCCATCTGGTTTGACAATCTGTTTTGATGAAAATCATCAGTTGTTTTTACAGCGCTCTCGTCTCCTCTCTCTGCTTGCGTCTCCCCGCTTGAAGTTTCCCTGAGTTCTCTTCTCTGAAGCGGGATGAAGCTCAGCAACGATCACAGTCTTCTCCAACGTCAACATCAACAGTGTGTGTGTTTTAGTGTGTGTGTGTCTTACTGTGGTGTGTACGCACGCTTGTGATCCCTGGGGGAAAGTGTCCTATAAGATCCAATAGTCCAAGGCAGTTTTCATAGATGATTAAGAGGCAGATTAGTCTCTTCTGTCTGTGAACATGATTTTTATGTCTGCTAATTTTCAAAAGCTAGTTTTGAAAATGGTTCCCCTCCTTGGTCTTCTGCCAGTCAAGTTAACATCATTGTCGATATGATGTCTAGAGTATCCTGCCATGATTAACACAGATGTTTCTACTCACACGCCCCTCTCCCTTAATCATATTACATTATATGTCCGTATCGCTGTTGGGACTGTCAGTCAAGTTGGGTTATGCTCTCATTAAATTTAAATCAGTAAAGTATAACCTCATGTCAGAGTCACCAGCTTGATATTTAAACTGATAAGATAACTTGCTAGGAATGTGTGTGTACACATCATACTGTATAATTGCTGGAGTTGTTTATCCTGAATGTCTACTGGATATATAAAAATACTGCAGATACATTTTCAGTGCACTGACAAACCATGAGGGAGCAGAAAGTTGAACAGCATGGGTTAGCTGAGTATTATATACCTGTTCTCTCCGTCATTGAAGAGAACGATTTGAATATGAGATGGAGGTAAAGTTTTACGAGCGAATAGCTCTCGTTGTTTGATGTCAGAGGTGTGAGAGTAAACATTGTTTAGAGAGATGGAGGAGAGGGAGTTGGGGAAGTTCACTTCCCTCTCTTTATTTCTCTCTTTGTCTCTCTCTCTCCCTCTCTCTCTATGGAATAACAGTGACTACCTCTGCAAAGTCTGTCAACAATTGCCACTATATCTTCTGACATCTAAGATATGATGAGCGTCTTGACACTCACCCTCAAGACACATTCCTTTTTTTTTTTCCTCTGGAATTGTAAATATTCCTTTGTGTCCTGCTTTTCTGCTCCTGCCTTTTATATCCTAAAGTTTAGGTTTTTAAATGCAAAGATGCTGTGGATTTCTTCTCACAGAGTGTAGCCTCATCCCTTCCTCCTTCCCTCCCTCTCCCCACCGCCCCGATTTCTTTCTTCCTCCTCTTTCTCTCGCTCTCTCTCCTGCAAGTCCTCCAGATGACGTCTGTGTCTTAACTCTCTCTTTATTCCCTCTTCCCCCTCTCTGCACACATCACTTTTCCTTCTGACTTTACTTCACAGGAGTTTAAGAGAACTAGCTTGACTTTTTTGTCTTTTATCTTAGTGTGCAGTGTGACATGTGCGTGTGTGCTGTGTGTGTCCTAGAATGTACCCAGCTAGCACATTTGGTTCCTTGGAAGTTGTGGGAACATATGTTTTTGGTTTCACGTTGGTTGTGGGAATGAAGCCATATGTTTCCTGACTGGTCATTTAAAAGATTCCATTCTGACAGCAGAAGTGAACATTTTGCCTGTTCTGGGAACGTTTATTTTTAGGTTGCAGGAAGGATCTGAGAACGTTTTACTCTGATTCCTTACATTTTGTCGCGGGACGTTTCATTAACACTCTAAGAACGGAAATTATAGGTTATTTGGAGGTTTTTGAATAACTTCCTTCAAACTTTTACTGAATGTTTCAATAAGACTTTTAATAACACTGCTAGCTTATTTTAATAACACTGCTAGCTTATTTTAATAACACTGCTAGCTTATTTTAATAACACTGCTAGCTTATTTTAATAACACTGCTAGCTTATTTTAATAACACTGCTAGCTTATTTTAATAACACTGCTAGCTTATTTTAATAACACTGCTAGCTTATTTTAATAACACTGCTAGATTATTTTGGGTTTAAAAAATTCAGCTCCAAGCACAAACGGAAATACATTTCCTTACGCATTAGGAATTTCCTTAGGCAAAATAAGAAACATTCATTTTTTTATTGTGGCAAGGCGTCAGAGAGATTTGAATCTATGATCTTCTGTTCTCTATCCATGGAATTAGTGCACTGTGCCACAAGGATGGAGCTAGTATGCCTTGTTTTTATTACGCTTATAAAGCTGTTAATTTTGGTCTATACAAACAAACCCCAATTCAAAGAAAAAAAGCACTCGTTAGAATCAGGATTGGTCAATTAGTGGCTGGTGCCAACACACCTGGACACACTTAACAGGATAGAGTATAGAGAGAGTTTTGTTTATGCTGAGAACGGAATGTATATGTTTTAAAATAACATTCTTGTAACAGTCTCTGAACATAACTCAAGTTTTCTTGTTATTTCTATGGACCATGAGGAAACCTGTAGAAAATATTATGCTGAAGTATTGAAATTCTGAAAGAGGAACATTGTCTTTAAATGTTCTTGGAACAATTCGAGAACATGACTTTACATAGAAGAACAATTTCCCACAGAAGAACAATGTTTCTTAACATTATCTGAACTATTTGAGACCATTCCCAATGCTAAAGCAATTGGAGAACGTTACTAGAACATTACACTTGTTTCAATTAAATGTAACCATGTTTGAACTTTTAGGAAACTTTTGTTTAATGTAAATGAAATACCAATAAATCGTTTTTTTCCCCAAGTTGATTAAATATGCTGAGAGTGTTCCAAAGCCAAGCAACTATCCTGCACCACTTCAAGAAAGATGCAAAAAATACCCATAGGACAGCCACGCTCCCACCAAGCTCTAAGAAACATATCATTCTCAGAACGTTATGTGCTAGCTGGGTAGTCAGCTGTATTAAGGAGACATAGCAGAGTCTCCCCACTGCCACGCTCCAACAGCACACAATCTCACAATTCCCCACCTGTCAGCGAAGATACACACACATGTACTTAGATGTAGACACACACACATCATACACATACCCGCAATCTATACAGTATATTTATCTCTCTCTCTCTCACACACACACACACACACACACACACACACACACACACACACACACACACACACACACACACACACACACACACACACACACACACACACACACACACACACACACACACACACACACACACACACACACACACACACACACACACACACACACACACACACACACACACACACACACTCTCTCTCTCTCTCTCTCTGTCCCAGGTGTTTCCATCACTCGCGTGATTTAATAATGTACAAAGAACAAGATAGAAAGACAGACAGGCCTAGTCGGTGCCTCCCTCCCCTAGACTGCTGATATTTATAGCCATTAACATTATTTTTAATATGAGATCTGATCCCCCACTTCTCACCACTGTTGTCTCTCTTCAGCTAACAACAATCCCCCTGTAAATCCCATCTCGAGAATATAAGAACATGCAAACAGGCCAAATTGGCTTCCAGGAGAGCTAAAATCAATCTAAACTGAAAATTGCAGGGAGAGAAGCCTTGGGATGTTTTGGAGGAAGAGAGATGAAGAGATGAAGGGACGGAGAGGGGGGAATGAGCTAAACCAAGGCTGTTTTGGGTAATGTGAGTGTGAAATGCCACAGCATCACTTACTGAATGATTGAAGACAATCTAAGTGTAGCTGGTGAAGAGCATCTAATGGATACACACTGATTAAGCTCTAGTCGTCTAGATTTATCGTGTTCATATTTACATTACACTGTATGCCCGTACTGTATTTTGGTACAACAACATCTGTGTTATGGCTTTGAGCGCTTTATGTACTTTATGATTATATGAGTTGTTGTGAAGTTGTCTGACGCACCTTGAGATTTGCAAGATAGATGGGTAAACATTGTGATTTCCCGTGCTTAAATCGCTAGGCATTTATGATTGATTTATTGTCAAATTAAATCATGGCAAAGTTAGTCTTTGAATGTTTAAGTTTGCTCACTGCACACTTGGTGCTCTAGGGCTGCACTGTCTGCCAGTTTTAATCCTTACAATTTAATCAGATTCTTAGTTATCCTTGACTGACCAGGTAGCCAATGTGAGATCTCTGGCCAGTCAATGATATGGATAAATGATTTGCCTTGGAGGAAGGAAAACCAGCATGACTCTAGCCCTCTGAGACACCTGCTTCAAACTGTGTGGAGAAGAGAAAAGGAGAAGTTCATACATGCCAAGAAGTTGATCATATCTCTCTCTCTCTCTCTCTCTCTCTCTCTCTCTCTCTCTCTCTCTCTCTCTCATCATCTCCCTCTACCCCCCCACATCTCTCTCTGTCTCTCCGTCACTCTCCCTCTCTCTCTCTGTCTCCTCCTCTCTCACCGCCACTCTCCTTCGTTCTGTCATTCTTCCTGTCAACTTCCCCCTCTCTCTCTCCTGCTTAGTTAAGCTAAGTGATAGGCCGTGGCAAGGCCGATCCGTTCAAAAGCGAGCCTCATCATTAGGGATCTCCAGAGAGCAGCTCTCAGAGCTCTACCTGCCCCCAGGGGAAGGATGACAGTTCGTCACAGCCCTCGGGGGTTACCATCCACACAGAATATGGAAATCGAAGAAGACGACCATAAATATGAATAGAATCAAATTAAATGATTTCAAACGCTTTCTTTTTTTTGGTACCGATAATTATTACCTGAAAAAAGGGACGGGGGAAAAAGAAAGAGATGGTGAACAAAAGTATTCACACCGTTTTGAACTGATAATGATTCATCATGGAGTGGAGGGTCTAGGTGTTTCAAAGTGGAAGCTGTGAGTGTTTGAGGATTGGCTTGAAAACAATGTAGAAATGGAGTGTCGTTCTTGAAATACGATAGCATTTGAGCATGGTATTTTGGAAAATAGTTTAAATGTATTTGGGTACAGCTTCCCATTCTATAAATAAACTAATATGGTAGCTTAATGACTTTGACTCATGTTGACCATGATAACTTTTAATCATGTTGACCATGATGACTTTGTGCCACCAGTAGCACACCAATGATGGTAACACCCGTGAGAATATTTAGGTAAATTAGGATTTTCTTAAATGGAAGCCACAAATGTTCATATTGAAGGTCATACATCCTTTAAAAATAATTGACTAAAGTAATATGATTAATCATTTTGCTCACAATGTTATTTCCTTTCATTCAAATTGATACATAGTTACACTTTGGATTTAGACACACCCAAATGATCAATGACAACCTACAATTTATGACATAGTGAAAGAGCGTGATTAGCTAATAATTGTCTTTAATATGGAACCCTCCCCCGATAACAGTTTGCCACTGGAGAGAATGCTCAAGGTATATTACAACATATTATAACATGTATTACATATTTTCAATCAGTGATTTTCCAGGCAGTAACATCACTGACAACTGCGGGACATACATTATACCAGTAGAAAAGGTATTTTAAAAGCCTTCTATACAATATATTAAATACTTTTGTTCACTGTCTAGTTAACATTTAAAAAATAGATAGATATTTCTAAATCAGCAAAACATGTCACTACACCTCTGCATTCACCAGAGACAAGCCAATTGTCTATCCCCAAGTAGTTTTTACAATACCTACAAATAGACGTTCGCAGTATAAAATACATACAGCACAGTACAGTACAGCCTTATTCTAAAATAGTTTTTAAAATGTATATATATATTAAATGAAATATCACATTTACATAAGTATTCAGACCCCTTACTCAGTACTTTGTTAAAGCACCTTTGGCAGCGATTACAACCTTGAGTCTTCTTGGGTATGACGCTACAAGCTTGGCACACCTATATTTGAGGAGTTTCTCCAATTATTCTCTTCAGATCCTCTCAAGATTGTCAGTTTGGATGGGGAGCGTCGCTGCAAGGGTCTCTCTCTTGCTACGTTCATCTTTGCATCGATCCTGACTAGTCTCCCAGTCCCTGCTGCGGAAAAACATCCCCACAGCATGATGCTACCACCACCATGCATCACAGTAGGGATGGTGCCATGTTTCCTCCAGACATGACGCTGGCATTCAGGCCAAAGAGTTCAATCTTGCTTCATCAGACGGGAGGATCTTGTTTCTCATGGTCTGAGAGTCTTTAGCTGCCTTTTGGCAAACTCCAAGTGGGCTGTCATGTGCCTTTAACAGAGGAGTGGCTTCCATCTGGCCACTACCATAAAGGCCTGCTTGGTAGAGTGCTCCAGAGATGGTTGTCCTTCTGGAAGGTTCTCCCATCTCCACAGAAGAACTCTAGAGCGACCATCGGGTTCTTTGTCACCTCCCTGACCAAGGCCCTTCTCTCCCGATTGCTCAGTTTGGCCGGGCGGCCACGAGGAAGAGTTTTGGTGGTTCCAAACTTCTTCCATTTAAGAATGATGCAGGCCACTGTGTTCTTGGAAACCTTCAATGCTGCAGACATTTGTTGGTACCCTTCCCCAGATCTGTGCCTCGACACAACTGTCTCGGAGCTCTATGGACAATTCCTTCAACCTCATGGCTTGGTTTTTGATCTGACATGCACTGTCAACTGTGGAACCTTATTTAGACAGGTTTGTGCCTTTCCAAATCATATCCAGTCAATTGGATTTACCACAGGTGGACTTCAAGCAAGAGACAGCTCAAGGATGATCAAAGGAATCTGGATGCACCGAAGGCACAGTATGTTTTATTATAAAATAACAGGTTAAATAAACTGGAGGACTTATTATTTGTCATGTTTTTGTCATTTATAGTGTTTTTACATGGAGCCAAAGTCAAGGGACAGCGGTTACTACCACAATTCAAGAATGACCCTGGACTAAATGAGGTGAAACAGAATAATAGAGAAGCCGATCCCTCCCCTTTAACAAACTTGTATGGGTCCTGAAACAGAAACAGACAAACTCAAGGTTGACCAAGCACGACCACGGAAGGCAAAAACATATTGATTATTCCAATCCAGGACTCCAAAATCTAGGAGAATCTAAACGTCTCAGAAAACAACATTACAGCAGGGGGGGATGGCATTGAAATGACTAAAATCAAATTGAAACTGTGCAGAAATGATAATGGGCCTACATTTATAGTCTTTTCACTCTGTCCAGCTTGCTAATAGTCATCGAAACAAATGTTAGACAGTCAGGGAGCATTAAAAATTCCAAAAGCGATGGATAGAGAACTATTGTTGGCAAATTTTGATGAGGAAATATAACAGATTTTAAGTGCGGCCCTCCAGATCTCAGTAAAGACCGAATGTTTCGTTACTGCAAAATTTGTTTCCCTGTTCTAGATTCTAGAGTCCTGTGTAGAGCGTTGCACAGTTACTCATTGATCCTGTATTCATGCAACATGAGACGGGTGAGAAACTTCACAGCCTATTTGAATATCACTGAACACACCTTTTGATTTGTGGTCTTTGAGGTTTGTCTCAAGTCAGAGTAATTCAGCTCCTTTCTCAAACTCTGTGAGTAACTTTGTTCTGTCAGCTAGCACATTGGTTTTAAAGCATACTTCCTGTGAAGAGTACAGCAAAGGTATAGCTACTGCATTGATCTGCTGCTATGCATGCTAGACAAAGGCTCTGCCATTGACATACAGTACCAGTGAGAGTTATGAATGACGGTCTTCTGAAAATTTTAGATCACACAATCTGGGAATCACTTTGCTCTTGTAGAACACCCCACTGTAATTACTCAAAGGACTGACAAGAGATGTATGTGCATTTGCATATGATAGGGCTGTGGTGGTCATGACATTTTGTCAGACGGTTATTGTCATGCAAAAGGCTGGCTCACGGTAATTTATCGTTAATTAACATAAACATGTTTAGCATCTCCAGGCACCCACGCAGACAAGCAGCATGCAAGCCCTGATGCGTGCCTTTGGAATGTTGACATTTAAAAAGAGTTGAATAAGTCAATTGAACATACACCATCACAATAAATACATTATTTATTTTAAGCAGGTCTAAAGAAACATTATGATATCAAGAAAATATATTTCAGAAGTTCAGAATATGAGTTGGCCTACTGTATATTATCTGGCTATGCGCCATGCCATAGGCTGTAGAATTGTTCATTTAGCAGACAAGATATGCTTATTATATAGCCCTTGGTTCACTCCAGACTTGACTGCCCTTGACCAGCACAAAAACACCCTGTGGCGTACTGCACTAGCATCGAATAGTCCCCACGATATGCAACATTTCAGGAAAGTCAGGAACCAATACACACAGTCAGGCAGGAAGCAAAGGCTAGCCTTTTCAAACAGAAATTTGCATCCTGCAGCACAAATTCCCAAAAGTTTTGGGACGCTGTAAAGTCCATGGAGAATAAGAGTACCCCCTCGCAGCTGCCCACTGCACTGAGACACTGCACTAGTTAACACTGTCACCACTGATAAATCCACGATAATCGAGAATTTCAATAAGCATTTCTCTACGGCTGGCCATGCTTTCCACCTGGCTACCCCAACCCCCCGCCAACAGCTCTGCACCCCCCACAGCAACTGGCACAAGCCCCTCACGCTTCTCCTTCATCCAAATCCAGGCAACTGATGTTCTGAAAGAGCTGCAAAATCCTGATCCCTACGAATCAGATGGGCTAGACAATCTGGACCCTCTCTTCATAAAATTATCCGCTGCCACTGTTGCAACCCCTATTACTAGTCTGTTCAACCTCTCTTTCGTATTGTCTGAGATTCCTAAAGATTGGAATCAAAGGGGAAGACACTCTAGACCCAAACTGTTACAGACCTATATCCATCCTGCCCTGCCTTTCTAAAGTCTTCAAAAGCTAAGTGAAGATCACCGACCATATCGAATCCCACCATACCTTCACCGCTATGCAATTTGGTTTCTGAGCTGGTCACGGTTGCACCTCAGCCACGCTCAAGGTCCTAAACGATATCATAACCGGCATCAATAAAAGTACTGTGCAGCCATCTTCCTCAACCTGGCCAAGGCTTTCGACTCTGTCAATCACCGTATTCTTATCGGCAGACTCAACAGCCTTGGTTTCTCTAATGACTGCCTCGCCTGGTTCACCAACTACTTCTCAGATAGAGTTCAGTGTGTCAAATCGGAGGGCCTGTTGTCCTGATGTCGCTCTTGCTGCGGGTGATTCTTTGATCCACCTCTACGCAGACAACACCATTCTGTATACATCTGGCCCTAGCCTTTGCTTTCCTGACTGACTGCGTGTATTGGTACCTGACTTCCCTGAACAGTTGCATATCGCGGGGACTACTCAATGCTATTGCAGTCCGCCACAGGATGTTTTTGTGCTGGTCGAGGGCAGTCAGGTCTGGAGTGATCCAAGGGCTATATCTGTTCTTAGTTCTGCATTTTTTGAACGGAGCATGCTTATTATCTAAGATGGTGAGGAAGTTACTTTTAAAGAATGACCAGGCATCCTCAACGAACGGGATGAGGTCAATATCCTTCCAGGATACCCGGGCCAGGTCGATTAGAAAGGCCTGCTCGCAGAAGTGTTTTAGGGAGCGTTTGACAGTGATGAGGGGGGGTTGTTTGACTGCGGACCCGTAGTGGATACAGGCCATGAGGCAGTGATCGCTGAGATCCTGGTTGAAGACAGCGGAGGTGTATTTGGAGGGCCAGTTGGTCAGGATAATGTCCATGAGGGTGCCCATGTTTACAGATTTAGGGTTGTACCTGGTAGGTTCCTTGATGATTTGTGTGAGATTGAGGGCATCTAGCTTAGATTGTAGGACTGCTGCCACAGACAAAGGGGGAGACACCCTGGACCCAAACTGTTACAGACATATATCCATCCTGCCCTGCCTATCTAAGGTCTTCGAAAGCCAAGTCAACAAACAGATCACTGACCATCTCGAATCCCACCGTACCTTCTCCGCTGTGCAATCTGGTTTCCGAGCCGGTCACGAGTGCACCTCAGCCACGCTCAAGGTACTAAACGATATCATAACCGCCATCGATAAAAGACAGTACTGTGCAGCCGTCTTCATCGACCTGACCAAAGCTTTCGACTCTGTCAATCATCCTATTCTTAAAGGCAGACTCAGTAGCCTCGGTTTTTCTAATGACTGCCTTGCCTGGTTCACCAACTACTTTGCAGACAGAGTTCAGTGTGTCAAATGGGTCCTCTGCCAGTCTCTATGGGGGTGCCACAGGGTTCAATTCTCGGGCCGACTCTTTTCTCTGTATATATCAATGATGTTGCTCTTGCTGCGGGTGATTCCCTGATCCACCTCTACGCAGACGACACCATTCTGTATTCTTCTGGCCCTTCCTTGGACACTGTGCTATCTAACCTCCAAACAAGCTTCAATGCCATACAACACTCCTTCCTTGGCCTCCAACTGCTCTTAAACGCTAGTAAAATCAAATGCATGCTTTTCAACCGTTCGCTGCCTGCACCCGCACACCCGACTAGATTCACAAATCCTCACACATTGCTTATGTTTTCTCCATTTGAAATTCTACTATTAGAAATAGGAAAAGCACTCACACCTGAGAACTAGCAACCCTGGATGGTTCCGACCTAGAATACGTGGACATCTATAAGTACCTAGGTGTCTGGCTAGACTGTAAACTCTCCTTCCAGACTCATATCAAACATCTCCAATCTAAAATCAAATCTAGAGTCAGCTTTCTATTTCGCAACAAAGCTTCCTTCACTCACGCCGCCAAACTTACCCTAGTAAAACTGACTATTCTACCGATCCTCGACTTTGGCGATGTCATCTACAAAATTGCTTCCAATACTCTACTCAGCAAACTGGATGCAGTTTATCACAGTGCCATCCGTTTTATTACTAAAGCACCTTATACCACCCACCACTGCGACCTGTATGCTCTAGTCGGCTGGCCCTCGTTACATATTCGTCGCCAGACCCACTGGCTACAGGTCATCTACAAGTACATGCTAGGTAAAGCTCCGCCTTATCTCAGTTCACTGGTCACGATGGCAACACCCACCCGTAGCACGCACTCCAGCAGGTGTATCTCACTGATCATCCCTATCATCCCATCACTATTGGCTATTGATGATTTGAGAAAGTCGCAAAAGAGCTTGCACTCTGTTCCTTGTCTCATGCTGCACACACTGTTCTCTCTTCAAGTGATTATATTTTCACCCATCAGACTATTCTCAATTTAATCTTGTCTTTACTAATCGGCCGTTTGAACAGCTTTTTTAGGATTTTTGGAAGTGAACCCTGGAACCCCGACGAACTTCATGTGCGTTTGTAAACAACAGCTGTTCCATCACGGCTGTAAGCAGCTAGCTAGCTAAGGTAACTTAGTCTTGATGTTTTCTGAAGTTCAAATGAGCATTTTTGATTATAGTATTCACGGATGGGATGGTCCTTATGTCCTGGGAAAATGTTAGTTCATAGCTAGATTTCCCAAAGATACATCGCAGAGGGCTGAATTGCCTGCATGGATAGTAACATTAGCAGCAGCAGGAGGTGGCGCACACGTGTAAGTTGTTTATCAAGTTAATAATCTATTCTAGGTCATGTCAGGTAGCTAGCTAGCTACATATAAATAGGATAAACAGCCATCCAATATTAGTTTTTTTAATGACACAATCCTCAGCTTGATCTTCTAAAAATGACAAGTTAGTTATCTAGTTAGTAGCTAAGTTAACTAGCTAATGAACAGATTTCCAGTCCCAAAGAGAGAACTATGACAATACATAAACAATACAAAAAATATCAAATGTTATACGACTTGAGAATAATGAAACAAGTCCTAGTCTAATTTCTATGTTTCCTAATCTCAGATACTGAGACCTGTGAAAGCTGCTAAATCCTGTCTGTGGATGAAGGTCCCAAAGAAATACCCAAGTCTTTAGAGACTGAAGGGTATATTGCAAATGGGTTATATATGCTACTGGTTTACTGTTGGAATAGGTTGTAGGACTACATAAATAATGTTAAAAGTAACAATGCATAGATCTACAACATGCATCTAGCTAATGGGTGTGCAGGTTTCTATACCAGCCCAGCACTAACATTCTGCTTATTATTTGTATGTTACGCCCTGACCGTAGAGCTTTTTATGTCTCTATATTTGGGTTGGTCAGGGTGTGATTTGGGTGGGCATTCTATGTTCTTTTTCTATGTGTTTGTATTTCTTTGTTTTGGCCGGGTATGGTTCTCAATCAGGGACAGCTGTCGATCGTTGTCTCTGATTGAGAACCATACTTAGGTAGCTTTTCCCCACAGGGTTTTGTGGGTAGTTGTTTTCTGTTTTGTGTCTTTCTGCACCAGACAGAACTGTTTCGGTTTCGTTCGTTCTCTTCGTTGTTTTTTTTGTTAATCAGTGTTCAGTTCAAATAATAAAGATGAACACGTACCACGCTGCACCTTGGTCCTCCACTCATTCCAACAGCCTTACATTGTATTAGACACTATTCATTTAACTTCTTAAGGATGTAGCAGAATACAGTTCCCTGGCAGGAACATCACTCAGCGGAGTTTCAGAGCGCCACCTATAGTTTTTGATAAAACTCAAACTGTCATTAAACTTTCATTAAAATAAACATTCAAGGTAGTGAATTAAAGCTACACTCGTTGTGAATCTATCCACCAAGTCAGATTTGTAAAATGCTTTTCGGCGAAAGCATGAGAAGCTATTATCTGATAGCATGCAACACCCCAAAAGACCCGCAGGGGACGTAAACAAAATAATTAGCATAGTCGGCGCTACACAAAAATAGCGTTTTTTAACGTAACGTCATTTTTTTTAATTAAAAAAGTTGACGATAAACTTTCACAAAACACTTCGAAATACTTTTGTAATGCAACTTTAGGTATTAGTAAACGTTAATAAGCGATCAAATTGATCACGAGGCGAATTATATTCTATAGCTGTGCGTCTGGAAATAATGTCCGGGTAAATCTCAACCAAAATATCCGGTCGGAGGCCTTGAAGAACTGCTCTGCCTTGAGTCTGTTTGACCAAGAAAAAAATAGTAGGCAAATGACAAGACTGTTGACATCGTGTGGAAGCTGTAGGTATTGCAACCTCGGCTCCATTTAATTTAACAATTGGTTGAAGTTGCGCATGGATATATTTTTCCATTTTCAGTGATCAGATTTTCCTGCACTTTTCGATGAAACGCACGTTCTGTTATAGTCACAGCCGTGATTTAACCAGTTTTAGAAACGTCTGAGTGTTTTCTATCCACACATACTAATCATATGCATATACTATAGTCCTGGCATGAGTAGCAGGGCGCTGAAATGTTGCGCGATTTTTAACAAAAAGCTGGGAAAATTTGCAGCTTCCTTAAGTTAACTATTCAATCATCTCTTGTTTTGGAGTAAGATGAATGTCTAAACCCACTAACCATTTACATAGGCGTTCTTTGTATGATATTAAATAATGTGTTGATTCTTTGAATTAAGTATAATGTGTGTTTTTGTCATATGTGTTTTTGTCATTGAACATTCTCTGTTTGTTCTCTCATTTAGTCTGATGATATTGCACAGATTTGCAGGTGCAGCTGATGTCCTTGATCATTGGTGGGGGTGTAACAATCCCTGTATTGCTGACCTTGGATGCAACCCCTGTCCACAACAGCCCTTCATACCCACAAAGCAGTCAATTATTTTACCAAAACTACGATCTTGGTTGGGCTAGGATAACAGTAGTTTAGGTCTCAGGGCGGGTGACATTCCCCCATGATGGCAAATATGTCTTTTTCACTGAGTCTTTCCTTGATTATTCACATCCTATCTCTTCACAAGTATTGTATTGCAACTGTACTGGATGAGAAGGTACAAGGTCCCTCCCCTCTGACCTTTTTCTCCAATGGGTTTTTAGAAGGAGACAAGGAGAGGAATCGAGGAAGGGTGAATTGAGAAAGAGTCTGGCACTCACCTGTCAAATAGCTCACATGTGCTGCAGACTCACCCCTCTGTTACACTCACTGACCTCCTTATCCTCATCAACCTAAGCAGTCAGCAGAGCAGACTGTGTGGACTGAGTCAACCTGGCACCCACAGAATTAATTTTGTGGGTATTTGGTTCTGCTAAATTGAGTTATAGTGTCTGTGGCATAGGAGGAGGGGAAAGAGGGGTTACTGTAACAGATGTGTGCTGCAGGTGAGTTCTAGTAGCCCTGTGATGTGATGTCATCCCCCCTGAGACTTGAGGTAGTTTTCGCCTCCTGTCCATCATGAATGTATCTCTATTTTAATACTGTAAGCATCTCGGCTGCGGGATAATCTCCTCCTGCAATTTTGTGCCCATTTGCTTCATTCTGCTACACTCACTGTCCTCATTCTCTAGTCGTTGGCATGCTACTCTAGCTACAAGTGTACTTTTATAAGGGTTTGCGTCCTGTCCCGGTCAGCCATACAGTACAGGGATGGAACTCATACATTTTCATAGCTTCTTTGCAGCCCATGTAAAAGTTCCCCTTCACCGCGATTTTTGTCTTGCCTCTACTATCCATGCTCTACCCTTTTGGTTACGGTGGATGTGAGATTATTTATGGCATGCATGCCCAATGCAGACATGATGGGAATAGTATTGGCCTCGTGGGCATGTCCAATGCATTTGTACATGTGACTTGTCATTTCTATACTGAAACAGGATTCGCAAATCCTCACACATTGCTTATGTTTTCTCCATTTGAAATTCTACTATTAGAAATAGGAAAAGCACTCACACCTGAGAACTTGTGTCTGTTAATAATTCGCAAATAACTTGAAAGAAAATGCTGATTGATACTGGCAAGATCAGTGTGTGGGTTTTTCTCTTTCATTAGACAATTAATGAGTCTAACCATGTTGAAGGATACCAGATTTAACTTCCACAGCTACTGGACAAATATCACTGTCAAGACGGTGTAGAAAGGAATAATTTAAGTTTAAATTGATTTAATTTCAAAATACATGTTGCTTGAAATAAAGTTGCAATTTGTTTGGTTCATGTAAATGTATCATCCTGGTGTAATTAATATGCAGTTCAACATTACCACCACAAGGTGTCAGCACTGGCATCTGCTTTAATACATGTAAACAAACCACAAGCCTGGTCTCGAAACGTGAGGTCAATAATGCATGCCAAACATAAGCTAGCAATTCATTTACACTACAGTATGTTTCTTGATTGAAACTAAGTGGGCAATAAACCTGGATAAAATATAGTTGCGACAGATTAGTGAGGGGGGAGAGAGAGGTTAATAGTGGGGTAATTACTGCTGCTAGCTAACTTGGATGAAAACAATGTGTCAAACATTGAACGCGTATGCTAGATACATTTAGTTTAGTTATATTGTTGGCTGTCATGAAATAAATTAATCTAGCTGGCGAACAAGATAAGCTGATCTTTCTCTACCTTCACATTAAGCCACTTCTGTGGTTATTTACTGTGCTAGCCCAATGTAACACCACCAGAGCAAACGGATGATGAACAGGAAACAAACATTGTCTGATGATTTTGTTTAGTGCATCTGGTAGCAACAAGTCATTATGTGTATATAATTAATTTGTTACATTTTTTTAGTGGATCAAGAAATACAAACTTGTAATTGTGTGCTAGCTAGCCAACTAACTAGCTAGTTATTCATTCTGGCACGCTGCAGCACTGTATGTTTACCGGGGAACCTCTAAGATGCACGTGTATACAGAACGTGTTATTGTTTTGACAATTGAAAAGGGCTATATGTAAAATTGTTTAGATTTAGAATGGGCCATTGTCATATGGGCAGGAGAAGGGGAAAATAGACATGTCATCCATATGCACTCGAATAGCTCCAGTTATTTCACTCCATGCATCAACCGTTGTTTGAGGAGCATGCAGCCTCTCGTTGCACGACAGGTGATATTCCGCCCAAACTCTGTGTGCCATGGGCTTGCCAACTCTGTTCCTGCATATGCCCAATGCTTCATTTGGGAAACCAAGTAGTAACGTGTTTTCAGAACTAAACATATTTCCTTTAACTGTTGAGAGCCCCTCTCTCTGCTCGTTTAAGGAATGAAGGAGAGAGGGGCGGAGATGGAAACGAAGGGTCAGGTCAGATATTCTGTCGCTCCAGGTAATGTGTCAGCCTATTAATTAGGGGGGGAAAAGCCCTATTACTAGGCTATTCAAAATCAAATACAAATTCATTATAACTGTAGGCAAACTCAGAATTTGTTTAATTTATATTAAGTATATTAAATCACCTATTTTTTAAATGTTTTTCTGCTGTGCGTAATATGCATACATTTTGTATTGTGTAATGGCACGATTATTATTTTAATTCAGGTTTATTTTGGGCTTGGGCTCATATATAAGCCTATGCATATGCATAAACTTTCATATGTATATAGGAGTTTTGAATGAATCTTGGTCATAGAATGCACTGTCCATTTCATTGTGTTAAGCTTTGAAACAACATCCACAACGACCATGTTTTCCACCCAGTTTCAACCTGTTGTTGAACTTCTTTCTTCAACTTGATCAATTGGAGTGAAGTGAGTTTTAAAAGCTCATACTGTTTTGATGATAAGTGTTTGATGTGATTTTCGATTGCATTTTCATTGAAGTCAGAGTGGTTTGAGGGATCATAGAGCCCTGAAAACCAGGCTATCAGTGACCTTATCGTCGTTAGCGAGCTGGGTACTACTAATGCATGTCCAGAGTGCATAAGTGGAGATTACCATGACTCAACAGTCACGTCGAATTTTACTGAGGTCATGAATCATGACTTCCGACGTGACGGCAATATGGTCACCGCAACAGCCCTAAAAAAGGTGCATGAACATATGCAGGCTGCCTCACATCCGGCCGTGATTGGGAGTCCCATAGGGCGGCGCACAATTAGCCCAGCGTCGTCCGGGTTTGGCCGGGTCAGGTCGTCATTGTAAATAAGAATTTGTTCTTACAGTAACTGACTTGCCTAGTTAAATAAAGGTTAAATAAAAAATTACAAAATAAATGCAGCATATGTTCATTCACTTTCTCTCTCCCTCTCTTTCTCTCTCTCTCTCTCTCTCTCTCTCTCTCTCTCTCTCTCTCTCTCTCTCTCTCTCTCTCTCTCTCCCTTTCATACACAAACACAAATGCACGCAAGCAGACAGTCAGACACATGCACGCACACACGCACACATGCATGCATGCACGCAGACACGCAC
This sequence comes from Oncorhynchus keta, assembly GCF_023373465.1. Classification (NCBI taxonomy): domain Eukaryota; kingdom Metazoa; phylum Chordata; class Actinopteri; order Salmoniformes; family Salmonidae; genus Oncorhynchus; species Oncorhynchus keta. The sequence continues at coordinate 61,927,667 of NC_068448.1, read as the reverse complement.
ACTCTCATTAAGCACCATCCACATGCAACACAGCACCACTACAAAGGCTGTGGGCATATGGCCACAGCATCAGCACATCCTGCAACACAGTTTCCTCATTTGACACATTATGCAGTGAATCTGTGAGAATAAAGAACTATTGCGATCCATTTTGGCTCCTGAACCGAAATGTTCTACCCAGCCATGCACTGCCTGCCTATACACTTGGGAGTATTTGACTTATTGCCAATACCCCTCCCCCCCAGCCCTCCCCATTATCCCTTCCCCTGCTTCCGGAATGATGGCTGATAAAAATACTAGGATGGAAGCAAATGTAAGTAATTGTAACTTCCTAATGAATCATGCACAAAATGTACAGTTAAGAAGACTATGTTAGTGAAGGTAGAGTATAACAATTATGCATATTTAATTGTCGTAAAGTTATTTCACGATAGTCTATATTTAACGAATTAGCTGACTAGCTAACATTAGCCGTCTGGCTATACATTTAACTTGCTACATGGCCATTTGACATTTGTATGAATTGTAACCAGCAAACCAGGCTGTCATCTTGTGAAACTCAGTGAATGTAAAGAATCTAGTTAAAGCATTTACTGCAAATTGAATATACAATTTTGTAAGCTTGCCTTGTTGTTCAAGTCAATCACTTATCATTGTTCTTTATTGTAGAATCGTTAACATTAATGATTGAAGATATTTGCCATGCAATGCAACTGAAGTGACATAGCTAACTCCTGCCTATGAATGTGTAGCTATGTAGTCAATCTGTGTATAGACCCTAAAACGTTTGATGCAAATATTACACTGAACAAAAATATAAATGCAACATGTAAATTGTTTCATGAGCTGAAATAAAAGATCCCAGAAATGTTTCACACACACAAAAAGCTTATTTATCTTACATTTTGTGCACACATTTGTTTACATTCATGTTAGTAAGTTTTTCTTCTTTGCCAAGATAATCAATCCACCTGATAGGTGTGGCATATCAAGAAGCTGATTAAACAGCATGATCATTACACAGGTGCACCTGGTGCTGGGGACAATAAAAGGCCACTCTAAAATGTGCAGTTTTGTCACACAACACAATGCCACAGATGTCTCAAGTTTTGAGGGAGCGTGCAATTGGCATGCTGACTGCAGGAATGTCCACAAGAGCTGTTTCCAGAGAACTGAATGTTAATTTCTCCACCATGTCTTTTTAGACCAAGACCTCTACATCCGGCTTCTTCACCTGTGGGATTGTCTAAGACCAGCCAAACAGCTGATGGAACTGTGAGTTTGTACAGCCGAAACATTTCTGCAGAAACTTTCAGAAACCCCGTCAGGGAAGCTCATCTGCGCACTTGTCAAACTCACCAGGGTCTTAAGCTGACTGAAGTTCAGTGTCGTAACCAACTGAAGTGGGCAAATGCTCACCTTCGATGACCAATGCACAGAGATACCTTGATGAGATTCTGAGGCCCATTGTCATGCCATTCATCTTCCACCATCACCTCATGTTTCAGCATGATAATGCACGGCCCCCATGTTGCAAGGATCTGTACACAGTTCCTGGAAGCTGAAAATATCCCAGTTCTTCCATGGCCTGCATACTCACCAGACATGTCACCCAATGAGTAGGTTTGGGATGCTCTGGCTTGACTTGTAAGGCAGCATGTTTTAGTTCCCACCAATATCCAGCACCTTCGCACAGCCATTGAAGAGGAGTGGGACAACATTCCACAAGCCCCAATCAACAGCCTGATCAACTCTATGCGAAAGAGATGTGTGGTGCTGCATGAGGCAAATGGCGGTCACACCAGATACCGTCTGGTTTTCTGATCCAAGCCCCTACGTTTTTTCTAAAGGTATCTGCGACCAACAGATGCATATCTGAAATTCCCAGTCGTGAAATCCATAGATTAGTGCCTTGAATTGTATGAACTGTAATTCAGTAAAATCTTTGAAATTGTTGCATGTTGCATTTATATGTTTGCTCACTATAGTGGTCTTAATTGTTCCAAAAGGCTTCCACTAGTTAATCATGAACCCCTAAGACATTGCAGAAAGTGACTGAGTGAAGGAAATGCGACAAACTGTCAAACTGCTATTATGGATTGAAAGCCCTGCTCTAGTACTGCTCCACATTGAACCTCAGCCAGAGGCCGGGTACATTACAGGCACATTATTGTTTTGCTGTTCTCATTTGTGGCTCATATGGAAGTACGTATTTGTTGCATGAGAAATACTGTATAAGGAAAGCTATTATGGACGCAAGTACATCCCTGTGAAAAACACAAGGCATGTTGTCACTGAATTGCGTGGTAGTCTATCTATTCATTGGCGGTTTCTGATGTGCACGAGTGATGTAGTGATGTCCCTTTACCTCAGGGTTATTTATCTCTCCCTACCACTAGTTGCTCCGTTTTCGAGTGCAACTCCCCCACCGAGGGACACTTGAAAGCGAGGGGGAGGGCTAAGAGGAGCTATTGGGATTGAGCCTTTGTAAATGCTAATTGGCCAGACTACTCAACAGTGAAGTGGAACATTACATCCTGCACACATCACACCTTGTTTGTTAGCAAGTAAATCCTGACGCTAACAACTGGAGCTGTAGAAGTGAAGGTACTGTTGTATTGAGCAGTGGACAGTGGGGGAGAGAGAGCGATAGAGAGAGAAAGAAAGAGTGAGGAGAGGGAGAGGGACAGAGAGAGAGATGGAGAGTGATAGAGGGAGATGCATAGATAGATAGAGAGGGATAGCTAGATGAACCTGTGATATCCTACCAGGGGACCACACAGGAGAGGCAGAAGGGAGGAGTCAGCCCAAGCAGTGGATTAGGGAGGAAAGTATCTGAGGCCTGCCATGCACACACACACACACACACACACACCCACACACCTCACACCAGGGCTATTTCCCTCCAGAGGTAATACAGAAATCTCAATTCTCACTTTCCTTGACATTCCATTAATCTCAATTTCAGCTAAATTGCATGTTGTTTTTCATGAAGAAATGTTTACCCTATTTACGGCTATACCATCTGTACTTGTCTGGTGTACACTGACAATCCACAATTAAACATACCTTTTCATATTTTCCTTCGTAACGTGGGAGAGAGCGCTACCTACCTAATTCCTACAGTTGTTATTGTTTTGTCTAGGTCCTGTGCTTCATTGGATGTGTGTAAACACCCTCTTTCAGGGTGGGGTAACTCATCACTAAACAGCGAGGGTGAATAGCTAGCGTCTTTGCGGTTAGATCTAAGAGTGCTGCATGGGGTGTGTGAATGCTCCCATTAACAGCGTGTTAGAGAGATTGTATTCAGTGGCGTTTTGCCTCCTCTTTCTGTCTCTCCCGTTGTCTCGCTCTTCTTATTAACATGCACTTAAATTCCCTTTGTTCTCTCAAGTGCTCATTAAAGACTACAGTGCCTTCTGATGTCTAAAGCTTTACATAATTAGAACCCAAGAGGTTTTCCACCACACACCAAACTTCTTAGTTTGTTTTATTCCGCATTAGAGGCACAATTTGTTTAATTTCTCAAGAGTTTAACCTCACTGACTGTGATGGAAGGAAGGCACCTGGTTGCATGTAAACTCATTTCATTTTGTTGTGTCCTTCTGTTTTTTGGAACTGGGAAGCTATCAGTTGTGATTATTACAGTTATTGTCAGTGAATGTGTTTATATCATGGTCTTTCATGCATTTCTTACATTTCTGAGAAACAATGGTTCTTACACACTGAAGGGTCCATGTCTGATGTTTCTTGTTAAATCATTGAGTTTGCATCATCAGTAGGTCACTTCATGTTCTTTTTTTACCGATTATGAATCATTAATTAATATTTAGTATCATTGCTATTAAATAAATGTTGGTTTATGCTGTGTGCCATATGCTGTGTACCATAGTTGGTAACGTGGGCCAGAGTTACCATTTCAAAACCAATGAGACATGTTGTTTGCACACATTCCATCACTTTGATCTGCTACAAAATGATCTTGGCCCTCTGTGCTCTGACCAACCCCTGTGTACCACTACTACCAACCCATGTCCCTGACAGTGACTGCACTCCCTCCCTCACTTTAAAGTGCAGCGAGACACTCTTCAGTTGCCAGCTCAATCCAGAGCTGAGGGGAGGAACTTGGCAGATCCCTCCCCCAGGGAGCTCTTCCTTGGCCAACATCGCAGCCTTTCTCCGTGGGCACTTTCCATTGCAGGAACAGACAGGGTGGAGTCGTTCCTTCCACTCTCCTCTTTATCTGACTCTCCCTCGTCTTTTCTTTTTTATCCTCCTGTTCTATTCCTCTCTCCTCTCCTCTCCGCATCCCATTTGAGACATTCTTGGCACACCAAAATGTGTGTGAGTGCGGGACAAGGATTTTTACATGTTATTTAACTAGGCAAGTCAGTTAAGAAACTATTGTTAATTACAATGATGGCCTACCCTGGCCAAACCCTAACCTGGGCAATGCTGGGCCAATTGTGCTCCGTCCTATGGGACTCCCAAACACGACTGGTTGTGATACAGCCTGGAATCGAACGAGGGTCTGTAGTGATGCCTCTAGCACTGAGATGCAGTGCCTTAGATTGCTGTGCCACTCGGGAGCCCCGAGTAGATGGTGGTGATCTGTTTTGAAGCTGCGCCCTCCTCAGTGATTTCCACTCCATGTCCACCTTGTGTTGAGTGTATGTCTTCAGTGTTTGAAGCCTAAAACCCCAAATATCTGCTAGCCTGCTTCTCCTTCTTTATCTTACACCACTTTACACCATATCGATAAGGTAAAGGTACTCCTACATAGCTTCATTCTTGTGTGTTTTATTTCTCATGTCTTTTTTTGTTTGTTGTTTTTGTCTGATTTAACGTTGCATCGTTGGGAAAGAGCATTTCATTGTACGTTCTACAACCGTTGTATTCGGTACATGTGACAGGTACAATTTGATTTAATTTGACTTTACGAGTGCAGTCAAGAGTGAAGACAGGGTGTGTGTGAGTTGCGGAAAGGTGTGTATGAGTATTTGTGTGCGTGTGTGTGTGTGTGTGTGTGTGTGTGTGTGTGTGTGTGTGCGCTCACGTGCATGTGTGTGTGTGTGTGTCTCTCTCTCTGTGTCTACGAATGTGTTCCAAAATGGAGTGGCCCGCCGAGTAAAACAATAAAGCACAAATGACAGGAACAGATGGTCCTCTTTATGGTGCCCTGAAATGAAAACACTGAATAGCTTTACTGGGTGGCAGTTTTTTTTATCCTCTCTCCTCTCCTCTGCCTGGTTATGGGCCGCTAACACCTCACCACCTGGTCGTACAGTAGTCATTAACCACCTCTCCTCTTGGACCGTGGCGAAACGTCGGGCAAGACACCAGAGGAGGATAATAACTGGGTGAAAAAAAGGGCAGGGACCCTGACAAACATATCCTATGGTAAATAATCAAGTGGACGTTGATTCATTCAGTTATGTCATGATTAATGTGTCGTGATACAGTGGAGTGGACTGTTGCTGACAAGGTCTGGCACGGGAGAGTTCTTAGGAAGACAGGAGACAGGCTAGCATAGAGATGGAGGAGTGTTGAGTTGTCCCAACATTTCTGGACATAAAATATCCACAGGCAGTTAATGTGTGTGTTTGCTTGTGTGTTAGTTTGTGTACTTGTCTGTGTATGTGTGTGTGCGTGTGTGTGTGCGTGTGTGTGCGTGTGTGTGTGCATGTGCCTCCGTGTATATCAAGCAGTGTGCCTCGTATGGCTTAATATTCTCATCAATATTATTCCCATGGAGCTAGTCATGCTACTTCCCCTTTCTCTGTCATTTATGTTGATAACCAACCACAACATCTCATAAACACTTTGTCAATTACACCCTAGTTTCATTTAGACAGATTCAAGATTATGGTTTCAATCTCCCCCTTATTGAGTCATATTTAGAGCTAGGCCTACTGCCCAAATCACAGAGCAGATCAATTATAACTAATCTATCAGAGATGGAGATGGTCCTGCATTGGCTTCGGTTTATAAGAACAATAAAAATGTCTTGTGTTTAGGGATAATCACATCCCAGTATCACTGAGCCATCCACATATTTGTGTCACACCATTTACACATTTCTCTCTCTCCCTCGCCCCCCTTTCTCGCTCCTCCTCTATCTATCTCAGTCATTCTTTCCTTTCCCACATTCCATATCTTTCTCCCTCACTCCAATCTCTCTATCTCTGTCTGTATTTCTACCCTTTCACTGCATCTTCCCACTCCTCCTTCTCTCTGTCCCTCTCTGCCTTTCTCTCCTTCCACCTCTTTGCGAACCACAACACACACCCCTCCCCCCTTGTAGCTGAGGACAATCGCTCTTCTCTACTCTGATAATCCCCCAGTATTAACTGGCTGTGGAGTTATTACCCCTCATATGAGCAGTCTATGTCGAGGGCTGCTTTATGAGCTAGCTGCTCTCTGTGGATAAGATGATGGAGCCGCCGAGCGCTGTCATCCCCAGCTGGATAATAGCATCAGGAAGACAATAGGGGATATACAGAAAGCCACGGGTTATTGATAGAGCCATATCTGTATCTGCACCCCTCCTGTCTGCCTGCTGACAAATGCTAGGGCTGGGTGGAAGGGGCAGCTAATCCTGAAGGATATCAGTAGTAATATGGCCCACCTCTTTCTATGCAATCCCTCTCACTTCCACTGCTTTGGATTGCATTCTCTTTGGGGTGCGTTGGTGTTTTTGCCTCCCCTATGACGAATGGTCCCGAGGTTTGTAGTGATTTAAATCAGAGGGCGGAGATGGATTGCTACAATAGGGGGCTCACATGGTAGATCTAGCTGTGATACTGATAGCAAACCGAAGCATTGTCTTGGCTTTCTCAATGTGTGCTCTGAAATTGTGGTCTGCATGGCAAGGGCTTTACAGTAACGACAAAATATAAAGTGTGATGCATTATCTCAGGATGTGAATAACACTTAGTCAGAGTTGCAATAATACATCGAAAAACATCTCACACACAAAATCACATCTCATCAAAGATTCAGAGATCATCTCCACGAGTTAACCACACAGCAAACAACAACAATCTCCTCCCCACATAAACAGACCAGTCAAAATCTCCTGACTCTCGTTGTGTGGTCCTCTCCCATTGTCTTGTATTGTGTTGTGGAGGGACTGACTGAGGGCTCAGTAGCGTTTACTCTGTGAGGCCAAGGGCTGCTCTCTCAGCCACAGCACTGATCCTTGATCCCAGATGCCGGGATTACAGGCTAATGTCTGTCTGGGGGGGGGGGTCACTGATCAAAAACAGGCCGTTAACCCAAGTCTGTTTGTGTGTGTGAGAGGATGTCTGAGAGAGGATAACTGATCAAATACAGGCAGTTATCACAAGTCTACCAGGGGATCCACAAGTGTACTGGAATAGCGAGTGTGTGTGTGTGTGTGTGTGTGTGTGTGTGTGTGTGTGTGTGTGTGTGTGTGTGTGTGTGTGTGTGTGTGTGTGTGTGTGTGTGTGTGTGTGTGTGTGTGTGTGTGTGTGTGTGTGCGTGTTGCTCTAGCCTTGCTTTAGACCAGAATGATCCACTCCTAGCACCAATCAACCCATGTAGCCATCTTGCTTTTTCAGGGAATATAAAATTACAATCAGGGAAATCAAGGTATTGTTGGGCTGCAGTCCTCTGGGCTGCATTGTGTAGTATTGCTTTGGAAACTGGCCTAATTGGTTTGTGTGGGCCAAAGTCCCTCCAATGCCCACATCACGCTGGCTCCATTTTCACAACAATTGGATTTTAAATAGCTGGCCTAGATTGGTTATATTCCAGGACTTGAGACACCTCTTGTAAATGTTAAGAGTATTGTTTCTTAGGTTAAATAACTCAACAACTTTATCCACCAAAAGCACACAGCCATGCAATCGCCATAGAAAAGTATAGGTAGTAGAATGGCCCATAGAGAAGAGCTCAGTGTCTTTCAATGTGGCATCATCACAGGATGCAACCTTTCCAACAAGTCAGTTGGTCAGATTTCTGCCCTGCTAGAGCTGCCCCGACCAACTGTAAGTGCTGTTGTTGGGAAATGGAAATGTCTAGGAGCAACAACGGCTCAGCCGCGAAGAGGTAGGCCACACAAGCTCACAAAACGGGACTGCCAAGTGCTGAAGCGAGTATCTGTCATCGGTTGCAACACTCACTACCGATTTCCAAAGTGCCTCTGGAAGCATCGTCAGCACAATAACTGTTCATCGGGAGCTTCGTGAACTGGGTTTCCATGGCCGAGTAGCCGCACACAAGCCTACAATCACAATGGGCAATGCAAAGCATCGGCTGGAGTGGTGTAAAGCTCACCGCAAAAGGACTCTGGAGCAATGAAAACATGTTCTCTAGAGTGATGAATCATGTTTCACCATCTGTTAGTCCAACGGACGAATCTTGGCTTCCACCAACATTTTTACAATAAAAAAAAGAAACTAACGTATTAAATGATTTCCCATTCTTGTCTGTCCCCGTGTTTCATAATTGTCCTTCAATTTGCAAGAGGCTGAATCTATTCACCATCAGAGAGAGACAAACAGCGCCCCTCTGTCTTAGTATCTGTAGCCCATGTATCTAATGCTGTCTGGCCAAAAATAATATGACATGTCATACTCTTTTTGTCCAGAAAGCATCAAATACTTGAGCCACATATACTAAGACTGAGGGGTGCTATTTTGCTCGCTCTGATACTTTCTCCTGAGAGATTGATATGTCTTTCTGTCGGTGTGCTTCTTGGTCAAAATTATTAATATATTCATATCTCAGAGTTTCTGGGGGGGCACTGGGGTAGCCAATCAGATTTCAGGGGGGACCGTGGCCACCCTGGGCCACACTCTGGACATGCCACTGACTCCATCCACCATGTTTGTCTCTCTAACAAATATCAGAGATGTTCCAATCATTTTATTTGTCACGTGCCAAATATAACAGGTGTAGACCTTACAGTGAAATGCTTATTTACAAGCCCTTAACCAACAATGCAGTTTTAAGAAAATACCTACAAAATGTAAGTAAGAGATAAGAAAAACAAATAATTAAAGAGCAGCAGTAAATAACAATAGCTGGGCTATATACAGGGGATACCGGTACAGAGTCAATGTGTCAATGTGCGGGGGCACCGGTGTCGAGGTAATTATGTACATGCAGGTAGGGTTGTTAAAGTGGCTATGCATAGATAATAACAGAGAGTAGTAGCAGTGTGTGTGTGTGTGTGTGTGTGTGTGTGTGTGTGTGTGTGTGTGTGTGTGTGTGTGTGTGTGTGTGTGTGTGTGTGTGTGTGTGTGTGTGTGTGTGTGTGTGTGGGGGTGCAAATAGTCTGGGTAGCCATTTGATTAGCTGTTCAGGAGTCTTATGGCTTGGGGGTAGAAGCTGTTCAGAAGCCTCTTGGACATCGAAGTAGCTTGCCTTCCTATCCCAGTCCCTTAGAGATAAATGACATGTCCTGTTTATTCTATACCCCACCCTTTTAGATCTAAACACAGAAGAAACATGAAAACCAATACTAACCAACCAGTGATACATTTCCCCTAATGGACGTAGTAATATCCTCAACTTACCAAATATCCTTCTTTTTCTGCATGTGTCGTTATTCTGTAGCCAGCCTCCACACAACCCTACTGTGTAACAACAGAGGGAGCGGGAACAGGACTCTGCCTCCGTCCTACCTCTCTATCTCCTACCTCTCCATTTCCTCCCTCCATCTCTCCTTCCCACCGGAGGCAATAAAGGCACAAAGTGGAAATAATTGGCGAGCATATGAACTCCCCTTCTGTTCTTCCCCAGGACCGTAAGGAATGCCGGGTAATGTGCATTGTTGCTCACCTCACCACCGAAGTGTGTGTTTCCGAATTAGCTTGCGCTGGTAAATATTTTGCAAAAATCACACCGCAGGGGGATATCGCCTCGGCGCTTGGAATGTGATTACAAACAGTAAGTTATCGCCATGGGCACAATTAAAAACTTTGCAGACGTGCATCATCTGATTGCAAATTGAATCAGGTATTGCGATGTAGGGGGTTGTTACTTGTTAATTACTGAGGGAGTCTTGCTAAACCAGTATTAATGGGACTATCTGCTTAGAAAGACAACTTTACCTTGTTGCCTCCTGTGCATTGGGAATGGGCGGGATGGGGGATCCCTCGTCTAAAAATAAGCTCATCAGCAATTTGGTGCATAGGCTGTAATCATCTCATATTTATTACTTTTTCCCAAATTTGTGTTCATGTCACGTGAGATTAAAGTTTAAGTTAAACAATTCAATTTGGATTCATTACTTGCCCTAGTAGCGGAGGCAGTGAGAGTGGATTATTCAAAATGTGGGTAGTTGACAATCCCAGAATGCACTGCTTTGTGTACAGTAAACAACAACAACAATGAGATGAATGATATAAAGTAAACAAAATGTCAAAAGTAACCCTAAGATCTTCATAATTGTTATTTATTCTAAGAACACACTCAACATGTAGTGGAACCTCCCATTAAATACTAACAAAAAAAAGATCTACAATACTATGACTGTTGAATAAAACCTGAATGTTTCCAAAACAAGAAAGACATGTAATTCAACCTTTCAACAAACTAAATCCAACGGCTGCAAAGTGCACAAAAGCACCAATGACCAAGTGGCTTCAATGCCGTGTCTTGCATGTTTTTGTCCAAGCCATGAGAGAAAACACCCCAGGGTATGGAGTGTCCAGAAGGACAGCTGCCTCACAGCCTCCCAACCTTACTCTCTCCTCACACCTCAGGATGAAACATGCTGTGCTGGGATGTGTTAGTCAATGCCCTCAACTCCTTCAGACGCACAGGTCTTACTTAGAGGCAACCCGGTCGGTGTTCAGTGTTGCTTGAGTAAATCCGAAGTGTTTTGTGAGTGACTGCGACTGCGTGAGGCTCTGATTAAAGCAATGCCACTGGCTAAAAGCTGTCCACTTCCCTTTACAAGCTGCTTTTCTGACCTTTCTTTTAACCAAGCTTCCTGAGACTGAAGACCCTGACACAACATGACATGTTGCCAGGTCACTAAACATGGTTTTGCTTGAAAAAAAGGAAACAAAAATAAGATAAAGATAAAAATGTAAAAAACAGGCAAAACACCCCTAAATAACTTGCTTGTGTTTTACTAGTTATTTTTCTCTGAGACACATCTTGTGATTGGATTCATTATACCATAGGCCACTGTGTAAGTTTTATTTTTTGCTCTACTCCAAACCATTTTGTTTGAAACAAAACAAACACGACACAGTGTGAGAAAGGCAAGTTACTATACAGAACCATGAACAGTTTATGTATTGCAGAGTTTGTTAAATAAAGAAACATATCCAATCTTTGGATTGTGTCACATTTTGACACAATAATTGCTTACTTGCAAGTTTGGAATACCTCTGTTTTCATTTCCTGTTGAACGCTGGGCATGCAGTATTTACAGAGATTGTCACAACAATTTTTTGAGAACGCTTCCGTAATGATCTCCTCTCACAGGCAATGTGTAAAGCTCAATTATATTATCCCTGCATTAATGCAGACACAACAAACAAGCATCTTTCACCACACAAATTATTGCTTGAACTGCAACAATCACAAGAGCCACCCAGCCGTAGACTGTCACACTCAGTCACAGTGCAGACTGACACCCTGCTCTCTCTCCCTCCCTCTCTCCCTAACAAAAAACTAAATAAACACAGGTTACGGAACAAGTGCGCAAAAGAGAGTGAGATATCAAACAGCATAGCCCAAAATTACAGCTGAAGTGAAAACATGTAACACGTTACCACACACACACACACACACACACACACACACACACACACACACACACACACACACACACACACACACACACACACACACACACACACACACACACACACACACACACACACACACACACACACACACACACTACAGCCTTAATGATGTGCCTATGCACTTCACACGTTAGAGTTGATATTCCAGAAGATTTGAAAAATCCTTCAACATTGTTAATATTTCAGTCATTAATATTTCATACAGGTATTATCAAAATAGCTTCCCTGTGGTGCCCATACACCTCCATACACTTTAGATCCCATTGGAACAGGCCTCAGAGCAGCTGTCTGGCTGGGTACCACCATGGGCCTGCCACTTGGCACCTTCTGATCAATGGTCCCAGATGACCAGATCTGGCACTGCCAAGACTACCATGTAGTCATCGTCTGTACTACGTACATCCAGAAGATTTCACAGGTCCAGAGAACTGTACACAAAATAGTGGCAGGATTGTATCAAATCAAATCACATTTTATTGGTCGCATGTGCCAATACAACAGGGGTAGACGTTACAGTGAATTGCTTACTTACAAGCCCTTAACTAACAATACAGATTTAAGAAAAATAAGAGATAAGAAAAGGGCAACAGGTTTGTTGAGGTAATTGTGGTAATGTAGTCTGGGTAGCCATTTGATTAGCTGTTCAGAAGTCTTATTGCTTGGGGGAAGAAGCTGTTAAGGAGCCTTTTGGAGCTAGACTTGGCGCTCCGGTACACCTTGCCGTGCGATAGCAGAGAGAACAGTCTATGACTAGTGTGGCTGGAGTCTTTGGCAGTTTTTGGGGAATTTCTCTGACACCGCCTGGTACAGATGTCCTGGATGGCAGGAAGCTTGGCCCCAGTTATGTACTGGGCTGTACGCACTACCATGTACAGCGCCTTGCAGTCGGAGGCCAGGCAGTTGCCATACCAGGCAGTGATGCTTTCGATGGTGCAGCTGTAGAACTTTTTGAGGATCTGAGGACCCATGCCAAATCTTTTCAGTCTCCTGAGCGGGAATCGGCCTTTTCATGCCCTCTTTATGACTGTCTTGGTGTGTTTGGACCATGATAGTTTGCTGGTGATGTGGACACCAAGGAACTTGAATCTCTCAACCTGCTCCACTACATCCCTGTTGATGAGAATGGGGGTGTGCTCAGCCCTTCCTGTAGTTCACGATCATGTCCTTTGTCTTTATCACATTGAGGGAGAGGTTATTGTTCTAGCACCACACTGCCAGGTCTCTGACCTCCTCCCTATAGGCTGTCTCATTGTTGTCGGTGATCAGGCCGACCACCATTGTGTCGTCGGCAAACGTAACGATGGTGATGGAGTCGTGCTTGGCCACGGGTCAACAGGGAGTACAGGAGGGGACTAAGCACCCACCCCTGAGGGGCCCCCGTGTTGAGGGTCAGCGTGGCAGATGTGTTGTTGCCTATCTTTACCACTTGGGGGAGGCCCGTCAGGTAATCCAGGATCCAGTTGCAGAGGGTGGTGTTTAGTCCCAGGGTCCTTAGCTTAGTGATGAGCTTTGAGGACACTATGTGGAACCCTGAGCTGTAGTCAATGAACAGCATTCAAATGTAAGTGCTCTATTTGTCCAGGTGGGAAAGGGCAGTGTGGAGTGCAATAGAGATTGCATCATCTGTGGATCTGTTGGGGCAGAGGGTCATATCAAGTGTTTTCATTGTGTCAGTTTACCATTCTTAAAAGAAAGGATAATCCTAGTGCCTTGGTCAGAACTTAAAAACTCTACCTACAACACAGTGTGGGTATTCTCATGCCAAAACCTCAACCCACACTCCACACCTGAGTTGCTGTACTTTTTTTTAGTGTTGGCCAACTCGGCCCGTTAAAAGTTCTTCAGGATTGGTGGGTCCCCTGCGGGACGGTTGAGCTAACTTAAGCTAATGCGATTAGCATGAGGTTGTAAGTAACAAGAACATTTCCCAGGACATAGACATATCTTATATTGGCAGAAAGCTTGTTAATCTAACTGCACTGTCCAATTTACAGTAGCTATTACAGTGAACTAATGCATGCCACTGTTTGTGAAGAGTACACAGTTTTGAACATGAAAAGTAATTAATAAACAAATTAGGCACATTTGGGCAGTCTTCATACAACATTTTGAACAGAAATACAATAGTTCATTGGATCAGTCTAAAACTTTGCATATACACTGCTGCCAGCTAGTGGCCAAAATCTAAATTGAACATGGGCACATAATATATTATGTTCTTTCTCTTGCATTTCAAACATGTATTAAAAATCTTTGTATTATCTTTTACCAGATCTAATGTGTTATATTCTCCTACATTCCATTCACATTTCCACAAACTTCAAAGTGTTTCCTTCAAATGGTACCAATAATTTGCATATCCTTGCTTCGAGGCCTGTGCTATAGGCAGTTAGATTTGGGTATGTAATTTTAGGCGAAAATTGAAAAAAAAGGGTCCGATACGTAAATGTGGGATAAATGGGTTCTTCTGAAACATAAACAGTCTAATGTACTGTACAACCACTGAGACCTGAGAGCAGGAAAAGAACCAGGCAAAATGCATAGTCAAAAGAAAGAGCGAAAAAGACAAAGAGCGTGAGCGAGAGAGAGAAAGAAAAAAAACATTGGCAGTTATTTTTCATTTGTTCTGTAAACAATATCCTCTCTTAGCTTGTCTGACTCCCCCACCTCTAAAACAATCCCAAAACAATATCCCACGCCATGCCTGAATTTCAGTCAATATAAAGCTATGTGTTGGAACATCTGAGTGTGCTGGTCCTATTTCATTATTGTCTCAACCCCTGCTGCTTTCTCATCCATTCTATCAGGATATTAGGTCATGTAGTTGGACTCAGCCGTAGGTGCCACGGATACAACTAATTAAGGCAGGGAGCATCACTAGTGGGCAAATCCTTTATTGATGAGCATAAGGAAACTTTGTGAAGAGAGAGAGAGAGAGAGAGAGAGAGAGAGAGAGAGAGAGAGAGAGAGAGAGAGAGAGAGAGAGAGAGAGAGAGAGAGAGAGAGAGACATAGGTAATGAGAGAGAGAGAGAGAGAGAGAGAGAGAGAGAGAGAGAGAGAGAGAGAGAGAGAGAGAGAGACAAACATAGGTAATGAGAGAGAGAGAGAGAGAGAGAGAGAGAGAGAGAGAGAGAGACATAGGTAATGAGAGAGAGAGAGAGAGAGAGAGAGAGAGAGAGAGAGAGAGAGAGAGAGAGAGAGAGAGAGAACAAACACAGGTAATGAGAGAGAGAATTTTTGCAACTCCCCGTCTCAGCTCCCTGTCTCAACAAGCTCTCACAGTCTCACTCCAGAATTAGACGTTTATCCACGTTTCTCCAAAATCAGACATTTAAAAGTTGCTCCAATAGTAAAATTTAGAACGTTAAGGCTTAAGGTTTTGGATAAAACATTAAGTTTAGGCACTCATTCCAAATGGTTACGGTAAGGTTTAATGTTTGGGATAGGGTTAAAACCTAAACAAATTAAATAAACTAATGTCCACCATTGGCATCGAACACACATTCTTCTGATCCAGAGTCATGGGATTATGATGACCGAGAGTCATTCGCCATCCCCGTCCACAACGCCCTTGATAAACCCAAGCCAACTTTATGGTAATAGCGCTCACCTTTCCCTTAGTGGCCGGTTTTGAAGGCATTTCCTGATATCCTCAAGGCATGGATAGACGTCTAATTTTGAAGCCCCTCTTTAGCGATCTGCCTGGCCTGTCTAGCCCATGAATGATGTGTGTGTGGTTAAGGCCTACTGAGATCCATTAGGCTAATTTAGATCTAATATAGAACCCTGCCTCAGCACTTCAAAGACATATCAACACTACTGCACCGCCCATGCATCTCATATATCCCATATACTGGACAGTTTGTGGCCATACTGTATCGGTTATTTGCATATGTGAGTTATGAAATTGCTCTCAGCTTAATTGTAGCTGTAGAGAAGTAGTGGGAGGTAGATTAGTTAAGAGAGGATGGAAAATAACAATATCTTAGTAAATCAGACCAACTCACTAAGTGTTTATGTTTTATACATTTATTATAATCTTTTGACAAACCTAATTAATTATTTTACATGTTTGTCTGTGTAGATGTATGTGCGGTGTTTTTTCTGTGTTGAGACTGAATGAATCAAATTGGATTTGATTGTTGTGATATCAAGGGGCTGTACTATAACAGTAGCACAGTATGTTAAAGTAAGCAACTATGAGGAGAATGAACAATGAGTATCACTGGCAGACTCATCTAGCCACACACCTCAGTCATGACTATAGCTAGATAAATAAATTACCATCCCTGGGTCCCTCTCCACTCATAAAATATTACCCACAACCTATCCCCAAGTTGTTGTGCTATAGAAACAGCTGTTGTTGTGCTGGATTCTGCCGTCTCTTCCACATCACGTTTCCCCTGCTCTTCCCCTGAGAGGATAGGGTAATATTTAGCTGGGGGAGTTGGAGAGGAAAGGGGTAAGGGAGGATGTAAGGGGAGAGAATAGGAGGAAGCGAGGTAGGGAAAGAGGGAAGGTGATAGCAGAGAGCAGGAGGGGAGGGGGAGGAGTATAGGGGGAGGTGGTGGATGTGAGAGGTACACTCTTAGAAAAAGGTTCCACATTGCTTCATGCACTGAGTATACAAAATATAAGGAACTCAATGAGTTGGGGCATGGACTCTACTGTACAAGGTGTTGAAAGCGTTCCACAGGGATGCTGTCCCATGTTGACTCCAATGCTACCCAAAGTTGTATCAAATTGGCTGGGTGGTGGAGCATTCCTGATATGCACAGGAAACCGGAAACTGTTCCCTGGGCGCTGGAGACGTGGATGTCAATTATGGCAGCCCCCCGCACCTCTCTGATTCAGAGTGGTTGGGTTAAATGCGGAAGACATATTTCAGTTGAATGCATTCAGTTGTACAACTGACTAGGTATCCCCCTTTCCCATTCAAAGGCATACTGAATAAAAATATAAACTCAACATGCTTCAAACATTTTACTGAGTTGCAGTTCATATGAGGAAATCAGTCAATTGAAATAAATTCATTAGGCCCTAATCTGTGAATTTCATGACATACAGTGTATGCGTCTGTTGGTCACAGATACATTTAAAAAAAGGTAGGGGCGGGGATCAGAAAACCAGTCAGTATCTGGTGTGATCACCATTTGCTTCATGCAGCGCCACACATCTCCTTGACATAGAGTTGATCAGGCTGTTGATTATGGTCCTCTTCAATGGCTACTCGAAGGTGCTGGATATTTGTGGGAACTGGAACACGCTGTCGAACACGTCGATCCAGAGCATCCCAAACATGCTCTATGGATGACATGTCTGGTGAGTATGCAGGCCATGGAAGAACTGGGACATTTTCAGCTTCCAGGAATTGTGTACAGATCCTTGCAACATGGAGACTTGCATTATCATGCTGAAACATGAGGTGATGGTTGCGGATGAATGGCACGATAATGGGCCATGAGGATCTCGTCACGGTGCATTCTGTGCACTCGTCACGGTTCTCTGTGCGTTCAATTTTATCATGATATCCAATTGGTAGTTACAGTCTTGACCCATTGCTGCAACACACCCGTACAGACACGGGAGAGGTGAAGCCAAGCCACACTGCTTCTTGACAGACTGCTTGCTTATCCCTGAGGCTAGCCGCACCAATGTGTCAGAGGAAACACAGTACAACTGGCGACTCGAAGTCAATGTGCAAGCGCCAGGCCCGCCACAAGGAGTCGCTAGAGCCCGATGGTACAAGGACATCCCGGCCAGCCAAAGCCTCCCCCAACCCGGATGACGTTGGACAAATTGTGCACCGCCTCATGGGTCTCCCTGTCTGTAGTTGGGGTCTGTAGTGATGCCTCAAGCACTGCGATGAGAGAAACAAGCTTTTTTGTACGTATGGAACATTTCTGTGATCTTTTATTTCAGCTCATGAAACATGGGACCAACACATTACATGTTAGGTTTATATTTTTGTTCAGTGTAAAACCTGAGTTTTGTCCATTCACCCTCTGAATGGCTCACATACACAATCAATGTCTCAATTATTTCAAGGTTTCAACATCTTTCTTTAACCTGTCTCCTCCCCATTCATCTAGCACACAGCTCAGACACCCATGCATACCCACAAGACATGCCACCACAGTGCCCAAGTCCAGAACAGACTATGGGAGGCGCACAGTACTACATAGAGCCATGACTATTCCACATCAGGTAACTGATAGAAGCAGAATAAGAAGATTTAAAAACCAGATAAAAAATAGACCTTATGGAACAGCTGGGACTGTGAAGCAACACAAACATAGACCCAGACATGCATACACAAACATGATAACATACACACTATACATACACATACACATGGATTTTGTTTGTAGATATATGATAGTGGAGTAGGGGCCTGAGGGCACACACTTAGTATGTTGTGAAATCTGTTATAAATGTATTGTAAAGTTTTTTAAATTGTATATCCGCCTTAATTTTGCCGGTCCCAGGAAGAGTAGCTGCTGCCTTGGCAGGAACTAATGGGGTTCCATTATACATACAAATACAAATATACACTGATTGAAGTGGATTTAACAAGTGACATCACCTGGATACACCTAGTCAGTCTATGTCATGGAATGGTGATCTTAATGTTTTGTACACTCAGTGTATATGGAACCCCTGAGTTCTATATAGAAAAAACATTGATTCCTCTTCAGAAATAAGCATGAGATAGTCTAAATGAAATCAAAATGATATCAAATCAAAGCACTGAATACAACTGGTAAAAACGTCATTGTGAAATGCTTGCTTACGAACCTATCCCAACAATTGAGAGTTTATAAATATAAATAAAATAGTAACACAAGAGGAATAAAATGAAATACACAAAACGGATCTCCAGTTGAAGTCTGAAGTTTGCATACACCTTAGCCAAATAAATTTAAACTCAGTTTTTCACAAATTCCTCACATTTAATCCTAGTAAAAAGTCCCTGTCTTCGGTCAGTTAGGATCACCACTTTATTTTAAGAATGTGAAATGTCAGAATAATAGTAGAGAATAACTTATTTCAGCTTTCAATTCTTTCATCACATTCCAAGTGGGTCAAAAGTTTACATACACTCAATTAGTATTTGGTAGCATTGCCTTTAAATTGTTTAACTTAGGTCAAACATTTTGTGTAGTCTTCCACAAGCTTCCCACAATAAATTGGGTGAATTTTGGCCCATTGCTCCTGACAGAGCTTGTGTAACTGAGTCAGGTTTGTAGGCCTCCTTGCTTGCACATGCTTTTTCAGATCTGCCCACAAATGTTCTATAGGCTTGGGCAGGGCTTTGTACTGGCCACACCAATACCTTGACTTTGTTGTCCTTAAGCCATTTTGCCACAACTTTGGAAGTATGCTTGGGGTCATTGTCCATTTGAAAGACCCATTTGCAACAAAGCTTTGACTTCCTGACTGATGTCTTGAGATGTTGCTTCAATGTATCCACATTATATTCCTGCTACATGATGGCATCTATTATGTGAAGTGCACGAATCCCTCCTGCAACAAAGCAGGGGGGACTGGTGCAACATGTGCAACATGATGCTGCCAACCCCGTGCTTCACGGTTGGGATGGTGTTCTTTGGCTTTCATGCCTCCCCCTTTTTACTCAAAACATAACGATGGTCATTATGGCCAAACAGTTCTATTTTTGTTTCAACAGACCAGAGCAGATTGTACTTTTTTTCTCCAGAAAGTACGATATTTGTCCTCATGTGCAGTTGCAAACCGTAGTCTGGCTTTTTTATGGCAGTTTTGGAGCACTTGCATTTTCCTTGCTGAGCTGCCTTTCAGGTTATGTCGATATAGGACTTGTTTTACTGTGGATATAGATACTTTTGTACCTGTTTCCTCCAGCATCTTCACAAGGTCCTTTGCTGTTGTTCTGGGATTGATTTGTATGGTGGGTTGGCGCCCCCCCTTGGGTTGTGCAGTGACGTAGATCTTTGTGGGCTATACTCGACCTTGTCTCAGGATGGTAAGTTGGAGGTTGAAAATATCCCTCGAGTGGTGTGGGGGCTGTGCTTTGGCAAAGTGGGTGGGGTTATATCCTTCCTGTTTGGCCCTGTCCGGGGGTATCATCGGATGGGGACACAGTGTCTCCTGACCCCTCCTGTCTCAGCCTCCAGAATTTATGCTGCAGTAGTTTATGTGTCGGGGGGGCTAGGGTCAGTTTGTTATATCTGGAGTACTTCTTCTGTCTTATCCGGTGTCCTGTGTGAATTTAAGTATGCTCTCTCTAATTCTCTCTTCCTCTCTTTCTCTCTCTCGGAGGACCTGAGCCCTAGGACCATGCCTCAGAACTACCTGGCATGATGACTCCTTGCTGTCCCCAGTCCACCTGGCCGTGCTGCTGCTCCAGTTTCAACTCTTCTGCCTGCGGCTATGGAATCCTGACCTGTTCACCGGACGTGCTACCTGTCCCAGACCTGCTGTTTTCAACTCTCTAGAGACAGCAGGAGTGGTAGAGATACTCTTAATGATCGGCTATGAAAAGCCAACTGACATTTCTTCCTGAGGTGCTGACATGCTGCACCCTCGACAACTACTGTGATTATTATTATTTGACCATGCTGGTCAATTATGAACATTTTAACATCTTGGCCATGTTCTGTTATAATCTCCACACTGCACAGCCAGAAGAGGACTGGCCACCCCTCATAGCCTCGTTCCTCTCTAGGTTTCTTCCTAGGTGCTTCTACACTTGCATTGCTTGCTGTTTGGGGTTTTAGGCTGGGTTTCTGTACAGCACTTTGAGATATCAGCTGATGTACGAAGGGCTATATAAATACATTTGATTTGATTGGCACTTTTCTCACCAAAGTACGTTCATCTCTAGGAGAATGAACTCCTTCCTGCGCGGTATGATGGCTGTGTGGCCCTATGGTGTTTATACTTGCATACTATTGTTTATACAGACGAACATGGTACCTTCGGGCGTTTGGAAATTGCTACCATGAATGAACCAGACTTGTGGAGGTCTACAATTTTTTTCTGAGGTCTTGGCTGATTTCTTTTTATTTTCCCATGATGTCAAGCAACGAGGCACTGAGTTTGAAAGTAGGCCTTGAAATACATCCACAGGTACACCTCCAATTGACTCAAATGATGTCAATCAGAAGCTTCCAAAGCCATGTTCTGGAATTTTCCAAGCTGGTAAAGGCAGAGTCAACTTAGTGTATGTAAACTTCTGACCCACTGGAATTGTGATACAATGAATTATAAGTGAAATAATCTGTCTGTAAACAATTGTTTACATACTTGTGTCATGCACAAAGTAGATGGCCTAACTGCCTAGCCAAAACCAAAGTTTGTTTACAAGAAATTTGTGGAGTGGTTGAAAAGCGAGTTTTAATGACTCCAACCTAAATGCATGTAAACTTCCGACTTCAACTGTACATACAGGGTGTACCAGTAACAGATCCATGTAAATAGGTAAGAGGTGTTTGAGGTAGATATGTGCATGAACGTTGCCATCAGGATAGAATAATACGAGTGAAAATAAGAACAGAGTAGCAGCAGCAAATGATGAGTGTAAAAATACATTACCAGTTAAAACTTTGGACACACCTACTCATTCAAGGGTTTTTCTTTATTTGACTTTTTTCTACATTGTGAAGACATCAACACTATGAAATTACACATATGGAATCATCAAATTACACATATGGAATCATGTAAAAACAAAAAACAGCTTTGCACACTCTCGGTATTCTCTCAACCAGCTTCACGAGGTAGTCACTTGGAATGCATTGTTAAAAGTTAATTTGTGGAATTTATTTCCATCTTAATGCGTGCGAGCCAATCAGTTGTGTTTTGACAAGGAAGGGGTGGTGTACAGAAGATAGCCCTATTTGGTAAAATACCAAGTCCATATTATGGCAAGAACAGCTCAAATAAGCAAAGAGAAATGACAGTCCATCATTACTTTAAGACATGATGGTCAGTCAATCCAGAAAATGTCAAGAACTTAGAACATTTCTTCAAGTGCAGTCGCAGAAAACATAAAGGGCTATGATGAAACTGGCTCTCGTGAGGAACGAGAGTTACCTCTGCTGCATAGGATAAGTTAATTAGAGTTACCAGCCCCAGAAACTGCAGCCACAGAGTCAATAAATGCTTCACAGAGTTCAAGTAACAGCGAAATCTGAACATCAACAGAAATATCTGAACATCAACTGTTCAGAGGAGTCTACGTGAATCAGGCCTTCATGGTCAAATTTCTGCAAAGAAACCACTACTAAAGGACACCAATAAGAATAAGAGACTTGCTTGGGCCGAGAAACACGAGCAATGGACATTTAACCGATGAAATCTGTCCTTTGGTCTCATTTGTGAGTCCGCCGTGTCTTTGTGAGATGCAGAATAGGTGATCGGATGATCTCTGCATTTGTGGTTCCCACCGTGAAGCATGGAGGAGGAGGTGTGATGGTGTGGGGGTGATTTTCTGGTGACACTGTCTGTGATTTATTTAGAAATTCACAATTCCAACACCATCATTAAGTTTGCTGACGAGACAACAGTGGCAGGCTTGATCACCGACGTTGATGAGACAGGTTATAGAGAGGAGGTCAGAGACCTGGCAGTGGGGTGCCAGGACAACAACCTCTCCCACAATGTGAGCAAGACAAAGGAGCTGATCGCTGACTATAGGAAAAGGAGGGCCAAACAGGCCCCATTAACATCGACGTGGCTGTAGTGGAGCGGGTCGAGAGTTCCACGTTCCTTGGCATGTCACGCCTGCTCCCGCACTCCCTCTCTGGCGCTCGCTGGCGCCAGGCTGCCCTTCAGTACGCACACCTGTCACCGTCATTACACGCAGCAGTGTTAATTGGATTCACCTGGACTCCTTCCCTTTGTTGATTGCCCCTCCTTTTCTGTCTATAACTGTCTGCTCCCCCTTTTGTTCCCTGTGTCTGCATTAATGTTACGTGTTCACGTCCAGACGCTCTCCTGTCCTGTTCCATGTCCGTTGCCATTAAATGTTCACTCCCTGACCTGCTTCTTGTCTCTACCAGCGTCGACCCTTACATGGTGTCCCCATTACCAACAAACTATCATGGTCCAAACACACCAAGACAGTTATGAAGAGGGCACGACAACACCATTTTCCCCTCAGGAGACCGAAAAGATTTGGCATGGGTCCCCATGCTGCACCATCGAGAGTTGCACCATCGAGAGTATCCTGATCGGTTGCATCACCACCTGATATGGCAACTGCTCGGCATATGACCATATGGTGCTACAGAGGGTAGTGTGCAGTGGGGGGAAAAGTACCCAATTGTGATACTTGAGTAAAAGTGTGAAGTAACAATGTTTATTGTAACAACAGGGGCAGGCAAATGACAAGTCAAGGCAGGCAGGGGTTGATAATCCAGAGTAGAGGCAAAGGTACAGGACGGCAGGCAGGCTCAGGGTCAGGAACAGACAGAGTGGTCAGGTGGGTGGGTACAGGGTCAGGATAGGCAGGGGTCAAAACCAGGAGGATGAGAAATGAGAGACTGGAAAAAGCAGGAGCTGAGACATAAAACACTGGTAGGCTTGAACAAACAAGACAAACCTTCACAGACAGACAGAGAACACAGTGATAAATACCCAGAGGATAAGTGGAGAAGATGGGTGACACCTGGAGGGAGTGGAGACAAGTACAAGGACAGGTGAAACAGATCAGGGCGTGACATTAATAGAAAGTTACTCAAGTAAAAATGAAAGTCACCCAGTAAAATAAGACTTGAGTAAAAGTCTAAAAGTATTTTGTATTAAATTTACTTAATAATCAAAAGTACATTTATTTGCTAAAATATACTTAAGTATCTAATGTAGAGGTACAAGTATACATAATTTCAAATTCCTTATATTAAGCAAAGCAGATGGCACCATTTTCTTGTTTAAAAAAATGACGGATAGCCAGGGACACATTCCAACACTCAGACATTATTTACAAAAGACGCACTTGTGTTAATGAGTCGGCCAGACCGTAGCCAGTAGGGATGACCACGTGTTCTATTGATAAGTGTGTGGATTTCACAATTTTCCTGTCCTGTTAAGCATTCAACGAGTACTTTGGCTTGTCAGGGAAAATGTATGGAGTAAAAAGTAAAATATTTATTTTAGGAATGTAATAAATAAAAAATATATAAGTTGTCAAAAATAGTAAAGTAGTAAAGTAAAGTAAAGTACCCCCAGGATATTTAGCAGTCTTATGGTTAGGGGTAGAAGCTGTCTCGGAGCCTGTTGGTCCGAGAGCCGATGCTCCGGTACCATTTATCAGTAATACCGTTTAACCTTTATCAGAAATACAGTATACATAATTATTATGATGTAGAAGAACAATTTACAGCACTTGTTGTCAGCAGCAGCCGGAAGAGAGATCGCTGCCTCCGATAGTTGGGTTCCTGACAGACTTAGAAAAACCGAGATGATGTGTTAAAAGTCATGTAAAGAATAACTAGGCTATTGAATCACCAGGATTTATTATACATCATTTGCTAGAAATGATTTACATACATACCTCATCTAAGTCAGCCCACCGCCCATCGTCTGCATTCAACAGAGGTAAGCAACAGTCTTCCAATGGCTTCATGATTCCACACTGAAATACTGAAATAAAAAATTAGCTCATTGCCAATGCCAGGCTCTATTCGCCATATTCCATAATGAAACATAATGTTTATATGGAAGAGTTATGTAGCTAGCTTGTAAAGTGGCTAATTAATGTAGCCTAGCTTTTTCCTATTTAGCTAGCTAGAAAGCTCTATCTAGCCTAGACTCAAGTTAATCATATGACTTTGGCCTGTTATATTTTAATTAACCCTGCTTACCTCAATACATTTAAAAAATAACTTGCTTATTGGTAGGCTATTTGCATGTTTAACCACTGTCCTCTTGCGTCCAGAGGCCCTGACCTCCAGGGGGCCCCCATTGATTTTGTTAGTCACTCTCACAGATATCATATTAACCTGGCCTAAGTCATGGCACAATGTGTAGAATTTCAGGAAATTAGCTTTAAAAATGCACACAAAAAATCCCCACAACATGACAAAACACAAATAA
The DNA here is from genome assembly GCF_023373465.1 of Oncorhynchus keta. Taxonomy (NCBI): domain Eukaryota; kingdom Metazoa; phylum Chordata; class Actinopteri; order Salmoniformes; family Salmonidae; genus Oncorhynchus; species Oncorhynchus keta. Next base: position 61,902,791 of record NC_068448.1, on the reverse strand, counting down.
ATGCTGTAAATTTGCTGTAAAACCACAACAGAATGGTTCTGTAAAGCAAAAGTTCTAAAACAAATTTCTGCTAACAGACCCTTCGGTATGTGTTAAATTATTGTTTTCAATCCCCGTGCTAAATTCATGTGTAGCTGCTTACTGTATAGCTAAGAGGCTATGTGTTTGTAGATCAACTGAGGAGAATTCAAATGCATTAACCAATGTGATAATGGCTGGGGTAATTTTTGCTTGTCTTAGCTGTTCTCCAAATATAATTTTAGAGTTTCGTATGGTATGCATTCACTTGTGGATGTATGGTATGTTACAAATTACTATTCGTATGATCTGTTACCAATTGCAATTCGTACAATTTCAATTTGTTGTGGCTAACATTAGCTAGGTTGCTAATGCTAATGTCAGCTGGTGGCGACCGTTACCGAGGCTAGGGGTTAGGGGTTAAAGTTAGGGTTAAGTTTAGGGTTAGAAGCCAGGTTAAGGATTAAGGTTAGGGTTACGGGAATGGTTAGCTAACATGCTAAGTAGTTGCAAAGTAGCTAAAAAAGTAGTAAGTGGTTGCAAAGTTGCTAATTAGCTAAAATGCCAAAGTTGTCCACGATGAGATTCGAACACAGGGTGGTCAAACATGCAACCAACCAACTACCCTCTTTTAGTTTTTGCCTTAAGTAACAATACCAAATATAACATATCATACTAATTTGAGTGTCTCGGATTTACATTTACTATGTTATGTCTAGTCTATGAGACCAGGCTGACGGGACTGAGCAGGAGGCGAATGAGAGAGAAAGAGAGAAAGAGGGAGGAAGAAGATGAAGAGAAGAAAGGGGACCTATAGTGCATTCGGAAAGTATTCAGACCCCTTTACTTTTTCCACATTTTGCTATGTTACAGCCTTAAAGTGAAAACAGGTTTTCAGAAAATTCTGCAAACGTATTAGAAATAAATACAATGTATTTACATTAGTATTCAGACCCTTTGCTAAGAGATTTGAAATTGAGATCAGGTGCATCCTGTGTCCTCAACTCATCCTTGAGATGTTTCTACAACTTGATTGGAGTCCACCTGTGGTAAATTTAATCGATTGGACATGATTTGGAAAGGCACACACGTCTACATAAGGTTGCACAGTTGACAGTGCATGTCAAAGAAAAAAACAAGCATGGAATTGTCAGTAGAGCTCTTGGACAGGATTGTGTCGAAGCACAGATCTGGGGAAGGGTACCAAAAAATGTCTGCAGCATTGAAGGTCCCCAAGAACACAGTGGTCTCTATAACTCTTAAATGGAAGATGTTTGGAACCACAAAAGACTCTTCCTAGAGCTGACCGCCCGGCCAGACTGAGCAATCTGGGGAGAAGGGCCTTTGTCAGGGAGATAATCAATAATCTGATGGTCACTCTGACAGAGCTCCAGAGTTCCTCTGTGGAGATGGGAGAACCTTCCAGAAAGACAACCATCTCTGCAGCACTCCACCAATCAGGACTTTATGGTAGCGTGGCCAGATGGAAGCCACTCCTCAGTAAAAGGCACATGACAGCACCTAAACGACTCTCAAACCATGAGAAACAAGATTTTCTGGTCTGATGAAACCACATTGAACTCTTTGGCCTGAATGCCAAGCGTCACGTCTGGAGGAAACCTGGCACCATCCCTACGGTGAATCATGGTGGTGGAAGCATCATGATGTGGGGATCTTTTTCAGCCGTAGGGACTGGGGACTAGTCAGGATCGAGGGAAAGACAAACAGAGAAATGTACAGAGAGATTATTGATGAAAACCTGCTCCAGAGCCCTCAGGACCTCAGACTGGGGAAAATATTTACATTCCAACAGGACAATGACCCTAAGCACACAGCCAAGACAACGCAGTAGTGGCTTCGGGACAAGTCTCTGAAAGTCGTTGAGTGGCCCAGCCAGAGTCCGGACTCGAACCCGATCGTTCATCTATGGAGAGACCTGAAAATAGCTGTGCAGCGACGGTCTCCATCCAACCTGACAGAGCTTGAGAGGATCTGCAGAGAAGAATGGGAGAAATTACCCAAATACAGGTGTGCCAAGCTTGTAGCGTCATACCAATGAATGCTGAAGGCTGTAATCGCTGCCAAATGTGCAACAACAAAGTACTGAGTAAAGGGTCTGAATACTTATGTAAATGTGATATTGAATTTTTTATTTTTAATAAATATGCAAAGATTTCTAAAAACCTGTTTTTGCTTTGTCATTATGGGGTATTCTGTGTAGATTGATGAGGATTTTTTTGTTGATACATTTTTGAATAAGGCTGCAACTTAACAAAACGTGGAAAAGGTCAAGGGGTCTGAATACTTACCAAATGCACTGTATTCTCTGTGTTTTCTATTCACTTAGTGACCATTTAACATTTTCTGAACTGGGACCCGAAGAAAAATGGGGGAGGACCATGTTTTTCAATTTCAGTCAGGGTATTTATTCGATTTAGTCTAGTGGAGGGTCATGCAATTTGTAATCGATTGCATTTCAATATTGCTCATTGTTGTAGAATAACTTGTTTATCATATCTTGATGAGTCCCCGATACAGCCCCTCATCCCCGATTCTCTGCAGTTCACGCAGTGGTCTAATGCACTGCATCTCAGTGCTAGAGGCGTTATTACAGACCCTGAAAAAGATGGCGCTGAAGAACATGGCTGACGTTTTACATTCTCCAACCAATTGTGCAAATTTGGGGTGTTTTGTGTAGCATATATTTTAACTTATTGTATACGTGATGTGGCTGTTACCGTCTCTTATGACCGAAAATAACTTCAGGAAAGCGATTACTCACCACGGACTGGAATAAACTTTTTCCTTTAACGAGTCCGACGAGAAGGATATCCTGCTTTCACTGGAACCTGGAAGCCAGATCCACGCCTTTTGCTTGAAGAAAAGATGTTGGAAAAGGGGACGCAGATCAGGGATCCTTCTGAGAAGCAGGAGGCGAGCGAGTAAACTCTCAGTGCCTTCCATTCTCCTTGCTAACGTGCAATCGCTAGAAAATAAAATTGCTGACCTATTATTAATATTATCCAACCAACGGGACATTAAAAACTGTAACATCCTGTTTCACCGAGATGTGACTGAATGAAGAAACGGACAATATAGAGCTGGCGGGATTTTCCATGCACCGGCAGAACAGAGATGTTACCTCTGGTAAGATGAGAGGTGGGGCTGTGTGTATTTTTGTCAATAACAGCTGGTGTGCAATGTCTAATATTGATATTAAAGAAGTCTCGAGGTATTGCTCGCCTGAGGTAGAGCACCTTATGATAAGTTGTTGACCAAACTATCTACCAAGAGAGATTTCATCTGTATTATTCATAGACGTCTATTTACCACCACATAGTGAAGCTGGCTCTAAGACCATTCTCAACTAACTATATAAGGCCATGAGCAAAGAAGAAAATCCTAACCCAGAAGTGGCGTTCCTAGTGGCCGGGGACTTTAATGCAGGCAAATTAAATCAGTTTTACCAAATTTTTACCAACATGTCAGATGTGCAACCACGGAAAAAATGATCCTAGACAGCCTTTACTCCACACACAGAAACACATACAAAGCTCTCCCCCGCCCTCCATTTGTCAAATCTGACCACAATTCTATCCTCCTGATTCCTGCTTTCAAGCAAAAACTAAAGCAGGAAGTCCCAGTGACTCGCTCAATACGGAACTGGTCAGATGATGCGGATGCTACACTACAGGACTGTTTTGCTAGCACAGACTGGAAAACGTTCTGGGATTCATCCAATGGCATTGAGGAATACACCACCTCAGTCATCGGCTTCATTAATAAATGCATCAATAACTTTGTCCCCGCAGTGACTGTAAGTACATATCTCAAACAGAAGCCATGGATTACAGGCAACGTCAGCTGCCACTTTCAAGGAGTGGGAGACTTATCCGGACACTTAAATGAATCCCGCCATGCCCTCAGACGAACCATCAAACAAGCAAAGCATCATTACAGGATTAAGATTGAATCGTACTACACCGGCTCTGACGCTCGTCGGATGTGGCAGGGCTTGAAAACTACTACGGACTACAGAGGGAAACCCAGACGCAAGCAGCCCAGTGACGCGAGCCTACCAGACGAGCTAAATGCCTTTTATGCTCGCTTTGAGGCAAGCAACACTGAAGCATGCACGAGATCACCAGCTGTTCTGGATGACTGTGTGATAACGCTCTCGGTAGCTAATGCGAACAAAACCTTTAAACAGGTCAACATTCACAAATCCGCTGGGCCAGATGGATTACCAGGACATGTACTCAAAGCATGGGTGGATCAACTGGCAAGTGTCTTCACTGACATTTTCAAGAGTCTGTAGTAACTACATGTTTCAGGCAGACCACCATAGTCCCTGTGCCCAAGGAAGTGAGGGTAACCTGCCTAAAAGATTACCGCCCCGTGGCACTCACGTTGGTAGCCATGAAGTGCTTTGAAATACTGGTCATGGCTCACATCAACAGCATCCTCCCGGACACCCTAGACCCATTCCAATTTGCATACCGCCCCAACAGATCCACAGATTACGTAATCTCAATCGCACTCCACACCGCCCTTTCTCACTTGGACAAAAGGAACACCTACATGAGAATGCTGTTCATCAACTACAGCTCAGTGTTCAACACCATAGTGCCCACAAAGCTCATCACTAAGCTAAGGACTCTGGGACTAAACACCTCCCTCCGCAACTGGATCCTGGACTTCCTGACGGGCCGGCCCCAGGTGGTAAGAGTAGGCAACAATACGTCTGCCACGCTGATCCTTAAAACTGGGGCCCCTCAGGGGTGTGTTGTTAGTCCTCTTCTGTACTCCCTGTTCACCCACAACTGCGTGGCCAAACACGACTCCAACACCATCATTAAGTTTTCTGACGACACAACAATGAAAAAATTTGTAATAACCCTTGTTTTGTCACTGTAAAGTGTGCCAGTATAGTCAGTCTTCTGATTCAGAGGTAAACAAAACAGACCCTGCTCAACTCCTACTTCAAAAAACAAGGATCCCCGACAACGATGAGCCTATAGGGAGGAGGTCAGAGAACTGGCAGTGTGGTGCCAGGACAACAACCTCACCCTCAATGTGAGCACGACAAAGGAGCTGATCGTGGACTACAGGAAAAGGAGGGCCGAAAGGCCCCCATTAACATCGACGAGGCTGTAGTGGAGCGGGTCGATAGTTTCAAGTTCCTTGGTGTGTCCACATCACCAACAAACTATCATGGTCCAAACATACCAAGACAGTCATGAAGTGGGAACAACAAAATATTTTCCCCCTCAGGAGACTGAAAAGATTTGTCATGGGCCCCCAGATCCTCAAAAGGTTCTACAGCTGCACAATCGAGAGCATGGTTGCATCACCGCCTGGTATGGCAACTGCTCGGCATCTTACAGTAAGGCGCTACAGAGGGTAGTGCGCACGGCCCAGTACATCACTGGGGCCAAGCTTCCTGCCATCCAGGACCTATATAATAGGCGGTGTCAGAGGAAAGCCCATAAAATTGTCAGAGCGGTACCGGAGCGCTAAGTCTTGGACCAAAAGGCTTCTCAACAGCTTCTACCCCCAAGCCATTAGACTGCTGAACATTTCATGAAAATCGCCACCGGAGAATTTACAGTGACACCACCCCCTCTTGTACACTGCTGCTACTCGCTGTTTGTTTGTTACCTATGCATTGTCACTTCGTCCCCACCTACATGTACAGATTACCTCAACTAGCCTATACCAGTGCACACTGACTCAGTGCCCCCGGTATATAGCCTTGTTATTGTTATTCTTATTGTTACTCTTTATTATTACTTTCTATTTTAGCCTACTTGGAAAATATGTTCTTCTTCTTGAACTGCACTGTTGGTTAAAGGCTTGTAAGTAAGCATTTCACAGTAAAGTCTACACTTGTTGTATTCGGCGCATGTGGCAAATAAAGTTTGATTTGATTTGATTTGGTTCAATCCTGGGCCGTATCACCGGTCGTGATTGGGAGTCCCATAAGGTGGCGCACAATTGGCCCAGCTTTGTCCGGGATAGGATTTGGACAGGGTAGGCCGTCATTGTAAATAGGAATTTGTTCTTAAATGACTTGCCTAGTTAAATAAAGGTTAAGTATAATACAAGTAAAAAATATCCAAATCATGTACTCTGCCTGGCCTGCTCTTGCTGATGGAAACATTTGTGTGCTTCCTAACCAATGGCTTAGCTGTGTATTTTTGATTTGTCCAAAAAATTCTATATACAGTATCTGTGCGCACTGGCTATTGATGTCATGTTCAGTTTGAGAGGGAGACAATCCATTGGAGATGGACAGCGAATGGGTGTGGAAAGTAGGCTAATTTGAGAAAGCCTAATTCATTTAAACTTCTTTTCATTTTAAATTGACTTTACAGCAAGAAGGCTTTACGTTAAAGCCTATTTCTTTTTATTTAAGAAATAAGAGGTAGGGCTACCTGTTTGGCAGACAAAATTATAGGCTACTATCCATAGATTTAGCCTATATAATAATGATTTAACAACAATATAATGGAATGAAATCGAATAAATTTGAAAATGATCGTTTCCCCGATATTTTTTTGCAAGCCATCAGGGAGTGTCGCGTAAAAAAGGCAGGGCCCTTTACAGATACACCAGAAAACTACTTAAGTAGTACTTCAAAGTATTTTTACGCTTACACCAGTGTTAATAACTTACAGTCCCTTAGCAGCTTATGAATGATATTTAGGTACAAACAAATCTGACTAGAGGACAAAACAACACGTGCAGAAAGCATTATGTGAAAATGAGCCTTTTAGCCAATTATGCTGACTTTATTACTGTCCACAGCTGAATATTGTTCCTCAACACAGAGCAGCACTTAGTCCTCATTACTGGGCGATTAAGCTCATCCTACACAATCTGCAGGTAAATCCTGTCTGCTCTGCTAATAGCATCATACATCTGTATCGTCATCATCTCTCTCTCTCTCTCTCTCTCTCTCTCTCTCTCTCTCTCTCTCTCTCTCTCTCTCTCTCTCTCTCTCTCTCTCTCTCTCTCATTGGAGAAGGAAGAGGTATTTTTCACAAATTTTCTCCGTTGTCTCTGAAGAGATTCCTATTGAAATCCAGTCTATTGTCTCCTCCACCACCGTCGTCTCTGAAGAGGTTCCTATTGAAACCCAGTCTATTATCACCACCACCTCTTTCAATGTTCCTTCATTCAAATCCCATGTAATACCTTCAGATTGATACACGCCTGCATAATGACACATAATTAACAAAGTCCCAGAGAGTGTGTATTTAAAATTGCTTAGACGTGAATTTGATGTGAAATGTTTAATATGAAAAGCTATTTCCTCTCTGTGTATGTGTAAGGGGCATTATTTGCATTATTAATTGTTGTCCTTGTTTCAAGGCCTTGTTGATTACCAGAGGTCAAATAACAGCATCCCTGTACATAAACAAAAAGAATCTTGAATGTTTTTAATGGAAATGTGTGCGTGTTTTGTGTGTGCAGCACATCTAACTGTGTACATGCTGATACGTTCGATTTCTCTAGAGTTGTATTAAACATACCTACACACAAACGCACACATCCAAACATTTTCGTTCCCTAAATTAGTCATTTTGGTTTCAGTGCTGTGGATGTGTTTATTGCCATTGTAGGAAGAATATGAGAGCTGCAGTGTTTTTAATAGTCTGCCCAGTGAGCACTCATCAATCACACAACAGAGCCAGCCCTCTCTCTCCATCTCCCGGTCTCTCCGCAGTCAAACCCTAACTATGTTACGGCTCCCAGAAACTAACTTCAAGTTTTTAAATGTGATAAAAGTAATGTGATTTTTCAAAGTTGGGGTTCTTACGGATGTGAATCGATTACATTAATTATCTCTTCTTATTATGACAAACAAATGCACTTTCCTCCAATTTCATTTATGAAGAGGCATTATAGTCTTCCAGGGTGTATTGATGCACAAGCCATGACTGAGTTATTACCATCACTGTCTCCACCCATCCTGTATCTGTATTACTCCTTTGCTATCACTAGCCAGCTACCACCTGGTTACTGCACCTTAGAGGCTGCTGCCCTATATACAGTACATAGACATGGAATCACTGGTCACTTGAATAATGGAACACTAGTCACTTTAATCATGCTTACATACTGCTTTACTCATTTCATATGTATATACTGTATTCCGTTCTACTGTATTTTAGCCAATGCCACTCCGACATTGCTCCTCCTAATATTGATATATTTCTTAATTCCATTCTTTTACTTTTAGATTTGTATTGTTGTGATTGTTAGATACTACTCCACTGTTGGAGCAAGGAACACAAGCATTTAGCTACACCCGCAATAACATCTGCTAAATATGTGTTTGTGACCAATACCATTTGATTTGTATTTGGTATATTAGCCTAATATGTAACATTTTACATTATTTTTGTACAGAATGCAAATATAGTGATGGGTATTTTAGGTAATGAATGGGATTTCATATGTAACATCTGCATAATGATCTCCCGCATGGTGAAAATGTCAATGTTTACCTGTTTAATCTAAATGTAATCTCTGCCCTCAGGGGACCGTTTATAACTCTTCTGTGTCAAGATGAGGCTCAATATGTGTTTGAAAAGTTAAATACCTCCTCAATAATTTTGCTGACATGCACCACTTAACACCAAATGCTTCGTAGACTTTAAAGGCCGTGACAGTTAATGCTACTGACAGTGTGGACACAGGGATGACAGTAGTTCTAACAAAGACAGAATACCCCCCCCCCCCTACACACACACACACACACACAGAGACAAGTGACATTACGCTAGCCATCCAAGCGAGACTAAAACCTCATCATTGTTTGGATTTCCTTTATCAGTCACTCTTTGCCGCTAACAAGCCATATGGAAAGGAAATGAGATTCACTACACAGATCATTATGAAATACAGAGGAGACTCTCAAATGACCTCTCTGCCTGTTTTAGAATTAGGACATGGGACATGCTTCCAACACCAGTGTTAGTAGCAGTGGGAAGATTCCTCTTGGGATTTAACGTTGTTTCAGACATGTATCCTCATAAAAATTGCAATAGCACTCCTTTCTTCTTACATGACATTCATCATGTTATGTGTCATTAATATTAAAGAGATGTGTATTACTTTAAATGGGGAGTTATTGAGTTGTAAATAATACTTTTTTTCAAATCATTTTTAATAAATTATATTGTTGTTCATATGTTATAAGGGCTTTGTAGCTTGATTGTCATGCAGATTTCTACTAATATGGGCAGGGTTTAAAGTCCTTCAACACTTGCAGTTAAGTCTCAGATAGACTCATCTTACATTAATGACAGTATATCTGTGCTTGATCATTGTTTTTATAAATAGACCAGACCTATTAACTAACTCTAATTATCTTACTGCCTGCTGTTTTCACTAAACATGCCTCCCCGGGCCATATTACACACACGCGCACAGGCACACGTGCACACACACATACATACGCACTCATACTTTCACACACGCTTTGATGTGTCATAACACACCCGCACCAAAATTCCTCTGCTGAAAAATTGACAGCTCCTGAAGTCACCCATAAATAACTAAGAGGCACAGATTCAGGATGAGTTTACTCTCCCCCAAACCTAACTTTAACATTTAGTTGAAGAACAGAACATCATCCTATACTGTCACGTTCTGACCATAGTTCTTTTGTGTTTTCCTTGTTTTAGTGTTGGTCAGGACGTGAGCTGGGTGGGCATTCTATGTTGTGTGTCTGGTTTGTCTATTTCTATGTTTGGCCTGATATGGTTCTCAATCAGAGGCAGGTGTTAGTCATTGTCTCTGATTGGGAACCATATTTAGGTAGCCTGTTTTGTGTTGGGTTTTGTGGGTGGTTGTTCCCTGTCTTTGTGTTTTCTGCACCAGTTAGGGCTGTTTCGGTTTTGCCACATTTATTGTTTTGTAGTTTGCTCATGTTAAGTGTCTCTTATTAAAGAACCATGAACTTCAACCACACTGGGTTTTGGTCCTCCTCTCCTTCCCAGTAAGAAAGCCGTTACAGAACCACCCACCACAACAGGACCAAGCAGCGTGGTGAAAAGCAGCAACAGCAGGAGAGGCAGCAGCAGCAGCAACAGCAAGAGAGGCAGAATTATTTGGAGAAATGGACTTGGGAGGAGATTCTAAACGGTAAAGGACCCTGGGCACAGCCAGGAGAATATCGCCGCCCCAAAGAAGAGCTGGAGGCAGCGAAGGCGGAGAGGCGCTGGTATGAGGAGGCAGCACGGCGGCGTGGATGGAAGCCCGACAGTCAGCCCCAAAAATGTCTTGGGGGAGGCACACAGGGAGTATGGCGAAGCCAGGTAGGAGACCTGCGCCAACTTCCTGTGCTTGCCGGGGGGCGGGAGAGACCGTGCAGGCACCGTGTTATGCTGTGGAGCGCACGGTGTCCCCAGTGCGGGTGCATAGCCCGGTGCGGTACATACCAGCTCATCGTATCGACCGGGCTAGAGTGGGCATCGAGCCAGGTGCCATGAAGCCGGCTCTACGCATCTGGTCTCCTGTGCGTCTCCTTGGGCCGGCGTACATGGCACCAGCCTTACGCATGGTGTCCACGGTTCGCCTGCACAGCCCAGTGAGGGCTATTCCACCTCGCCGCACTGGCAGGGCGACCGGGAGCATTCAACCAGGTAAGGTTGAGCAGGCTCGGTGTTCCAGAGCTCCAGTGCGCCTTTCACGGTCCGGTCTATCCAGTACCACCTCCACACATCAGCCCTCCGGTGGCAGCTCCCCACACTCGCCCTGAGGTGTGTGTCCTCGGCTCAGTACCACCAGTGCCGGCACCACGCACCAGGCCTACAGTGCGCCTCGTCTGTCCAGCGCAGCCAGAGCCTTCCTCCTCTCCAGCGCAGCCGGAGTCTCCCGCCTGTTCGGCGCTGCCAGAGCTTCCGCCCCTCAGTACAGAGGCGCCAGAGCCCCTCAGTCCAGAGGCGCCAGAGCTCCTCCGTCCAGCGCTGCCAGAGCCTTCCTCCTCTCCAGTGTTGCCTGAGCTGTCCGTCTGTCCGGAGCCGCTGGAGTCTCCCGTCTGTCCAGAGCTGCTTGAGTCTCCCGTCTGTCCAGAGCTGCTGGAGTCTCCCGTCTGTCCAGAGCTGCTAGAGTCTCCCGTCTGTCCAGAGCTGCTAGAGTCTCCCGTCTGTCCAGAGCTGCTAGAGTCTCCCGTCTGTCCAGAGCTGCTAGAGTCTCCCGTCTGTCCAGCGCCGCTAGAGTCTCCTGTCTGTCATGAGCCGCCAGAGTCTCCCGTCTGTCATGAGCCACCAGAGCCGCCAATCAGCATGGAGCCGCCAGAGCCGCCAGTCAGCCAGGATCCTCCAGAGCCGCCAGTCAGCCAGGATCTTCCAGAGCCGCCAGTCAGCCAGGATATTCCAGAGCTGCCAGTCAGCCAGGATCTTCCAGAGCCGCCAGTCAGCCAGGACCTTCCAGAGCCGCCAGTCAGCCAGGACCTTCCAGAGCCGCCAGTCAGCCAGGACCTTCCAGAGCCGCCAGTCAGCCAGGATCCGCCAGAGCCGCCAGTCAGCCAGGATCCGCCAGAGCCGCCAGTCAGCCAGGATCTTCCAGAGCCGCCAGTAGGCCAGGATCAGCCAGAGCAGCCAGTCAGCCAGGATCCGCCAGAGCCGCCAGTGAGCCAGGATCCGCCAGAGCTGCCAGTCAGCCAGGATCCGCCTGAGCCGCCAGTCAGCCAGGATCCGCCAGAGCCGCCAGTCAGCCAGGATCCGCCAGAGCCGCCAGTCAGCCAGGATCCGCCAGAGCCGCCAGTCAGCCAGGATCTTCCAGAGCCGCCAGTCAGCCAGGATCTGCCAGAGCCGCCAGTCAGCCAGGACCTGCCAGAGCCGCCAGTCAGCCAGGACCTGCCAGAGCCGCCAGTCAGCCAGGACCTGCCAGAGCCGCCAGTCAGCCAGGACCTGCCAGAGCCGCCAGTCAGCCAGGATCTTCCAGAGCCGCCAGTCAGCCAGGATCTTCCAGAGCCGCCAGTCAGCCAGGATCTTCTAAAGCCCCCAGTCAGCCAGGATCTTCCAGAGCCGCCAGTCAGCCAGGATCTTCCAGAGCCGCCAGTCAGAGTCTTCCAGTCTTCCAGAGTCCGCACCTTGTGGGGGGGGTACTGTCACGTTCTGACCATAGTTCTTTTTGTTTTCCTTGTTTTATTGTTGGTCAGGGCGTGAGCTGGGTGGGCATTCTATGTTGTGTGTCTGGTTTGTCTATTTCTATGTTTGGCCTGATATGGTTCTCAATCAGAGGCAGGTGTTAGTCATTGTCTCTGATTGGGAACCATATTTAGGTAGCCTGTTTTGTGTTGAGTTTTGTGGGTGGTTGTTTCCTGTCTTTGTGTTTTCTGCACCCGATAGGGCTGTTTCGGTTTTGCCACGTTTATTGTTTTGTAGTTTGCACATGTTAAGTTTCTCTTATTAAAGAACCATGAACTTCAACCACGCTGCGTTTTGGTCCTCCTCTCCTTCCCAGGAAGAAAGCCGTTACAGAACCACTCACCACAACAGGACCAAGCAGCGTGGTGAAAAGCAGCAACAGCAGGAGAGGCAGCAGCAGCAACAGCAAGAGAGGCAGAATTATTTGGAAAAATGGACTTGGGAGGAAATTCTAAACGGTAAAGGACCCTGGGCACAGCCACACTATACATCCTATATAAGTTGACAATATAGTAAGTAAGCATGGCTATAGCTGGTCACCACAAACTAGCTACACAAACAATGACAGTGGCACTGAGGCTGACTTGATATGCATAAGCACGTACACAAATTAGATGTAGATAAAGTCAGATGAGGTGAATTGAGAAGCCAACCCCAGGGATAGTCACACTGAGATGATAGAGAGAGAGAGAGTTAGAGAGAGCAGAGCTGGGCTGGGTTAGCAACACTCTGAGTGTGATAGTTTGAGGCTGGGTTGCTCTTGGCTCCTCCCGGCATTAATAAGGCCAGGCCAAGACGAGCGGAGGGACACTGGTGACTCAACATGTGCTCCATCCGCTGATGGGCCCGTGCAAATTAAATTAATGGGTAAGGGAAATCAAGTGAGTGAGGCCGAAATCAAATTACCAATCCAGCCTCAAAAACGAATTAGTCGGGTGTCAAAGTTGTAATTGATAGCAATGCAGGAGCATGGTATTGGATCAGACAATATGATCTAGCATGCGTTTGCAACTGATGTGATTTGCTTCTCTGTTGTTCTTGATTAAATATTAAAGAAGTGTGTGTGTGACAGGGTGGTCCCATTGGTGTGTGTGGTTGCGTTTGTTTGTGGATACACAGGACAGTGCTGTAGGGGGCTTGGTTAGGGACTCGGGCTGAATTCCGATCGGGCGTGGGGCAGGGAAGCAGACTCAGTACGAACTTTTCCCCAGGTTGAGGCGAAACAATGGACTGGTGCCAAGTAGGCCAGGAGCAAATGGACGATCTCTTGAGTAGTAGAATATAAATGTATTTCTTGGGCTATAAATAAAGAGCTATTTCTTGTTGTGATACACACTGATTGGGATAGGTATATAGACTGAACAAACATTTAAACGCAACATGTAAAGTGTTGGTCCCATGATTCATGAGCTGAAATAAAATGTTCCAGATGCACAAAAAGCTTATTTCGTTCAAATGTTGTGCACACATTTGTTTACATCCCTGTTAATGAGCATTTCTCCTTTGCCAAGATTAATAATATAATAATAATAATAATAATAATAATAATAATAATATAATAATAATAATAATAATAATAATAATAATAATAATATATGCCATTTAGCAGACGCTTTTATCCAAAGCGACTTACAGTCATGTGTGCATACATTCTACGTAAGATTATCCAGATTATCCATTCAACTGACAGGTGTGGCATATCAAGAAGCTAATTAAACAGCATGATCATTAGAAAGGTAGCCCTTGTGCTGGGGACAACAGGCCACTCTAAAAATGTGTAGTTTTGTCACAAAGCACAATGCCAAAGATGTTTTGAGGGAGCGTGCAATTGGCATGCCGACTGCAGGAATATCCACCAGAGCCGTTGCCAGATAATTCAATATCTCTACCATAAGCCTCCTCCAATGTTGTTTTAGAGAATATGGCAGTACATCACCTCATGTTTCAGAATGATAATGCCCAGCCCCATGTCGCAAGGATCTGTACACAATTCCTGGAAGCTAAAAATGTCCAAGTTCTTCCATGGCCTGCATACTCACCAGACATGTCACCCATTGATCATGTTTGGGATGCTCTGGATCAACATGCATGTTCCAGTTCCCTCCAATATCCAGCAACTTCCCACAGCCATTGAAGAGAAGTGGGACAACATTCCACAGGCCACAATCAACAGCATGATCAACTCTGTTTGAAAGAGATGTGTCGCGCTGCAGGAGACAAAAGATAATGATTTGTTTTCTGATCCACGCCCCTACCTTTTTTTAAATGGTAGTTGTGACCAACAAATGCGGATCTGTATTCCCAGTCATGTGGAATCCATAGTTTAGGACGTAATTCATTTATTTCAATTGACTGATTTCCTTATATGATGTGTAACTCAGTAAACATTTTCAATTGTTGCATGTTGTGTTTATAGTTTTGTTCAGTATATATCTGGTATTTATCAATTTGTGTTGACAAAATAGAGTTGTAGGGCCAGTATTCCAATCTTGTTTGTTCAGCAACCCCTGTGCACTGTCAAAGGATATTAGAGACCCTTGGCTTTTGATTTGTGGAGGCTTTTATTCCAGCCAACGGATAGGATTTTATATAATGAACTGAGGTGCTTTAATAATAAAACCTAATGATCAGCTAAAATCTGCTTGGAAATTAAGCACACTGCCGTGGCTCAGCAAAACGCATATCTCTAGGCACAGCGCTGTGTGGGTGTTTGTGTGTGTTTGTGCGTGTGTGTGTTTTGCATGTGTGTGCATGTGTATCTTAAGGCACATCCACCCAGCCTGAATAAGAGATGAGAGATTTTTTTCAACTTTTGACGTTAAGTTCAGGCATTTAAAGCTCAACTGCACTGTCTGATTAGGCCTAACTTTTCATAATTTCTCTTTAAAAAATGCTAGCTGCCCTGACAGAAGGCAAATGAGAGTTGTCTTGGCGGTGTGGTTTGATGTGGATGTTTCTTGGGTGTGTCTTTGCCATTCAATCACAACAGACATGGGCAGAAGTGAGTACAGCAAGGTAAGCTAAGCTGGCTTTGCTACTGAGAGAACAACATTTTGAAGTTGAGGACTTCTCCGCTCCTGACGGACTCACCATCACAAGATGGTCAGCTAATTCCGTTCTATGTGTAGGCTAAAGCCTGCGCTTACAGAAGCCAGCTAGCATAGCTTGGTGATAGCTGAAGTTGGCTATCCAATCTAGCTGATATTTATCTGTCAAATAAGTTATGGCAAGAGCCAGTGTCTGGAAAGTGTTTCATAATGCTCGTAACTTAGTTTCAAAGTCATGTAAATACACATTTTACTGTGAAAACGTGCAGACAATGAACAAACATTGCCCAACTTGTGTACAGTAGATACGTCAACAAAAATGTTTGATGGATCGAGAAACATTTCTGCTGTAAATATCATATTGATATGCTTATAAAGACAGTATGCAAACAAATCGCCGATTGCAAATCAGTTTTGATTAGAGTATGTAACATGGGGGACTTAACATATCAATATCTAGTCCTGTAGGGCTCCGTACTATACCACCTTGTTATACACGTGGTAAGGACCTCGGGACTAAGCTGAACATAAGAGTTCCTTCAGACAACAATATCAGAAAGCAACAATAATTTAAGGCACAATCTCCATAGGCCTGCATTATTTCTATACATTATTTTCAGCTTCAGGAGTGCCGTACAACTGTCCTACAAGACAGACTTTAAAAAAATAGCAATATCAGAATTCTGAAACGCATATCACTAGGTTTATAAGCTTCATTCACAGACTCAGACAGGCAATAATAATGTGTTGCAAACACTGCTGGAGGGCGTGCCCAGGGAGAAGGAGAGCAGGTCTAGGTGGAATAAAAACACTACATTTACAATCATTCCTATTTCTCATGTTTACTTTGTAAAACAAGAAAACACCATCACGCTCCCGTCCACCCAAGGTACGCCGGCCAGCACATTGTAAGAGGATCCCTGAATGATAGAAACAGGAAGGCTTTTATTCAAAAGGCCATGCCCTTAAAGGAAACTTTGAACTCTCCCGGCATTTTTGTCCCGGGAGAGTTCAACCAATGACTCTACGTCATTGGTTGATTGAGCCTGCTGTCTGATTAAACAATGAATGAAGCTATGTTTAGTAGCAATTATTGTGGCCTTTGTGTTTCGACGATTGCAGGATCTTGCTAGCACAAGTAGATATGGTTGTCCTTGTTCAATGGAGCCATTGTACTCGTCTCAAATATGTTCCTATCTTCTAGGGCATTGCAGGATAACAATGGCACTAGAGAAGAAGGCGTTGTTTGTAACTTATTTTTTGACTTATTTTGTACATAATGTTGCCACTACCATCTCTTATGACCGAAAATAACTTCTGGACATCAGGACTGCGATTACTCACAACGGACTAGCATAATCCTTTTTTTCCTTTAACAAGTCTGACGAGCCCAACGCAAGTTATATACAGTACTGCTTTCTCAGAAACATGCCCAGATCCCCATGATTTGAGTGAAGAGGAGGCAGAGAAAAAGGGACCAGAGGACAGGCTGCCTTCTGAAAATGTGTAAGCGATCGAATAAACCTCCACTTCCTTCCATTCTGCTAGCAAATGGCTAGGGCCACTCCCCCAAGAAATGTCCAGGAACTTGCAGGTGCCTTGGTGGAGGAGTGGGGTAACATCTCACAGCAAGTACTGGCAAATCTGATGCAGTCCATGAGGAGTACTTAATGCAGCTGGTGGCCACACCAGATACTGACTGTTACTTTTGATTTTGACCCCCCTTTGTTCAGGGACACATTATTCCATTTCTGTTAGTCACATGTCTGTGAAACTTGTTCAATTTATGTCTCAGTTGTTGAATCTTGTCTTGTTTATACAAATATTTACACATGTTAAGTTTGCTGAAAATAAAGACAGTTGACAGTGAGAGGACGTTTCATTTTTTGCTGAGTTTATAACGATGTGAAAATATTACACTTGTCTTTCATCTTTCATTATCATGTCACCGATACAGATACCGTACCTGTAAACATTTTGTCTGGTGGTGCTGGGGCTACAGAGAAGGTGCCACAAGGCTTGCTTGTGCTCTCCCATTCTTCCTGTACTCGGGCTTCTGCGGAGGGGGAGATCTTTGTTGACTATATTCTTCCTTGTCTTGGGGTAGTAATTTAGTGGTCTGTTGATATACCTTTGGTGGTGTGGGGCTGTGCTTTGGCAAAGTGGGTGGTGTTATATTCTACCTGGTCGGCCCTGTCGGGGGTAAATTTGGACGGGGCCACAATGTCTCC
This sequence comes from Oncorhynchus keta, assembly GCF_023373465.1. NCBI lineage: Eukaryota > Metazoa > Chordata > Actinopteri > Salmoniformes > Salmonidae > Oncorhynchus > Oncorhynchus keta. The sequence continues at coordinate 61,885,328 of NC_068448.1, read as the reverse complement.
TGACACCTCTCTCGTCTCCAGTATCTAGGCTGCAATAGTCTATGTGTTGGGCGCCTAGGGTCAATCTGTCATATCTGGTGTAATTCTCCTGTCTTATCTGTTGTCCTGTGTGATCTTAGGTCATTTCCCTCTAAGTCTCCCATCTCTCTTTCTTTCTCCCCTCCCAGAGGACCTGAGCCCTAGGGTCATGCCTCAGGACTACCTGGCCTGATGACTTCGAGCTGTCCCCATCCCCAGTCCAACTGGTTGTGCTGCTGATCCAGTTTCTGCTGTCCTGTCTACAGATATAGAACCCTGACCTGTTCACCGGACGTGCTACCTTGCCCCGGACCTGCTGTTTCGACCCTCCCTCTCTCTCTCTTCCCAGGTTCCTGCCTTTCTAGGGAGTTTCTGCTAGCCACCGTGCTTCTACATCTGCATTGCTTGCTCTTTGGGGTTTTAGGCTCAGTTTCTGTATAAGCACTTTGTGACACCTGCTGATGTGAAATGGGATTTATAAATACATTTGATTGATTTATCGAGGGTACTTGTGTCGCATGACACAATTTTATTTAAGCTGTAAAAATAGTAAATGAAGAGTGAATGAAAATATTTTGGGAGGTCACTAAACCATTGCAATCACATTGCTGGACATGTTATGATACCCACCTTCGCTCCTTCTATCAGAACTCAGGATAAGACCCAGAGGCAGACAGCTAGAATCACAGATGTTTATTGACCCAAACAGGGATCAAAAAGGGGGTTAAAGACAGGTCAAGGGTAGGCAGAGATCCTCCATTCCTGGGCAGAGATCCTCCATTCCTGTCATTATTGAAAGGGATCATGATACTTCACATCTCAAAATAGGGCTACTTAATGTTAGATCCCTTACTTCAAGGGCAATTATAGTCAATGAACTAATCACTGATCATAATCTTGATGTGAATGGCTTGACTGAAACATGGCTTAAGCCTGATGAATTTACTTTTTTAAATGAGGCCTCACCTCCTGGCTACACTCGTGACCATATCCCCCGTGCATCCCGCAAAGGCGGAGGTGTTGCTAACATTTACGATAGCAAATTTCAATTTACAAAAAAAAATGACGTTTTTGTCTTTTGAGCTTCTAGTCATGGAATCTATGCAGCCTACTCAATCACTTTTTATAGCTACTGTTTACAGGCCTCCTGGGCCATATACAGCGTTCCTCATTGAGTTCCACGAATTCCTATCGGACCATGTAGTCATAGCAGATAATATTCTAATCTTTGGTGACTTTAATATTCACATGGAAAAGTCCACAGACCCACTCCAAAAGGCTTTCGGAGCCATCACCAACATGTCTCTGGACCTACTCACTGTCACAGTCATACTCTGGACCTAGTTTTGTCCCATGGAATAAATGTTGTGGATCTTAATGTTTTTCCTCATAATCCTGGACTATCGGACCACCATTTTATTACGTTTGCAATTGCAACAAATAATCTGCTCAGACCCCAACCAAGGAACATCAAAAGTCATGCTATAAATTCACAGACAACACAAAGATTCCTTGATGGCCTTCCAGGCTCCCTCTGTCTACCCAAGGACGCCAGAGGACAAAAATCAGTTAACCACCTAACTGAGGAACTCAATTTAACCTTGCGCAATACCCTAGATGCAGTTGCACCCCTAAAAACTAAAAACATTTCTCATAAGAAACTAGCTCCCTGGTATACAGAAAATACCCGAGCTCTGAAGCAAGCTTCCAGACAATTGGAACGGAAATGGCGCCGCACCAAACTGAAAGTCTTCTGACTAGCTTGAGAGTACCGTGCAGTATCGAAGAGCCCTTACTGCTGCTCGATCATCCTATTTTTCCAACTTAATTTAGGAAAATAAGAACAATCCGAAATTCTGTTTTGATACTGTCGCAAAGCTAACTAAAAAGCAGCATTCCCCAAGAGAGGATGGCTTTCACTTCAGCAGTAATAAATTCATAAACTTCTTTGAGGAAAAGGTCATGATTATTAGAAAGCAAATTACGGACTCCTCTTTAAATCTACGTATTCCTTCAAAGCTCAGTTGTCCTGACTCTGCACAACTCTGCCAGGACCTAGGATCAAGAGAGACACTCAAGTGTTTTAGTACTACTGTATATCTCTTGACACATTGATGAAAATAATCATGGCCTCAACCTTCAAGCTGCATACTGGACCCTATTCCAACTAAACTGCTGAAAGAGCTGCTTCCTGTGCTTGGCCCTCCTATGTTGAACATAATAAACGGCTCTCTATCCACCGGATATGTACCAAACTCACTAAAAGTGGCAGTAATAAAGCCTCTCTTGAAAAAGCCAAACCTTGACCCAGAAAAAATTAAAAACTATCGGCCTATATCGAATCTTCCATTCCTCTCAATTTTTTTTAGAAAAGGCTGTTGCGCAGCAACTCACTGCCTTCCTGAAGACAAACAATGGATACGAAATGCTTCAGTCTGGTTTTAGACCCCATCATAGCACTGAGACGGCACTTGTGAAGGTGGTAAATGACCTTTTAATGGCATCAGACTGAGGCTCTGCATCTGTCCTTGTGCTCCTAGACCTTAGTGCTGCTTTGATACCATCGATCACCACATCTTTTGGAGAGATTGGAAACCCAAAGTGGTCGACACGGACAAATTCTGGCCTGGTTTAGATCTTATCTGTCGGAAAGATATCAGTTTGTCTCTGTGAATGGTTTGTCCTCTGACAAATCAACTGTACATTTCGGTGTTCCTCAAGGTTCCATTTTAGGACAACTATTGTTTTCACTATATATTTTACCTCTTGGGGATGTCATTCGGAAACATAATGTTAACTTTCACTGTTATGCGGATGACACACAGCTGTACATTTCAATGAAACATGGTGAAGCCCCAAAATTGCCCTCGCTAGAAGCATGTGTTTCAGACATAAGGAAGTGGATGGCTGCAAACGTTCTACTTTTAAACTCGGACAAAACAGAGATGCTTGTTCTAGGTCGTCTCAAATAAAACTGTGAAGGACCTCGGCGTTACTCTGGACCCTGATCTCTCTTTTGACGAACATATCAAGACTGTTTCAAGGATAGCTTTTTTCCATCTACGTAACATTGCAAAAATCAGAAACTTTCTGTCCAAAAATGATGCAGAAAAATTAATCCATGCTTTTGTTTACTTCTCGGTTAGACTACTGCAATGCTCTACTTTTCGGCTACCCGGATAAAGCACAAAATAAACGTCAGTTAGTGCTAAATACGGCTGCTAGAATCCTGACTAGAACCAAAAAATGTGATCATATTACTCCAGTGCTAGCCTCCCCTACACTGGCTTCCTATCAAGGCAAGGGCTGATTTCAAGGGTTTACTGCTAACCTACAAAGCATTACATGGGCTTGCTCCTACCTATCTCTCTGATTTGGTCCTGCCGTACATACCTACACATACGCTACGGTCGCAGGCCTCCGAATTGTCCCTAGAATTTCTAAGCAAACAGCTGGAGGCAAGGCTTTCTCCTATAGAGCTCAATTTTTATGGAATGGTCTGCCTACACATGTGAGAGGCGCAAACTCAGTCTCAACCTTTAAGTCTTTACTGAAGACTCATCTCTTCAGTGGGTCATATGATTGAGTGTAGTCTGGCCTAGGAGTGTGAAGGTGAACGGAAAGGCTCTGGAGCAACGAACCGCCCTTGCTGTCTCTGCCTGGCCGGTTTGCCTCTTTCCACTGGGATTCTTTGCCTCTAACCCTATTACAGGGGCTGAGTCACTGGCTTACTGGTGCTCTTTCATGCCGTCCCTAGGAGGGGTGCGCAACTTGAGTGGGTTGAGTCACTGATGTGATCTTCCTGTCTGGGTTGGCGCACCCCCTTGGGTTGTGCCGTGGCGGAGATCTTTGTGGGCTATACTCGGCCTTGTCTCAGGATGGTAAGTTGGTGGTTGAAGATATCCCTCTAGTGGTGTGGGGGTTGTGCTTTGGCAAAGTGGGTGGGGTTATATCCTTCCTGTTTGGCCCTGTCTGGGGGTATCATCGGATGGGGCCACAGTGTCTCCTGACCCCTCCTGTCTCAGCCTCCAGTATTTATTCTGCTGTAGTTTATGTGACGGGGGGCTAGGGTCAGTTTGTTATTTCTGGAGTACTTCTCCTGTCCTATCCGGTGTCCTGTGTGAATTTAAGTATGCTCTCTCTGATTCTCTCTTTCTTTATTTCTCTCTCTCTGAGGACGTGAGCCCTAGGACCATGCCTCAGGACTACCTGGCATGATGACTCCTTGCTGTCCCCAGTCCACCTGGCTGTGCTGCTGCTCCAGTTTCAACTGTTCTGTCTGTGATTATTATTATTTGACCATGCTGGTCATTTATGAACATTTGAACATCTTGGCCATGTTCTGTTATAATCTCTACCCGGCACAGCTAGAAGAAGACTGGCCACCCCACATAGCCTGGTTCCTCTCTAGGTTTCTTCCTAGGTTTTGGCCTTTCTAGGGAGTTTTTCCTAGCCACCTTGCTTCTACACCTGCATTGCTTGCTGTTTGGGGTTTTAGGCTGGGTTTCTGTACAGCACTTTGAGATATCAGCTGATGTACGAAGGGCTATATAAATACATTTGATTTGATTTAAGCCAGGGCAAAGTCAATAAGGTACAGAACGGCAGGCAGGCTTGGGGTCAGGGCAGGCAGAATATTCAGAACCTGGGAAACTAGGAAACAGGATCTTGAGAAAGCAGGAAGATGGGAAAACAAGCTGGTAAGACCTGACAAGACAAGATGAACTGGCAACAGACAAACAGAGAATGCAGGTATAAATGAACAGGGTTTAATGGGAAAGATGGGCGACACCTGGAGGGGGGTGAAGACAAGCACAAAGACAGGTGAAACCGATCAGGGTGTGACACCTTCTGGTAGGCCCCGGCATCCGTTCATGACCAGGAGATCAGTCTGGCACCGGACTGTGCACTTCGTCTAACATAATTTTACAGAATTTAAAAGTACAGTGCGTGTCTTTCATAATTTTGGTCAGATATACTTGGATATGTAGTGTCAGCGTTTGTTGCTGGCATGTCATGCCTAAGTTTGCTTATCTTGCCAATGAAAAAATAATTCAAGTAGTTGGCAATATCAGTGGGTTTTGTGATGAATGAGCCATCTGAGTCAATGAATGATGGAGCCGAGTTTGCCTTTTTTCCCAAAATGTCATTTAAGGTGATCCAAAGCTTTTTTATTAATATCCTTTATATCAGAATTTTTTTTCATAGTATTGTTTATTTTTATTTAGTTTAGTCACATGATTTTGTAATTTGCAGTATGTTTGCCAATCGATTGGGCTGCCAGACTTACTTGCCTTACCATTTGCCTCATCCCTCTCTACCATACACTTCCTCATCAATCCCAGGGGATTCAACCGTTTTTATAGTCATTTTAATAATGGTGCATGCTTATTAGTTACTGGAATAAGCAATTTCATAAATATGTCAAGTGCAACGTCTGGTTGCTCCTCATTACATACCACAGACCAGCAAATATGAATTACATCATCAATATAATAATCACTCCAAAACATATTGTATGACCTCTTATACACTATATTAGGCCCAGCCTTTGGAACTTTGGTTTTCCCAGATATGGCTACTATATAGTGATCACTACATCCTGTGGATTTGAATAATGCTTTAAATCAAATTTTCTGCAGCATTAGTAAAGATGTGATCAATACATGTTGAGGATTTCATTCCTGTGCTGTTTGTAACTACCCTAGTAGGTTGACTGACAACCTGAACCAGGTTGCAGGCACTGGTTACAGTTAAAAAAAAATATGGAGCGGGCATTTTGATGAAGGCCAGTCAATATTTTAATCACCCAGAAAATATACTTCTCTGTCGATATCAAATACATTATCAAGCATTTCACACATATTATCCAGATACTGACTGTTAGCACTTGGTGGTCTATAGCAGTACCAGCAGATATTAAATCAAAACCTGACTGCCTGTGGTGGGAAGCTTAAACTGGGCTGTGGTTGGATCTTCCAGCAGGACAGTGATCCAAAGCACACCTCAAAATCAACACAAAAATGGTTCACTGACCACAGAATCAAGGTTCTGCCATGACCATTCCAGTCCCCTGACCTAAACTGTGGGATGAGCTGAAGAGGAGAGTCCACAGGCGTGGACCTCGGAATCTGAAGGATCTGGAGAGATTCTGTATGGAGGAATGGTCTCAGATCCCTTGCCATGTGTTCTCCAACCTCATTACGCATTATAGGAGAAGTCTCAGAGCTGTTATCCTGGCAAAGGGAGGTTTTACAAAGTATTGAATGAAGGGGTGCCAATAATTATGGCACACATATATTTGAGAAAAAATATTTGTTTTATGATAAGAATGTATTATTTCTTTCAATTATTTTTCTTTAATTAAAGGTTTGATTTTGAATGAAAGACCAAGAGGATAAACAAGGTATTCGGGATGCACAATATATCGGTGAACATATCGGTATCGGCCCAATGTTTAGTTTCAGCCGATGTGCAAAACCAATGTCAAAGCTGACTTGCATACCTATATATGCATGTACATGACGTAATGACGCAACATAAAATTTCTCGCTACACGTGCAACACACCGATATATTGTGCATCCCGAATACCTTGTTTATCCTCTTGGTCTTTCATTCAAAATCGAACTGCAGTCATTTGAATTATTCTTAGCAATTATTTAGGAATTCCTAACCTAGATCACAATGTCTGCGTGTGGATCGAGCAGTCAACAAGCCGAGCAGTCATTTGAAAGAGTAAGAACATTTTAGCAAAACAATTCAAAGGCGAAATCCAATGCCAAGATAATGGAATTCATTGTCCTAGACCGTTCTCTGTCGTGGGTGATGTTGGCTTTCGACAAGTCAAATAACATTATTTGACGCATTAAATAAGCTTTAAATTTGACACGTCAAATAACAAATTTCTATTATAGAATGTTGTGTGTTCTGAATTTGCATGTGCAGGCCAAGCACCACCACTACTATCAGTAGCATTGTCGAAGCTGTACAAAAAAGTCTGCAAACAACCAAACACTGGCCACGAATGATGTGTTTACAATACCGCTTTGGTATAAAGCATTATTTGTTTGACCGCAACTTCTGGGGTAGCTAGCTTTAGCTTGGTACCTAACTATCACCAATACAACCAGCCTGAAAACAATGACCGGTAGAAACTGCAGTCATTTTCATTATTCTTAGCGATGATTTAGGAATCCTTGTGAGTAAGTATTAGCTAGGTAGCCACTTGTTCACCTATTGAAATTGAACTTCAGTTCATGAAAATAAAGAGCTAGCCAGCTACTTAACCCTGTTGCCCAAAGCTAACGTTATAAGCAGCCAGCTAGCTTCATCTGGCTAGTGATACTTGACAAGACCGAGTTATGTGTTGTGAAGCTAGCCACAATAACGATTAGGCACAATAGTGGAATTTGCAGGTTGCCTTCAAAATAAAAGTACCTCTTTGAAGGTGATGCTGAAGGTTACCTTAGGTGGAATCATGCCATATTTTGACTAGATAATGTTAATCAAGGTGGGAATGTGAAGCAATTAAATGGGGTTTCAGTCTACTCAGTGACACCCACAGAACACAACTGTGAAGACTTTATGCAAATATTAGCGTGGTAGCTCTTATTGCATGCAGGACTGTGACTGTGTGACATCACCTCCCCAGTCAGCCTATTGTGTGTATTGACATTCATATTGCACTGTACAGCCTTACCCAAGGATTGGGGATCAATGAAAAGGGGTATCAGTCTATTCAATATCTAAGCTATTTTTTCCCAACATCTTCCACGCAGTATTGCTTTTCCTCGGGAATAGTGTTCAATACATATAGGTTGACAATAAATGTGGCTAAATTCACAGTTGTTTCAGAGTCCCACAATAAGAGCTACGATGCTAATGTCACTGAGTAGACTGATACCCCATGTCCTTGATCCATAATCTATAGGTAAGGCTGTACAGTGAAATAAGTATGCCCCCAATGCAATTCTAAAGTATAATACATCCAGTGTGATTTCAACAGATTTTTGGCAAATTAACAAATGATTGTCTTTTGTTGATTTTATATAACAACATTCCAACCTCGTTTAGTATGATCTATTCAATTATGGCATAATTCTGCTATTTATATTAATTTGCATCACTGTCAATAACATATTTTTATTTTGAAGGCTAACCGCAAAGTCCACTATTGTGGCTAATCCTTATTGTGGCTCGCTTCACATAAATGGGTCCGACCACCATTAATCAAATAATGTCTTATAAATTAGGGTTAGTTAATATGATGACACCTAGCTATATAGTTAGCTAGCTAACTGTGGTTACTGAAACAGATGATGTCGTTTTGCTATGTTTTTGGGGAAGAACATTGTTTGCATCCATGAGATAGCTAGCTATTTTTTTTGACCAGCACTGTAGGTTCGCGAATCAACTTTACCAGCATATCATAGCATACGTATCAATGAATCATTGTGACATGAAATACGAGTGATAATGTAATCAATGTGAAATAACTACTTAAGAAATCTATGAACACGTTACATTATTATGTGACGTGCAGTCATATTCAGGTCCTAATTGGTCAACGAGCTTATTTGACACGTCAAATAGTGTTATTTGACATGCAAAGACCCAAATGGCATTCCATAGTATGAGAAATCCTGGTTGAGAACGAAACCACTGAACAACTGAACAATGAAACAGCACAGTACGTACTAAGTGAAATAAATAGGTTTTGATTATGTTTTACTGGTGATGGGGACATACTTAAATGCCAACAAAATAACTTTTTGGTCAGTGTGGTGTGTGTAACCTTTATTTAACTCGGCAAGTCAGTTAAGAACAAATTCTTATTTACAATGATGGCCTACACCGGCCAAACCCAGACAACAATGGGCCAATTGTGCACCGCCCTATTCAGGGCACTGAATCAAGTCCACATAGGCTATTTTCAAAGGGATTTTTTTTTTTTACAGGCGGTCGTTCTTTAATGGTTATAATAAAGGTTAAGGTTTGGATAGGGTTTCAACAGAAACAACTCAACGGTTAAGTTTAGGCATTCATTCCGAAAGGTTAAGGTAAAGGTTAAGGTAAAGGTTAAGGTAAGGGTTAAGGTAAAGGTCAAGGTAAAGGTTAAGGTAAAGGTTAAGGTAAGGGTTAAGGTAAGGGTTAAGGTAAGGGTTAAGGTAAAGGTTAAGGTAAGGGTTAAGGTAAAGGTTAAGGTAAGGGTTAAGGTAAAGGTAAAGGTTAAGGTAAGGGTTAAGGTAAAGGTTAAGGTAAGGGTTAAGGTAAAGGTTAAGGTAAGGTTAAGGTAAGGGTTAAGGTAAAGGTTAAGGTAAAGGTTAAGGTAAAGGTTAAGGTAAAGGTTAAGGTAAAGGTTAAGGTAAAGGTTAAGGTAAGGGTTAAGGTAAAGGTTAAGGTAAGGGTTAAGGTAAAGGTTAAGGTAAGGGTTAAGGTAAAGGTTAAGGTAAAGGTTAAGGTAAAGGTTAAGGTAAGGGTTAAGGTAAAGGTTAAGGTAAGGGTTAAGGTAAAGGTTAAGGTAAGGGTTAAGGTAAAGGTTAAGGTAAGGGTTAAGGTAAAGGTTAAGGTAAAGGTTAAGGTAAGGGTTAAGGTAAAGGTTAAGGTAAGGGTTAAGGTAAAGGTTAAGGTAAGGGTTAAGGTAAAGGTTAAGGTAAGGGTTAAGGTAAAGGTTAAGGTAAGGGTTAAGGTAAAGGTTAAGGTAAAGGTTAAGGTAAAGGTTAAGGTAAGGGTTAAGGTAAAGGTTAAGGTAAGGGTTAAGGTAAAGGTTAAGGTAAGGGTTAAGGTAAAGGTTAAGGTTAAGGTAAGGGTTAAGGTAAAGGTTAAGGTAAGGGTTAAGGTAAAGGTTAAGGTAAGGGTTAAGGTAAAGGTTAAGGTAAGGGTTAAGGTAAAGGTTAAGGTAAGGGTTAAGGTAAAGGTAAAGGTTAAGGTAAGGGTTAAGGTAAAGGTTAAGGTAAGGGTTAAGGTAAAGGTTAAGGTAAGGGTTAAGGTAAAGGTTAAGGTAAGGGTTAAGGTAAAGGTTAAGGTAAGGGTTAAGGTAAGGGTTAAGGTAAAGGTTAAGGTAAGGGTTAAGGTAAAGGTTAAGGTAAGGGTTAAGGTAAAGGTTAAGGTAAGGGTTAAGGTAAAGGTTAAGGTAAAGGTTAAGGTAAAGGTTAAGGTAAGGGTTAAGGTAAAGGTAAAGGTTAAGGGTTAAGGTAAAGGTTAAGGTAAGGGTTAAGGTAAAGGTTAAGGTAAGGGTTAAGGTAAAGGTAAAGGTTAAGGTAAGGGTTAAGGTAAAGGTTAAGGTAAGGGTTAAGGTAAGGGTTAAGGTAAAGGTTAAGGTAAGGGTTAAGGTAAAGGTTAAGGTAAGGGTTAAGGTAAAAGGTAAAGGTTAAGGTAAGGGTTAAGGTAAAGGTTAGGTAAAGGTCAAGGTAAGGGTTAAGGTAAAGGTTAAGGTAAGGGTTAAGGTAAAGGTTTAAGGTAAAGGTAAAGGTTAAGGGTTAAGGTAAAGGTTAAGGGTTAAGGTAAAGGTTAAGGTAAGGGTTAAGGTAAAGGTTAAGGTAAGGGTTAAGGTAAAGGTTAAGGTAAGGGTTAAGGTTAAGGTAAGGGTTAAGGTAAAGGTTAAGGTAAGGGTTAAGGTAAAGGTTAAGGTAAGGGTTAAGGTAAAGGTTAAGGTAAGGGTTAAGGTAAAGGTTAAGGTAAGGGTTAAGGTAAGGGTTAAGGTAAAGGTTAAGGTAAGGGTTAAGGTAAGGGTTAAGGTAAAGGTTACGGTAAGGGTTAAGGTAAAGGTTAAGGTAAAGGTAAAGGTAAAGGTAAGGGTTAAGGTAAGGGTTAAGGTAAGGGTTAAGGTTTGGAATAGGGTTGAAACCAAACAAACATGTAATAAGTGCCTAGCACTGGGTTTGAAGACGGAACACCTCGGAGCCAGAGCTAGTGGCTTACGCTCTTCTGCCATTCCCATCCACAATGTCCTAACAATTCTACTGCATGGTAACAGCACTCACCGTTACCCCTAGTGGCATTTTTTTATTTATAATTTGTTTGTTCTTTACTCCCCTTTTTCTCCCAAATTGTTCATATTTTCTCATCGCTGCAACTTCACAACTGGCTCAGGAGTGGTGAAGGTGGAGTCATGTGTCTTCCAAAACATGACCCGCCTAACCGTGCTCCTTCCTCGCCTAACACCCTCCAGCTGAACCCGGAAGCCAGCCGCACCAATGCGTTGGAGGAAACACTTTTCAACTGGCGACCGGGGTCAGCTCGCATACACCCGGATAGTGGCCGGTTTTGATGGCTTCTCCTGGGATACTGGGGACCTGGTCGAATGTTGAATATCACCTTGGATCTTGAGTGACCTAGCTGGTGTGATTTCAACACTGGCTTCTGATACACCTACTTTACACAGCAGAGGTGAGTGTGCTTGCATAGGTGTGTGCAAGTGTGGGTGTGTGTGTGTATATGTCAGCGTGTATGTGAGTGCGCATGTGTTGTGTGCTTGTGCATTTGTGTGTGTTTCTGTGTGCGTATGAACATAGGGGCGTCCTCTTTGAAGTCTGTTTACTGCAGTGGAGCATGCTAGGAACACTGGGCTGGCAATCTGTGACACCACTGACACCTGGCCTGTAAACATCGACTAAACCTCCATCTTCAAGCCTCCCGCAGGGCTGCCCTTTCTTACCTTCACAGGGCTCTGGCAGATGATACTCTGCCCCCATTGGTTACTGCCATCTTCCCCTTCCTTTGTCCCCGCTCACTGAGTTGTCTCGGAGTTTGCCAAGATATTGTTTGAAGTGTCTATCTTAGCATTATTGTCAAATACTAGTACAAAGCATATACTCTCCTTATCCTGTATGATAGTGGTGTCTATCAAGGTTGGGGTAAATTCAACAACAGTTTAGTCAAATCCAGAGAAAGTGTCAGTATTTCTGGTAAAAGCATCCCCATGTCTATATGAAGAACAAATGCATGCATTAATTCGTATTTAGTGGCTGTAAGTTGATTGATACAGTGTGGACAATACGGAGAGACAAATTATGTTGTTTCAGACTTCCTACCGAAGTACACTTGTACATGTTGACGTGTCACATCACAACTCTCACTGTGGTCCAACACTTCCGTCAACCATATGCTGTCCCTCCTTTCCCTTTGGATTCCCTTTGAGAAACAATGTACTTTTTGAACATGATTTGTCATCGGGGAGCGAGGGCTAGCTCATTAGCATATAATTCTGCTAACTCTCGGCTGTGTTTTGACACATAGCTTTCATAAGTCACCGATAAAAACCTTCGGCAGACATTTTAGATTTTTACTGTCTCTGCGCCTCCATCTGTTCTGTTTGTATCCCGTTTTATACCACGCCATCACTCACCTCCTACAAGCAATAAAGACTTCCCTTCACCGTATCGCTTCCCTGCCTGGTTGGTCCCTTTCTAATATAGTTCCATCTGAAAAAAAAGAAAAGGACAATCTTGGGAATAATATGATGGAAGAACAGTGTTTGTTCTGTTTTGAGAGGTTTGAGATTTGATCCACCTGTGGTCTGATCTTAAGGTTCCTGTCTCTTGATTCTTGGTGTGTTCATATAAAACATTTATGGCGACTGCCGGTTTTATAAGGCTTTAAAGAATAACAAACTTCAAAGTATCATATTCAAGATAAAAGCCTTTGTCTGGAGTATATGATTCAGATTTGATAGACGGCTTCTTCTCTTTTTTTTTATACCAAGGAAGAATACACAGTAAGGTATGAATATAGAGAAAGAATGATCTGGAGGAACCGGTATAATCAATATGTCGTTTTCTAACGTGGCTCTGATGCATATCTGGCTCAATGCATTTTGACATTTGCCTTGTGACATGGATAGACTCTGACCATCATGCAGCTTGGAGAGATGAAGAAGAGTGATGTTTCCAGCCAACCCACAGCAAGACATTAGGAATGAGATACAATTGTTTTCCCAAATCAAAATAAATGGGTCACAAGAGGTTCTCATATCATCAAATGTGTTGGAGTCAAAAGTTAGCTGTGCAATATTGACTGTATAATGAAATCATATTTTTGCAGAGTAGATTTCAAACAATAGATTTGAAAAGATGAGGTATGCGATAAGGAGCCATGCATCAAAGCAAATATTTCTTCACTTTTGGGCACTCTAAACATTACTCCACTTACTCCACTTACTTGTATGAACTGGGTGAGTTTGTGACCAACTCTAAACATTGCATTTATTTAGAAAAAGGGACACAACAAAAGTATTCAGTTTTTCGAGTGAAAACTATTTACTAAACAAAAAATGTATGCAACATCCAACAATTTAAAAGATTTTACTGATTTATTCATTAGGCCCTAATCTATTAATTTCACATGACTGGGAATCTGTTGGTCACAGATACCTTTAAAAAATGGGCCTCACTATAGGCCTCTGGATTTCATCACGGTATTTCTGTGCATTCAAATTGCCATCGATAAACATCAATTGTGTTTGTTGTCTGTAGCTTATGACTGCCCATACCATAACCTCACCACCACCATGAGGAACTCTGATAACTACGTTGACATCAGCAAACCTCTCACCCACACAACGCCATACACGTGGTCTACCGTTGTGAGGCCAGTTGGACATACTGCCAAATTCTATAAAACAACTTATGGTAGAAAAATCAACATAGAATTTTCTGGCAACAGCTCTGGTGGACATTCCTGCAGTCAGCATGCCAATTGCACTCTCCCTTAAAACTTGAGACATCTGTTGCATTGTGTTGTGTGACAAAAGTGCACATTTTAGAGTGGTCGTTTATTGTCCCCAACACAAGGTGCACCTGTGTAAAGATCATGCTGTTTAATCAGCTTCTTGTCCGGTGGATGGATTATCTTGGCAAAGGAGTAATTCTCACTAACAGGGATGTAAACAAATATGTGCAAAAAAATAGAAAATGGGTGTGGGGATCTTTTGTTTCAGCTAATGAAACATGTGACCACCACTTTACATGTTGCGTATTTATTTTTGTATAGGGTATATTTTCGATAGCTTTTGATTTTTGCAAGCTGATATGTGTTTGACAGTTGAATCCTGGATAATGCTGTTGTTTTGAGGATACATGAGAAGTTGACTGTACATTTTGGGGAAAACACTCATTGGTATTTCAATCACAGAAAACTTTCGCTTAGACAGAACTTTGTGTTGAGAAGTTTTTGTGCTTTACAAACCTGACACACGTAATGCCCCTGGACTTTTTGAAATTATTATCCCAATCACCGCCCTCACCATTCTTCCCACAAATGTGTCATATCCACTTTGTTCTACTAAACCAGACAGTTACCCTGAGTGTAGCAATTCCCTCACTCTGAACAATAAAGCAATTACTTCTTTCAACAATTTCAATCTTCGCTGGATTTCATTGTGAGAAAAACCGAGCTATACCGAACACCCCATACATTTGTGCCGGTAAAAAGCTGGCAACAGTAAAGTCATTTCAACAGTTATCAATCACCAAACTTTAGGTTGCTGTGTAAAACTCCCTCTAGCCTATTTTGACAACTTGTAATTTTCTTATTCTGAAATCAAGCCACACCAACCATCGACGCTGATCGGCCGATGGGAATTAATCAAAGGTAGGAGTTACATTATGAAGTAATACATCAGTCACAAATGACTCACTGTTCCCAACAGGAAACAAGCAGGTGGAAATGTAAGTACCTCCTGTAACAGGAAGTGTGTTGCAGGTAATTGTGGGAAGTTTCAGTTCTGCTAGGAGACCACATCCATTTCTCTAGAAAGTACAGCGGAATTGAGAGTGCCCACCGATCACAGGATCCTAACATGAGATACACACACACACTAAAGCTGGAATGCATATTGTTGAATGGCACTGTAGAGTTGGAATAATGCGATCCCACTGTGCACAGATGTCAGATCAACGTCTAGTTTTAATTTACGTTTGATTGAGTTGTCAACTAAAGTGAAATGAAAAAAGAATGTCACCCTGTTATTGGATTTGGGTCAAAAAAATAAAGAAAAAGCCCTTATGTTAATGACTTTTTAAAATCCAATCCGTTTTTCATGTTGATTCAACATCATCACATATATTTTGGGGGCTGAAATGACATGGAAACAATGTTGATTGAAACCGGTTTTGCCCAGTGCGATGACTGTGGGAAATACTCCCTAGACTTGACATACGGTTGTCAGTGAAAGTGTTACTGTATATTGACGCAACACCTAGCACAACATGCCATGGCAGCTTCTGACAAACAGGAGGTAGAGAAAACACATTATATTCTTATGAAGAGAAATATTATTATTTTTACAAGTCCTCTTTTGTAGTATTCTCTGACCCTTTGGAACACTCTTCAGGGCCCCATTGGAACTTGGTATGGAAATAATTATT
The DNA here is from genome assembly GCF_023373465.1 of Oncorhynchus keta. Classification (NCBI taxonomy): domain Eukaryota; kingdom Metazoa; phylum Chordata; class Actinopteri; order Salmoniformes; family Salmonidae; genus Oncorhynchus; species Oncorhynchus keta. The sequence continues at coordinate 61,869,943 of NC_068448.1, read as the reverse complement.
GTATTGGACTTCCAAGTACGATTAGATGGTGAGGAGAGCCAATGATATAGGCTCTCCCCTATATTTTTAGAAATAGACTAGTTTTAAGAATGGATAAGCCATTTGAATAGGGCAACAAAGTCTAATTTCCACAATCAACATGAAAACCTATCCATTATTTAGAATTAAGTTGTTAATATAGTTTAGTCAAAGATATGTTGTAATGTTGTTGTAATGTTGTAATGAAGAAATCAAGCCATGCGGTAGCTCAAAACGCTCTATGATGCCCAAAAGGTCAAAGGGTGTTGTCATCCGACCTTAACCAACGCAGGTCTGTTTGTGGATAACACACAGGTGGAGGCGAGAAAGTGTCAAAGTGGTATTTGATCACACAGTGGAAGCATGAACACACAGCATGTGAAATCATATCAAAGTATGGTCCTTCTGTAGCACAGTTGGTAGAGCATGGCGCTTGTAACGCCAGGGTAGTGGGTTCGATTCCCGGCACCACCCATACGTAGAATGTATGCACACATGACTGTAAGTCGCTTTGGATAAAAGCGTCTGCTAAATGGCATATATTATATCAAAGTGCTAAAATAGGGTGATTAACACATGAGATAATGGAGACACAAGGAAGACACCAAGTCACACACTGAGAGTTGAGATCATTGACATTTGAGTCATAATTCACTAGATGCTGATAGCTGATTCCTGATCGTGTGTACAATGTACAGGTCATCTGTGTGGGATAGCCTGTGTCTACTATTTACCCGAAGGAGAGATTAATGAAGGATATTGTATTGTATTTGCTTGTATTGTTTTGTATGTTAAACAACTGTTAAAGTAAGTGCCTGGTTTATCCTCCCCACACCACATTATTTTAATTGAACTCTGGGAGAAGAATGAGATCGGAGAAATTGACTGCTGAATTAAAAAAGTAATCTTGTCTAGACAAGCGGTATATTCCCCCGGCAGACCACGGGGGCTTTGTCTTTCAGGGGGTGTTTAGATGCTAAGTCAAGACATGGTAATGTGTGTGGCCCGAGCACAACTTTTCATTAAACCCTAGCCGCTCTTGTGTTTCTCCAGCGCTCGGTGCTCACATCATCAGCGCGAGACTGCCCATAGCCTGATCTCCGGGATAATTTGTTGGGTTCCCTCCACGGGATTATTGATCCCGGTGTGATGAAAGAGAGTGCCCTACAATAGTTGTCCAATTACGGGTAGAAGACCCAAGTAAAGCCAGCTAGTTTATTTTTGATTATTGTGTCAAGTATATTATAAGCATTTTGCCATTCGTCAGCAGTCATGAACATCTCCACAGCTAAAGAAGATGTAATCATTCAGCGACAGACAGCCAGACACCTACTGCTATCATAAGGAATGTGAATATATCATAGACATTTGAGTGAATCCCATATAGAGCTTCATATGTAAACTGCAAAAGTAATGATCAATTAGCAAAGCCAATTATTGTGTTGTACCAGAATTAGCAGGTGGTAATAGATGCAGAATGTGGAGTAATGAATTGTTATTGATTATTTACTTCGGTTAATGTTTTGTTAATTGATGATGCAGTAAGGTTAATGTGTTGTTCATTGATGATGCAGTAAGGTTAATGTGTTGTTAATTGATGATGCAGTAAGGTTAATGTGTTGTTCATTGATGATGCAGTAAGGTTAATGTGTTGTTCATTGATGATGCAGTAAGGTTAATGTGTTGTTCATTGATGATGCAGTAAGGTTAATGTGTTGTTAATTGATGATGCAGTAAGGTTAATGTGTTGTTCATTGATGATGCAGTAAGGTTAATGTGTTGTTCATTGATGATGCAGTAAGGTTAATGTGTTGTTAATTGATGATGCAGTAAGGTTAATGTGTTGTTCATTGATGATGCAGTAAGGTTAATGTGTTGTTCATTGATGATGCAGTAAGGTTAATGTGTTGTTAATTGATGATGCAGTAAGGTTAATGTGTTGTTAATTGATGATGCAGTAAGGTTAATGTGTTGTTCATTGATGATGCAGTAAGGTTAATGTGTTGTTAATTGATGATGCAGTAAGGTTAATGTGTTGTTCATTGATGATGCAGTAAGGTTAATGTGTTGTTCATTGATGATGCAGTAAGGTTAATGTGTTGTTAATTGATGATGCAGTAAGGTTAATGTGTTGTTAATTGATGATGCAGTAAGGTTAATGTGTTGTTCATTGATGATGTAAGGTTAATGTGTTGTTCATTGATGATGCAGTAAGGTTAATGTGTTGTTAATTGATGATGCAGTAAGGTTAATGTGTTGTTCATTGATGATGCAGTAAGGTTAATGTGTTGTTCATTGATGATGCAGTAAGGTTAATGTGTTGTTCATTGATGATGCAGTAAGGTTAATGTGTTAATTGATGATGCAGTAAGGTTAATGTGTTAATTGATGATGCAGTAAGGTTAATGTGTTAATTGATGATGCAGTAAGGTTAATGTGTTGTTCATTGATGATGCAGTAAGGTTAATGTGTTGTTAATTGATGATGCAGTAAGGTTAATGTGTTAATTGATGATGCAGTAAGGTTAATGTGTTGTTAATTGACCATATAGTAGGGTTCTTGTGTTGTTAACGTATCATGTAGTAGGGATACTGTGTTAATTGATGATGCAGTACGTTTAATGTGTTGTTAATTGATCATGTAGTAGGGTTCATGTGCTGTTATTGATCATTTAGTACGGTTAATGTGCTGTTCATACAGAGAATGGCCATCGTAGTCTGCCCAAGCCCCTGGCTAATTTATTATGAGACACGGTAACGCAGAGATGGAGAGAGGGGGAGGGGTAGATGATGCATTTCTGATAGATACCTATTATTCGCTCTGGCAGTCCTTCTGATACAAATGACAGACCTGACATGAAATGACTGCTGTACAACATAAAGGTGTTTCCCATTCAACCCGAGTGTGTTGTCTTACGTTTGTACGTGTTTGTAGTGTGTGTGGGGAAATGGTGTTTGTTTGTTTGGCCATTGTGTGTGATCTATCTTGTATATTTGCTCAGCCGACCAGTGACTCACCCCACCAGGGTACTTCACAGGGTTGAGAGATAGGGCTGCATCATTTCGGCAGCCATTTCATCAGAAGAGCTTGGTGCAGGGGACTTCACTGTGTAATGACACATACGCTGGGGGAAAACACTAGCTCGCTACCAAAAAACCCTGTCTCTATGGTGATGCCATGCTAGGCCGCCAGGGCTTCTGAAGGCTCCTGAATAATGATCAAACTGAGACATATGTAGGATTGTGCATTCATTGTTTTTACTACCTATCTAACTGGAAGACATGATAAAATAACTATTTTCTGTGTGAACCATATAGATACAGAGTAGAGCCATGAAAAGTGCATTGTACACTCTAAACATGAATGGGGTTGAATCATCAAGATGTCCACCACATGAAAGGTAAAAACATATAGAGTAGATTCTATAGGTAAAGATGGAGCCAAGTAGAGCCAAGTAGTGCCAAGTAGAGCGAGCACTACACTTAGTGTGTTCTTATCTGTCTGTGAGGCGGCTGGAGATGTTTAAACTACAGGTCCTCAGTCAGACAGACGGTTCCACAACCTCTTTGATCACTTGTCTAACATCTTGTTTCACAGAGAGCAGACAGGGAGCTTTTTGGCTCTATAACAAAGAACAAACAGAAAAAATGTGATCATGATCAAATATAAATCTCAGAATCAACTATTAATTAAAGACGAGCAGAAACCCCTGGATTCTCCAATTACATTGAATGAACTACCGTACACAACAAAAAGGCCTGTGGGGTCGATGCGATCCTAAATTAAATTGTAAAATGTACAGAAAACAAATTCCAGATTTTCAGTAAAATTCCAAATAGCAAATTTCAGATTACACAGACCCACAAAGAATTAGAAAACAAATCCAATTTTGATCAACTCCCATATCTATTGGGTGACATAACACAGTGTGCCACCACAGCAGCAATACGTGTGACCTGTTGCCACAAGAAAAGGGGAACCAGCGAAGAACAAACACCATTGTAAATGCAACCTATATTTATGTTAATTTATTTTCCCTCTAGTAATTTAACTATTTGCACATTTTTACAAAACTGTATATAGACATAATATGACATTTGAAATGTCTTTATTCGTTTGGAACTTTTGAATGAATGTGAATGTTATGTTTACTGTTCATTTTTTATAATTTTTTTCACTTTTGTTTATCTGTTTCACCTGCACTGGCAATGTAAACATATGTTTCCCATGCCAATAAAGCTCCTTCAATTGAAAATGAATTGAGAATGAGAGAGAACAAAGAGAAAGAGTATGAGGAGAGAGAGAGACTTTTGACTTTTGGTCTTTCTTTATTGAAACATTCTTAATTCATTTAAAAATCCCCCTCCCCCCACTCCTAAAATAAAATTAAAAAATAAATAAAAATATATCCTATACTGCATACATGTACCATACTCCTACAACCGTATATCCAAAACATCTTCCCCAGCAATACAGACAGCCCCCCCAACACACCATATCTCCTCAAACATCTCCACACATTTGATCATTTTATAGAACTCAAACTCAACCCTAAGGCGCGCAGAGACCATCCCATTAAACAGTAGTAAAGGGTCTGTTATCCCCCCACCTTTGACCCTGTTCCTCCTTGTTAGCCAAATAGCTAACTTTGCCTGAGCAAACAGAAAATTCAACAAAACACATTTTTCTTTCTCCTTACTCGAATACCTGTATCCCATTATAAACATCCCAACAGCAAAAACCACCCCCAACCTGTCACACAGACATTCCAACAGAGACATTAATGGCATTAACCTGGTGCACACAGAAAACACATGAATTACAGTTTCTTTCATTTGACAGAAAGGACACCCCTGCCCAATTCCCGGATCAACCCGTGCCAACCAGCTGTTAGTGGCCAGGGCTCCATGAAGAACCCTCCACTGGAGGTCCCCTGACCTCTTTGGTACTGGGGGTTTGTAGAGCGCCCTCCATCTAAAACCCACCATACTCTCCGCCCCACATACCCCCTGCCACTGATGTGCCTTCACTCCTGTTAGGCTTCTAATGCTCCTCACCTTAACGCAGAGGTTGTAGAGGGCTTTACCTCACACCCCCTCAAACTCCCCAGGCTCGGAGTGTTAAAATCTAACAAGTCCTCCAGACCCCCTTGCCAGTCTCCAGTCTCTGCCGTCACCTGCAGTGGCGGGAACATTGGTGGCCCCTCTCCCTTTGGCCTCTCAAACACCCCCCTTACCGGCTCAGACAGTGCCTCCTGGACCTCCTCCAGGAATCTCTCCAGCAGCCTAAGAGACGTTATTCCTGTTTGTTGCGCCAAGACCTCCGGGGTTTTCCACCCCTCCTCTCCCAGCAGTCTCAGGTCACCCAGCCTTTGTAAACCCCCTGCCATCAGTTGCCTCTGCAGGGTGGCCGACTGAACCGATCTCAAAGGGATGGCTGGGTTGTGGAAGATGGGCTCCTCCCACACCCACTGCCCAGGCTCCACACCCCCTTCTCATGTGGGCCTTAGCAGCTGCCAGGCCCTCAGCACCGCAGAGTAAAACTCTGAGAGACCTGCCCTATTCAGCCTCTCCAGCTTCATGAGGAACAGCTGCCGGTCCAACCCTAACCCGCCAACTCTCCTCAGCAGCGCGCATGCTGGTTCCCTCCAGCCAACATCAGTGTGGTACAGCAGTCTCTGCACCGCCTTTAGTCGGAAAGCAGCCATCCTGCTCTCCAGTTCCACCAGGCCCTGTCCTCCTTCGTGGACGGTCATGTACAAAACTGCTGCCTTCAGCCAGTGATGTCCCGACCAAAAAAAGTCCACCAGCTTGCGTTGCAGGTCTGCAAGCAGGGGGGGTTGAGGACGGCGGGAGGGTTGAGGACAGCCAGTTTATGCCACAAGGAAGATGCCACCAGGTTGTTGATTATCAGCACCCTCCCTCTATATGACACTTGGGACAGGAGCCACCTCCACCTGGCCAGTCTTGACAACACTGCCTGTGTCAGCCCCTCCCAGTTCTTGCTGAACCACCTCTCCGAGCCCAGGTACACCCCCAACACTTTAAGCCCTTCACAACCCCACTGCAAACCCCCTGGAAGCAGAGGAGGAGCCCTATCCCCCCATGCCCCACATAACAGAGCTTTGCTCTTTCCCCAGTTTACCTTAGCTGATGAAGCTCCCTCGTATACCTTCAGACTGGTCTCTAGTTCCTGCATATCTTGCCCATCCCTGACCATCACAGAAACATCATCTGCATATGCTGAGACTGCAATTCCTGTCACCACATCCATGCCTGTCCAGCACACTCCCCGCAGTCTCCTGCGTAGCAGTCCTAAAAAAGGCTCAATGGCTAGTGTGTACAGCTGCCCAGATAGAGGGCATCCTTGTCTAATGCCCCGTCTCACCCAGACTGGCCTACTGAGCCCCCCTCCCACCTTAACCATACATGACGCCCCAGCATACAACAGCTTCACACAGGTCACAAAACTCTTCCCAAACACAAACACAGACATCACATTAAACAGATACTCATGATCCACTCTATCAAAAGCCTTCTCTTGATCTAAAGAGACCAGTCCAAAGTTCACATTAGAACCTCTCGACAAGTCCAACATGTCCCTAATCAAGAACAAGTTGTCCGTGATTGAGCGTCCCGGTACACAATATGTCTGGTCCTTGTGTATTATAGAGTCCAGATGGAACTTCAGTCTGTTAGAGAGGACCTTGGCAAAAATCTTGTAGTCCGCACTGAGTAATGCCACAGGCCTCCAGTTCTTAAGTTCACACAAGTCCCCGACGGCAGCTCATCGGCAACTCTCCTACCCCGACGCATTCTCGCAACACGCAAAAGAAATCCTGTCCAATTGTTCCCCAGAATTTTTTGTAAAATTCCACTGGAAGTCCATCGACCCCGGGTGCACGACCGGGGGACATCTGGGTTACTGCCTCTGCCAGTTCATGTGACAACAGAGGAATGTCCATTTCATCCCTCTGTGCCCGAGAGAGCTTAGGGAGTCCTGCGAACAAGACCTGAGCACACATAGGATCACACATTTCTGCCCTATACAATTCAGTATAAAACTCCACAGCCCGCTCCCGCATCTCCCCCACCACAGAGGCCACCCGCCCATCAGACAGCCGTAGACAATGCATACCCTTGGCTTCACTGCTCTGTCTTTCCAAACCAAAGAAGAAGGAGCTGGGAGCATCCATCTCCTTGAGCATGGAGAACCTAGCTCTTACAAGTGTTCCCTTTGCTTTAACCTGGAAAAAACTGCCCAGGTCACTACGTAATTCGGCTGTTAGCCTGGAGGCCTACATTGCCTTGCCCCACCATCTCTACCTCCATCTCACTAATACACCGCTCTAGTTCCCCCAATACTCTCCTAGCCTCTGAGGATGAGAGAGCTGTGTACTGTTGACAGAAAAGCCGAATTTGCACTTTCCCCACATCCCACCACTGACTCAGAGACTCATACTCCTCTCTTCGCTGCCCCCATCTTTCCCAAAAGTCTGGAAACCTGAGCAAAAAGTGGCATCTTGTAAGAGCTTTACATTGAACTTCCAATAAGATGCCTGCCGGGGCCCTGGTGAAATAGACAGCCGAGCCATGGTTATGTGGTGATCCGAAAACCCCACTGGGAGAATGGTAGCACCCAGAAGCCTATTGCTCTGATTCCTGGACATGTAAAAACGATCTTGTCGAGCTGCACTCACCCTAGCCCCAAAAACCTTCACCCACGTATACTGTCTTGTGTTTGGATGTTTAGTTCTCCAAACATTCACTAGGTCAAAGTGATTAAAGATGTCCCTTAACACTCCCACTGACACTGAATGAGGCTCCTCCCCATTTCTGTCTTTTGTAAAATCCATTGTACAGTTCCAGTCACCTCCGATCACCAGCGTCTCCTCAGGCGCTACTTGTGAGAGTTCCTGTCTAAGACTCCCAAATAGAACCCCTCTTTCTCTCCCTGTGTTAGGCGCATACACATTTATAAAGACAAAACACATGTTGTTAATTTCTGCTTTAACAACAAGCAACCTACCCCTAAACACCTCCTTTGAGGAGCAAATTTTTACAGCCAGACCCGGTGCAAAAAGGACTGCCACCCCTGCACTTATATTTGTCCCATGGCTCAACACACTTGCCCCTTTCCACCAGAGCCCCCAATCAACTTCATTCACCACATCACTATGCGTCTCCTGCAGAAACAACACCTGTACTTTTTTTTGTTTTACATATTCACTCAACACACTCCTCTTTCCCGCATCTCTGGCGCCATTTATATTGAGAGAGCCTACCCGAAGAGTCTCCATAAGAAGTGGGAGAAAAGCCAGCAGAGAAATAGACCAATAGCAAAGCTCAAAAAGCCCCAGTGTCAGTAAGAAATTAAACATTTAAACAGTGTCTGAAGGTAAACCTTTACGCACTGTTGTGACCCACTTCCTCAACCTAAACCGTTTCCTGGGTGAGAGTACACCATGCCCCTCATTTCTCATAGCATGTTGTACTGATCTTACAAACTTTCTAGGATCAGGAAAAAAGCCTCAAGATTAACTTTTTCCCCTTAGTCTCATTCAGGAACCTTGTCAGTTCTCTCAACGTGTACTTAGACCCCTCTGGTTGACTGGCTGTCAGCTCCGGGCCAATTGAAGAGGAGTCTGAAAAAATAACTCCTCATCCTCTTCCTCAGACTCACTTTCCTCCTCTTCTCTATCTCCCACCCTGACCACCTGCCCTTTCTCTCTGGTTAGGGCCTCACCCACAGCAACAGGCAACATTTCCATGGTGCCTTTGTCCACACCCTTTTTCTTTTTCCTCTTGACACCCTCCTCCTCCCCCCCTAATCTCTTACACTTCCCCACTATACTCTCCTCATCCACTAGAATAACCTGACTAGACGCAGTATCATCTGCACCACCCTCCATAGCATGACTAGGGCCAGCCTCAGCTACACCACCCTCCATAGCATGACTAGGGCCAGCCTCAGCTATACCACCCTCCATAGCATGACTCGGCCCAGCATCATCTGCACCACCCTCCATAGCATGTCTAGGTCCAGCCTCAGCTACCCCACCATCTCTAGCCTGACTAGACCCAGCCTCTGCTTCTCCACCATCTCTAGCCTGACTAGACCCAGCCTCTACTACCCTACCATCTCTAGCCTGACTAGACCCAGCCTCTGCTTCTCCACCATCTCTATCCTGACTAGACCCAGCCTCTACTACCCTACCATCTCTAGCCTGACTAGACCCAGCCTCTGCTTCTCCACCATCTCTAGCCTGACTAGACCCAGCCTCTGCTGTCTGCATCTCCTTACCCCCTGCATTTTGACCTCGATTTCCCCCCCTTGCGCTCGTACCCTCCCCTTGTCTATGGCCTTTATGTGGGCACGCAAAGCTCTTGTGCCCCAAATCCCCACATTCAAAACACTGTAGACTATCTGTGCTGGCAAAACCTGCATAGAGCCCCTCCACATACCTCACTTTAAAATGCACATTTAACCGTTGCTCATTATTGTTCAGAAACATAAACACTTGCCTCCTGAACGAAACAACGTGCTTAACGGCATCTGCCTGAAAACCTGCTGACAGTACACGGAAACCGCTAGCAAACTTACCAAAACAACTCAGCTCTTTCCTAATTTGATCATCCGTAATAAACGGAGGCAAATTTGCCACTACAACTCTTGTTGAAGGGGTAGAGAGAGGTGAAATTGACACCAACACATCCCTTACAAATATTCCGCTAGCAATTAGCCTACCGAACAAATTAGCCCTTTTCATGAACACAACCACAGCTTTGTTCATTCTAGAAGCAGAATGTATAAACTCAGCTCCTACCTGTTCACCGACCGCGAGCAGAACCTCCTCCACCTTAACTCCGTTCTCAGGAACACACCTGAAACCATGCTGTATCGACAGCGTCTCCTGCGCACTAGGCTGAGAAGCCATTGCGCACACTAGACCTTCCAACCCCCAGGAACGTTACTCTGTCCTCTTCCACCCTAACTTTGAAAAAAAAACTTTGGATACCGCTAAAAACAAATATTGCATTAACCCTCCACCATAGAAAATAACATGTAAAGAAAATAATAGAATCAAGAAAGTTAGTTAGGATAGAGCTTTCCACACCAAACACTCAAACTCCAAAAACACCCAGCATGCACCGAGAGAGAGAGAGAGAGAGAGAGAGAGAGAGAGAGAGAGAGAGAGAGAGAGAGAGAGGGGGGGGAGAAGGGTGGAGAGCGAAAGAGGAAGAGTGATTAAGAGGGAGACAGTGAGAGAGTTCATCAAGTACACAGCCTTACACAGCCTGGATGTGTGTTGAGTCATTGTCCTGTAGGAAAAACAAATTATAGTCCCACTTAGCGCAAACCAGATGAGATGGCATATCACTGCGGAATGCTGTGGTAGCCATGCTGGTTAAGGATGCCTTAAATACTAAATAAATCACAGGCCGTGTCACCTGTAAAGCACCCCCACACCATCACACCTCCTCCTCCATGCTTCACAGTGGGAACCACACATGCAGAGATCATCCGTTCACCTACTCTGTGTCTCACAAAGACATGCCGGTTGGAACCAAAAATCTCAAATTTGGACTCAACAGATCAAATGAAAAATGTCCTACAGTCTAACGTTCATTGCTCATGTTTCTTGGCCCAAACAAGTCTCATCTTATTATTGGTGTCCTTTGGTAGTGGTTCTTTGCAACAATTTGACCATGAAAGTCTGATTCATGCAGTCTCCTCTGAACAGTTGATGTTGAGTGTCACGTATACTCCCTCTAGGTCACCAGGCTGCTGATTATTATGCACTCCTGTCACCATCAGTGCTTCATGACACTCACCAGGACTCCATAACCTCCTTGATTACCTTCCCTATATTTGTCACTCCCCTTGGTTCTATCCTCAGGTGGTTATTGACTCTGTTCCGTGTTAGTACATTGTTCGTGTTCCTTGTTTTCTGTTCCGTTCATTTATTAAACACTCACTCCCTGTACTTGCTTCCTGACTCTCAGTGCATTCGTTACAGAGTAACACCTCACCAAACGGAGTGTTTTTGTGTTGGAGGTGACGTCGGGTTCTGCTGCCGGAGCAACCGAGGATGCCTCAACCGGCTCATCAGGCTTTCACGCCTCAGCCGGTAAATTGGGGTGTCAAGACTCAGTTGGTGGGTAAAGCGTCTTTTGTCGAGTCTACCGAGGATGCCTCAGCTAGCTCGACAGGCTTTCATGCCTTAGCTAGCTCGTCAGGTTCTCAAGACTCGGTGGGCTCAGCAGGCTCCCATACCAATGCTGGCTCGCCAGGCTCTGGCACTTCTAGCTGCTCGTCAGGTTCCTGTGCCTCAACGGAGGTGTCTGGTCCACTCCTGATCCCCGGGATCATCCCTTTGGTCGGCGTGCTGTGACTGGAGTCGCGCGTCGGAGAGGGGATACTGTTTCGTCTGCTCCTTCTTCGGCTCTTTAGGTTGCCGGGCTCCCACGCCCCAGACGGCTCGACAGGTTCTTTAACAAGGCACACCTGTTGATTGAAATGTGCTCCAGGTGACTACCTCATGAAGCTGGTTGAGATAATGCCAAGAGTGTGGAAAGCTGTCATCAAGGCAAAGGCTGGCTACTTTGAAAAATCTAAAATATTAACTATATTTGGATTTGTTTAACACTTTTTTGTGTTATTTTAGAGTTTTGATGTCTTCACTATTATTCTACAATGTGGAAAATAGTAAAAATAAAGAAACTCTTGAATGAGTAGGTGTGTCCAAACTTTTTATTGGTGCTGTATGTACAAAGATATGTGGACACCCCTTCAAATTAGTGGATTCAGCTATTTCAGCCACACCTGTTGCTGACAGGTGTATAAAATCGAGCACCAAGCTATGCAATTTCCATAGACAAACATTGTCAGTAGAATGGTCTTACTGAAGAGCTCAGTGACTTTCACAGTGGCACCATTATAAGATGCCACCTTTACAACCAGTCAGTTCGTCAAATTTCACAAGAACTGTTCGTTGGGAGATTCATGAAATGATTCATGAAATGGGTGGCCGAGCAGTCACACACAATCCTAAGATCGGCATGCACAATGCCAAGTGTCAGCTGGAGTGGTGCAAAGCTCACCGCCATTGGACTCTGGAGCAGTGGAAACACAGACGAATCTGGGTTTGGCACATGCCAGGAGAACACTACTTGCCCGAATGCATAGTACCAACTGTAAAGTTTGGAGGAGGAGGAATAATGGTCTGGGGCTGTTTTTCATGGTTTGGGCCCCTTAGTTCCTGCGAAGGGAAATCTTAACGCTAAAGCATACAATGACATTCTAGACAATTATGTGCTTCCAACTTTGTGACAACCGTTTTAGGAAGGCCCTTTCCTATTCCAGCAGGACAATGTCCCCGTGCACAAAGTGTGTCCTGACCTCAACCCCATCGAACACCTTTGGGATGAATTTGAACGAGGACTGCGAGCCAGACCTAATCACCCAACATAAGTGCCTGACCTCACTACTGCTCTTGTGGCTGAATGGTAGCAAGTCCCTGCAGCAATGTTCCAACATCTAGTGAAAAACCTTCCCAGAAGAGTGGAGGCTGTTATCGCAGCAAAGGGGGGACCAACTCCATATTAATGCTCATGATTTTGGAATGAGATGTTTGACGAGCAAGTATCCACATACTTTTGGTTATTGTGGTATTACATTCCATGGGTTGGAACTAGGGTCTGTTACAGTGACCGTATTACCACCACATCAACATTTCTATAGGCTAAGCAATTGCATGAGAAAAAATAGTTTTGATTGCTTCTATTAAAATACGGAGGATCCCATCAGCTTTCTATAGGTTAGGCCTACTATATTTATTCCTCAACTTTCCTAATATTAAGGACATTGCTTATCATTACAACAGGAGTATAGTCTACCTGGCTGGCATGAAAATTAATAATGGGGAAAGCATCCTACATTCGCTATTCAGATGCATAGACGACATGTATTTGTTCCCGCTGCCACTGTTTAGAGACAGGCGCATGATAACGGTCCGTTATAAATCACATTTCACATGGTTTAGTAAGACAAGACTAAATCCAGAATAGTCTGATGCGTGACAATATTAGCACATCACTTGAACGATAGATTATTCATTGTGAATGAGGCCCAACTTGTGCAGTAAGGCAAGAAACAGCTCATGCCTTTTTTGCAACTTTTTCTAATCATAGTGGCACACCTGATGTAGCCTAGCCCATAGGCCTGTATGTTTTGATAAGGTTCGTATGACAATTCAAGTGGCAAAATAATTCCGGCTTTTCAACCGGTGTAGGGTCTAACTGCCATTGGCGGGGAGTGAGTTTCAAGTTTGAGGAAGATAATTTTCACCATAAAATGCATCTTTATAATAAAGCATTTCATGCTAAATAACATTTGTGGTTAATTGATTGCATTTTTTAAACATTTGCGCTTATTTGCTGTTGTTATTTGTCACATGCGCCAAATACAACAGGTATTTACAACAGGTATTTACAATACCTTACAGTGAAATGATTACTTACAAGCCCTTAACCAACAATGCAGTTTTAAGAAAAACAAGTATTAAGTAAAAAATAGATAAGTAAAACATTTAAATAACAAATAGTTAAAGAACAGCAGTAAAATAACAATATCGAGGCTATATACAGGAGGGGGGGGGGGTGTAAATTGTCTGGGGTAGCCATTTGGCTTGGGGGTAGAAGCCGTTTGAAGCCATACCCCCAAGCCATAAGACTCCTGAACAGCTAATCAAATGGCTACCCCAGACTATAGACTTGTCGCTCCGGTACCGCTTGCCATGTGGTAGCAGAGAGAAAAGTCTATGACTAGGGTGGCTGGAGTCTTTGACCATTTTTAAGGGCCTTCCTCTAACACCGCCTGGTACAGAGGTCCTGGATGGCAGGAAGCTTGGCCCCAGTGATGTACTGGGCCGTAAACACTACCCTCTGTAGTGCCTTGCGGTCAGAGGCCGAGCAGTTGCCATACCAGGAAGTGATGCAACCATGCTCTCGCTGGTGCAAGCTGTGGAACACTTTGAGGATCTACCACTGTTGTGTCGTCTGCAATCTTAATGATGGTGTTGGAGTCGTGCCTGGCCATGCAGTCATGAGTAAACAGAGAGTACAGGAGGGGACTGAGCACGCACCCAAAAGAGGCCCACGTGTTGACGATCAGCGTGATGGATGTGTTGTTATCTACCCTCACCACCTGGGGACGTCCCGTCAGGAAGTCCAGGATCCAGTTGCAGAGGGAGGTGTTCCCAGCGTCCTTAGCTTAGTGATGAGCTTTGAGGGCACTATGGTGTTGAATGCTGAGCTGTAGTCAATGCTCACGTAGGTGTTCCTTTTGTCCAGGTGGGAAAGGGCAGTGTGGAGTGCAATAGGGATTGCATCATCTGTGGATCTGTTGGGGCGGTATGCAAATTGGAGTGGGTCTAGGGTTTCTGGGATAATGGTGTTGATGTGAGCCATGACCAGCCTTTCAAAGCACTTTATGGCTACAGAGGTGAGTGCTACGGGTCGGTTGTCATTTAGGCAGGTTACCTTAGTGTTCTTGGGCATAGCGACTATGGTGGTCTGCCTGAAACATGTTGGTATTAGAGACTCAGTCAGGGACAGGTTGAAAATGTCAGTGAAGACACTTGCCAGTTTGTCAGCACATGCTCAGAGTACACGTCCCGGTAATCCATCTGGCCCAGCGGCCTTTTGAATGTTGACGTGTTTAAAGGTCTTACTCACATTGGCTACGGAAAACGTGATAACACAGTCGTTCGGAACAGCTGATGCTCTCATGCATGTTTCAGTGTTGCTTGCCTCGACATGAGCATAGAAATAATTTAGCTCATCTGTTAGGCTCATATCACTGGGCAGCTCACGGTTGTGCTTCCCTTTGTAGTCTGTAATAGTTTGCAAGCCTTGCCACGTGATGAGCATCGGAGCCGGTATAGTACCATTTAATCTTAGTCCTGTATTGACGCTTTGCCTGTTTCATGGTTCGTCTGAGGGCATAGTGTGATTTCTTATAAGTGTCCGGTTTAGTCCAGCTCCTTGAAAGCGGCAGCTCTACCCTTTAGTTCAGTGCGGATGTTGCCTGTAATCCATGGCTTCTGGTTGGGGTATGTACATATGGTCACTGTGGGGACGATGTCAACGATGCACTTATTGATGAAGCCAGTGACTGATGTGGTGTACTCCTCAATGCCTTCCTAAAATTCCATGAACATTTTCCAGTCTGCTAGCAAAACAGTCCTGTATCTTAGCATCTGCGTCCTCTGAATACTTCTTTACTGACCAAGTCACTGGTGCTTCCTGCTTTAGTTGTTGCTTGTAAGCAGAAATCTGGGGGATTGAATTATGGTCAGATTTGCCAAATGGAGGGCGAGGGAGAGCTTTGTACACGTCTCTGTGTGGATTAAAGATTTGTTTTTTTCTTCCTCTGGTTGTGCATCAAACATGCTGATTGAAATTCCGTAAAACGTATTTAAGTTTCCCTGCATTAAAGTCCCCAGCCACTAGGAAGGCCATCTCCGGATTAGCATTTTCCTGTTTGTATATGGCCTTATACAGCTCATTGAGTACGGACTTTGTGCCGGGATCAGTTTGTTGTTGTAAAGTGACAAAGAATATAAATGAAAACTCTCTTGGTAAGTAGTGTGGTCTACAGCTTATCATGAAATACTCTACTTCAGGTGAGCAAAACCGCGAGATTTCCTTCATATTAGATTTCGTGCAACGGTTGTTGTTTACAAATATACACAGACCACCACCCCTTCCTTGTCTTACCGGAGGCAGCTATTCTATCTTGCCCGACGCAGCATAAATCCAATCAGCTGTATTTTATTAATGTCTTTGTTCAGCCGCGACTCGGTGAAACATAAGATATTTAGTAGGATATTTGTGATCGTAGCTCGTCTGTTCCTTGATCTGGTCCCAAACCAACACATACAGACATGGTGTTCCTCCGTCACACACAGGCAGACGGACGGATGGACAGACAAACAGGTGTGATATTTATAATACAAGTCAGGTGGGGTAGAGTTCTATCTTTGCTGATGGAGGTGTTGGTGTGTCATGTCCACCTGTGCATGTCTATATCCTATTAACCCAGAAGTGTAACAACAGGAGACTCACTGACTTTTTTCCTGTAGCAGCTTTTGGCCTAACAGGAAGATGCTTAATTCGCTGGCACATGCGAATGGCTGCCCGGCTGCCACCTATCACAATGAATAACCTCAATCCCTAACTGGCCGCGTCCGTCCGCCCATACTGTATGTACCCCTTCACAAGTATGCAGGGAAAACATCTACCACGTCGGCAGAATAATGGGCCTCCGTGCACACCACTCGGCAGAAATGAAATTAGTAATCTAGGACAAAAATTAAAAATGTATTTCCTCCGAACAGCATTCTGAGAGATGAGCAAGTCGGGCTGGATTGTCTCAGTGCAACAGTGCCATTTGTAAACTCTGGCATGAATTATTAACAGAGAGACTTTGCACATAGTATGGAATAGTGCATAGCACAATTGTCTATGAGGTCATAGTTTATAATTGAAATAATAACAGAGTACGCTATGATTGCCATCATGCATTTCTGAAAAATGAGGATTATTCATGTTGGAAATGACTTCACTATTTTATTCAGATAACAGACCAAAGCAGGGTGAAATACTGTATACTGTATACTGTATACTGCGATTATTTTACCCTCCATTGTAATCACTGTTATCTCGATATAATCACTGGCAACAAAAAATAAACAACATGAAACAAACTTTTTGATGTAAAACTCTACCTGACTCACCATAGGTTGGACGTCAACATACGGTTTCAGAAAGGCAATGTGCTGCCTCTGCATTCCTGACCATATGTATGGCATTGTGTATACGAATTGCCAGCAAATAGGCTATGGTGGCCATATGCCACCAAGTTATAGTGCTGTTTTTTCATCCCAGAAGCAGTCATTTAGATGCAGCTGTATCATTTACATATCGGCATGTCAGACAAATTGTTAATTACATCTGTTTTGGGACTTGAGCTCGTACATCAAATTCACTGCATCTTTCTCTGCTGGGACTGTAACGTTACACTGTCAATTTTCAATGAATAGGGCGAGGAAATGCAGTTTGCTGGTTGGGGTTTGCTGAGAACAATCAGTTGCTCAATGTACAGAATCAAAAAGTACTAAATTATGTATGGATTTACAGTAAAATAGCATAGATCTGATTTTCATATGTTACAAACACTGTCTCTATAACGACACAGAGAATGTTGAGATTTGAATGTTCCAATTTAAACTAACAAACACGACTCTGGATAAAGGTGAAAGATAGAGGGAGTTATAGTAATAACAAGACACTGGATAAAGGTGAACGATAGAGGGAGTTATAGTAATAACAAGACACTATTATAAAGGTGAAAGATAGAGGGAGTTATATTAATAACAAGACACTATTATAAAGGTGAAAGATAGAGGGAGTTATAGTAATAACAAGACACTGGATAAAGGTGAAAGATAGAGGGAGTTATAGTAATAACAAGACACTGGATAAAGGTGAAAGATAGAGGGAGTTATAGTAATAACAAGACACTGGATAAAGGTGAAAGATAGAGGGAGTTATAGTAATAACAAGACACTATTATAAAGGTGAAAGATAGAGGGAGTTATATTAATAACAAGACACTGGATAAAGGTGAAAGATAGAGGGAGTTATAGTAATAACAAGACACTGGATAAAGGTGAAAGATAGAGGGAGTTATAGTAATAACAAGACACTGGATAAAGGTGAAAGATAGAGGTTATAGTAATAACAAGACACTTATAAAGTAAAGATAACAAGACACTGGATAAAGGTGAAAGATAGAGGGAGTTATAGTAATAACAAGACACTGGATAAAGGTGAAAGATAGAGGGAGTTATAGTAATAACAAGACACTAGATAAAGGTGAAAGATAGAGGGAGTTATAGTAATAACAAGAGACTAGATAAAGGTGAAAGATAGAGGGAGTTATAGTAATAACAAGACACTATTATAAAGGTGAAAGATAGAGGGAGTTATATTAATAACAAGACACTGGATAAAGGTGAAAGATAGAGGGAGTTATAGTAATAACAAGACACTGGATAAAGGTGAAATATAGAGGGAGTTATAGTAATAACAAGACACTGTAGGCCTATTGTCTTTCTTCCTTTCGTTCTTTTTTTATTTTACACAAAAGCCCTTTGACCCCATCTCTTTCCGGCAGTGGTAGTACCATCTCTCTCTCTCCATTGGTATTCAGGCACGGTTTGATGATCTGGAGAGAGGAACACCAGCAACACTACTCTCATAACTCCCTATTAAAATGCAGACAAAGTGCAGGCCATAAAATCTGCCCCAATCATATCTAATCCATTACGCACAAGTGAAAAAAATGCACAAATAGCCCTTTATTGCCACCCGAGAATATCTGATATAAAATGTACACGTTAATATTTAAATCATTCGCACATGAATCGGCCATTAAATTGTGCTCTGTGCCGTTTACAAGGACCTGCAAGTCGTGTTCTTACGAGAGGTACAAAGAGATAATGACAGTCGACAGGTCAGGATTTTATGTTGCGTAACTCCGGAACTACATTTTAAAAAGGACATTCAGAGTTTTTCATTTCGTAATCAATGTTTTTCTTTTCACTCAAAAATAGACCCCCCCCCTCCGTCTATTGATTCAAGCATGATTAAAAATGGATTGGCACTTAAGTCCGGTGTCAGGGGCTGTAGACTCGCTATGGCGTCTCAGAAGTTTTTTTTTTACCTTGGAGTATTAACTGCAATAAAAGTAGATTGCTCAGGAGCTGGCCAGGAGCCTCTGAAGGCCAAAGGTTCAGTTCATAGAGGAAGAGCAAAGGAAAATAAGCAATTTATCTCTGAAAAAACATACCGTGGCACCAGCCCAGAAAAACAACCACTGAGCCTTCATCTTATAGTTTCTACTCTGGTGTCAGAAAGTCTCTGTTGTAGTGTGTGTTTGTGTGTGACAATATTAAAGAGATAGTTCAGCACTCAAATGTCAGATAACATTTGTTTTCAAAATTGCAGTCTAATGGCCTCAGTCCCAAATGATTGTGAAAGATT
Organism: Oncorhynchus keta; assembly: GCF_023373465.1. Taxonomy (NCBI): domain Eukaryota; kingdom Metazoa; phylum Chordata; class Actinopteri; order Salmoniformes; family Salmonidae; genus Oncorhynchus; species Oncorhynchus keta. Next base: position 61,850,813 of record NC_068448.1, on the reverse strand, counting down.
GTTGTCATTGCTACTGGACAAAAGTGCAGCAATAAGGTTGGCCAGAGAAAATGTAATCGCAGAGGTCATGCATAGGGTGTTGCGTGTGGGTGGTATGCGCTTTGTCCTCGGGGCATGGGGTCGCAGGGGTGTGTGTGTGTCTGTGGCTGTGTGTGTGAGTGTGTTGCTCAGGGCAGAGGTTGTATGAGGTGTCATGGGAAGGCTGCGGTGTGTGACAGTTCAGCATGACTAGGAGCCTGCAGGGTTCACACACACTCACACTACCGGGAAGGTTGGACACAGGGTGTTGACCTAAGGACAACACGAGGTAACTACTGCGTAAGGTTAAAGATGAAGTTATCACTAACAACGCTGCGCCTGTGAAGGTTATCCACACAGTTATCACCAAGTATCATGAAAGAGGGAAAAGACAGATTCCATGTGTGTGTGTGCCTGGGTGCTTGTCAGTCTGTGTGTGTGTGTGTGTGTGTGTGTGTGTGTGTGTGTGTGTGTGTGTGTGTGTGTGTGTGTGTGTGTGTGTGTGTGTGTGTGTGTGTGTGTGTGTGTGTGTGTGTGTGTGTGTGTGTGTGTGTGTGTGTGTGTGTGTGTGTGTGTGTGTGTGTGTGTGTGTGTGTGTGTGTGTGTGTGTGTGTGTGTGTGTGTGTGTGTGTGTGTGTGTGTGTGTGTGTGTGTGTGTGTGTGCCTGTGTGCATATTATGTGTGTGTGCATAGTTTTTTGTATGTCTGTGTGTGGGGCAGAAGCCACGGGCCTTTCTGAAAACATGAACCCACCAGCCCAGTGCATTAGCCTGACACAAACAGAGTGCCACTAAAATTACTGGACACGTCTCTATTGACACACATTCAGACAGGGCTTCTCATGGCCCAGGGCTTCGTATAACATAGTCTCGCGAGAGGGCGGAATGGTGGAAAGTGTGTAGAAACCCTTGGAGGGAAACAGAGGGACAACAATGAACTCATCCGCAGGAACTGTCATAGCCCCAAAGTGATGGACAACCCTCACAGCCGTCTCCTTACTTCATCAGCGGTCAGACTGACACTTCCACTGAAACATTCAACGTTCGACTGGAATAAACTGGATCTTATCATACAGATCTCCATACACATTTTCTGCTCTTTGTAAATTATGTTTAACAAGATCCCCCACTGCATTAGTAGACTTACAGGGGCAACGTGAACAAAAGTTATCCAAAGTTGTTATGGAGTTTCTTGGACATATACCTGTGTCAGTGAAGCAGAAAGCTCATGTATCTCACCGTACAGCTCTACAGCAATGCTAACTAGGCCCAGACCCAGGCCACTTGTCTCTGAAGAGGCAGGCTGGTGTTGTTGGAGTCTGGGTCTGGACTCAGGAACATGAGGGGAGCTGACACTCTGCAGAAGGGGAGACACACTGTGATGCCTGGCTGCCTGGGCCATGTCTCCCGATAGCTACTAGACATGGAGAGGAGGAGTGTGTAGGGGTGGAGGGTGTGAGAGTTTGCATGTGTGCGTGCGTGCATGTGAGAGAGAGAGAGAGAGAGAGAGAGAGAGAGAGAGAGAGAGAGAGAGAGAGAGAGAGAGAGAGAGAGAGAGAGAGAGAGAGAGAGAGAGAGAGAAAAAAGTGAAGGAGAGAAAAAGTCTATATTTCGTTTTAAGAAGCAACTCATTCTCAGTCTGCCCACCACACACACTTATGCAAAGCAGAGAAATCCCTTATCTCTGAGCTGGTTCAAGGTCTGCTGCTGTTGATGACAGTTGATGACAATCCCTCAGAGACCAGGAGAATATCACCTGTGACTGTGAGAGTAAGGAAGTGAGAGAGAGGAGTTGGATGACTGAAGAAACCTACCAAGGCAACATTACTTTTTTAGGATCCAGGAATGGATTTTTCCATTGATTGGTGCACATAATAAATCAATTAATCACTGTGGTAATCAGACATGCTGGCACTCTACTTAATTCATGTGTGCGTGTGTGTGTGTGTGTGTGTGTGTGTGTGTGTGTGTGTGTGTGTGTGTGTGTGTGTGTGTGTGTGTGTGTGTGTGTGTGTGTGTGTGTGTGTGTGTGTGTGTGTGTGTGTGTGTGTGTGTGTGTGTGTGTGTGTGTGTTTGTGTGTGTGCTCACTGTTGCCCTCACGACCACAAACTAATTCCAGTCAGTTGGTCTTCAGTGCCTTTCCCCTGGTAATCCTATGAGTGTGTTTAAAAATCCAACACATCCCGAATAAAATAACAACACAAAGCTATAGGGAATCAGCAGGTGTCAATCCTAAAACAATTACCAATGAACGACCGGTGCCTTTTACCCACCCAAACCCCAGCCCTGCAGAAACACACATACAATTATGGACCACACTACTGTACAGATCTCCCTATATGCATTGCAGTGGACTGAAATATACATGGTAATTTAGCATGGCTGTCGGGAGCATTTCCCCTGCATTATACTTGAGTAATATCATTTGTAAGATTTCATAGAGAAGAAGGAATCGATGAGCTTTAGTTGGCAAGGTTTGACAATGTATTCTCAAGGTTTGGGTAAAGAATTGAGCGAATGTGAGAAAAATGCTAATTAAAGTGAAGCCTTGCCCAAACCCTCCCTTTGAGGACATAATCAAACTCACAGGGTTGATATTAGTGTTTGGAGTAAAAGTGGAACCTCAACTTTATTCACTTCTATTGTTACATTGTTAATGCTGTGTGTTAAATTACCGAGTATAGAGAGCCTGGTAGGATGTACAGTGCATTCGGAAATAGTTTGGACCCATTGACTTTTTCCACATTTTGTTACGTTACAGCCTTATTCTAAAACTGTTTAATTAAAAAATGTTCCTCATCAATCAACACACAATACCCCATAATGACAAAGCGAAAACGGTTGGAATCAAATTTGTACTCATCAGACCAAAGGACGGATTTCCACCGGTCTAATGTCCATTGCCCATGTTTCTTGGCCCAAACAAGTCTTTTCTTATTATTGATGTCCTTTAGTAGTGGTTTCTTTGCAGCAATTCGACCATGAAGGCTTGATTCACGCGGTGTTCTCGGAACAGTTGATGTTGAGATGTGTCTTCTACTTGAAATCTGTGAAACATTTATTTGGGTTGCAATCTGCGGTGCAGTTAACTCTAATGAATTTAACCTCTGCAGCAGAGGTAACTCTGGCTCTTCCTTTCTGAGGCAGTCCTCATGCGAGCCAGTTTCATCATTGCGATTGATGGTTTTTGCGACTGCACTTGAAGAAACTTTCAAAGTTCTTGAAATGTTCCGGATTGACTGACCTTCATGTCTTAAAGTAATGATGGACTGTTGTTTCTCTTTGATTATTTGAGCTGTTCTTGCCATAATATGGACTTGGTCTTTTACCAAATAGGGCTATATTCTGTACACCACCCCTACCTTGTCACAACACAACTGATTGGCTCAAACACATTAAGAATGAAAGACATTCATCAAATTAACTTTTAACAAGGCACACCTGTTAATTGAAATGCATTCCAGGTGAGTAGCTCATGATTGAAACTCATTCCAGGTGACTACCTCATGAAGCTGGTTGAGAGAATGCCAAGAGTGTTCAAAGCTGTCAATTAACAGTTGTATGGTTACTCCGTGATTGCATATGTATTATTTCGTAGTTTTGATGTCTTTACTGTCTTAGTGAAAATAGTAAAAAATAAAAATAAACTTGAATGAGTAGGTGTGTCCAAACTTTTGACTGCTAGTGTATGTAAATATGATATTTATGTTTTTTTTAAACAGTTGAAGTCGAAGTTTAAATACACCTTAGCCAAATACATTTAAACTCAGTTTTTCACAATTCCTGACATTTAATCTTAGTAGAAATCCTCTGTCTTAGATCAGTTAGGATCCCCACTTTATTTTAAGAATGTGAAATGTCAGAATAATAGTAGAGAGAATGATTTATTTCAGCTTTGATTTCTTTCATCACATTCCAAGCGGGTCAGAAGTTTACATACACTCAATTAGTATTTGGTATGATTGCCTGAATGTTGGCCCATTCTTCCTGACAGAGCTGGTGTATATAGGTATTGAGGTCAGGGCATTGTGATGGCCACTCCAATACCTTGACTTTGTTGTCCTTAAGCCATTTTTCCACAACTTTGGAAGTATGTTTTGGGTCATTGTCCATTTGGAAGACCCATTTGCGACTGACTGATGTCTTGAGATGTTGCTTTAATATATCCACATAATTGTCCTGCCTCATGATGCCATCTATTTTGTGAAGTGCACCAGTCTCTTCTGCAGCAAAGCACCCCCACAACATGATGTTGCCACCCTTGTGCTTCACGGTTGGGATGATGTTCTTCGGCTTGCAAGTCTCCCCCTTTTTGGTCGTTTATGGTCATTATGGCCAAAGAGTTCTATTTTTGTTTCATCAGACCAGAGGACATTTCTACAAAAAGTATGATCTTTGTCCCCATGTGCAGTTGCAAACCGTAGTCTGGCTTTTTTTGGCGGGTTTGGAGCAGTGACTTCTTCCTTGCTGAGCTGCCTTTCAGGTTATGTCGATATAGGACTCATTTTACTGTGGATATAGACACTTTTGTACCTGTTTCCTCCAACATCTTCACAAGGTCCTTTGCTGTTGTTCTGGGATTGATTTGCACTTTTCGCACCAAAGTACGTTCATCTCTAGGAGACAGAACGGGTCTCCTTCCTTAGCGGTATGATGGCCGCGTGGTCCCATGGTGTTTATACTTGCGTAGTATTGTTTGTACAACATTGCTCCCATGGATGAACCAGACTTGTGGTCTACTTTTTTTCTGAGGTCTTGGCTGATTTCTTTATACATTCCCATGATGTCAAGCAAAGAGGCACTGAGTTTGAAGGTAGGTCTTGAAATACATCCACAGGTACACCTTCAATTGACTCAAATTATGTTCATTGGCCTATCAGAAGCTTCTAAAGTCATAACGTAATTTTCTGAAATGTTCCAAGCTGTTTAAAGGCACAGTCAACTTAGCGTATGTAAACTTCTGACCAACTGGAATTGTGATACAGTGAATTATAAGTGAAATAATCTGTCTGTTAACAATTGTTGGAAAAAATACTTGTGTCATGCACACAGTAGATGTCCTAATCGACTTGCCAAAACTATAGTTTGACAACAAGAAATGTGTGTTGTGGTTGAAAAACAAGTTTTAAGGGATCCAAACTAAGTGTATGTAAACTTCCGACTTCAACGGCATATATACATTTGCAAAAAATGTCTAAAAACCTGTTTTTGCATTAGAGGGTGTAGATTGATGAGGGGAAAAAACAATTTAATCCATTTTAGAAAAAGGCTGTAATGTAACAAAATGTGGAAAAAGTCAAGGGGTCTGAATCATTTCTGAATGAAATAAAATCAAATACATAAAATGTTATTTGTTACATGCGCCGAATACAACAATGAAACGCATACTTACAAGCCCTTAACCAACAACGCTTCAAGAAGATCTAAGAAAATCATTAAAGAGCAGCAGTAAAATAACAATAGCGAGTCTTTGTACATGGGGTACCGATACAGGGTCAATGTGCGGGAGCACCGGTTAGTCGAGGTAATTGAGGTATTATGTACATGTAGGCAGAGGTAAAGTGACTATGCATAAATAATAAACAGAGAGTAGCAGCAGCGTAAAAGAGGGGTCTAGGTAGCCCTTTGATTAGCTGTTCATGAGTCTTATAGCTTGGGGGTAGAAGCTGTTAAGAAGCCTTTTGGACCTAGACTTGGCACTCCGGTAGCGCTGGAAGCTTGGCCCCAGTGATGTACTGGGTCGTGCGCACTACCCTCTATAGTGCCTTGCGGTTGGAGGCCGAGCAGTTGCCATACCAGGCAATGATGCAAGCAGTCAGGATGCTCTCAATGGTGCAGCTGTAGAAGCTTTTGAGGATCTGAGGACCCATGCCAAAACCATTCAGTCTCCTGAGGGGAATAGGCTTTGTCATGCCCTCTTCACAGCTATCTTAGTGGGTTTGGACCATGATAGTTTGTGGACACCAAGGAATTTGAAGCTCTCAAGCTGATCCACTACAGCCCCATTGATGAGAAAGGGGCGTGCTCGGTCCTCGTTTTCCTGTAGTCCACAATCATTTCCTTTCTCTTGATCAAGTTGAGGGAGAGGTTGTTGTCCTGGCACCACACGGCCAGGTCTCTGACCTCCTCCCAGAACGCTGTCTCATCGTTGTCGGTGATCAGGCCTACCAGTACTGTGTCATCGGCAAACTTGATGATTGTGTTGGAGTCGTTTCTGGCAGTGGCATGATTGAACAGGGAGTACAGGAGGGGACTGAGCATGCACACCTGAGGGGCCCCCGTGTTGACGATAAGCGTGGCAGATGTGTTCTTACCTACCCTTACCAACTGGGGCCAGCCCGTCAGGAAGTCCAGGATCCATTTGCAGAGGGTGGTGTTTAGTCCCAGGGTTCTTAGCTTAGTCATGTGCTTTGAGGACACTATGGTGTTGAACGCTGAGCTGTAGTCAATGAATAGCTTTCTCACATAGGCGTTCTTTCTGCCCAGGTGAGAAAGGGCAGTGTTGAGTGCAATAAAGATTGCATCATCTGTGGATCTGTCAGGACCATATGCAAATTGGAGTCAGTCTAGGTTTTATGGGATAAAGGTGTTAAAGTGAGCAATGACCAGCCTTTTTCAGTGAAGACACTTGCCAATTGGTCTGTTCATGCTCGGAGTACACGTCCTGGCAATCCATCTGGCCCTGCGGCCTAGTGAATGTTGACCTACAGTATTTAATGGTCTTACTCACATCAGCTATGGAGAAAGTGATCACACAGTCATCCGGAACAGCTGATGCTCTCATGCAAGTTTCAGTGTTACTTGCCTTGAAGCGAGCATCGAAGTAATTTAGCTCGTCTGGTAGGCTCGTGTCACTTGGCAGCTCATGGCTGTGCTTCCCTTTGTAGTCTGTAATAGTTTGCAACCCCTGCCACATCTGACGAGCATTGGACCCAGTGTAGTACGATTAAATCTTAGTACTGTGTTGACACTTTGCTGTATTGACACTTTTTTCGTCGGAGGGCATAGCGGAATTTCTTATAAGGATGTTGCCTGTAATCCATGGCGTATGGTCAATGTGGGGATTATGTCATCGATGCCCTTATTGATAAAGCCAGTGACTGATGTGGTGTACTCCTCAATGCCATCGGAAGAATCCCGGAACATATTCCAATCTGTGCTAGCAAAACAGTCCTGTAGCTTAGCAACTTCTTCATCTGACCCCTTTCTTATTGACTGAGTCACTGGTGCTTCCTTCTTTAGTTTTTGCTTGTAAGCAGGTATCAGGAGGGTAGAATTATTGTCAGATTTGCCAAATGGAGGGCGAGGGAGAGCTTTGTACACGTCTCTGTGTGTGGCGTAAAGTTGGTCTAGAGTTTTTTCCCCCTCTGGTTGCACATTTAACATGCATTAAGACCCTGCCCACTAAGAGCGCCACCTGTGGATGAGTGTTTTCCTTTTTGCTTATGGCCGTATTCAGCTCATTGAGTGCGGTCTTAGTGCCAGCATCGGTCTGTGGTGGTAAATAGACAGCTACATGAATATAGATGAAAACTCTCTCGGTAAATAGTGTGGTCTACAGATTATCATGAGATACTCTACCTCAGGTTGAGCAAAACCTTGAGATTTCCTTAGATTTCGTGCACCAGCTGTTGTTTACAAATATACATAGACCGACACCCCTTGTCTTACCAGAGGCAGCTGTTCTATCCTGCCGAAAAACCTTAAAAGCCGCCAACTGTATGTTTTTCATGTGGTCGCTCAGCCACAAAAATATTAAATGTTTTAATGTCCTGTTGGTAGGATATACATGCTCGTCTATTTTATTATCCAATGATTGTTTGTTGGTTAATAGGACTGATGGTAAAGGCAGATTACCGACTTGTCATCGGATCCTTACAAGGCCCCCCGAACTTCGTCTCCAATACCTCCGTCTCTTTCTCCTGCGAATGACGGGGATGAGGGCCTTGTCGGGCGTCTGAAGTAAATCCTTCCCGTCCTACTCATTAAAGAAAAAGTATTCATCCAGTACGGGATGAGTGATTGCTGTCCTGATATCTTGAAGCTCTTTTTGGTCACAGAAACATTATGTACAAAATAAATTATAAATAACGCAAAAAAACACACACATTAGCACATTTGGTTAGGAGATCGTAAAAAAAACGCAGCCATCTCCTCTGGCACCATTATCACAATGTATTTGTAGTGTATTAGAAGTGGTTGATTTAGTTCTGAATGTTTAAAGGGGCAATCTGCAATTTATCCAGGGGCAATTTCTCCAGCCCCATTCCTCAGCTTTCTACTGACCCATTGGCGTATTGTTATTGTTTGAACTACTGATTGCCCCTTTAACTGTGAAAAATGTATATCGGAAATGTACAGTAAATGTTATGTATATTTATTTAGTGTTTCATATGATACATCATTCAAGACAACTTCACATATTAAAATAATAACAAAATAATTCAACTACGTTAAAATGCACGCAAACTACACATGCTTCAAAACGCCATAACATAAGGTGACTTGGACGATACAACTAGAACTCGACACAGTCGATCACTGGAAACCTTTTTTGGATTATTCCATAGCTGAAAACTGTAAAACAAAATAAATAACTATTTATGTTTCTGATATGTTTTGAATAAAGAAACGGGAAACGACTTTCATCTTGATTTTGGATGTTTGATGTCAAGGGTAGCATCCATGTTTCATATTCATTCTGTTGTATTCCTGTCATCGTCCTTGTTCCAGATTATCCCTTCTGAAATGCTTTCGGTTTGTGACTTTTTGATGAATTAATTACACAAGACTTTTCCAGGTAAATTTATTGACATGGACATCACAGCAATAATTTACATGCAAATTGATGGAAAACTTTAAATCAATATGTACAGTAATAGTGTATGAATGAACTATAAAGGAGGTGATGCAAGCATGGTGCAACAACTGATGCAGAAACATTTGCTTCCAGTGAGGAAGTTTATATAAACTATTTTTAGAAATACGGCCTCTGATATTCCCTATCTTTATAGTTTAAATAATTGCAAATGAATGTTATTGTAGGCATGCTCGCTCACTGTATTTCATACTCAGGCCAGATACTTGGATACTAGTTCTGGTTGACAAAGTTCCTACATCTATTGATTTACAGACATTTTCTTCACAGATTTGATTTCTGTTCACGGAGTTGCTAGAGTCAATACACTGTTTCAACAACCTGTATGTTTCCATCCACAAGGAACATGGACTGACATGAGATGGACAGCATTACTTCTCTTTACAGTAATGTAATGCGTGTGAATCCCTGTGAGGAATAGTGAAATAGGGGAGATCAAAATCTCACATCAGAGACTGTGTAGGTTTGTGGGATTGAGTAGATAGTGAAGCTAACCAAGGACTATAAATCATTGAGGTGTGATGGAGATGAAAATGAAAATGGCAACAAGATGTTTTATAGAAGCTAAGCTGAGGTTCAAGCCTTTATTGCGCGTGAGTGTTTGAGAGAGAGAGTCTATTCAGAGAGAGAGAGAGTCTGTTTGCATGTATGTATGTGTGTTTGTCAGGGCTGGGTGGGGTGGAGGGGAGGCAGTGTTTGTGTGTGTGTGTGTGTGGGGGGGGCTCTGGGGACCTGCTATATTAGAGACACAAGCTGATGAGTGAGGAGGAACGGGGAGGTGGGGGGGGCATGAGGTCAGAGTCGGTGAGAGTGAGTTTAATCTGAAGGGAGTTCTTCTAGGCAGACCAGCTGGAGAGCCATGCAGAGACACAGCAGTGATAGACAGAAATCATTTGCCCTACAAGAATTAGCCAAAGAGAGAGAGTGCGAGAGAGAGAGACACAGACAGACAGACAGACAGACAGACAGACAGACAGACAGACAGACAGACAGACAGGCAGGCAGACAGGCAGGCAGGCAGGCAGGCAGGCAGGCAGGCAGGCAGGCAGGCAGGCAGGCAGACAGACAGACAGACAGACAGACAGACAGACAGACAGACAGACAGACAGACAGACAGACAGACAGACAGACAGACAGACAGACAGACAGACAGACAGACAGACAGACAGACAACATCTTCATTAAAGTCCAAAGGGATATAATGTATTTAATGTCTCCTTTCATTGGAAGATGTGTGTGCATGAACATCACACACTCTCTATAATGAACTAAGATATTATTCAACAAAATGTTAGAACCTAGGTATTTAAGCAAGTGGCATCACATGCAGAGTGCAAATGGTTAACGGCACAGTTTTCTTTGTGCAGGTAAACCGTGGAGAAGTGACACATATTCCTTGGTCATTAGCTTCATTGTGGTCACAAGAATGGTGCAACTGAAAGATATCATTAGAGGTAATGTTTGGATGGAAGCTAGAGAATAACTAATTGTTATAGGTGAATGCTAATATCATGTAGTTGCTTTTGTCCATTCATTCTGCTATTTGAAATAGAATTGGGCCCATTATTGGGTCATTACATGGCTGAAATTGTAAAGGTGACCACTGTAAACTAACTTGAATCTTCCCTCTATATAAAATCCATAGGTACCTGAATAGAGATGTGATTATTCTGTCCTAAAGCATGTTTCCATATTTCTGAGAAGTGTGTTACACTGTATTGTTTATACAAGTATTGTCAGGAGAAACTACAAGGCCATGTGTGTGTTTGTGAGAGACAGCGTAAGCCAGAGGTATGAACAGGATGTTGTGTTTTTTTCAAACCCTTGATGTTCCACACAACTACTCCAACACTGAGTAGAGAGAGAGAGAGAGAGAGAGACAAAGAAACAGAGAGACAGAGACAGAGAAACAGGGGGACAGAGACAGAGAGACAGAGAGAAAGAGATAGAGCTGTTGCTTTGGGCCTCACAAATGACCTAGATACCAGGGTGTGCATTTCATTTACCTCACATATCATATCACAACATCCAAGTGTACCTCACTAACCCAGTCTTACAGATCCATATGGTAACCAGCATGAAACTGGAACACACTGCTATTGCACAAAATCACCCTACAGGTTGCTTAGACCTATATAATTCACACACATATGGGAACTGTACATATGTATTCACACGCACACAAAAACACTAACATGCACACAAATGCACACACACACACACGCACGCACGCACGCACGCACGCACGCACGCACGCACGCACGCACACACACACACACACACACACACACACACACACACACACACACACACACACACACACACACACACACACACACACACACACACACACACACACACACACACCATGTCCCTCTGCTGATCTATCGGTTCTATATTCCTTGGTAAGAATCCTCTGTCATCCGAGGATAAGTGTAATGTTTGTTATTCTGCTCTAAGACTGAACATTTCCATCTATGTCATGCTGAGGTTACAGGTGTTAACCGCAGCCAATGGGAGGATTGATTAATCCAGAACGCAGTTTGGCTGGGGCCTTAGCTCTAAAGTGGCTGATCAGAATTCTACAGCTAGAGTTACCGATGGCTCCTCGCAGGGAGGAGAGAGAGCGGGAGAAAGGAAGGGAGAGAGAGAGGGAAAGAGCAAATGGGAGAGAGGGAGAGGAGTCTAACGAAACAAACAGGAGAGAAGGTGAGGAAGAAGAAATACAGAAAGGGAGAGAATGATACAGAGAGAGAAATAAGAAGAGAGAGAGAGGGGGGGGTAAAGATAAAGGGGATGAGGGAGAGAGTGATGTTCAGAAAAAGAGTGTGCGAAAGAGCGAGTGAGACAGGGAGAAAGAGGGTAAAAGATAAGAGTGAGGCAGAGAGAGCGGTGAGAATTGAAATATCTAAGGCAGAGGCAGAGGTGGGGTACCATATCAGAGCTACGAGACATGAATCTCTCTCTATCAATAAGAGCTGCACTCTCTCTGATAAAAAGACAGCTGCGCTCCGTGCTCCGCTCTGCCTAAATGGATGGTGTTCTATTGAGCATGCAATGCTTAAAGTCTTCCCCTTCTTTCCCCATTCTACAAGCTCTGGCTAGAAAATTGTGGCCCGCTTCCACAAAGAGATATGGATCAAGGTCACATTTAAACTAATGGTCTTGGTTCAGTTACAGCAAATCACTCTCTGGGTTACTATAGCACTCAACCAGAAAGCGTCTCGTTTGATTAAATATTCCCACACATTTCCCCCAAGTCTCCCTATAGTCTCCGTACACAAAACCCAAAGTAATGATCAATTAGGCTGAAGGCCGGTAGATGTAGATTAAATGGTTGGTTCTATGAATGTGATTTATACCCCACATGTGCTAGAAAGTTACCCTAAAGGACTGTACATGTTCAATGGCAGGATGTTACCGAGCCGGTACATTTGGTTCCTTGGAAGTAGTGGGAATGTCCATTTTGGTTTCCCATTGGTTCTGGGAATGAAGCCATACATTTCCTGACCAGTAAAACTGAACGTTTTTTAAGTTAAAAATCTGTCAACGTACATTTTTATGTTGCAGAGAGGTTCTGAGAACGTTTTACTCTAGTCCATGCAAGTTTTCCTGAGAGGTTAATGAATGCTCTGAGAACGTTTTACTCTAGTCCATGCAAGTTTTCCTGAGAGGTTAATGAATGCTCTGAGAACAGAAATTAGGGGTTATTTGGAGGTTTTTGAATAACTTGCTTAACACTGCTGACTCATTTTGGGTTAACTTTTTTGAACTCCAAGCACAGATCTGACACATGGTAATTCATTTACTTATGCATTAATTAATCATGCAAAAACATCCCTTTTCTATAGTGACAAGGCATTAGTGAGATTTGAACCTTTAATCTTGTGTTGTTTAGAAATGGAATTAGTCCACTGCACCACCAGGATGGAGGTACCATGTTAGGCTTTTTTACGCATGCAAAGCTGTTCAATTTAGTCTATCCAAACAGACCCCATTTCAAAGCAAAAAAGCAATCATTAAGATCACTAAGGATAGGGAATATTAAGGATAGAGAATATTTAGTTGATTCTGAGAATGGGAACGTACAGTATATGTGTTTAAATAACATTCTTAGAACGTTCTCAGAACATTATTAACATTTTCTTGTGGTTTTTATGGAAAATGTTCTTAATGTTCTCAAAACAATTTGAGAGCATGACTTTAAATAGACCCATGAGGAAACCTGCAGGAAAAGGTATGCTGAAGTACTGAAATTCCCACAGAAGAAATTTTTTTCTTAACGTTCTCTGAGCTATTTGAGAACAAATTCCCAATGTCAAACCAACTGCACAGTGTTCATAGAACATTACCAAAATTGAAATGAAATGTAACCATGTTTGAACTTTTTGGAAAAGTTTAAGGAAGTTGTAGGGCCTTCCTCCCTTTTTGGGATAGGGGGCAGCATTTTCACTTTTGGATGAATAGCGTGCCCAGAGTGAACTGCCTCCTACTCTGTCCCAGATGCTAATATATGCATATTATTATTATTATTGGATGAAAAACACTTTGAAGTTTCTAAAACTGTTTGAATGATGTCTGTGAGTATAACAGAACTCATACGGCAGACGAAAACCTGAGAAAATCCAACCAGGAAGTCGGACATCTGAGGTTTGTAGTTTTTCAAAGCTTGGCCTACTGAAAACACATTGAGAAATGGATAAAGTTGCACTTCCTACGGCTTCCACTAGATGTCAACCGTCTTTAGAAACTTGAACGAGGATTCTACTATAAAGGAGGGGCTCATGAGACCTCTTTGAGTCAGTGGTCTGGCAGAGTGCCTTGGTCTCATGACGCGCGCTCCCGACAGAGTTACCTCTCATTTCAGTGCTTTTTCTTCAGACAAAGGAATTCCCCGGTTGGAACATTATTGATATTTTATGTTAAAAACATCCTAAATATTGATTCCATACATCGTTTGACATGTTTCTAAAGGACTGTAACAGAACTTTTCGAGTTTTTGTCTGGACGAAATGCTCCCGCCTCATGAAGATGGATTACTGGACTGAACACGCTAACAACAAGTGGCTATTTGGACATAAATGATGGACTTTATGGAACTTTATGGAACAAATCAGTCATTTATTGTCGAACTGGGATTCCTGGGAGTGCCTTCTCATGAAGATCATCAAAGGTAAGTGAATAGTTATCGTGTTGTTTTTATCTTTGTTGACTCCAAAATGGCAGATATTCCTCTGGCTGTTCTGGGTTTGAGCGTCGTTCTCAGACTATGCTTTTTCCGTAAAGTTTTTTCGAAATCTCAAGTCTATATTTAATTGTGAATAACACTTGTATATTTTATCAATGTTTATTATGAGTATTTCTGCAAAAACACTGCACGTAACGCGCCAATGTAAACTGAGATTTTTGGATATAAATATGCACATTATCGAACAAAACATACATGTACTGTGTAACATGATGTCCTATGAGTGTCATCTGATGAAGATCATGAATATCAAGGTTAGTGATTAATTTAATCTATATTTCTGCTTTTTGTGACTCCTATCTTTGGCTGGAAAATGGCTGTGTGTTTTTTCGACTTGGCTATGACCTAACTTAATCATATGTTGTGCTTTCACTGTAAAGCATTTTTTTAATTGGACATGATGGGTAGATTAACAAGATGTTTATCTTTCATTTGCTGTATTGGACTTGTTAATGTGTGAAAGTTACATATTTCTAAAAAATATTTTTTAATTTCGCAAGCTGCCTTTTCAGCGGAATGTTGTCGAGGGGTTCCGACAAATACCAAGAAAGTTCCTTAAATGTGAGGCAGCCTATAAGGAAGACTTCAGAGACCTAGCAGTGTGTTGCCAGAACAACAACCCCTGCATCAATGTCAGTAAGGCAAAGGAGCTGTTCGTAGACTACAGAAAACGTAGTACACCCCCATCTACATCGACGGGGCTTTAGTGGAGCGGGTTGAGAGCTTCAAGTTTGCCGGTGTCCACATCACTAAGGAATTATCATGGTCCACACACACCAACACAGTAGTGAAGAAGGCAAGACAACACCTCTTAAAAGGCTTAAATGATTCCGTTTGGCCCCTCAAATCCTTAAAAGGTTCTACAGCTGAAACATTGAGAGCATCTTGAATGGCTGCATCACCGCTTGGTATGGTTACTGCTTGGCATCTGAATGCAAGGCACTACAGATGGTAGTGTGTAAGGCCCAGTACATCACAGGAGCCGAGCTCCCTGCCATCCAGGACCTCAATAACAGAAGGTGTCAGAAGAAGGCCCTACAACTTGTCGAAGACCGCACGGCAAGTGGTACTTATGCACCAAGTCTGGAAGCAACAGAACCCTGAACAACTTCTACCTCCAAGCCATAAAACTGCTAAAAAGTTAGTTACGTAGTTAACCAAATAGCTACCCAGTCTATCTGCATTGACCCTTTTTGCAATAACTCTTTTAACTAATCACATATGCTGCTGCTACTGCTTATTATCTATCCTGTTGCCTAGTCACTTTATCCCTACCTATATGTACATTAATTACCTCGTACCCCTGCACATCGACTCTGTACATCGACCCTGTGAACAATATTTAGCCAACTTACTGGTACCCTGTGTATATAGCCAAGTTATTATGGACTCGGTACTGGAACCCCTATGTATATAGCCAAGTTATCATGGACTCGGTACTTGTACCCTGTGCATATAGCCAAGTTATCATGGACTCGGTACTGGTACCCTGTGTATATAGCCAAGTTATCATGGACTCGGTACTGGTACCCTGTATTTTATTTATTTATTTATTTCACCTTTATTTGACCAGGTCGGCAAGTTGAGAACAAGTTCTCATTTACAATTGCGACCTGGCCAAGATAAAGCAAAGCAGTTCGACAGATACAGCGACACAGAGTTACACATGGAGTAAAACAAACATACAGTCAATAATACATTATAAACAAGTCTATATACAATGTGAGAAAATGAGGTGAGAAGGGAGGTAAAGGCAAAAAAAGGCCATGGTGGCAAAGTAAATACAATACAGCAAGTAAAACACTGGAATGGTAGTTTTGCAATGGAAGAATGTGCAAAGTAGAAATAAAAATAATGGGGTGCAAAGGAGCAAAATAAAAAAAATAATTAAATATAGTTGGAAAAGAGGTAGTTGTTGGGCTAAATTATAGGTGGTCTATGTACAGGTGCAGTAATCTGTGAGCTGCTCTGACAGTTGGTGCTTAAAGCTAGTGAGGGAGATAAGTGTTTCCAGTTTCAGAGATTTTTGTAGTTTGTTCCAGTCATTGGCAGCAGAGAACTGGAAGGAGAGGCGGCCAAAGAAAGAATTGGTTTTGGGGGTGACTAGAGAGATATACCTGCTGGAGCGTGTGCTACAGGCGGGAGATGCTATGGTGACCAGCGAGCTGAGATAAGGGGAGACTTTACCTAGCAGGGTCTTGTAGATGACATGGAGCCAGTGGGTTTTAGCGGCGAGTATGAAGCGAGGGCCAGCCAACGAGAGCGTACAGGTCGCAATGGTGGGTAGTATATGGGGCTTTGGTGACAAAACGGATTGCACTGTGATAGACTGCATCCAATTTGTTGAGTAGGGTATTGGAGGCTATTTTGTAAATGACATCGCCAAAGTCGAGGATTGGTAGAATGGTCAGTTTTACAAGGGTATGTTTGGCAGCATGAGTGAAGGATGCTTTGTTGCGAAATAGAAAGCCAATTCTAGATTTAACTTTGGATTGGAGATGTTTGATATGGGTCTGGAAGGAGAGTTTACAGTCTAACCAGACACCTAAGTATT
Organism: Oncorhynchus keta; assembly: GCF_023373465.1. NCBI lineage: Eukaryota > Metazoa > Chordata > Actinopteri > Salmoniformes > Salmonidae > Oncorhynchus > Oncorhynchus keta. Next base: position 61,834,115 of record NC_068448.1, on the reverse strand, counting down.
TGTAGTTGTCCACGTATTCTAAGTCAGAGCCGTCCAGAGTAGTGATGTTGGACAGGCGGGTAGGTGCAGGTAGCGATCGGTTGAAGAGCATGCATTTAGTTTTACTTGTATTTAAGAGCAATTGGAAGGAGAGTTGTATGGCATTGAAGCTTGCCTGGAGGGTTGTTAACACAGTGTCCAAAGAAGGACCGGAAGTATACAGAATGGTGTCGTCTGCGTAGAGGGGGATCAGAGACTCACCAGCAGCAAGAGCGACCTCATTGATGTATATAGAGAAGAGAGTCGGTCCAAGAATTGAACCCTGTGGCACCCCCATAAGACTGCCAGAGGTCCGGACAGCAGACCCTCCGATTTGACACACTGAACTCTATCAGAGAAGTAGTTGGTGAACCAGGCGAGGCAATCATTTGAGAAACCAAGGCTGTCGAGTCTGCCGATGAGGATGTGGTGATTGACAGAGTCGAAAGCCTTGGCCAGATCAATGAATACGGCTGCACAGTAATGTTTCTTATCGATGGCGGTTAAGATATCATTTAGGACCTTGAGCGTGGCTGAGGTGCACCCATGACCAGATTGCATAGCAGAGAAGGTATGGTGAGATTCGAAATGGTCGGTAATCTGTTTGTTGACTTGGCTTTCGAAGACCTTAGAAAGGCATGGTAGGATAGATATAGGTCTGTAGCAGTTTGGGTCAAGAGTGTCCCCCTTTGAAGAAGGGGATGACCGCAGCTGCTTTCCAATCTTTGGGAATCTCAGACGACACGAAAGATGTGTTGAACAGGTTGAACAGGCTAGTAATAGGGGTGGCAACAATTTCGGCAGATAATTTTAGAAAGAAAGGGTCCAGATTGTCTAGCCCGGCTGATTTGTAGGGGTCCAGATTTTGCAGCTCTTTCAGAACATTAGCTGAATGGATTTGGGAGAAGGAGAAATGGGGAAGGCTTGGGCGAGTTGCTGTTGGGGGTGCAGTGCTGTTGACCGGGGTAGGAGTAGCCAGGTGGAAAGCATGGCCAGCCGTAGAAAAATGCTCATTGAAATTCTCAATTATGGTGGATTTATCAGTGGTGACAGTGTTTCCTATCTTCAGTGCAGTGGGCAGCTGGGAGGAGGTGTTCTTATTCTCCATGGACTTTACAGTGTCCCAGCACTTTTTGAGTTAGTGTTGCAGGAAGCAAATTTCTGCTTGAAAAAGCTAGCCTTGGCTTTTCTAACTGCCTGTGTATAATGGTTTCTAGCTTCCTGAACAGCTGCATATCACGGGAGCTGTTCGATGCTAATGCAGAACGCCATCGGATGTTTTTGTGTTGGTTAAGGGCAGTCAGGTCTGGGGAGAACCAAGGGCTATATCTGTTCCTGGTTCTAAATTTCTTGAGTGGGGCATGTTTATTTAAGATGGTTAGGAAGGCATTTAAAAAAAAATATCCAGGCATCCTCTACTGACGGGATGAGATCAATATCCTTCCAGGATACCCCGGCCAGGTCGATTAGAAAGGCCTGCTCGCTGAAGTGTTTCAGGGAGTGTTTTACAGTGATGAGTGGAGGTCGTTTGACCGCTGACTCATTACGAATGCAGGCAATGAGGCAGTGATCGCTGAGATCTTGGTTGAAGACAGCAGAGGTGTATTTAGAGGGGAAGTTGGTTAGGATGATATCTATGAGGGTGCCCGTGTTTAAGGCTTTGGGGAGGTACCTGGTAGGTTCATTGATAATTTGTGTGAGATTGAGGGCATCAAGTTTAGATTGTAGGATGGCTGGGGTGTTAAGCATGTTCCAGTTTAGGTCGCCTAGCAGCACGAGCTCTGAAGATAGATGGGGAAATCAGTTCACATATGGTGTCCAGAGCACAGCTGGGGGCAGAGGGTGGTCTATAGCAGGCGGCAACGGTGAGAGACTTGTTTTTAGAGAGGTGGATTTTTAAATGTAGAAGTTCAAATTGTTTGGGTACAGACCTGGATAGTAGGACAGAACTCTGCAGACTATCTTTGCAGTAGATTGCAACACCGCCCCTTTGGCAGTTCTATCTTGTCTGAAAATGTTGTAATTTGGAATTAAAATTTCTGAATTTTTGGTGGTCTTCCTAAGCCAGGATTCAGACACAGCTAGAACATCCGGGTTGGCAGAGTGTGCTAAAGCAGTGAATAGAACAAACTTAGGGAGGAGGCTTCTAATGTTAACATGCATGAAACCAAGGCTATTACGGTTACAGAAGTCATCAAAAGAGAGCGCCTGGGGAATAGGAGTGGAGCAAGGCACTGCAGGGCCTGGATTCACCTCTACATCGCCAGAGGAACATAGGAGGAGTAGAATAAGGGTGCGGCTGAAAGCAATAAGAATTGGTCGTCGAGAACGTCTGGAACAGAGAGGAAAAGGAGGTTTCTGGGGGCGATAAAATAGCATCAAGGTATAATGTACAGACAAAGGTATGGTAGGATGTGAATACAGTGGAGGTAAACCTAGGTATTGAGTGATGAAGAGAGAGATATTGTCTCTAGAAACATCATTGAAACCAGGAGATGTCATTGCATGTGTGGGTGGTGGAACTAATAGGTTGGATAAGGTATAGTGAGCAGGACTAGAGGCTCTACAGTGAAATAAGCCAATAAACACTAACCAGAACAGCAATGGACAAGACATATTGACATTAAGGAGAGGCATCCTTAGTCGAGTGATCAAAAGAGTCCAGTGAGTGGAGTTGTTGGTTTGGGGGTCACAGCGATTTAGACAGCTAGCCAGGACATCTGTAGCAAGCTAGCATAGGATGGAGGTCTGTTGTTAGCCACCTCTTGCGTTCCGTCAGTAGATTAGTGGGGTTCCGTGTGGTAGAGGGGATTCATCCAAATCACACAACAACAACAAAAATAAAAACAATAGATATAGTTATAGAGCCCTAAGAAGAAAACATAATAATAATAAAAATAAATAAATTGTCCGATTGTCTATTCAGATAGCAGCCGATAAGACAGCTAACGGTTAGCAGGCCGCAGATGGGCGTTCAGGTAACGTCGCGACGGAGGAGCCAGCCGGATCTCCTTCGGGTAGATAACGTCGGCAGTCCAGTTGTGAAGGCCCGGTGGGGCTCCGCGTAGGCAGTAAAACGGGTCCGGATAGGTGACTGCAGCCCCGGAGTGATTGATGGAACTCAGGAGTGATTGACGGAGCTGGCTCGCTCCGGAATAATTGATGTTTGCTCCGGAATCGACGAGAGCAGATAGACACACGGATAGCAGCTAGCTAGCTGTGAGATCCGGGAATGAATGTCCAGAGAGCAGTTGAAATCCAAGGACATGGAGAGAAAAAATGGTCCGGTATGTTCCGTTCCGAGCCGCGCTGCGCCGTACAAAACTGGCGATAGATTTTTGAGCTAAAGGATAGCTGATGACCAAAAACCGTGGTTAGCTGAATACTAACGATTTGCCAGTAAAGAAGCTAACTAGCTTCTGAACTAGCTTCTGATTAGCTTCTGGATTAGCGTCTGGGCTAGCTTCTGGCTAGCTCCTGGCTTGCTTCTGGCTAGTTTCTGGCTAGCTTCTTAGAATTTCTGGCTAGCTTCTTGGAGGATTACAGATTTGAGGTAAATAATACTTTTTTATAAATAGAAATTGGTGAGGCGGGTTGCAGGAGAGTGTTTTGAAGATGAGTTGATGGAAAATAAAAATAAAATGTATGTGAAAAAAAGTTGGAACTATATATATATACAGGACACGACAAGACGAGGACAAAAGATGTCTGAACTGCTATGCCATCTTGGTTGACAATGTATATATAGCCAAGTTATCATGGACTTGGTACATGTACCCCGTGTATATAGCCAAGTTATCATGGACTCCGTACTTGTACCCTGTGTATATAGCCAAGTTATTATGGACTCGGTACAGGTACCCCGTGTATATAGCCAAGTTATCATGGACTCTGTACTTGTACCGCATGTATATAGTCAAGTTATCATGGACTCGGTACAGGTACCCTGTGTATATAGCCAAGTTATCATGGACTCGGTACAGGTACCCTGTGTATATAGCCAAGTTATCATGGACTCGGAACAGGTACCCCGTGTATATAGCCAAGTTATCATGGACTCTGTACTTGTACCCTGTGTATATAGCCAAGTTATCATGGACTCAGTACTGGTACCCTGTGTATATAGCCAAGTTATCATGGACTCGGGACTTGTACCCTGTGTATATAGCCAAGTTATCATGGACTTGGTAGATGTACCCCTTGTATATAGCCAACTTATCATGGACTCGGTACTTGTACCCTGTGTATATAGCCAAGTTATCATGGACTCGGTACTGGTACCCTGTGTATATAGCCAAGTTATCATGGACTCGGTACAGGTACCCTGTGTATATAGCCAAGTTATCGTGGACTCGGTACAGGTACCCTGTGTATATAGCCAAGTTATCATGGACTCGGTACTGGTACCCTTTGTATATAGCCAAGTTATTATGGACTCGGAACAGGTACCCCGTGTATATAGCCAAGTTATCATGGACTCTGTACTTGTACCCTGTGTATATAGCCAAGTTATCATGGACTCGGTACTTGTAGGTAGCTGTTGTGAAATTGTTAGATTAATTGTTAGATATGACTGCATGGTCAGAACTAGAAGCACAAGCATTTCGCTACACTCACATTAACATCTGCTAACCATGTGTATGTGACAAATAAAATTAGATTTGAATTGAATTTGATTTGATTTGTACTCTGTGTATATAGCCAAGTTATCATGGACTCCGTACTTGTACCCTGTGTATATAGCCAAGTTATTATGGACTCGGTACAGGTACCCCGTGTATATAGCCAAGTTATCATGGACTCTGTACTTGTACCGCATGTATATAGTCAAGTTATCATGGACTCTGTACAGGTACACCGTGTAAATAGCCAAGTTATCATGGACTCAGTACTGGTATCCTGTGTATATAGCCAAGTTATCATGGACTCAGTACTTGTACCCTGTGTATATAGCCAAGTTATCATGGACTCGGTACTGGTACCCTGTGTATATAGCCAAGTTATCATGGACTCGGGACTTGTACCCTGTGTATATAGCCAAGTTATCATGGACTTGGTACATGTACCCCGTGTATATAGCCAAGTTATCATGGACTCGGTACTTGTACCCTGTGTATATAGTCAAGTTATCGTGGACTCGGTACAGGTACCCTGTGTATATAGCCAAGTTATCATGGACTCGGTACAGGTACCCCGTGTATATAGCCAAGTTATCATGGACTCGGTACTGGTACCCTGTGTATATAGCCAAGTTATCATGGACTCGGTACAGGTACCCTGTGTATATAGCCAAGTTATCGTGGACTCGGTACAGGTACCCTGTGTATATAGCCAAGTTATCATGGACTCGGTACTGGTACCCTTTGTATATAGCCAAGTTATTATGGACTCGGAACAGGTACCCCGTGTATATAGCCAAGTTATCATGGACTCTGTACTTGTACCCTGTGTATATAGCCAAGTTATCATGGACTCGGTACTTGTAGGTAGCTGTTGTGAAATTGTTAGATTAATTGTTAGATATGACTGCATGGTCAGAACTAGAAGCACAAGCATTTCGCTACACTCACATTAACATCTGCTAACCATGTGTATGTGACAAATAAAATTAGATTTGAATTGAATTTGATTTGATTTGTACTCTGTGTATATAGCACAAGTTATCATGGACTCGGTACAGGTACCCTGTGTATATAGCCAAGTTATCATGGACTCGGTACTGATACCCTGTGTATATAGTCAAGTTATCATGGACTCTGTACTTGTACCCCATGTATATAGTCAAGTTATCATGGACTCTGTACTTGTACCCCATGTATATAGTCAGGTTATCATGGACTCTGTACTTGTACCCCATGTATATAGTCAGGTTATCATGGACTTGGTACTTGTACCGCATGTATATAGTCAAGTTATCATGGACTCTGTACTGGTCCCCCATGTATATAGTCAAGTTATCATGGACTCTGTACTTGTACCCCATGTATATAGTCAAGTTATCATGGACTCTGTACTTGTACCGCATGTATATAGTCAATTTATCATGGACTCTGTACTTGTACCCCATGTATATAGTAAAGTTATCATGGACTCTGTACTTGTACCCCATGTATATAGTCAAGTTATCATGGACACTGTACTTGTACCGCATGTATATAGTCAAGTTATCATGGACTCTGTACTGGTCCCCCATGTATATAGTCAAGTTATCATGGACTCTGTACTTGTACCGCATGTATATAGTCAAGGTATCATGGACTCTGTACTTGTCCCCTGTGTATAGTCAAGTTATCATGGACTCTGTACTTGTACCCCATGTATATAGTCAAGTTATCATGGACTCTGTACTTGTACCCTGTATATAGTAAAGTTATCATGGACTCTGTACTGGTACCCCATGTGTATAGTAAAGTTATCATGGACTCTGTACTTGTACCGCATGTATATAGTCAAGTTATCATGGACTCTGTACTTGTACCCCATGTATATAGTCAAGTTATCATGGACTCTGTACTTGTACCGCATGTATATAGTCAAGTTATCATGGACTCTGTACTTGTACCCCATGTATATAGTCAGGTTATCATGGACTTGGTACTTGTACCGCATGTATATAGTCAAGTTATCATGGACTCTGTACTTGTACCGCATGTATATAGTCAAGTTATCATGGACTCTGTACTTGTACCCCATGTATATAGTAAAGTTATCATGGACTCTGTACTTGTACCCCATGTATATAGTCAAGTTATCATGGACTCTGTACTTGTACCGCATGTATATAGTCAAGTTATCATGGACTCTGTACTGGTCCCCCATGTATATAGTCAAGTTATCATGGACTCTGTACTTGTACCGCATGTATATAGTCAAGTTATCATGGACTCTGTACTTGTACCGCATGTATATAGTCAAGGTATCATGGACTCTGTACTTGTACCCTGTGTATAGTCAAGTTATCATGGACTCTGTACTTGTACCCCATGTATATAGTCAAGTTATCATGGACTCTGTACTTGTACCCTGTATATAGTAAAGTTATCATGGACTCTGTACTGGTACCCCATGTGTATAGTAAAGTTATCATGGACTCTGTACTTGTACCGCATGTATATAGTCAAGTTATCATGGACTCTGTACTTGTACCCCATGTATATAGTCAAGTTATCATGGACTCTGTACTTGTACCGCATGTATATAGTCAAGTTATCATGGACTCTATACTTGTACCCCATGTATATAGTAAAGTTATCATGGACTCTGTACTGGTCCCCCATGTATATAGTAAAGTTATCATGGAATCTGTACTGGTCCCCCATGTATATAGTAAAGTTATCATGGACTCTGTACTTGTACCCCATGTATATAGTCAAGTTATCATGGACTCTGTACTTGTACCCCATGTATATAGTCAGGTTATCATGGACTCGGTACTTGTACCGCATGTATATAGTCAAGTTATCATGGACTCTGTACTGGTCCCCCATGTATATAGTCAAGTTATCATGGACTCTGTACTTGTACCGCATGTATATAGTCAAGGTATCATGGACTCTGTACTTGTACCCTGTGTATAGTCAAGTTATCATGGACTCTGTACTTGTACCCCATGTATATAGTCAAGTTATCATGGACTCTGTACTTGTACCCTGTATATAGTAAATTTATCATGGACCCTGTACTGGTACCCCATGTGTATAGTAAAGTTATCATGGACTCTGTACTTGTACCGCATGTATATAGTCAAGTTATCATGGACTCTGTACTTGTACCCCATGTATATAGTCAAGTTATCATGGACTTGGTACTTGTACCACATGTGTATAGTAAAGTTATCATGGACTCTGTACTGGTCCCCCATGTATATAGTAAAGTTATCATGGACTCTGTACTTGTACCCCATGTATATAGTCAAGTTATCATGGACTCTGTACTTGTACCGCATGTATATAGTCAATTTATCATGGACTCTGTACTTGTACCCCATGTATATAGTAAAGTTATCATGGACTCTGTACTTGTACCCCATGTATATAGTCAAGTTATCATGGACTCTGTACTGGTCCCCCATGTATATAGTCAAGTTATCATGGACTCTGTACTTGTACCGCATGTATATAGTCAAGTTATCATGGACTCTGTACTTGTACCGCATGTATATAGTCAAGGTATCATGGACTCTGTACTTGTCCCCTGTGTATAGTCAAGTTATCATGGACTCTGTACTTGTACCCCATGTATATAGTCAAGTTATCATGGACTCTGTACTTGTACCCTGTATATAGTAAAGTTATCATGGACTCTGTACTGGTACCCCATGTGTATAGTAAAGTTATCATGGACTCTGTACTTGTACCGCATGTATATAGTCAAGTTATCATGGACTCTGTACTTGTACCCCATGTATATAGTCAAGTTATCATGGACTCTGTACTTGTACCGCATGTATATAGTCAAGTTATCATGGACTCTGTACTTGTACCCCATGTATATAGTCAGGTTATCATGGACTTGGTACTTGTACCGCATGTATATAGTCAAGTTATCATGGACTCTGTACTTGTACCGCATGTATATAGTCAAGTTATCATGGACTCTGTACTTGTACCCCATGTATATAGTAAAGTTATCATGGACTCTGTACTTGTACCCCATGTATATAGTCAAGTTATCATGGACTCTGTACTTGTACCGCATGTATATAGTCAAGTTATCATGGACTCTGTACTGGTCCCCCATGTATATAGTCAAGTTATCATGGACTCTGTACTTGTACCGCATGTATATAGTCAAGTTATCATGGACTCTGTACTTGTACCGCATGTATATAGTCAAGGTATCATGGACTCTGTACTTGTACCCTGTGTATAGTCAAGTTATCATGGACTCTGTACTTGTACCCCATGTATATAGTCAAGTTATCATGGACTCTGTACTTGTACCCTGTATATAGTAAAGTTATCATGGACTCTGTACTGGTACCCCATGTGTATAGTAAAGTTATCATGGACTCTGTACTTGTACCGCATGTATATAGTCAAGTTATCATGGACTCTGTACTTGTACCCCATGTATATAGTCAAGTTATCATGGACTCTGTACTTGTACCGCATGTATATAGTCAAGTTATCATGGACTCTATACTTGTACCCCATGTATATAGTAAAGTTATCATGGACTCTGTACTGGTCCCCCATGTATATAGTAAAGTTATCATGGAATCTGTACTGGTCCCCCATGTATATAGTAAAGTTATCATGGACTCTGTACTTGTACCCCATGTATATAGTCAAGTTATCATGGACTCTGTACTTGTACCCCATGTATATAGTCAGGTTATCATGGACTCGGTACTTGTACCGCATGTATATAGTCAAGTTATCATGGACTCTGTACTGGTCCCCCATGTATATAGTCAAGTTATCATGGACTCTGTACTTGTACCGCATGTATATAGTCAAGGTATCATGGACTCTGTACTTGTACCCTGTGTATAGTCAAGTTATCATGGACTCTGTACTTGTACCCCATGTATATAGTCAAGTTATCATGGACTCTGTACTTGTACCCTGTATATAGTAAATTTATCATGGACCCTGTACTGGTACCCCATGTGTATAGTAAAGTTATCATGGACTCTGTACTTGTACCGCATGTATATAGTCAAGTTATCATGGACTCTGTACTTGTACCCCATGTATATAGTCAAGTTATCATGGACTCTGTACTTGTACCCCATGTATATAGTCAGGTTATCATGGACTTGGTACTTGTACCGCATGTGTATAGTAAAGTTATCATGGACTCTGTACTGGTCCCCCATGTATATACTAAAGTTATCATGGACTCTGTACTTGTACCCCATGTGTATAGTAAAGTTATCATGGACTCTGTACTGGTCCCCCATGTATATAGTAAAGTTATCATGGACTCTGTACTGGTCCCCCATGTATATAGTAAAGTTATCATGGACTCTGTACTGGTCCCCCATGTATATAGTAAAGTTATCATGGACTCTGTACTGGTCCCCCATGTATATAGTAAAGTTATCATGGACTCTGTACTGGTCCCCCATGTATATAGTAAAGTTATCATGGACTCTGTACTGGTCCCCCATGTATATAGTAAAGTTATCATGGACTCTGTACTGGTCCCCCATGTATATAGTAAAGTTATCATGGACTCTGTACTGGTCCCCCATGTATATAGTAAAGTTATCATGGACTCTGTACTGGTCCCCCATGTATATAGTAAAGTTATCATGGACTCTGTACTTGTACCCCATGTATATAGTAAAGTTATCATGGACTCTGTACTTGTACCCCATGTGTATAGTAAAGTTATCATGGACTCTGTACTTGTACCCCATGTATATAGTAAAGTAATCATTACTCATGATGTATTTTTTCCTTGTGTTTTTATTTTTATTTATTTTTTCATTTTTTTCCATTTTTTTTCTCTCTGCAATTGTTTGTAAGAGCCTGTAAGTAAGCATTTCATTGTTCGTCTACACCTGTTGTTTACGAAGCATGTGACAAATAAACATTGATTTGATTTGACATATAAAGTAATAGAATGAACTACGGCAGCTGTCATGTGATTTCCTTTTGTTCCAGATTAGGCATCTATCTTTTGGGTTCTCCAGGCATCACATTGGACTGTTCAGTTTGTACCATACTGTAACACCACAGAACACTTTCATTAGTCCTTCTCATCAACAGATGTTGTAGATACATTCAGTAAACCTACCAGCTGAAGCATAAAGTACACACACACAGACACACACACAGAGAGAGAGAGACACACACACACAAACACACATACACACACACACACAGAGAGAGAGAGAGAGAGACACACACACACACACAGAGAGAGAGACACACACACACACAAACACACACACACACAGATGCAACTTGTGTTCCTCTCCGCTCTCTGCTCTCCGAGCATCCAGCCCCCAGCTCTGCTGTCTCCAATCTCTCTGGGTACACAAGACTAACAGTCAAACCCAGATCTGGAAGTAGACAGTAGCAAGGCGGCGTACTGTGGAGAGAGACTGGGGGATGACAAACCAGCAGACCAAGAACTGTGGGGATTTCATGCAAGCTTAAATTTAAGCACGCTGTTTGGGGTCTTTATTGTTCCACTGAGACCAAACTTAAATGACGACTGTCACTGGGGACCGGCGCTGGCAACCACAGGCCCGCCATGCATACGGGAGTGAGGAGAGATGAGAGTCTGCAATCTGCTGAGGAGACGGGGAGGGGACGGCCCCATAGGCACAGATCTAGGATTAGTTTAGCTCACCAAGATGTAACTTTAAACAGAGGAGTAACAACATGAAGCTGACTTTTAAATCAGTGTACAGGGCCAAAGTCTACTCTGGATACTGATCCAAGGACAGTTTTACATTGTTTTAGGACTGAGATTGATGGGATCCTTTTTCATTTAAATATTATGATGGGCTCTGAAATGTTCCTGTGTAGGGGACGTTACTTTTGTCTTGAAGTGGTAGAATGAAACAGGTTGTATGCGAGTCACACACACGCACAAACAGACGTGCACACAGACTGGACATTTGATCATGGCATTGCTCTGATAGTGAGTCTGTGACCTAAAAGAGCCTGTCTGTTCTGATGTCTCATGATGACCTTATCCCAGGGTTCAAGGTATCCTGAGCATGTGCACTTCACACAGTTCCTACTGAAGCAAGGGTAATCTGCACAGCAAGAATAATAACAGAATTGTCTGAACCATTTTAGGGCACAGAGAGGAACAAAATAGACATCGGAAGGACTTGATACAAGCAGGGATAGGTGAAGGGGAATCCCTGTGGGGAAACACAGGTAGACAGCCACCCCCATCACCCACTCATGTCTCACAACCTGAACCCAACCCCGCATTTCACGCGTTGCATTCCAGAATGATTGGAGAGGCAATGTTGTGTTCTATTTCCCCCTGGCCGTAACCCCAGGGTCCGATCAATGTTTCCCCTCTTTGATGTTTTAACCCATGGCTATTTCAAGGGAAAACAGCCCCTCCTTTGAACCAGATGGTACCTGTTGCATGCTGGGAGCAGCTAGGTAGTGTTGCAGTTGTGTGGGTCCCACCTGTGGTTTTAATTATAACATATGACGGGGGGACACAGTGGAATGTGATGCAGAGAAAAGCAGTGGTGACCGTCACTGTGCTACACTGTCTAGGAGGAAGGGAGGGAGGGAGTTTGTAGATTGAGGGGTTTGTGTGTTTTGTGTGTTTTTCAATTTGTGTGCTCTCTCTCTCTCAATCTCTCTCTCTCTCTCTCTCTCTCTCATTCCATCCCCCTCTCTCCATGGGTGAGGTTTTCATCCAATTGAGATGTGCTGGGATGTATTTTGCACAATGACATGCATGTGGTATCTCCCCAGCTGTCTTGTTTTCATATCTCCCTTATTATCTCTATCCTCCCCTCCATGTCCTGAAGTGATCTAACTCTTAAACGTTAAGTCCCCTATTGAGAGGACTTTGAGTGGTTTCGGACCGGCTCCGACCTCCATTTTTGTGTACAGAGCGCTCTGTGAACGGCGCACCTCAAATGCTCTGCACTCCGGGAAAACTCTGGTTGTCCAACTTCACATGCCTCTTGCAGCTCTCATCTGAGATGCAGTATGTGAAATCTGACACCTCATTTGCATAGGAAGCGACAAGTCACATTTTCTGGCCTATGCAGACAAAGAATCGATTTCCTCCAGGTGTGAACCTCGCAGGCTCTGCTTACAATACGGCATATGAAACAGGAGACCCTAGCGATTGCAGCAAAAGCAGTATTATTATCTCGCTGTGATGTTCTCAGATGGATTTAGAGTTCTCAACATGAAAAAATGCAAAATCATTTTGTAGAATTGTAACAAGACCACTTTCTCTTTGTCACAGAGGGAAGCAGCTGAAGATGTAAAAAGTCGGCAGGCATTTGAATGGAGTCTCTGCGTCGCTCAGAGGACGTTGTGCTCTGTCGTCAGTTATATGAAATGGTGCCAATTTTTTACTGCCACTAAATATGATCATATCTATTTTACAGTTAACATAATTATAAACATATTAATTATTGTAGCAAGTCGTTTATAATTTGCTTGATTCTATATTTAGAAATCATTTAAATAATTTCAAGCCCTATTCTCCCACTTTTATTGAATACACCCCAAAAAATGTATGTAGTTGTTTCAACTATTTATTATGAAGTAACTGGTTCCACAGCCCGTTGTTTTTTACTCAACCTTTTGGTCCAAGCGTTCGCTGAACAAATAATACAATTGTTGGTCCAAACTTAGCTCCACCTTGAGGAAATGTAGGCAAACATTCTGTCAACTTAAAAGAATGTGTTTGCTCAACTTGCTTCATATGTTCAATGAACTACAAATTATTAAATAATTAAATTTTAATTAATTAATTAATTATTAAAAAGGTTGGGGAACTAGTTACACAGATTGTGCTTTTAACATACAATTTTTTCAAGTTATACATTTGACACACATTTACATAGTGCATTTAAACAGTAATTATTATTCAACATGTCCTCACCTGGGATTTGAACTCACAAGGTCTTGGTTCATGGCTTGCCAATGCTTTTTCCTGCATTGCTGTTTAATGTTTGTGGGTCAAGTTACTCTGTTTTACTGTTACTCGTTAATCGATATGACAAATAAATTATTTTACTTGATTGAACTTTTAACAGAGCTGAGATTTACTTTGAAGTTGTCCCCACATGCTTCAAGACGGCCACCAAGAAAGCTAACTGACTACTAATGACTATCACCCCATTGCACTCACTTCTGTCATCATGAAGTGCTTTGAGAGACTAGTCAAGGATTATATCACCTCCACCTTAACTGACACCCTAGACCCACTCCAATTTGCTTACCGCCCCAATAGGTCCACAGACGACGCAATCACACCACACTGCACACTGCCCTATCCCATCTGGACAAGAGGAATACCTATGTGAGAATGCTGTTCATCGAAGACAGCTCAGCATTTAACACCATAGTACCCTCCAAACTCATCATAAAGCTTGAGACCCTGGGTCTCGACCCCTCCCTGTGCAACTGGGTCCTGGACTTTCTGACGGGCCGCTCCCAGGTAATGAAGGTAGGAAACAACATCTCCACCCCGCCGTTTAAATACAATCAAGGGAAACAAGGCACAGGTGCAAATAATAACTGGGAACAAGGGAAAACAAGAGGGTCAAAAAGCACAATGGGGGCATCTAGTGACCAAATTGGAACAACCCTGGCCAAATCCTGACACTTTGACTGCCTTTCCTTCCAGGTCTCTGCTGCCAATGACAGGAAAGAATTGCAAAAATGACTGACGTTGGAGACTTATATCTCCCTCACTAACTTTAAGCGTCAGCTGTCAGAACAGCTTACCGATCGCTGCAGCTGTACACAGCCCCCTCTGTAAATAGCCCATCCAATCAACTACCTACCTCATCCCCATATTTGTTTTTGTTTTTCTGCTCTTTTGCACACCAGTATCTCTACTTGCACATCCTCATCTGCACATATATCACTCCAGTGTAAATTGCTGAATTGTAATTACTTCGCCACTATTGACCTTTTTATTGCCTTACCTCCTTACTTTATTTGCACACACCATATACAGCTTTTTCTATTGCGTTATTGACTGTAAGTTTGTTTATCCAATGTGTAACGCTATGTTGTTGTTTTTGTCACACTGCTTTGCTTTACCTTGGCCAGGTCGCAGTTGTAAATGAGAACTTCTTCTCAACTGGCCATCTGTTTAAATAAAGGAGAAATAAAAATGAAATAAATAAATGAAAGGTCCACAGCCTTTTTTAGGTAAGATGACCAAATAATAATTTCTAGTTCAATGAACATATGAGTTCAATGAACATGTGTTTCAGCAAACACATCCTTTTGAGTTGACTGAATTTTTGCCTATGTTTTCTCAAGTTGTAGCTAAGTTTGGGCCAACAATTATTTTTTGTTCAGCTACTGTAACAGTTGGACCAAAAATGTGAGTAAACCAAAATAAAGTCTGTGGAAGCAGGTACTTAACATTTAGTAAATGAAGGATTATGAAGACTAAATACACAATGTAAATGTTTGAGGACAGGGTTTTGTTCTCTCTGGATTCCATTGAAAAGAAATGTAGAAAAAAAGTAATTTAGGATTTTTCATATTTTTATCATATTTGTACTCTGCACTTAAGCTTGTGTCTTCAAAAGTGACAACACCTCAGCAATTTATAACTAATTTTACCAGAAGGGTGAGATTTTAATATTTCTGTCAGTATAAGTATTATTCGGTATTGTTAAATAATTAAATAATATATGTATAATATGTCCATTTAGATGGAAATCTACATATTGAAATAACATTTAACAGGCTAAATTCTACACATACAGTACATCCATATATCCTCCTCTTCCTTTGCTCTCACTGGCGTATGATTTGTGTCTGTCACTGCTGTCTCTGCATGGCTCTCCAGCTTGTCTCCCTGGATGAACTCCCATCAGATTAACTCACTCTCATCGACTCCGACCTCCCGGCCCCTCCCCATGACACACACACATGTGCACGTACCTACCGGCAAACAGACACACAGGCCCACACAAACATACACACACATACATGCATACACACACACATACACGCATACACACACACACACACACACACACACACACACACACACACACACACACACACACACACACACACACACACACACACACACACACACACACACACACACACACACACCCACCCCCTCCACACACACTCACGTCTCCAACCCCACCAGGATCCCGAGGGTCCACCTCTCCCCCTCACTCTGATAACACCTCTCCCTCGCTCCTCCTTTTGACATTTCTCTTCCCTATATCATCTGAGAAGTCCAGCTGGGTGTTAGGTTATCTGTGCGGCTAGAGATGGGCGCTCCAACTTCACCCCCTACTAAGCCCCCATCACGAACCTCGCCCCAACTAGGTCGTCACTAGGCCCCCCAGTGAAGCTCCCAAACCTTTCCTCCAATAGGCACACATGTAAGGATATTTAAGACTCACTATACTATCCAGATCTGGGTGAGGAGTCCCCATGTTGCCAGCAGCATACCACCCTGCATCCCACAGCTGGCTTGCTTCTGAAGCTAAGCAGGGTTGGACCCTGGATAGGAGACCAGATGCTACTGGAAGTGGTGTTGGAGGGCCAGTAGGAGGCACCCTTTCCTCTGGTCTAAAAAAAATATCCCAATCCCCAGGGCAGGGATTGGGGACATTTCCCTGTTTAGGTTGCTATCTTTTGGATGGGACGTTAAACGGGTGTCCTGATTCTCTGTGGTCAATACAGATCCCATGGCACATATGGTAGGAGTAGAGGTGTTTACCCTGGTGAAGTAACTATTGCCCAGGTCGTTGCTGTAAATGAGAATGTGTTCTCAGGCAACTTACCTGGTAAAATAAGGGTAAAAAAAATATATATATATATAACAAAACAAAAAAATCTAGCTAAGTAGCTTGCGTTTGCTGTCCCAGGTTCCTTGTAGCTGTAATGCCAAACTCTGGAGTACACTTCATCTTTCATGTTTAGTTATTTTGACCCCAACTTTTAAAAGGCTTCAGAAAGTTAGTTTGAGTTATTTCTCTGTAATGTATTCAGCCAGGAATCTAGAGGATCTAGGCTGTTTTTTCTTCCTTCTCTCCTAGTGTGTGTATCATGCTGGTGTTTGCATGTGTGCGTGTTTCATACCAGTGTGTGTGCATGTGTGTGGATGTGTGTATCTGATATCTGTAAGATGCCTGTAGGCTGGTCCCACGAGAGAAGCTGAGCGCTCATTCGACACAAACAGGGTCACAGAACAACGCCTCAGCCAGTTGTGTGGAGTTTACTTAAAAATTTGCCAAGCATTTCTGCAAGTACATCACAGGCACATCACAGCCAGTCAACTAGGTTTTCATCTTGAATAACAAACTAACTATGATGCCGTGTAAAATAATGCAGCGAAATGGATCTGCTGATATTCTGTGTAAATTGAATTAGATCATGCAGTCATAAGTCATAAGATCATAAGTGCATCAGAGCAACACACAATAATTTCCCTTGTCTCATAGATGTAAGTATTGATCAAGTTATTATTTTCCACCTATGATCTCACCTGCTTTACTTACCCTCTCATGTAAGATGTCTATTGTCATTCTCAACAAACAGTTAGGCTTAATCACATAACAGGCCTGACAAAGTGAATGACTGGCAGGAATAATATGCAGGCTCTGGTTTCAGGGTGACAAGCAGAGGACACAACAGCTGTTGTCACATGCAGACCTTGCTGTTCTGATTGTGGACCGATGTCAGACCTCCTCCTCCCTCCCCCTCTTTCCTCCCTATCTTGTCACCCCCACACTTCTCCATCTCCTAATTTTATCGCTCTCTTATTTTTTAGTATCTTCGGTCACTATCCCCTCTCCTCTTCTCCTCTTTGTCCGTCACATCGCCGACTGTTCCTCTCCCTCTTTCCTTTCCTATGTGTCTCCTCACCATCTCCCTTGGTGACACTGACAGAAATATAGGTCTAGGGATAAGAATTCTCCCTCTCTGTATATTTCTCTCCTCCGGGCCCCTTAACCTTCCTCTCTTCTCTTCCCCTCTCTCTCCTAGCTCCTCCATTCCCTCCCCACCATGAGTTCCAGTGATGGTTCAGGGGGGCATGTAGCTTTCACCATGGTACCAGAATGTTGTGTAATTGTGGCTCATGAGACTGTTTCCCTGACAGCTGGTCACACCTGGGCAGTCCACTGTGTAGAGGAGAACCCCCAACACTAGTCATTGGTATGCTGGGAGTCACGGCATTAGGGCTGTGGGACTGCAAAAAAAAACTGTGTTCTGGACCGCGTGTAGGGGAGTGTAGAGGAGTGTTGAGGGGCCTACTGGACATGTGTCACAGAAACAGGGTGACGTCTCAGTGACACCCAGTCACTGACAGACATGTCTATGAGCTTAACATAGTCCCCATAGCCTGCTCCACACCAACATTGGGATAATATACATACATAAAGTATGGCACTGTGCATTGTGTCAGATAAACTTACAGAGACTACTGTACTTGAGTGACAGGTTTAAAACTGGTGTATTCTCCAGTTCCATACAGTAGGTACTGTTGTGCTCTTTAGACTATTCTGAAGGAATGACTGACTGATATGTTTGGATGTGAGTTACATAGAACGAGATCGAGTGAGAAATATGGAGACAGATATGGAAAGAGTTAGGGATGTTCATTTTCATACTTTATTCCTCTGACAGTTTGACACCGAACAGGTCCTAGAACCGTGAGTCAAACCTGTGAACTCACCCTACGGGACGTGGAGAGGAAACGAAAGCCTTTGTCATGGAGATGGAAAGTTAAATTATTCTGCAGTATGATAAGAGATCACTCTGAGATCAGTGGGCAGAGTGGCTGTCTGAAGTTACACAGATGAGAGAGAGGGAGAGAGAGAGGAGGAAGGTGAAACAGTGGGGGGAGAGTGAGAGTAAATGGGAGGAAAGAAAGAAAGGGAAAGAAAGAAAGAAAGAAAGAAAGAAAGAAAGAAAGAAAGAAAGAAAGAAAGAAAGAAAGAAAAAGAAAGAGAGGACCCTTTGTAACAATCATCACTGATTTCTTACACTCATAAGTCAGAAATGATTTTGGGGTTACACATAGTAAAAAAAGCAACTGAAAAACGAAAAAAAAATTGTTTTTTTAGAATGTAAGAGATATTTTTCAAAGGTTCCAGTTATTTTGTAAGAACAAGAATGAGCCCCTGATGATCAGACAAATATTTGATATGGGGTTCAGGATGTGGACATGAAGCTAGGGTTAGAGTTAGGGTTTGAGTTACGGTTATGGTTAGAGTTAGGGTTAGATTTATGATTAGAGTTAAGGTTAGATTTATGGTTAGAGTTCGGTTTAAGAAGGTTTCTGTTTGGGCTGGTATCAAACCTTGGGTTGCACGGGCCTATTGAAACCACCTGCTCTGTTTGCGTATTGCAAGTTAGTCTGGTCTGGAGAAGGTGGGGGAACATGGGGCAGTTGTTTCCCTGAGAGATCAAAGGAGGCCTAGAGCTCAGAGGGGTCACCTGCGACTGTTCAATGAGAGAAAGACAACAATGAGAGGAAAGCAATGGTTGATTAAGTGCTGAGGGTAAGGTCCGAGGATGGAGGGAAGGGATGGGGTCACGGGGATAGGGATATGGACCCGGATTAGGGAAAGGGTAAAGATTGGGTGTGGGCTGTTCACCCAGATCAGGATTCAGATCATGTTTTCACACCCCGAAGATATCATCCAGGTAGCGTCTATAAAACATGGCTGTCATCGCCCAGTCTGGCATATACACTACATGTTGGTATAGGTCGGAGCTAATTTCTTACCTATCGCTGTCCCATGAAACAGTAGGTAGTGTTGGTTATTGAATGTGAAATCCTAGCTTTTTAAGATATACAGAATTATCTCCGGACTGTAGAGTCAACAGCTGCCAAGCCTGATGAGATGTTGGTGTTGAGAGAGTCTATGTCTTTGGAGAATAAATATGCAGGTACTGGAATAGTATGGAATGTTTCTATGAAGTGGGTGTATTTGTTAGATGGGATTGAGAATTTGGCTGCTGGTGAAGACTCACTCCCATAGTCTGATGCAATCGATCTTCCCTTGGGGACCTCAAATGGGACTGTTCAGGAATCTGGTGCTCGGTGGATCTTAGTGTGGAGATTGAAGAGTCTGTCTGGATAGTCCATCTAGATATTCCTTTTGTCTATGTATAATGTATGTCTTTCCATAGAGGTCTGCTATTATCTGCCTGATTTGTGTGAAGCGGGGATAGGAGTGTAGTGTTGTATGTTAGTCCATTCCAAGCCAGTGGAGAGAGAGTTAGAAAGACACGATTGGCTCTTGCCAAGATTGACCGTGAAGTTAAGTTAATGGAGCTCGCAGCACAGAGAGCGCACTTCCGGCACAAATAATGAGATTTCGTCCTGAGCGCCGCCCAGCTTCAGACATTCATATAAAAAACGGTGTTTCTATTGAACAAGCTTTAGCTCGGCTGGAGCAGGGCCCATGAAGAAGATCCGCTTGCATTGGGCTGAGGTAAAGAAAGCAGCCCAAGACTGACAACCTTTAGTACAGGCCTTGTGTTCCTCCAGGAACCAAAGGAAATTAAAGGGATACTTTGGGATTTTGGCAATGAGGCCCTTTATAAGTGAGTGAGCAAGTAAGTTAGGGTTAGGGTTCAGCGTTAGGGTATAGGTTGAACCAAGATGTGGACATTAAGCTAGGGTTTGAGTTGGGGTTGTTCTTGTGGTGGGCTTCTAGGTGAATACATCATCAAAACGCCACGTTACTACAGTAGCTATAGGCAGGGTCCCGTTTTGGATTTCTGCATGTTTTCAGTAGAGAACTGGGAGTAGCAGTACGCAACATGTCCGTTCCTTCCACCCTGAGTCAGTCAGACTGCGTAGCTTTCATCCTGGCTGATATGGCAAATATCCACAACGTGTCCGAGTGCAGAGGCAGAAGGCCAGCCATCTTACTTTACCAGCCCGATGAATTATGGATGGTATGTAAATAATATTCGGTACATCATGCTTTCGTGGCGAACATGGCTCAAATTAAATCCTCTTTTGAATCACTTTTGAATTACGACATTTGAGTCGTTTAGCAGAGGGACTTACAGGAGCAATTAAGGTTGAGTGCCATCCTCAAAGCTCCAACAGCCTGCTAAAGCTGAACTATTGATATGGGTCTTTCAAAACTTAGAGAACTAGTTTTATAGACAGTTCTTTACCAAATAACCTCTCCAAAAGATAAGATGATAGAGAATTAAAGATAATGTAGAACCCATTAAATGACTGATATTCAATGAAACCCATTCTGAGGGGTTGAAACATTGTTAATATACCACATTGAACCACATTTAATGTTTATGAATTTTTTATTTAACCTTTATTTAACTAGGCAAGTCAGTTAAGAACAAATTCTTATTTACAATGACGGCCTACCAACAGGCCTCCTGTGGGGACGGGGGCTGGGATTAAAATTAACAAAAATAAATTAAATATAAATATAGGACAAAACACACATCACGACAAGAGAGACAACACAACACTACATGAAGAGAGACCTAAGATAATAACATAGCAAGGTAGCAACACATGACAACACAGCATGGTAGCAAAACAACATGACAACTGGTAGCAGAGCAACATGGTAGCAGCACAAAACACGGTACAAACATTATTGGCACAGACAACAGCACAAAGGGCAAGAATGTAGAGACAACAATAGATCACACAAAGCAGCCACAACTGTCAGTAAGAGTGTCCATGATTGAGTCTTTGAATGAAGAGATTGAGATAAAACTGTCCAGTTTGAGTGTTTGTTGTACCTCGTTCCGGTCGCTAGCTGCAGCGAACTGAAAAGACGAGCGACCCAGGGATGTGTGTGCTTTGGGGACCTTTAACAGAATGTGACTGGCAGAACGGGTGTTGTATGTGGAGGATGAGGGCTGCAGTAGATATCTCAGATAGGGGGGAGTGAGGCCTAAGAGGGTTTTATAAATAAGCATCAACCAGTGGGTCTTGCGACAGGTATACAGAGATGACCAGTTTACAGAGGAGTATAAAGTGCAGTGATGTGTCCTATAAGGTGCATTGGTGGCAAATCTGATGGCCGAATGGTAAAGAACATCTGGCCGCTCAAGAGCACCCTTACCTGCCCATCTATAAATTATGTGTCTGTAATCTAGCATGGGCAGGATGGTCATCTGAATCAGGGTTAGTTTGGCAGCTGGGGTGAAAGAGGAGTGATTACAATAGCGGAAACCAAGTCTAGATTTAAATTTAGCCTGCAGCTTTAATATGTGTTGAGAGAAGGACAGTGTACCATCTAGCCATACTCCCAAGTACTTGTATGAGGTGACTACATCAAGCTCTAAACCCTCAGAGGTAGTAATAACACCTGTGGGGAGAGGGGCATTCGTCTAAGAAGGCTTTGTGGTAGAGCATTTAACACAAAAACTGGGGAGGGGCCAGCTGAGTATAAGACTGTATCATCTGTATATAAATGGATGAGAGAGCATCCTACTGCCTGAGCTATGTTGTTGATGTAAATTGAGAAGAGCGTGGGGCCTAGGTTTGTGCGTGAATGTAATGATGCTGATTAAACAATTGGCAACCTGAAAATGCTAAATAATTTTTACTGGAAAAAATGCAATTTGCAGCACTGAAGCTGAAAAATCATTCCTCAGTTTGGTTTTTGATTGCACTTGACTCCTAGCCTCTCGTTTTGACTCATTTGAGAGCTACAGTACTTGAGACATACAATCAGAAAGAGAGAGAGCGCTCTGTGCCCAACATTTGGGAAGAGAGAGAGCGAGATGTAGATGGAGATGGAGAGGGAGAGATTGGGAAGGAGAGAGGGAGCGTGAGCGAGAGAGAGAGAGAGAGAGAGAGAGAGAGAGAGAGAGAGAGAGAGAGAGAGAGAGAGAGAGAGAGAGAGAGAGAGAGAGAGAGAGAGAGAGAGAGAGAGAGAGAGAGAGAGAGAGGGAGAGAGAGAGAGAGAGAGAGAGAGAGAGAGAGAGAGAGAGAGAGAGAGAGAGAGAGTTCTGACAGCGGATCAAAGATGAGATAAGGTCAGGGGTCACAGCTGGTGGGGCAGAGGACAGCACAAAACACTGTCCCAAGATGGACACACACATCACTCAAAAAACACACACATAAATACACACAAACAGTGCAGCTGGGAGTCTGACTGTCATTTTACAGTACAAACACTGATAGACACACACACTCAAGCACAGTACATGTACACATCACACCCAGGCTTCCCATGTTAAATTGATCAGCCCTAACTATGGCAGTGTACAGTACCCCATACTGCCCTAACTATGGCCCTAACTATGGCAGTGTACAGTAGCCCATACAGATCAGCCCTAACCAGCGACAGAGTTTTAATTTCAGCCTCAATAAGGAGAGAGTAACGCTGAGAGCTTTCATCATATCAGGCAGGCTCTGCTCTTCTCATCATATCATCCCAGCTCGGCTCTTGTCTGCTCATCCTGTCTCACATTACCTCCCTTAAGGACGAGCTCCAGCTTCTCTCTCACATCCCAACTAATATTGACAAATGAGCTCAGGCCTGATAGCTAGTACAAGCGTATACGTGCTTCTGTTTTCCATGGCAAAACGACATTAGAATGAACCAGTCTTGCTTGCTCATCAAAATGAAAGAGTGGGTTTTCTGTCAAGCATTAAAAAACATTACAGAGAAGGCAGTCCCTGTGTTTTTGATTGAAGAATGAAAAAAAAATACACCTCTCTCTCACTCTCTCACTCTCTCTCATTTCTCCCTTCTTCTCCTCTTCTTCGCCACTAATTCTAGTTGGTGATGAGTCGCTGGCTCATTTCCCTTTTCAGACACACACACACACACACACACCCTTTTCCCTCATCGGGGACGTTAGCGGAACGTTGTGGAGCAGGAGGCTGTTGAGGCAGTAAACACAGGGAGGGCTACATTTAAGATGGCCGCCCATCTGCCACCGTCACCATGCTATGTCTCTATGCTAATGGCTGCAGCAGAATCATTTAAGCGTAGATAATAATAAAAGGGTAAAAGAGGGGGCTTGTTGTGACTTACTACCGTGTGTGTCAGGCCAGGGCGCTAATTTGCTGTCAGACCTCAAATACTGTAGGATTATTGTTTAATTCTCTTTGTTTTTTTTGGCTCATTATTATTGCCCTGATGTCTCCTACCTACTGTACATTGTTTATGATGCTCAGAGGAGACAGCAGAAGGCATAGTAATGCGGTGGGTTTGGCTCACTGAAGGCTGGTGGGAGGAACTATAGGAAGACGGGCTCATTCGAATGGCTGAAATTGAATCTGTTTGATGGGTTTGATACCGTTCCATTTATTCCATTCCAGTCATTACAATGAGTCTGTCCTCCTATAGCTCCTCTCACCAGCCTCCACTGGTTTGGCTGGTAGTATTGTAAAATGAACAGCTTCTACCCCCAAGCCATAAAACTGCTGAACAATTAATCAAATGGCCACCGGATTATTTACATTGATCCCCCACCCCTTTGTTTTTACACTGCTGCTAATCACTGTTTATTATCACTTTACCACTATCTACATGTACAAATTACCTCGACTAACCTGTACCCCTGCACATTGACTCGGTACCGGTACCCAATGTATAGAGCCTCATTATTGTTATTTTGTTGTGTTACTTTTTAAAAAAATTTAATTTTTTTACTTTAGTTAATTTAGTAAATATTTTCTTAACTCTATTTCTTGAACTGCATTGTTGTCTTGAACTGCTTGTAAGTCAGCATTTCACGGTATTCAGCGCATGAGACAAATACAACTTTATTTTATTTAATAGTCATGCAGCAATGCAGGCAGGCAGGCAGGCAGCAATGCAGGCAGGCAGGCAGGCAGGCAGGCAGGCAGGCAGGCAGGGGAATTTGAATGAGGGAGGCAGGATACTTTGCAGGCTGGTTGATGCTCTCTGTCATGTGTTCTCAGGAGCCTGGGGGATGGGAGCTGGGGTGCTGGGTGTGGGCTGGGGTGCTGGGGAATTGAAGCAAGGGTAGCCTATCCCCCCTCCAACACAGGGCCATCAGGGCCAACTCAAGGAGTTGAAGGCCAACTCCAGATGAGAAGAATTGACAGGAGAGTGGTGCCAAATTAGAAATATTGTTCCTCTCTCACTCACTCTCTCTCCCACTCCCCTCCTCTGTCCATTTCTCCCACACTCTCTCACTCTCCATCAGCCTTTACCTTCCTCCATCCCCGTTCTCTCTCCCTCTCTCTTTCTTTCCACCCTCTGTTGAGTGAATACCTGCCAGAAACACATACTGTAACGTGGTCTCCTTGGAATAATTGCAGGAATCTGCCACACACACACACACATACACTAATGGCCTTCTGTTACCTGCGCTCTCGTGGCAGGCGAGACTCTGCGTGTGCCGCGTAGATAATGAGATGTATGCGATGGTGCTTTTGTGTGTTCTGTAATTAATATCAGACATGAGGTGAGAGGTGCGAAGGCTCATATGCTGCCAGCCGCCTGCCGTATCTACTTACATATACCTTGAAACATGTTCAACCTCATCTGACAGATCGCACCGTAAATAGTAACTTTAACGTCAGCACCCCTGTCATTTTCCTAGTCGGTTGTTTGCTCTGATTCTTGTCATGGTCTACGCTATCGGATGTACGGTGTTCTTGGTGCTCTCCATCATTATCCACATTATATATCTCCTCTCTTCCCGTGACTTCCTTGTACCTTCCCCATCTTGGGAATATTCAGACACAGCTGAACACAGCTCTGCCACATTCCCCAGGTATGCCTGAGATATTTCCTCCCTTGCTTTTTCCGGCTGCCTCGCTTCATTCAGCTCCAACCATTAATAAAGTTTATTCTCTTCCTGTATTTTTTCCGCCTAATTCCCACTTTTCCAGCAGGCATGTCCCGGCCTCCTCGCTGTCTCTGCCGTTCCACTTCCTGTGCCTGGCCTGGAAATGAAAACACAAACATTTCAACCTATCGCTAATTGTAGTTACACACATAACATGACAAGTAATGGTGTTAAAGTACAAATCAAACCAAATTGTATTTGTCACATACACATGGTTAGCAGATGTTAATGCGAGTGTAGCGAAATGCTTGTGCTTCTAGTTCCGACACTGCAGTAATAACCAACGAGTAATCTAACCTAACAATTCCACAACTACCTTATACATACAAGTGTAAAGGGATAAAGAATATGTACATAAAGATATATGAAATAGTGATGGTACAGAACGGCATAGGCAAGATGCAGTAGATGGTATCGAGTACAGTATATACATATGAGATGAGTAATGTAGGGTATGTAAACATAAATGTGGCATTGTTTAAAGTGGGTAGTGATACATTTTTTACATCAATTTTCCATTATTAAAGTGGCTGGAGTTGAGTCAGTATGTTGGCAGCAGCCACTCAATGTTAGTGGTGGCTGTTTAACAGTCTGATGGCCTTGAGATAGAAGCTGTTTTTCAGTCTCTCTGTCCCAGCTTTGATGCACCTGTACTGACCTTGCCTTCTGGATGATAGCGGGGAGAACAGGCAGTGGCTCGGGTGGTTGTTGTCCTTGATGATCTTTATGTCCTTCCTGTGACATCGGGTGGTGTATGTGTCCTGGAGGGCAGGTAGTTTGCCTCCGGTGATGCGTTGTGCAGACCTCACTACCCTCTGGAGAGCCTTACGGTTGTGGGTGGAGCAGTTGCCGTACCAGGCGGTGATACAGCCCGACAGGATGCTCTCGATTGTGCATCTATAAAAGTTTGAGTGCTTTTGGTGACAAGCCAAATGTCTTCAGCCTCCTGAGGTTGAAGAGGCGCTGCTGCACCTTCTTCACGATGCTGTCTGTGTGGGTGGACCAATTCAGTTTGTCCGTGATGTGTACGCCGAGGAACTTAAAACTTACTACCCTCTCCACTACTGTCCCATCGATGTGATCAAACGTATAATGTCTTGTTATGGAGGTGATGTGGACGAAAACAGAGGAACGTCTTCTCTGTTGAGAGCGTGAGACAACGGGAAGTGGAATTGCTTTCTGTCTTCAACGAAGTCACACGCCCGATATGCAAATGACCGTTAGGCTTGCTTTTAAACTCAGCGATGTACTTAGCTGCCATGTTAGTCGCTATTTATCACCATGTCTTCCTGGAAGACAGAAAGCAATTCCACTTCCAGTTGTCTCACGCTCTCAACAGAGAAGACGTTCCTCTGTTTTCGTCCACATCACCTCCATAACAAGACATTATACCTTTGATCAAGGAACCACTAATAGCCTATTAAGAAGTAATAATAACAGAAAATATGCAACTTCTGATACACAACCTCAGTCAACTAATTAGGTCCATCTGCTTCCCATCTACAAGATTTGGGTGAAAATGTGTCAGAAGAAGCATTCATAGCCAACGCACCTCCTGCATGTGGTGTCATGTGTAGCTGTAGCCTTGTGGTTCCTCAGGCTCAGTCCCGTCATTATTTTACATTATGCTGTATCCTGGAGGCATTTTCCACGAGATAAAAAAAAAGAAAATATGCCATGCAAGTTGAATATTAGTTTATATTTTAGCAACGTTGAGTCCCTGCATTACAATAGTTTTCCATAATAGGGAATTGTGCTGTAATAATGTAGGCCTATGATGAAGATGATCATGTTAGAATTCCAACATGTAGTATAGTGTACATGGAGAAAAACCCCATAAACAGTCCATGTTAGAAAGTGTTTCTGAGTAGGTTGTACAGCTACAGTATATGCACAAAAACATACACAAACAAATGTGTCATATCCTTTTTATAACTTTGTGATAACAGGTGAGTGATACAGTAGGGGAAAGTAGGGGAAAGCGTAAAGACACCTTATGGTGTGGGAAAATTACCATAACAAGAATAACTGAGGTGATGAGATGATGGATAGTTGAAATACCAGTGAAACGAATAGCAAGAAGGTTACTTCATTAAGACATTAAAATACCCTTTTACCCGGGCATCATCGGCTGCAGTGACAAGATCATACTTGTCACGTTAAGATTAACATTTAAGATTAAGATTACGATCACTGTATTTGTCTTTTGCACACCAGGTTCAGCCGAAATTGGACTTTCGCTTTTAACTCACGTCCTCCAAAGTCCATTTTAAGTCCATGGCCCCTATCATTGAAATAAGTTCAGCTGCATTGCAGTTTCCCTTATCAGACTATGTTTATATATTTCCCCTCAAAACGTCTTCATCAGTTCTTTGTTCTTGTGTTTTTGTTCTGTTTGTGCAGTGTTTTCTAAATGATGCTGTTCTCGGCTATTTTTTGGTCTGTTTTTTATATTTTGTTCCTCTGGAATAGATGTTTACATGATACCAGTTCCTAATGAGACCTGGTAACCAAGGAGACAGTCACAAAACTGTCAGGTTTCGAGTCTTTTCAAAAATCTCATGTGGGGTGTGTTCTCCAACTGTCAAAGAGGCACTTTCAACACGACATCTCCTCTGGCGAATTTTCCGGCGAATTCAGCCAGTTTGTGAACTGTTTTCATCAAAACACACAGTCACTGACTCTCTCTGGAGATTCAAAAACTGCACAAAGAGCAGACTGTTGAATAAATAAAACGACACAAGCAATCAGGTTTGTAATTCTTCTGCTGGGTTGCCATACAGTTCTCATTCCCAGTGGTTCAATGAACTAAAATGCATCAATTGAATGACAGTATTGGATGAACACTTGAAAAAATGGCAATCAGAAATAAATCACATACATTTTCTGTAGAACATCAGTACTTGAGGGAGTTGAAGCAATGTCATCAAATTTATGTTGAAATATTTGAAAGAAACTGGGGTCACATTTCTCTTTCTCTCTGTATTTTCTTTTTTTTTCTTACTTGTCCTTTTATATTGTTTATCCATAAATATAAATATATCCTTCATGTCTCACCTGCACCAGTGTAGCATTGAAGACAGATTGTGCTTAACAGCAGAGTTAACGTTGTGCTTTGATTCATGTCAGACCATCATCAGACAAGCATTGTAAGTGTTGATGCCCTTGAAAGAGGTGTTAAGTGTGACCGACACTGGAGGGTTGAAGGATATCAAAGACATGCTTAGATTAGAGGAGAGTGGATAGGGTCCTCCTCACCAGGGGTTGGAACCAGTTCAGGGAACAAAACCGAGAACAGGAAACCGAGAAAGTGATCTCTAGTGTTCCGAAACAGAACCATTATTTTAAAAGCATTTAATTACCTTATTTTACTCTCCAAGCATTTTTTTTAAGTGCCAACGCAAAGAACTTTTCTCTCAGAAATGTCTTCTTAACTACTGTCTCACTCAGAAATGTCTTCTTAACTACTGTCTCACTCAGAAACGTCTTCTTAACTACTGTCTCACTCAGAAACGTCTTCTGAACTACTGTCTCACTCAGAAATGTCTTCTTAACTACCGTCTCACTCAGAAACGTCTTCTGAACTACTGTCTCACTCAGAAATGTCTTCTTAACTACCGTCTCACTCAGAAACGTCTTCTGAACTACTGTCTCACTCAGAAATGTCTTCTTAACTACTGTCTCACTCAGAAACGTCTTCTGAACTACTGTCTCACTCAGAAACGTCTCCTTAACTACCGTCTCACTCAGAAATGTCTTCTTAACTATAGTTCTAACGTTTCACATTTACAAGCATTTAAACAACTAGCTTGCCTGCTCCATTGCAAGCTGCTCTATCCACACTGATTTGTGGAGTAATTTAATGAGCCAAATGTAAACAACTATGTCGATTTCAAAGGTTAAAAAAGGAACAGAAAGGAACGATATAAACATGTACTTGAAAAACAAAATGTATATGTTGGTCAGAACAGTGGAAATTAAAAATGTACTTGTGAATGAAACAAATGGAAAATAATGTACTCCTCACGCTGTATTTATGTAGTGTA
Organism: Oncorhynchus keta; assembly: GCF_023373465.1. NCBI lineage: Eukaryota > Metazoa > Chordata > Actinopteri > Salmoniformes > Salmonidae > Oncorhynchus > Oncorhynchus keta. Next base: position 61,804,597 of record NC_068448.1, on the reverse strand, counting down.
AAAAGGCATGGATGGTCTGTCTGGAGGACGTATCCAGGATGAAACCGCATCGATTTTTCTCGGAGCTGTCTAACATGCCTGACTGACATGTTTTCTGACATGATTACACCCAACTGGAGGTTGGTTGTAATCGCCCATCTGGTGTTGAGTTGGCATTGCATCATCGGGGGAGGATATGTGTGTGTCTGTGTGTGTGTGTTGTAAGTGAACCTAAGCTAACCCCAGACTCCCTGTCAAATAGCACCCAGCATCTCTCCATTACACGATTACACATGCACGTCATCAAGTAGAACCCATTTTAGATCAGAGAAAAGACACAAACACACACACCTTACACCCACCCCCCAAACACACACATAAACAACCCTCCCCTACCCACCCAAACCGCACATACACGCAAGCACACACACACACACACACACACACACACACACACACACACACACACACACACACACACACACACACACACACACACACACACACACACACACACACACACACACACACCAACACCCCAAACACACACATAAACACCCCTCCCACACCCACCCACCCAACCTGCAGACACACACACACACACCCACACACAAGAATTTTCCAATAACAATACCCTCCCATTCAAATAATTGTATAATGTTTCCTACTTTGTTTTCTCCATCCTTCCTGTCCTCCTTTTCCATTCACACATACGGTGCAGTGAACAGCGGGAGACACCCCTTCTACTCCAACAGAGCCAGCTGTCAATCACACAACACATGACGGCATCCCGATGAGTGACAGCTGAGGCAGATGCACATTTCACTGAGGTGAGTAGGGACGACACAGCAGCGTGTGTGTGTGTGTGTGTGTGTGTGTGTGTGTGTGTGTGTGTGTGTGTGTGTGTGTGTGTGTGTGTGTGTGTGTGTGTGTGTGTGTGTGCGTGCGTGCGTGTGTGTGTGTGTGTGTTTGTCTGTGTGTGTATTTGGCCCATGGTGACCTGTTTACAAGGGTCAAGAAGGGACAGTGAGGGAGAGGGAGGGGGGCGAGACAGTGTCTGGCTGCAGGGTGAGGGCCAAAGGGCAGGTGAGAGGTGAGTCATCGGAGCGAGGAGCGAGATGGGGTAATGGGTGAGTCAACCTTATGCCCACAGCCCCTATTCCTTCTATCTTAGCCCACAAAAGAACACATGCACACACACACATAAACACACCCATACACACACATACTCAGAAACATTCACACACACATAAACACATCCATCCTAACTCAAGAGCTGTCCGATCGCATTATATACAGTCATGTCACTTTATGGTTTTTGTCCTGAACATTTAAGAGTAGCAAGAAGAATTAGCCCATAGAGACAACTAAACAAGAAAATGTAGTATTTTCACATTGACTGACTTTCAGAGTTCAATCAGTCTTGTCAGGGAAATGATATACCCCAGTTTTGGGATTTCATGAAGATTTCAAATGAGTGTTTTGTCATATCTCTCTCTCTCTCTCTCTCTCTCTCTCTCTCTCTCTCTCTCTCTCTCTCTCTCTCTCTCTCTCTCTCTCTCTCTCTCTCTCTCTCTCTCTCTCTCTCTCTCTCTCTCTCTCTCTCTCTCTCTCTCTCTCTCTCTCTCTCTCTCGTTAGTTAACTGAATAATCACCTGGCATTCAACAGAAGTGAAAATGTCAAAGTCATATGACGTTATCTTCCCTAGAATTACTTATCCCCACCTCGTCGTCGTCTCTCCCCAGTCACTCAGTCTGTGTGTGTGGTGTGTGTGTGTGGTGTGTGTGTGTGTGGTGTGTGTGGTGTGTGTGTGTGTGTGACAAGGTCCTGCTTTGTGTTTTATCATAAAAACTACTGCAGATTAATGAGAGATTCACGATGAATAAGTATCTATTATTCCACAGTCAGAGCGGCTTTGAAATTCTAAATGATATATGAAGTGCAGAGGGGTTTTGTTTGGGATTTGTTTACGCTGTTTGGAGGCCAGTTAACAGGAACTGAATTGTAGTGTTTTTGAAGTTCTGAAATATGTATGTTTTTGTACAGTAGTATTGCTGCCACAATGTTTTATCAATGATAAACATACTTTTAGTATTACAATCATTTTCAATACCTACCCACTGGGCAAAAACTGGTTGACGTTGTTTCCACATTACTTCAACCCAGTGAGTAGTGAATATTTTTGTTCTAGACATGAAAATATATATATTTTTTTAATGAAAGTGATCAATTTGAAGTTTATTTGGTTTGAATTTAGTGACATATAAATCTGCATCATTAACTTTATACATGCGTTTGTGTTTTGTGACATTGAAAGATGCAAATCTATTTAGAGACAATATAGCTGTCATTTATAAACTACCCTCAGACTGTCAAAATGTCCTCTAAACTCTGAGGTTCACGGAAGATGCCAAGTCATACACCCATTCCACCCCCACACTCAGTTGCCCCTGGGACTATAAGGCATATTTATGTGCACTCTGGCCCTATAAGTGCCCTGATCATTTCCTGTGTCAAAGCAAATCCACCAAGGCCACCTCCCTTTAATTAAAAAAACAAGCTTTGGCCTGCTCTATATCCCCCCAGTATTCAGCGTACATCTTAATGAGATGCATGGACCTTTTTCTGTAGCAAAGGAGGGGGCTTGAATTTAAAATTGCAGTATAATTACAACAAACCTTAGTACTGACAGAAAATCAGTAGGCAGTTCTCCAGGTGAGGAGCTAGGCCGCATGGTAGTGTCGATGGAGAGAACCCTTATGGAAAAAACACATGATTTTAGATGTGGAAAATCACATGACTTCCATTAGTTTTGCATATACAGTTGAAGTCGTTAGTTTACATACACTTAGGTTGGAGTCATTAAAACTTGTTTTTCAAACACTCCATACATTTCTTGTTAAAAAAACTATAGTTTTGGCAAGCCGGTGAGGACATCTACTTTGTGCATGACACAAGTCATTTTTCCAACAATTGTTTACAGACAGCTTATTTCACTTATAATTCACTGTATCACAATTCCAGTGGATCAGAAGTTTACATTCACTAAGTTGACTGTGCCTTTAAACAGCTTGGAAAATTTCAGAAAATGTAATGGCTCTAACAGCTTCTGATAGGCTAATTGGCATAATTTGAGTCAATTGGAGGTGTATTTCAAGGACTACCTTCAAACTCAGTGCCTCTTTGCTTGACATCATGGGAAAAAACGAAAGAAATCAGCCAAGACCTCAGAAAATAATTGTAGATCTCCACAAGTCTGGTTCATCCTTGGGAGCAATTTCCAAATGCCTGAGGGTACCACGTTCATCTGTACAAACAATCTGTTCCTCCTGACAGAGCTGATATAAATGAGTCAGGTCTGTATTCCTCCTTGCTCGCAGACGCTTTTTCAGTTCTGCCCACAAATTTTCTATAGGTCTGAGGTCAGGGCTTTGTGATGGCCACCTCAATACCTTGACTTTGTTGTCCTTAAGCCATTTTGCCACAACTTTGGAAGTATGTTTGTTGTCATTGTCATTTGGAAGACCCATTTGTGACCAAGCTTTAACTTCCTGATGTCTTGAGATGTTGCTTCAATATATCCACATAATTTTCCTTCCTCATGATGCCATCTATTTTGTGAAGTGCACCAGTCCCTCCTGGAGCAAGGCACCCCCACAACATGATGCTGCCACCTTTGTGCTTCACGGTTGGGATGGTGTTCTTCGGCTTGGAAGGCTCCCCCTTTTTCCTCCAAACATAATGATGGTCATTATGGCCAAACAGTTCTATTTTTGTTTCATCAGACCAGAGAACATTTCTCCAAAGGTTACGATCTTTGTCCCCATGTGTGCATTTGCAAACCGTAGTCTGGCTTTTTTATGGCGGTTTTGGAGCAGTGACTTCTTCCTTGCTGAGCTGCCTTTCAGGTTATGTCGATATAGGACTCATTTTACTTTGGATATAGCATCTGTTGTGCCTGTTTCCTCCAGCATCTTCACAAGGTCCTTTGCTGCTGTTCTGGGATTGATTTGCACTTTTCGCACCAAAGAACGTTCATCTCTAGGAGACAGAACGCGTCTCCTTCCTGAGCGGTATGATGGCTGTGTGGTCCCATGGTGTTTATACTTGCGTACTTTTGTTTGTACAGATGAATGTGGTACCTCAGGCATTTGGAAATTGCTCCCAAGGATGAACCAGACTGAGGCCTTGGCTGATTTCTTATGATTTTCCTATGATTTCAAGCAAAGAGGCACTGAGTTTGAAGGTAGGCTTTGAAATACATCCACAGGCAGCCCCCCAATTCACTCAAATGATGTCAATTAGCCTATCAGAAGCTTCTAAAGCCATGACATAATTTTCTGTCATTTTCCAAGCTGTTTAGAGGCACAGTCAACTTAGTGTATGTAAAATTCTGACCCACTGGAATTGTGATAGAGTGAATTATAAGTGAAATAATCTGTCTGTAAACAATTGTTGAAAACAATTACTTGTGTCATGCACACTGTAACGGCGTTCTTCGTTTGTGGAAAGAGAGTCGGACCGAAATGCAGCGTAGTTGTTACTCATGTTCTTTAATGAAGAGAATGATGATACATGAAATAACGAAACAAATACAAAAACAACAAACGGAACGTGAAACCTAAATACAGCCTATCTGGTGAAACTACACAGAGACAGGAACAATCACCCACGAAATACACAGCGAAACCAGGCTACCTAAATACGGTTCCCAATCAGAGACAACGAGAATCACCTGTCTCTGATTGAGAACCGCCTCAGGCAGCCAAGCCTATACAACACCCCTAATCAGCCGCGATCCCAAATACTACAAACCCCAATACGAAAATACAATAACATAAACCCATGTCACACCCTGGCCTGACCAAATATATAACGAAAACACAAAATACAATGACCAAGGCGTGACACACACAGTAGAGGCCCTAACCGACTTGCCAAAACTATAGTTTGTTAACAAGAAATGTGTGGTGTGGTTTAAAAAAAGTTTTAATGACTCCAACCTAAGTGTATGTAAACTTCCAACTTCAACTGCATATATATATATATATTTTAATTATCACTTCACATGTGGATTTTCACAAGTGATCACGTCACATTTCACATCTGAAATCATGTGAAACCATGTGGTTTTGATTAAAAATGTTACATTGATCCATGCAAAGAAAAACTAGTCTTTAGGATGTCCCCAGAACATCACAAAATAGTTGCAGTGTTTTCAACTTACAGAGCATATTTGACACACATGATTACATTGTGTATGTATATTTATTCAGTACTTTTATTCAATGTCCTGAGATTTGAACTGCATTTCAATGTACTTGCTACGCCACCATGTCCGTGTCAATGACTGATTTCACCCATATTCCTCTCAGCTTTGTAAAATACACTCAAGACAAACTGTTATACTCATCATAGTTATTCAGGAGTAACATTAAAACTGAATAATATTCCCCACCAACATTAGACAACTATACAGAAAACCCTCAAATTGCAGAAATAAGTAAATGAAATCAATGATGAGAGATTAGTCAGATTAACTGATAACTAAAATAGAAGTGCAGATGTCACTCTTTTGCTAAGTGCAGTGACGTATTACAGGCAATGAATGTGTAGCAGACCTCTGAGCATGCTTCAGACTTTGTGGCGCAGCAGAAAGATCAAAGTACCCCAAATCTAGAGATTGTGAGTACAAAACCCAGGTGCGGGCATGTTGAAAAGTCAGTACTAAGAGATCATGTCAAATGTAATGATGTCGTCATTGTTTAAAGATTTGTACACTATCTTACCGTAAAACCCCAATACCATTTCATTACTTTCCTTGCATTAAAAATGAATAGTGAACTTGCATTTCCAAAAACTAAAGAGATTAGATGTAAGTTCTGTTGTTCACATGTGAGACCACGTGTCCACATGTATTCAGTATAGAGTTCACATGTTAACCACACCATTTCACATGTGAGACCACGTGTTCACATGTATTCAGTATAGAGTTCACATGTTAACCACACCATTTCACATGTGAGACCACGTGTTCACATGTATTCAGTATAGAGTTCACATGTTAACCACACCATTTCACATGAGACCACGTGTTCACATGTATTCAGTATAGAGTTCACATGTTAACCACACCATTTCACATGAGACCACGTGTTCACATGTATTCAGTATAGAGTTCACATGTTAACCACACCATTTCACATGAGACCACGTGTTCACATGTATTCAGTATAGAGTTCACATGTTATCCACACCATTTCACATGAGACCACGTGTTCACATGTATTCAGTATAGAGTTCACATGTTAACCACACCATTTCACATGAGACCACGTGTTCACATGTATTCAGTATAGAGTTCACATGTTATCCACACCATTTCACATGAGACCACGTGTTCACATGTATTCAGTATAGAGTTCACATGTTAACCACACCATTTCACATGAGACCACGTGTTCACATGTATTCAGTATAGAGTTCATTATCAGTACATGTATTCAGTATAGAGTCACATGTTAACCACACCATTTCACATGAGACCACGTGTTCACATGTATTCAGTATAGAGTTCACATGTTAACCACACCATTTCACATGAGACCACGTGTTCACATGTATTCAGTATAGAGTTCACATGTTAACCACACCATTTCACATGAGACCACGTGTTCACATGTATTCAGTATAGAGTTCACATGTTAACCACACCATTTCACATGTGAGACCACGTGTTCACATGTATTCAGTATAGAGTTCACATGTTAACCACACCATTTCACATGTGAGACCACGTGTTCACATGTATTCAGTATAGAGTTCACATGTTAACCACACCATTTCACATGTGAGACCACGTGTTCACATGTATTCAGTATAGAGTTCACATGTTAACCACACCATTTCACATGTGAGACCACGTGTTCACATGTATTCAGTATAGAGTTCACATGTTAACCACACCATTTCACATGTGAGACCACGTGTTCACATGTATTCAGTATAGAGTTCACATGTTAACCACACCATTTCACATGTGAGACCACGTGTTCACATGTATTCAGTATAGAGTTCACATGTTAACCACACCATTTCACATGTGAGACCACGTGTTCACATGTATTCAGTATAGAGTTCACATGTTAACCACACCATTTCACATGAGACCACGTGTTCACATGTATTCAGTATAGAGTTCACATGTTAACCACACCATTTCACATGAGACCACGTGTTCACATGTATTCAGTATAGAGTTCACATGTTATCCACACCATTTCACATGAGACCACGTGTTCACATGTATTCAGTATAGAGTTCACATGTTAACCACACCATTTCACATGTGAGACCACGTGTTCACATGTATTCAGTATAGAGTTCACATGTTATCCACACCATTTCACATGTGAGACCACGTGTTCACATGTATTCAGTATAGAGTTCACATGTTAACCACACCATTTCACATGTGAGACCACGTGTTCACATGTATTCAGTATAGAGTTCACATGTTATCCACACCATTTCACATGAGACCACGTGTTCACATGTATTCAGTATAGAGTTCACATGTTAACCACACCATTTCACATGTGAGACCACGTGTTCACATGTATTCAGTATAGAGTTCACATGTTAACCACACCATTTCACATGTGAGACCACGTGTTCACATGTATTCAGTATAGAGTTCACATGTTAACCACACCATTTCACATGTGAGACCACGTGTTCACATGTATTCAGTATAGAGTTCACATGTTATCCACACCATTTCACATGTGAGGAGAATAACATGTTTACACCTCACATGTGAATTGCATTTATAAATGTATTATAATCACTTATATTATGGCCATTTTAATGTAATTTAACATTTCATATGAGCTGTACCGTGATGTGTTCCCTTCCGACCAATAACAAATAATCTACTATAAACACAGAGACACGTTAAAAGTACCTTTTCTTAGCTCCTCCTCATGGCTGATTTAATGATCTTGGTCATGCAACAGAGTGTGTATTCCTCCATTAATATTTACCATAATGTTTCCCAACAAGGTGACAACAGGTGGTGTTCTTCTCCGTTCCAGCAGTCCCTGTCCTTGGTCAGAAGCCACTGAGGTGAAAGAGAGAAGACAGTGAGGGAGTTACGCTCGCGTCTCTCTCCTGGCTATGCCCCAGGCACTCTGATTGCTAGATGTAGCATGTGGCAAACCTACCACAGAGGGCAGGCAGGACCTGGTGACGAGGTGTGTGTGTGTGTGTGTGTGTGTGTGTGTGTGTGTGTGTGTGTGTGTGTGTGTGTGTGTGTGTGTGTGTGTGTGTGTGTGTGTGTGTGTGTGTGTGTGTGTGTGTGTGTGTGTGTGTGTGTGTGTGTGTGTGTGTGTGTGCGCACGCGTGTGCGCGTGTGTGTCTGTGTGTGCTGTCCCATGCTTGCATCATGTAATAAATTATGGACTAACTAAGGTTTATATTTTTGGTTTAAAGACAAAACATTTTTGTCAGTCCTCCTCTTTATTTGACATGATTGGAGCAATCATTTCACTACTTCAAAGTGATGGGACCGGCTAGATAATGCATGCCACATCAGGGGGGAGTAATTGCCAGTTACCGAGGCCTACAAAGTGTATACTGTACAACTACCAATTGCTAATTTTTCCCTGCAACAACCCATATTGTTGTTGTGCATTTTACTTCCCTCTTTCTGCCAAGGTGAGCCTCAATGGCGCTGGTCTAGCATTTGTAAAGCTGTTGCTAGGAGCGATCAACAGAAATGTCAGACGACTCAGCAAGCGATGAAATTTGACATATGGCATCAAAGCGTCATTAGGATGGCTCCTGCTGCAGACCAGGAAGTCTCTTTCAAGAGGGGGCTGAGGGCTATTGAGGGATGAGGAAGGGCAGGAGATGGTTTGAGAGACACGGTCCCGTTTGTTATTGTCTGTGTAGTGATTCTCTGGGGCCTTGCCCTGTCTAACAGAGAGAGGGGATGGTCTCTGTGTAGTGATTCTCTGGGGCCAGGCCCTGTATAACAGAGAGAGGAGATGGTCTCTGTGTAGTGATTCTCAGGGGCCAGGTCCTGTCTAACAGAGAGAGGGGATGGCCTCTGTGTAGTGATTCTCTGGGGCCTTGCCCTGTCTAACAGAGAGAGGGGATGGTCTCTGTGTAGTGATTCTCTGGGGCCAGGTCCTGTATAACAGAGAGATGGGATGGCCTCTGTGTAGTGATTCTCTGGGGCCTTGCCCTGTCTAACAGAGAGAGGGGATGGTCTCTGTGTAATGATTCTCTGGGGCCAGGTCCTGTATAACAGAGAGAGGGGATGGTCTGTGTGTAGTGATTCTCTGGGGCAAGGTCCTGTCTAACAGAGAGAGGGGATGGTCTCTGTGTAGTGATTCTCTGGGGCCAGGTCCTTCTCTGGGGCCAGGTCCTGATCTCTACAATATGAGGATGGTATTCTTTACTAATGTGTGCCAAACATCTCGGCTGTAAGTGATTATAATTACTTTAAATGTGTTTACAATTAACTTACCTCAGATAATAAAAGCAGAGATGACAGATGGGTTTGAGCAAGCATCTATTTCCCCTCTAGGATTTTAACAAGCTGACACATTTTATAGACAAGATCAGAAGATCCTCCATCATATTGTCACTGAAACATGCCAGTTCCTCCACATTATCAAAAGGAAACTGCCGACCTGGACCTGTGCTCAGTTCTATAGTTACTTATCCCCTGGACTGTCTCTGGGTCATTTGATAGGTGTATTTCTGGATGACGTAGTGGCCCTCTCATCGGAGTTAACAGCATTACTGGGCAGTGTGACCACCCTCCTCAGAGTGTTCAGGGGGACAGGGTGTTATCACTGGATGATTTCCCCCTAATGAGGATCTACATCACAGATAACCACACACAAGCAGCGAGGAGCTCAGATAGCACCGTAAGTTGATTGTTGCCTGCCCCACAGAAACATGTAACACGTGCACACACACAGATGCACGCACACGCACACACACACACATCTTTATCGAAAGTTTTTTCCCTCTTTGATAATATTCATGCACAAGCACACACAAACTAACAGAAATCACACACACACGAGCAGTTCATTGGTGGAGACTGAGTCATGAACATTGCTTGGGGTTTGATGAATGGTTGTTTTCCCCTTCCTAAGCATTGCAGCATTGCAGTTTTAATATGCATGTTCCACAACGCCACTCTCTCTCTCTCCTTCGTTCTCTCCTTCCCTTCTCCCCTTCTCTCTCTCCTTCTCTCCCTTCACCTCATTGTGAGGAATCTCTTCTTCTTTATTAAAAACCATTAATTATACCAGACACATAGTAATGTCTGGGAATGTTTTCAGAGGAACAAAATGAGAATAACTTCCACTATAAAGGTAAAAACACATTATTTTCAACAGCAACATTTTTGAACAACTTATTCCAAATTGTCCCAATCCAAGCCCATAATACTCATAACGTGAATTATTACGGATGAATATATTCACAGAGGGATTATACACTGACCTATATTTGATGTTTTGAACCTTACTGAACTGCTCCCGAGTGGCGCAGCGGTCTAATGCACTGCATCTCAGTGCTAGAGGCTTCACTACAGACCCTGGTTTGATTCCACGCTGTATCACAACCGGCCGTGATTGGAAATCCCATAAGGCGGTGCACAATTTGCCCAGTGTCGTCTGGGTCAGGGTTTGGCTGAGGTAGGCCGTCATTGTAAATAAGAATTTGTTCTTAACTGACTTGCCTAGTTCAATTAAGGTTCAATAAAAAGAGAAAAAAGAATGCGAGCTAGCGAAGTTATCTTAAGGTCTCCATTTAAAGGGCAAGAAGTGAGTGAAATTGAAATGTTGAGCCTGAGCTCGTGCCCCATATCTCAAGCACCACTTTATGGACAGAGGAATCACACTTTTGTACTAACAATTCTTTAGTCTGGAGTTTATATATTATTATTATTAAAAAATACAGCAGTTCTGTTTGAAATAAGTGAAAGTTAAATGCCAGATTATCACTGATAGATTTCAGTATATACAAAAACTACTATGAATTCTGGGGCAAAGAGATAAAGCGCAATTCCGTTTTAAAGCCTCTGAATGGAACAGGATCCCTACTATTTCAACACAAAATGCATTTTCTAAATGGTAACAATATTTCCTGATTTGTCCAGTAGGACCTCTACAGCTGGACAATTCAACACTTCCATCATTCTCTCCTCAGAGGCTGATTCAGACCTGGGTCACTAAGTGGGTAATCAATTACCTCTCTGGCCAATCAATTATGCTAAATTGATCAATTACCAGGTAGAATGGAAAACCAATGGTACTTCAGCCCTCAAGCCCTGGTAATTTTGTTCTAGTCGAGAGATTAAACTGTGACTACCTCACTGAATGACCCATTACGTCTGAGTAAAATGAAGGTTAATATTTTTCAGCAACAGAAACACTTATGTAGTTCTGAGTCATTTGTAGCAGTCCATTTTCTCCATCCAACACATAACATATCTTTTGTCAAATCAATGATGTGTATGTGTGGGATTGGTGAGTTGGGATTTGACAATGTCAAGTGTTTTATTGATCCAACAGAACTCACAGTATAGTGATGTTTTCTCTTAAAGAGTGATCCATCCTGGTTAAATAGAATTAATGAACTAAGAAGGAGAGAGATGGGAGAGAGAGAGAGACAGAGAGGGGGAGAGGGGGGGAGAGTGAGAGTGGGGGAGGCAGAGGGCGAAGCAGAGACATTTTTGCACTTTTCATATTGTGATCATTTCTCAAAGATAGGACGAGTATCTTTTCCTCATCCCTTCTTCCTTCATTTCCCCATCCATGTCTCAGACACATCAGATGAATCTACCCTAAAAAACACAGGCTGAAGCCCTCCTCTCTCGACACACACACACACCCCTACCCCCCTCCACACACACACACACACACACACACACACACACACACACACACACACACACACACACACACACACACACACACACACACACACACACACACACACACACACACACACACACCTTCCTTCCTTATCAATTCACTACCAGAGGATTTGATGGGCTGCGTTCCCTACCCTCCTATTATGGTAGCTCCACAGTGTATTCACAGAAGGGGATTGAGAGGAGGGAATCTGCTCTCTGCATCATTGAGGACATTCATATAGAGGGCCTCCAGAGGAAAATGAGATGGATCATTTTTTTTGGTGTCCTAGGAGCCACTTCACCGTAATACATTTCCACCCAATTTTACCTTCTGTTGATGTTTTGGCTTGGATTGGGAGACTATTGGCAGAGAAGGTCCCGGTCTATATTGAAGGCTGGTGTCTGGAGATAAAGTCAGGACAAACAGAGAGGTTATAGAATGAAAAGATCCTTTTGATTGTGGCTCCTTGAGTTTGGATGCAGTTTGAAGGCCCAAGATTTCTTAGCCTGGGAATAGGGACATTATGCATGAAACTTGGAATAAGTTGGTTGTTTGTGAACCAAAAGAGCATTGTGTCGAAAGACAATTGTTTGTGTAGAAAGTATTATTTTTCTACATTAGAACCAGGATAAATGGTCCTAAACATTTCTCCACAGTAAAGCTAAACCAATCTCATTCCATACCCAGTGTTCTCAACCCAATCAGGTCTGTGATGCCTATCAAATAAATGTGTATTAATGGTTATTTGTCACATGCTTCGTAAACAAAAGACGAGCAGTGAAATGCTTACTTTTGGGCAATTCCCAACAATGCAGAGAGAAAGATAATAGAGAAACAAGAGAAAAGTAAAACATGCATCGGTACTGCTTGTCATGCGGTAGCAGAGAAAACAGTCTATGACTTTGGGGGCTGGTGTCTTAAAAAATAAATAAAAAGGGCCTTCCTCTGACACCGCGTGGTATAGAGGTCCTGGATGGCAGGGAGCTTGGCCCCAGTGATGTACTGGGTCGTACGCACTACCCTCTGTAGCGCCTTGCTGTCGGATGCCAAGCAGTTACAATACCAAGCGGTGATGCAGCCAGTCAAGATGCTCTCAATGGTGCAGCTGTATAACTTTTTGAGGATATGAGGGCCCATGCTAAATCTTACCGGAGGGGACTAAGCACACACCCCTGGCCCTGAGGGGGCCCCGTGTTAAGGGTCAGTCTAGCAGATGTGTTGCCTACCCTCACCACCTGGGGGAGGCCCGTCAGGAAGTCCAGGATCCAGTTGCAGAGGGAGGTGTTCAGTCCCAGGGTCCGTAGCTTGGTGATGAGCTTGGAGGGCACTATAGTGTTGAACGCTGGGCTGTAGTCTATGAACAGCATTCTCACGTAGGTGTTCCTTTTGTCCAGGTGGGAAAAGGGAGTGTGGAGTGCAATAGAGATTGCATCATCTGTGGATCTGTTGGGGCGGTATGCGAATTGGAGTGGATACAGGGTGTCCGGAATGATGGTGTTGATGTGCGACGCTTTTCAAAGCATTTCATGGCTACAGATGTGAGTGCTCCATTACGCGGCAATAGTCATTTAGGCAGGTTACCTTGGTGTTCTTGGGCACAGGGAATATGGGGGTCTGCTTGAAACATGTAGGTACTACAGACTGTGTCAGGGAGAGTTTGAAAATGTCAGGGAAGACACTTTCCAGCTGATTGTAGGACACTAACATGATTACAGGAAGTTTTAACATGATAACTGCCTCAAGGAATCTAGTCACTTTTGCCAAAATCAAGCTGTGAAGGGTTGTTTAAAATCAAACCAGACACAGCAGAGGTTATCTGACAAATTGTGAGATATAGAAATAAGCAATACCAAATCTGAATCAGGGTTCTTCAAGTGCTGTTGTCATGAAGCATGGTCCCTTGGAGACCCATCAGTTGTCCATAATGTGTTTCAGTATTAAGAGGATGTGATGATCCTTTATTGAAATCTGGCTCTCAATCTGGGAAAATAATAATTTAGTTTTTCTTTTGAGTTATTCCTAGAAAACAACAGTTAAAGTGTGATTCAAATATGTCGCTTAACGGACCAACTGAAATCCCAGGGGTGGACAATTTGGCAGATCTTAGCTGACAGTAGGGCGCTGCCTCGTGTCAGTTTGTCCCCAGTCGTGTGTTCTTCAACTGACCTCATGTCCACTTGTGCATGCAGCCATTTCAAAGAAATATGTCTTCAAAAAGTAGCTGTTGGGAAGGACAAGAAAAAGAAGAGAGAGAGGATTGGACACACATACACTCCCTTTCTCATTCGCATTCTCTCTCTCTCTCGCTCTCTCTCTCTCACACACACACACACACACATACACACACACACACACACACACACACACCCTGAGAGAAAGAGAGGTCCCAGCAGACTGTGATGAAGACAAAGGAGAAGGAGAGAACTGGAAGCCAAATCTGCCCTCAGGGCACAATAACTCACCGCTTAGCTTCCACAGGAAGTCACCAGATTAGGTCTGAATCACATTTCTCCCCCTCCCTATCCGCCCGCCATCTTTCCCAGCCATGATTAGCATGATGCCTGGGCGCCTAAAAACCCACTGCCGTCCTTATCCCCCATACTGGCGTAGGAGAGGCACTGGCAATCTAGAGGGAGTGGGAGAGAAAGAAAGAAATAAACTGTAAAAGAGAGAGAGAGAGAGAGATCGAGGGAGACTCCAGAAAAAAAACAATAGAATGAAAGAAGGAGTTCTTAATGGTAGGGCCACTTTGTCTGAGTGATTGAATGTAAAAGTAGAACATTGTTTTTGTATTTCAGAGAACAGAAGCCAAAAGTGGTCTTGTTCATAGGTGAACCGTTTCTCCACTTTGCCTCCTACATGAACATGACATGTCCATCAAATCCAAATCATACATGCCAATCAAATCGGTGTTCTATCTTAAGACATTTTGAAAAGTACCCGGTTGATTGATTGGTAAAGATTCCGAGAGGGGATTTGTTAAAGGACAGAATACATTGAGAATGAAGGGTGATTGGAATCAGTAGAGAGGATTAGTATAGGTCAGGGCGGAGGGAGTGTCACTGCCCCCTGTTAACGTACTGTTAAGCATTTTGGAATGGAAAGGTGCCTCTTTCCTCTGGATTTTGTCCATCCATAGCAATGTCATAGAACTGTTCCTGTATCTTTACAAACCATGTCATTTCAGAGGTATATACAGTGCATTTGGAAAGTATTCAGACCCCTTTACTTTATACATTTTGTTACATTAAAGCCTTATTCTAAAATGGATTAACTAAAAACAATACCTCAATCTACACAAAATACTCCATAATGACAAAGCGAAAACAGGTTTTAACATTTTTTTTCTCGCATTTATTAAAAATAAAAAACAGATACCTTATTTACATAAGTATTCAGACCCTTTGCTATGAGACTTGAAATTGAGCTCCGATGCATCCTGTTTCCATTGATCATCATTGAGATGTTTCTACAACTTGATTGGAGTCCACCTGTGGTAAATTCAATTGATAGGACATGATTTGGAAAGGCACACCTGTCTATATAAGGTCCCACAGTTGACAGTGCATGTCAGAGCCAAAACCAAGCCATGAGGTCGAAGCAATTGGCCGTAGACCTCCGAGACAGGATTGTGTCGAGGCACAGATCTGAGGAAACCAACGAATTCTGCAGCATTAAAGGTCCCCAAGAACATAGTGGCCTCAATAATTCTTAAATGGAAGAAGTTTGGAATCACCAAGACTCTTCCTAGAGCTGGCAGCCTGGCCAAACTGAGCAATCGGGGGAGAAGGCCCATGGTTAGGGAGGTGACCAAGAACCCGATGGTCACTCTGACAGAGCTTTGGAGTTCCTCTGTGGAGATTTGAGAACATTCCAGAAAGACAACCATCTCTGCAGCACTCCACTAATCTGACCTTTACTGATGAGTGGCCAGACAGAAGCCACTCCTCAGTAAAAGGCTCATGAAAGCCCACATGGGGTTTTCCAAAAGGCACCTAAATACTCTCAGACCAGGAGAAACATGATTCTCAAGTCTGATGAAACCAAGATTGAACTCTTTAGCCTGAATGCCAAGCATCATGTCTGAAGGAGACCTGGCACCAGCCCAACGGTGGAGGATGGTGGTAGCAGCATCATGCTGTGGGGATGTTTTTCAGAGGCAGGGACTTAGAGACTAGTCATGATCAAGGGAGAGATGTACGGAGCAAAGTACAGATGAAAACCTGCTCCATAGTGCTCAGGACCTCAGACTGGGGCAAAGGTTTACATTTGAAGAGGACAACGACCCTAAACACACAGCCAAGACAACACAGGAGTGGCTTCGGGACAAGTCTCTGAATGTCCTTGAGTGGCCCAGCCAGAGCTCGGACTTGAACCCAATCGAACATCACTGGAGAGACCTGAAAACAGCTGTAAAGCGACGCTACCCATCCAACCTGACAGAGCTTGAGAGGATCTGCAGATAAGAATAGGAGAAACTCCCCAAATACAGGTGTGCCAAGCTGGTTGTGTCTTACCTGTAATTGCTGCCAAAGGTGCTTCAAGAAAATACAGAGTAAAGGGTCTGAATACTTATGTAAATGTGTCCCCCAAAGGTTAGCTCTCTAGCCCTCGCTATCTCCTACTTGCTATTCGGCCTGCTAACGGCTAGCTTGTCTAGCCCGGGCCTACGAACTGTTAGCTTGTTAGCACAGGCCTGCTAACCATCTGACTCACCTCATCCCAAACACTTCTGAACCCATTTACTTTCTCTCTCTTTGATTTTTATTTGTTTATACCTTCCGGAAACCTGCCTCACCCACTGTGATACGGATTCGCTATCACTTTTAATTTTGATTTATTTTTATGACACACTCAAGAACCTCCAGACGCTAACCAGCTAACTAGCTACAAGCTATTTAGTCATTGTTAGTTTAAAAAAAAAAAAAAAAAAAAAAATATATATATATATAAAAAAAAACCTGGATAACACTCGCCAGCCCAGCTTCCCTGCCCATCCACCGCTGCCCCCTGGACACTGATTTCTTGGCTACATAGCTGACGCACGCTGGACTGTCCATTAATCACGGTACCCCATTCTGCTTGTTTGTTTATCTGTCGGCCCAGTTGCCTAGTCAACGCCATTTTACCTGCTGTTTGTTGTGCTAGCTGATTAGCCTCGCCTACTGTTTTTAGCTAGCTTTCCCAATTCAACACCTGTGATTACTGTATGCCTCGCTGTATGTCTCTCCCAAATGTCAATATGCCTTGTATACTGTTGTTCAGGTTAGTTATCATTGTTTTAGTTCACAATGGAGCCCCTAGATCCACTCTGCATACCCCTGTTACCTCCTTTGTCCCACCCCCACACATGCGGTGACCTCACCCATTACAACCAGCATGTCCAGAGATACAACCTCTCTCATCATCACCCAGTGCCTGGGCTTACCTCCGCTGTACCCGCACCCCACCATACCCCTGTCTGCGCATTATGCCCTGAATATATTCTACCATGCCCAGAAACCTGCTCCTCTTATCCTCTGCCCCCAACGCTCTAGGCGACCAGTTTTGATAGCCTTTAGCCGCACCCTCATACTACTCCTTCTCTGTTCCGCGGGTGATGTGGAGGTAAACCCAGGCCCTGCATGCCCCCAGGTACCCTCATTTGTTGACTTCTGTGATCGAAAAGTCTTGGTTTTATGCATGTCAACATCAGAAGCCTCCTCCCTAAGTTTGTTTTACTCACTGCTTTAGCACACTCTGCTAACCCTGATGTCCTTGCCGTGTCTGAATCCTGGCTCAGGAAGGCCACCAAAAATTCAGAGATTTCCATACCCAACTATAACATCTTCCGTCAAGATAGAACTGCCAAAGGGGGCGGAGTCGCAGTCTACTGCAGAGATAGCCTGCAAAGTAATGTCATACTTTCCAGGTCCATACCCAAACAGTTTGAACTACTAATTTTGAAAATTACTCTCTCCAGAAACAAGTCTATCACTGTTGCCGCCTGCTACCGACCCCCGTCAGCTCCCAGCTGCGCCCTGGACACCATTTGTGAATTGATCGCCCCTCATCTAGCTTCAGAGTTTGTTCTGTTAGGTGACCTAAACTGGGATATGCTTAACACCCCGGCAGTCCTACAATCTAAGCTAGATGCCCTCAATCTCACTCAAATCATCAAGGAACCCACCAGGTACAACCCTAACTCTGTAAACAAGGGCACCCTCATAGACGTCATCCTGACCAACTGGCCCTCCAAATATACCTCCGCTGTCTTCAACCAGGATCTCAGCGATCACTGCCTCATCGCCTGTATCCGCCACGGAGCCGCAGTCAAACGACCACCCCTCATCACTGTCAAACGCTCCCTAAAACACTTCTGTGAGCAGGCCTTTCTAATCGACCTGGCCCGTGTATCCTGGAAGGACATTGACCTCATCCCGTCAGTTGAGGATGCCTGGTCATTCTTTAAAAGTAACTTCCTCACCATTTTAGATAAGCATGCTCCGTTCAAAAAATGCAGAACCAAGAACAGATACAGCCCTTGGTTCACTCCAGACCTGACTGCCCTCGACCAGCACAAAAACATCCTGTGGCGGACTGCAATAGCATCGAATAGCCCCCGTGATATGCAACTGTTCAGGAAGTCAGGAACCAATACACGCAGTCAGTCAGGAAAGCTAAGGCCAGCTTCTTCAGGCAGAAGTTTGCATCCTGTAACTCCAACTCCAAAAAGTTCTGGGACACTGTGAAGTCCATGGAGAACAAGAGCACCTCCTCCCAGCTGCCCACTGCACTGAGGCTAGGAAACACGGTCTCCACCGATAAATCCATGATTATCGAAAACTTCAATAAGCACTTCTCAACGGCTGGCCATGCCTTCCGCCTGGCTACTCCAACCTCGGCCAACAGCTCCGCCCCCCGTAGTTCCTCACCCAAGCCTCTCCAGGTTCTCCTTTACCCAAATCCAGATAGCAGATGTTCTGAAAGAGCTGCAAAACCTGGACCCGTACAAATCAGCTGGGCTTGATAATCTGGACCCGCTATTTCTGAAACTATCTGCCGCCATTGTCGCAACCCCTATTACCAGCCTGTTCAACCTCTCTTTCATATCGTCTGAGATCCCCAAGGATTGAAAGCTGCCGCAGTCATCCCCCTCTTCAAAGGGGAGACACCCTGGACCCAAACTGCTATAGACCTATATCCATCCTGCCCTGCCTATCTAAGGTCTTTGAAAGCCAAGTCAACAAACAGGTCACTGACCATCTCGAATCCCACCGTACCTTCTCCGCTGTGCAATCTGGTTTCCGAGCCGGTCACGGGTGCACCTCAGCCACACTCAAGGTACTAAATGATATCATAACCGCCATCGATAAAAGACAGTACTGTGCAGCCGTCTTCATCGACCTCGCCAAGGCTTTCGACTCTGTCAATCACCAAATTCTTATCGGCAGACTCAACAGCCTCGGTTTTTCGGATGACTGCCTTGCCTGGTTCACCAATTACTTTGCAGACAGAGTTCAGTGTGTCAAATCGGAGGGCATGCTGTCCGGTCCTCTGGCAGTCTCTATGGGGGTGCCACAGGGTTCAATTCTCGGGCCGACTCTTTTCTCTGTATATATCAATGATGTTGCTCTTGCTGCGGGCGATTCCCTGATCCACCTCTACGCAGACGACACCATTCTATATACTTTCGGCCCGTCATTGGACACTGTGCTATCCAACCTCCAAACGAGCTTCAATGCCATACAGCACTCCTTCCGTGGCCTCCAACTGCTCCTAAACGCGAGTAAAACCAAATGCATGCTTTTCAACCGATCGCTGCCTGCACCCGCATGCCCGACTAGCATCACCACCCTGGATGGTTCCAACCTTGAATATGTGGACATCTATAAGTACCTAGGTGTCTGGCTAGACTGCAAACTCTCCTTCCAGACTCACATCAAACATCTCCAATCAAAAATCAAATCCAGAGTCGGCTTTCTATTCCGCAACAAAGCCTCCTTCACTCACGCTGCCAAGCTTACCTAGTAAAACTGACTATCCTACCGATCCTCGACTTCGGCGATGTCATCTACAAAATGGCTTCCAACACTCTACTCAGCAAACTGGATGCAGTCTATCACAGTGCCATCCGTTTTGTCACTAAAGCACCTTATACCACCCACCACTGCGACTTGTATGCTCTAGTCGGCTGGCCCTCACTACATATTCGTCGCCAGACCCACTGGCTCCAGGTCATCTACAAGTCCATGCTAGGTAAAGCTCCGCCTTATCTCAGTTCACTGGTCACGATGGCAACACCCATCCGTAGCACGCGCTCCAGCAGGTGTATCTCACTGATCATCCCTAAAGCCAACACCTCATTTGGCCGCCTTTCGTTCCAGTACTCTGCTGCCTGTGACTGGAACGAATTGCAAAAATCGCTGAAGTTGGAGACTTTTATCTCCCTCACCAACTTCAAACATCAGCTATCCGAGCAGCTAACCGATCGCTGCAGCTGTACATAGTCTATTGGTAAATAGCTCACCCTTTTCACCTACCTCATTCCCATACTGTTTTTATACTGTTTTTATTTATTTACTTTTCTGCTCTTTTGCACACCAACATCTCTACCTGTACATGCCCATCTGATCATTTATCACCAGTGTTAATCTGCAAAATTGTATTATTCGCCTACCTCCTCATGCCTTTTGCACACATTGTATATAGACTGCCCATTTTTTTCTACTGTGTTATTGACTTGCTAAATTGTTTACTCCATGTGTAACTCTGTGTTGTCTGTTCACACTGCTATGCTTTATCTTGGCCAGGTCGCAGTTGCAAATGAGAACTTGTTCTCAACTAGCCTACCTGGTTAAATAAAGGTGAAATAAAATAAAAAAATAAAAAATAAATATTTCTGTTTTTTATTTTGAATACCTTCGCTGAAATTTCTACAAATCACTTTTTGTTTTGTCAGTATGATGTATTGTGTGTAGATTTAGGAGGATTATTTAAAAATATATATATTTTAGAATAAGGCTGTAACGTAACAAAATGTGGAAAAAGTCATGGGGTCTGAATACCTTTTGAAAGCACTGTATATTGTCTCCCTCAAAATGTATAATCTATATCCACTTGTTCTGCTGTCATTCAGTTTTATATGGCTTGTCTGGTAACTTAGTATAAAGCATTCAAGTAGGCAGGTAGCTTCAATATACAGTGCATTCGGAAAGTATTCAGACCCCTTGACTTTTTCAAAATGTTGTTACGTTACAACCTTATTGTAAATTTGATTAAATAGTTTTTTCCCCCTCATGAATCTACACACGATAACCAATTATGACAAATCCAAAACAGGTTTTTAGAAATGTTTCCAAAGAAAAGAAGAAAAAAAGAAAGGAAAAAAACTTTTCCATAATTATTTAGACCCTTTACTCAGTACTTTACTCAGCACCTTTGGCAGCGATTACAGCCTCAAGTCTTCTTGGGTATGACGCTACAAGCTTGGCACACCTGTACTTGGGGAGCTTCTCTGCAGATCCTCTCAAGATCTGTCAGGTTGGATGGGAGCGTTGTTGCACAGCTATTTTCAGGTCTCTCCAGAGATGTTCATTTGGGTTCAAGTCTGGGCTCTGGGACAATTCCTTTAACCTTATGGCTTGGTTTTTGCTCTAACATGCACTTTCAACTGTGGGACCTAATATAGACAGGTGTGTGCCTTTCCAAATCATGTCCAATCAATTTCATTCACAACAGGTGGACTCCAATCAAGTTGTTGAAACATCTCAAGCATGATCATTGGAAACAGGATGCACCTGAGCTCAATTTCGAGTCTCATAGCAAAGGGTCTGAATACGTACTGTAAGTAAATAAGATATTGTTTTAATTTTTTTTTTTGAAATTAGCAACAATTTCCAAAAACCTGTTTTCGCTTTGTCATTATGGGGTATCGTGTGTCGATTGATGAGGATGATTTAAAAAAAATCAATTTTGGAATAAGGCTATAACTTAACAAGTCAATGGGTCTGAATACATTCTGAAGGCTCTGTATATACAATGAGTATACATACAATTAAGAATACCTGCTGTTTCCATGACATAGACTGACCAGGTGAAACCAGGTGAAAGCTATGTTTCCTTATTGATGTAACTTGTTAAATTCACTTCAATCAGTGTAGTTGAAGGGGAGGAGAGAGAGGTTAAATAAGGATTTTTCAGCTTCGAGACAATTGAGACATTGATTGTGTATGTGTGCCATTCAGAGGGTGAATGGGAAAGACAGAAATATTGAAGGGACTTTGAACAGGGTATGGTAGTAGGTGCCAGGCGTTTCAAGAACTGCAACGCTGCTGGGTTTTTCACGCTCAACAGTTTTCTGTGTGTATCAAGAATGGTCCAACACCCAAAGGACATCCAGACAACTTGACACAACTGTTGGAAGCTTTGGAGTCAACATGAGCCAGCATCTCTGTGGAACACTTACTCCGTCTACATTGAAGACATATTGGAACTTAGCCAAGGGTGAATGCACTTCCAATGGGTACTGGTTCATTTTCTCACATTCAACAGCGTAAAAAACAAACATTCTATTGGATAGAATGGAGCGATCCAAGAGAAGTCTAATGGTTGTACCTTGTCTAAGTAGATCAGGGGGGACGACACGCTCCACAGGCCAAACCAGTCACTTTAATAAAGGTGGGGGGATGATGCAGAATGGGTTGAGATTTTAAGCGTGTTAATTATTCAAGGGGCGCTGCTGTAGTCCACATAACTTCCATGTTCTAGATGTTCTTTGGGATTAAATATTAACACAGATGACGCAACACAACAAACACACACGCAAACAAGTGCGCGACACAGGCGGTCAAAAAAGGACTCATTTCTTACTTGCTGTTTATTTGATGATGAGAAGGTAGGTGGTTGGTTGGAGGTGTGTTTGTTTGTGTGTGTGTCTGCCCAGGACCGTTCCTCTAGTTCCAGGGACTAAAATGTACTTTTTGGTCTACCAGCCTCTGTGGCATGTAGATTTTTTAAAAATCTGATTGTTTACCAGACAAATAATTTATTTTTCCACTAAAATTACACCAACAAACACAAAAAAACGGATGAGTATGTTTTGTAATGTTTTTAAAACAATAAATGTCTTACTAGTAAGAAGTAATGTTTAATTACATGTTTTGTCAAATTAGACTTTTAACCAAAATATCACAGATAAGACAAACATTTTCACCTGCCCCTTTAAGGGAGGACAGGGGGTTACCCTGGTAACGCAACTCCAGTCATGTTTGTGCCGGTGAGATTGAGTCTGACTAGTAGAAGTGTTGTCTTCTCTTCCCAAACAGTTGAAACTCCAACATAGAAAAACAACCTAGCTTGTGAACAAAACTATGTAAATAGCCAAGAAACACAAGGACAAAGTCTCACTTCAGTAGACTTTCATTAGAAGTCAATTAGAGCAACTTTTATGCCCGTGCACAGCACTTCTAAAAATGAATCTTTCACTCAGCTCTTCACATGCCACAGCCCCCAGCCAGGCAGTGTTGCAGTGCAAGGTGGGATAGGCTATGCAGCGGAGGCTACTGAGTGGAGGATGACTCATAATAATGCCTGGAACGAAGCAAACGGAATAACATCAAACACCTTGAAACCATGTGTTTGATGTATTTGATACCATTCCACCTATTCCGCTCCAGCCATTACCACAAGCCTTTTCCTCCCAATTAAGGTGCCACCAACCTTCTAAGCTATATAGGATTCATAGCTCTTTGACTTGCGATTAATTGACCAGCTATTAAACAGCTACTACAGGATTTATTTGACTCTCAATGTGATCATGCTTCACTATTTTCATTCACAAATGCGAGTGAAATGCTCGCACTGTGGAACTCTGACCACCCACATACGTGGCTAGTGAAATGCTCGCACTGTGGAACTCTGACCACCCACATACGTGGCTATTGAAATGCTCGCACTGTGGAACTCTGACCACCCACATACGTGGCTAGTGAAATGCTCGCACTGTGGAACTCTGACCACCCACATACGTGGCTAGTGAAATGCTCGCACTGTGGAACTCTGACCACCCACATACGTGGCTAGTGAAATGCTCGCACTGTGGAACTCTGACCACCCACATACGTGGCTAGTGAAATGCTCGCACTGTGGAACTCTGACCACCCACATACGTGGCTAGTGAAATAAACATCTTACCCGCAAACGCCAAAATCTACCCACATTTGGCAGGTGGTGGGTGTTAATTTTAGGCCCCGTCTGGTACTACAGAAGGAACAGAATCAGTGAGAACCATAATTATATTATTATTTTAATCCTCTTCTTCGTCCTGTTTGTGTTCCTTTCTCCTACATTCCTCTCCCTCCTCTCCCTCCATGTCCAGACCAGTTAAAGGAAGGAAGAAGAGACCTGGTGGTGAATATTTATCCAGCACATTTAAATCTAATTGGTGTCACTTTGAAGTGTTTTAATAGGCCCATCTGTCTCAATGTGGTTTAGTGCTGTTTAGGGTCACTGACCAGGGCCTACCCTACACACTAACAGCTAATACCACAGTAAATACAACCCCCCATAGTTATCATACAGTAGCAACTACATGGTAAACAAAAGGGCTC
This sequence comes from Oncorhynchus keta, assembly GCF_023373465.1. Classification (NCBI taxonomy): domain Eukaryota; kingdom Metazoa; phylum Chordata; class Actinopteri; order Salmoniformes; family Salmonidae; genus Oncorhynchus; species Oncorhynchus keta. Next base: position 61,780,082 of record NC_068448.1, on the reverse strand, counting down.
TTAGGTAACGATGTGTCAACAGCATGAACAACAATATGTCACATTGCTAATTAGTTCACTAATAAGACAAAGCAAAATCAATAAAGCCTTCCCTTATTCCCTCTGAAAAACTGTTGCCTTTTGGAATTAGCTTTTTTTAAGACAGGGAAACAAAATAAATAGACAATGACTTCCGACCATCTTTTGTAGTCAAACATGTTAAAGGAAAGGTTCATCCATTTTGAATGTGATATTGTTTTTGTGCATCTCTGAATGATGTTCTATTAATTCCCTCGGTCATTTCATGTTTTCATGTGTATCTGAGTTATTGGCATTTAAGCAGGCAGAAATCCAGCCAGTATGATGTAGCACCATCATAAAGTCTCGCACTACACTGATGTAGTTACATTAGAATAGGACTTTTAGATGGTGAAAACATATATTATACATGTCAGATTTCAATACTGGCTGATGTCATAACTCGGGAGGATGTCTTCTCTCCAATGAGCCATTGATCATATTTTTGCGATATTCCTACCTTGAGAAATGTGTAATTTAATGGAGGGTCGAGCACATTTTTCCTATTTGTCTGCCTCTTTAGTCCAGGTTGCATTGCATATGGTGCAGTTGCCAGAGATATTATGAGACAGGAATACAATAAATGAAGAAGCATATAACGCCCCACCCAGCATACTGTCGACCAATCGCGTTCCCGTTGTCAAGCTGCGTCACGTGGTTGCTAAGCTAATAGTCAATCGTGCAATCCCTTCTCAAAGTCCGTGTATAGGTCGAGAAACTTGCCTATTTTCCTCGAAAGTACGTAATGTCACTTTTCCAAAGCTATACAATATTACAGATTGTAAGTTAATTATCTCACATCTCGTTAAAGATTTGTAGTGTTGTACTTCTTGTTTCCGATGTTGGGTTTTTGAGCTAGTGCTCAATAGACTCCCATTCACTCCTTGTCCCAAAATCGCACTGGGCCTTGCTATAGCTGACCGATATACACATCTGTAATGAGGGCAAAAATTAAATGCTTTTTTCAGCATCTCTGCTTTGGCAAGAAATGTAGTTGTATAGTTAAGAACAGTATCTTGCAGGATTCAGAAGTTGAAAGTCTAAGAGTCGTTGCCCTGTCCCTTTCTCTGTGTTGGTCATTTTAATGGAATCCACGAAGAACAAAACTCTTTCCTCAAATGTTTACATCAAAAGCTGCAAAGTTATTGGCAAAGACACGAAACATCCACTTCAAATTAAATATGTTTCTTGATCAAATAACATGGAAAACAACCACTTTTTGTGCAGTATTTATTTACCATCCTTAAAGTAAATGTACATTACTGAATTGTACATGGGCTGGTCATCTAGGTTTGTACCTGTGGATGTTCCATCACCATGAAGAAAAACAATGCACAATATAGTATTTGAGTACATTGAGACATCAAGTGGTTGTGAGGCTGTGCTAATGTGGCTCAGTGGCTAGAGCAAGGCACTTGCAATGCTAGGGTTGTGGGTTTGATTCCCACAGGGGGACCAGTATGAGAAAGTATGAAAATGTATGCACTCCCTACGGAAAGTTGATCTGAATAAGTGTCTACTAAAAATGAATGAATAGACCATTTCAATTTTCACATGGAAAAAAGTTGCATTTGCAAAGTATTTCAAGAACCTGTAAAACATATATCAAGGCACTTTGATTTTTGGTTCCAACCACCGTGTATTTGTGAGATGCAGAGTAGGTGAACGGATGATCTCCGCATGTGTGGTTCTCAACGTGAAAAATGGAGGAGGTGAGACGGTGTGGTGGTGCTTTGCTGGTGACACTGTCAGTGATTTATTTACAATTCAAGGCACACTAAACCAACATGGCTACCACAGCATTCTGCAGCGATACGCCATCCCATCTGGTTTGCACTTTGTGGGACTATCATTTGTTTTCCAACAGGACAATGACCCACCACACCTCCAGGCTGTGTAAGGGCTATTTTACCAAGAAGAAGAGTTATGAAGTGCTGCATCAGATGACCTGGTCTCCACAATCACCCAACCTCAACCCAGTTGAAATGGTTTGGGATGAGTTGGACCGCAGAGTGAAGGAAAGGCAGCCAACAAGTGCTCAGCATATGTGGGAATTCATTCAAGACTGTTGGAAAAGCACTCCAGGTGAAGCTGGTTGAGAGAATGCCAAGAGTGTGCAAAGCTGTGATCAAGGCAAAGGGTGGCTGCTTTGAAGAATCTCCAATATAACATATTTTTACATTTGTTTAACACTTTGTTGGTTACTACATTATTCCATATGTGCTATTTCATAGTTTTGATGTCTTTACTATTATTCTACAATTTAGAAAATAGTAAAAAAATAAATAAAAACCCTTGAATTGTCACGCCTTGGTCTTAGTATTTTGTGTTTAATTTAATTATTTGTCCAGGCCAGGGTGTGACATGGGGTTATTGTATTGTCGTATTGGGGTTTTTGTAGGCATTGGGATTGTGGTTGATTAGGGGTGTGTCTAGTATAGGCTTGGCTGCCTGAGGCGGTTCTCAATCAGAGTCAGGTGATTCTTGTTGTCTCTGATGGGGAACCGTATTTAGGTAGCCTGGGTTTCACTTTGTATTTCATGGGTGATTGTTCCTATCTCTGTGTGTGTTCACCAGATAGGCTGTAATTAGGTTTCACGTTCCGTTTGTTATTTTTGTATTTCTATAGTTATTTCATGTATCGTCATTCTCTTCATTAAAGAACATGAGTAACAACCACGCTGCATTTCGGTCTGACTCTCTTTCTACAAACGAAGAACGCCATTACAGAATCACCCACCACACACGGACCGAGTGGCGTGGTAACAGGCAGCGACAGCGAGAGCAGCGAAAGGAGGATGAATTATTCGGAGAATGGACATGGGGAGACATTATGGACAGCAGAGGTATGGAGTATTCTACGTGGGAAGAAATAGACAGGTGGGTGGTCGACCCAGAGAGAGTGCCGGAGCCCGCCTGGGATTCGCTGGTGTAGTGCGAAGAGGGCTATAGGAGAATGGAGTCGAAGAGAAAGACACGGCGGCGCAGAAAGAAACCCGAAAGTCACCCCCAAAAATGTATTGGGGGAGGGCTCAGGGTGAGAGTGAAAGAGTCAGGTGTCAGACCTGAGCCAACTCTCCCTGTTAATCGTGAGGAGCAGCGATCAGAGGACTTCTGGACTTGGGAGGAGATATTAGACGGAAAAGGACCCTGGGCTCAGCCTGGAGAATATCGCCGTCCCAAGGAAGAACTGGAGGCGGAAAAAGCGGAGAGGCGCTGGTGTGAGGAGGCAGCACGGCGACGCGGATGGAAGCCTGAGAGTCAGCCCAAAAAAATTATTGGGGGGGGGCTTACAGGGAGTATGGCTATGCCAGGTAGGAGACCTGCGCAAACTCCCTGTGCTTACCGGGGGGCTAGAGAGACCGGGCAGGCACCGTGTTATGCGCACTGTGTTTCCAGTGCGGGTGCATAGCCCGGTGCGGTTCATACCAGCCCTTTGTATTGGCCGGGCTAGAGTGGGCATCGAGCCAGGTAAGGTTGGGCAGGCTCGGTGCGGTGCTCAAGAGCTCCAGTGCGCCTGCACGGTCCGGTCTATCCAGAGCCACCTCCACACACCAGTCCTCCGGTAGCAGCTTCCCGCACCAGGCTTCCTGTGCGTGTCCTCGCTCCAGTATCACCAGTGCCAGCACCATGCATCAGGCCTACAGTGCGCCTCTCCTGTGCTGTCGGAGTCTCCCGCCTGTTCAGCGCTATCAGAGCCTTCCTCCTCTACAGCGCTGCCGGTGCCTCCTGCCTGTTCGGAGCAGCCTGAGCTGTCAGTCTGCATGAAGCAGCCAGAGCTGTCAGTCTGCATGAAGCAGCCAGAGATGTCAGTCTGCAAAGAGCTGCCAGTCTGCAAGGAGCTGTCAGTCTGCAAGGAGCTGTCAGTCTGCAAGGAGCTGCCAGTCTGCAGGGTGCTGTCAGCCTGCATGGAGCAGTCAGAGCTGTCAGTCTGCATGAAGCAGCCAGAGCTGTCAGTCTGTATGAAGCAGCCAGAGCTGTCAGTCTGCAAGAAGCAGCCAGAACTGTCAGTCTGCAAAGAGCTGTCAGTCTGCAAGGAGCTGTCAGTCTGCAAGGAGCTGTCAGCCTGCATGGAGCAGCTAGAGCTGTCAGTCTGCAAGGAGCTGTCAGTCTGCAAGGAGCTGTCAGTCTGCAAGGAGCTGTCAGTCTGCATAGAGCAGCTAGATCTGCCAGTCAGCCATGATCTTCTAGATCTGCCAGTCAACCAGATTCTTCCAGATCTGCCAGTCTGCATAGAGCAGCTAGATCTGCCAGTCAACCAGAATCTTCCAGATCTGCTAGTCAACCAGAATCTTCCAGATCCGCCAGCCAGCCAGGATCTACCGGAGCCTACTACCTGCCTGAGCTTCATCTCAGTACTGGGCTTCCTCTCAGTACTGGGCTTCCTCTCAGTACTGGGCTTTCTCTCAGTACTGGGCTTCCCTCAGTCCCGAGCTGCCCCTCAGTCCCGAGCTGCCCCTCAGTCCCGAGCTGCCCCTCAGTCCCGAGCTGCCTCATTCCCGAGCTGCCCCTCAGTCACGAGCTGCTCCTCAGTTCAGTGGGGTTCTGGGTGAGGACTATTAGGCCATGGTCGGCGGCGAGGGTGGATTATCCCAGGACGCGAAGGGGAGGAACTAGGACATTAATGGAGTGGGGTCCACGTCCCGAGCCGGAACCGCCACCTTGGACAAACGCCCACCCGGACCCTCCCTATGGTTTTGAGGGGGGGGGGGGGTTCTGTCATGCCTTGGTCTTAGTATTTTGTGTTTTCTTTAATTATTTGTTCAGGCCAGGGTGTGACATGGGGTTATTGTATTGTCGTATTGGGGTTTTTGTAGGCATTGGGATTGTGGTTAATTAGGGGTGTGTCTAGTATAGGCTTGGCTGCCTGAGGCGGTTCTCAATCAGAGTCAGGTGATTCTTGTTGTCTCTGATGGGGAACCGTATTTAGGTAGCCTGGGTTTCACTTTGTATTTCGTGGGTGATTGTTCCTGTCTCTGTGTTTGTTCACCAGATAGGCTGTAATTAGGTTTCACGTTCCGTTTGTTGTTTTTGTATTTCTATAGTTATTTCATGTATCGTCATTCTCTTCATTAAAGAACATGAGTGACAACCACGCTGCATTTCGGTCCGACTCTCTTTCTACAAACGAAGAACGGCGTTACATGAATGAGTAGGTGTGTCCAAACTTTTGACTGGTACTGTATGTTCCCACATCTTCCAAGGAACCAAATGTGCTAGCTGGGTCCAGTTTCAAGGACAATAGTTATTCTAGATGAGATAATGAGTAAAGATGGAATGTACATGTCCCAGTGCAGCCCTACCACTGAAATTTATGGAGGCTATCCTCCACTGAAATGTATAGAAGCTATTCAGCTTTAAGAGGCTATTAACCCCCCCCCCCCACCAGCTAAAACTACTATTATTTTCTGCTGCAATCTGTGCTAAGGACGTTTCCAGGCCCCAGGCCGTACTGGGTTTGGAAGAGGCAACGCTGAGTAGAAGCAACGCCTTCGCAGTGCCCTTACACAGACATCTATTATGCTCTTTAATCCCTGCCAACCAAGAGCACAGACGCACCATGTCTTTGAGCAGACTAGGCTGCTATCCCAAGCCAGCATTTAAAGGGCTTATCGCTCTGTCTGATGGAGAATTTTTTGTTTGTATAAAACAATGTATTGGCTATCGTGTTTTTTCTGTCAGGTATAGGTGTGATACAGGATCATCAGTCACACTGTGAGAAGAACAGTCATAGAGCTTCACTGTAAAACAGGATTGTGGTTCGATGTGATGGGGAGGGACTAACGGTGCCGGGAGGAAATCAAGGGAATTAATTGTTTCACTGTTAGAGGTGATGAGGTCACAGGATGTGTGTGCGCCAGGGTCTGGGAAAATGGAATCAGGCACCTCTACATAGCAGTCGGGGAATACTTTAATTTAGATCTTAAATCATTTGGAAAGAGAAATATATATAAGTCTACTCTAATCGAATAAACAAAGCCTGCGATACATATTGAATACCATGCATAATTAATTAACATTTTAATAATACTTTTTAGCTTTCAGGGGAATCCTTTGCCTTAGGCCACATGCAGAATATAAGTATTAAATAACATATAAAGTGGCAACTCTCTGCTCTCTGTGTGTGTGTGTGTGTGTGTGTGTGTGTGTGTGTGTGTGTGTGTGTGTGTGTGTGTGTGTGTGTGTGTGTGTGTGTGTGTGTGTGTGTGTGTGTGTGTGTGTGTGTGTGTGTGTGTGTGTGTGTTTCTCTGTCAGTAATTCCTACTACCTGGCTATACTATATAAACCTATTGGTGTACCACTTTATTGTCATCATATAAGTATAATGCATGCTTATGTAGTATCCCCACTTGTGCCAGCAACGTGCTGGCTTTTCCTGTGGTGCCGACTGGTTAGACACTTTAGGAGGGCAGTCACGGAGAGCGGTCTCGGAGGGCCGACACTTGTGCTAGCAAGGCAGAAGTTCTGAGTTTGAGCCTCAGTGTAAGTTGAGTCAGGAGGAAGTGGTACTTGCTAAGCAAACAGCATGATGTCCTTTGCACCAGGGGTGGAGGGCTGATTGTCTGCGGGTTTTAGTTTTTTCCTTTCAATTAAGACCTAGACAACCAGGTGAGGGGAGTTCCTTACTAATTATTGACCTTAATTCAACAATCAATTACAAGGGGGGATTGAAAACCTGCAGCCACTCGGCCCTCTGTGGAATGAGTTTGACACGTGCTTTACACAAAATGCATGGGGTAATTTGGGTATATTTGTGTGAGGAACGTATAAGCGCAGTTCGGCTTCAGTAGAGAGACAGAGAGAGCAGGAGTGAGGGCCTGAATAGCAAGTTCCCAGTGTGGCCCGCTGGTAATGAAATCATGGCACATAGCAGATGCAGGTAGTCACGGCTTTAAACAATGTAACGCGCTGGACATGAGTGGAACATGAAACATTTACACCTCAGCGTGGCCGGCCAATCACAGGGCCTGTCACTTAACCCTTAATTACTTATTAGTGCCAGAACACTTGCCAGGGCATTGGCTCTATGAATTATGGACAACATTTTGAAGGTCATTAATAGCAAACGCTGTGCTGCAGTCTGCTGCGGAACGTGTGTGTGTGCGTGTGTGTTGCATACATTCATGTGTGTATAAGCATTCCTGCATATGTGTGCAGTGAGACCACTCATGTGGATTGGGTGCCAAGCGGCTTGTAGATAAAGGGAGCATGTGCAGGCGATGCCTCCGAAAGCCGGTTAAAGCGAGGTGGGAGTAATTCATCAAGAGTTTCGTGGGGCCATCTGGGGAACAGACTGACAAATGACTCCCTCCTTTGTCATAAGAGCACACGTCTCACAAAGCCTGCGATTAATGCCTCCTTTACAACACATTTATTTGTCACCCAGGTATTTATCCCAGGCCTGTCTAGCACTGTATTACCAGCCCTGACAAGACAAAGAGTCATTTTCATCCAGTCCCTCGACGACCGTACTGACAGAGGAGTACAGACCACAAGAGGCCTGTGAAGGACTGGGTCTGAATCTTGACAGGCTCCTTTCCGTCCATCCCTCCTTTACTCCTCCGCCTCCTTATCTCAGAAATAGGGGGAATGTCAAAGATGGAGACGAAAATATTTTGAGATACTTCATTCACATTCATACATTCCTGCATTTTTTGCAGAACCCCAAGAAATCAGGGTCGGTGGGCAGGGAGGGAGGGAGGGATGGGCAGGGAGGGAGAGAGGGATGGCAGAGAGGGAGGAAAAGGGGGCAGGGAGGAAGAGGGCACAACCACCGTGTAAATATAAAAATTCAATATTAGACTTGATAGTGTAGAATGACACCAGCCCTGTAAATGAAACTCTGCCCTTTTCTGTGCTACGAGTGAAAACTCTTATGTCATTTATGAAATCTTCCGCTTGTCTGCCCTGTGTTATGTTTCAGGCAGGCTGTGCTACAGTAGGGATAAGCTAGAGCAGGATCACTCCCTTGAGGCCTGACGGCTTTGTTGTTGCCAATCTATTTAATCTCCTCTATCGCGAGCGGCCGAGCCACTCAAAACATCATTGGGTAAATATGACGGAGTAGCATTAGACAAGGTCAGGGTCAGGGCCACATTATCTCAGCACGGCCATGTGTGTATGTGTGTGTGTTACGCGTGTGTGGTGTTCTCTGTGAACCGCCCATGTCCCTGGCCCCTTCACCTGAAAAAGAAAATATAACAATTTATTTCCAAGAGGGTTCTTCTCTCTCTCTCTCTTGCTGCTGAAGAGGATGTGTTCTACCTTGATCCTTTCACACTCAGGAAAAAAACATGACATGCTACGTATTGGAAAAGTACCTTATTATGTCTTCTTGATGTGCTGTGTTACCAGACGGGGATGGTCTTGAGAAAATATCTCACCCTGTAAATGTCACCGACGTACCTTGGATATCATTACCGTTTTGCCTCCATCTGCAGAATGCGGTGTGCTGGTAGTACTGCTACTTCTGTGTTTTGTCTGAGATGCATAACCGATAGGAGCCTTGGATACACAGGTATGTTGTGTTTTAATATTTACCAGTGTACATTTTTATAGAGGGAAAGGGGGAAACTCCTCTATTGCTTATATTTTCAAAGGAATATCCTTCTAAGTTTCAACATTAAAACAACACGTATTACTACATTGTGTATGGAAATAATAAATTATGAATATTCATCACATCAGTACATTCAGGGGGCAGTTTTACAAGGCCAGTTGATTTCAGCCAACCATATCACTTGGCTGGTAAAAACAATGGGCCCCAGACTGGTACCTGAAGTTTTCCGCAGTCAGATCCTGCATTCCATCCAGCAGTTTAAACACATTTGAATTCATTCAGTTCAATAAAAGTCCTGTGCCATATTTTATTTAGCTGGAATGTCTTGCTCTATGTTATTTTAGGAATCCTGCAGGTGGGAACGTGCTTTGGTTCTGGGCTAGATGAGCGTGTACTCCTTCAGACAAGTGGCGCGCGTGCGTGCGTGCGTGCGTGTGTGTGTGTGTGTTTTGTGTGTATATTCTAGCTTTACTAATCCAGAGCCAGTCCTCTGGCTCTCTCTTCTCCCCTGGCCAGCACATCATTTGCTCCTTGCTGATGATTGATTCTTGTTTGGGGCCATGCCTATGGGCCTTATTAAATCAAAATGTAAACTCACTCTCTTATAACAAATTGCAGGGAAAATGCCAGTAGCCAGTTCCCCTGTTGGGGTTGGACCAGGAATCGTCTGACAAGTTAAAACCCCAATGAGCTCACCAGATTTCTCTCCATTTATGCTGTTCTGTGGGAACATGTTTGATATATCCCTGAATGATACAAAGGTTATAAGTCTGTGAAGATTATCTCTGTCCATCTGTCTAGACACCATACTGTACTAGATAGAGTATAGAACAGAATAAAATAGAACATTCTATTTTATTCTGTTCTATTCTGTTTTATTTTATTCAGGCAGTCATATTGCAAGTAACCTAATTCACATTGCATTCGGAAAATATTGAGATCCCTTCACTTTTTCCATATTTTGTTACGTTACAGCGTTATTCTAAAATATATATTTTTTAAACAAATTAAAAATGTTATATCACATTTGTCACCCGTTTCAGGAAACTAGGCACACTGTATGTCACGGTTCATTACTTCACAAGAGATCCGTTTGAAAGTAAACTTGTTTTTATTTATCAAAATGCATTTTTGTCAGAAAAGCCTTCTCGAACATGTCAACTTTTATGTGCCTTAATAACAAACTTGTATGCCATCTGTAAATACAAATACAATTGTTAAATTACGAGCCAAGTCAGTGTAGCAAACAGAAAAAGACAGCAATCTTCCCGCTAGCCATGATTAGCTGAGATAATGAGTGGGCTGGACATGCTGAGAGACGGCCAAGCTCATGGTGAAGCACATCTTCCGGATCCATTGACTGCCGGTCGACATGGTCTCTGATCACGGTCCCCAGTCCCAGCTCTGGACGGCATTCTGCACCCTCATTGGGTCGTCGGCCAGTCTATCCTCTGGATTTCATCCCCAGTCCAACGTCCAGTAGGAGCGAGCCAATCAGGTCAGCACACTTTCTGTCCAGGTGTTCGTCCGTTGCTGTCGCCATACTAGGACGAGCCCCAGGCCACTCTTCTCAAGAACACCTTCAGATACAGATGACAAGCTCCCCGCTACCGTCTTGGGCAGTGGGTATGGCTGTCCACTCGGGATCTGCCCCTCCGAGTGGAGTCCAGCAAACTTTCCCCACGTTTTATTGGTCCTTTCCCCATCTCTAAAGTCCTTAGCCCCTCTGCTGTTCGTCTACTGTTGCCCCTGTACCCTCCATATACATCCCACTTTGTCCAGAATTAAACGTATGTCTCACAGTCCTTTGTCTCTCTGTTTGTCTGTTGCCAGTTTGTCTTCTCTTGTCAGGTCTTACCAGCGTGCTTTCCCGTCTTCCTTTTTCTCAAGTTCTGGTTCCTAGTTTTCCCTGTCTGACTATTCCCTGTCTGACTATTCTGCCTGCCCTGACCCCCAGTCTGCCTGATGTCCTGTACCTGCCTGACTCTGACCTAATCACAAACCCCTGCCTGTCAATGACCTGCACTTTGCAGGTCAAGCTCACAGCCCGGGAGCTGTCTATGGACCTCAACTCCCTCATAGCCTTGACCATCCGGATCGATGTGCGGGAACGGGAACGTAGGATGGAGAAGGAGTCTGTTCCCTGTTACCCTCGCTCATCCTCAATTTCCACCTCGCCTCCGCGGTATCCGGGGAAATCCCCGAAGACCACATTTCCGAGTGGATCTGATGTCACCCGAGTTCTATCAGAAATCACAAAGGGCTGTTGAATTGTTTCCTTTGGAGCCCATGCAACTGGGCAGGGCTAGATTGCCTCCTGCTGAGCGCTTACGCAGACTTAACACCAAGAGCTGTCTGTATTGTGGGGCTACGAGACATTTCTTATCTACCTGCCCATTAAAATACCAGGCTCATCAAGTAGGTTCGAGTACGCTGGTGAGCCGTACGGGAAGTTTCCTATCTTCCATTTCTCGTACCCCCCTCGATGCTATCCTGTTGTTGGGGTGACCAATCCAAATCTCTCTGGGTGCTCATTAACTTTGGGGCTGACGAGAGATTTATGGCGGCTACCCTGGTGTTGGAACTGGGAATCCCCACACAACCCCTCTCCATTCCCATGGACGTCTGAGTGCTGGATGGGTGATTTATTGGCAGAGTCCCCCACACTACATTTCTCTTGCTGCAGGGTGTATAGTTCATCTGCCTCCCCCGCCAGAGCATGTGAATGTAAATTCCATCACTCCACCATCTTCTTCCTAGGGTACGTCATTGCTGCTGGGAATAATGAGATTGACTCTGACAAGATGAGACCTGTGGTGGATTGGCCTCAACCCACATCCAGAGTGCAGTTGAACCGTTTCCTGGGGTTTGCTCATTTCTACCATCGCTTCATCTGGTGTTACAGCACCCTGGCTTCCCCCCTCTCAGCACTCACCTCTCCCAAGGTTCTGTTCACGTGGTCTCCAGCAGCTGATCAGGCGTTCTCGAACCTCATGCATCGGTTAACCACAGCTCCCATCTTAGTCCATCCGGACCCGTCCTGTCAGTTTGTGGTGGAGGTCGTCACCTCGGACGTCAGAGTTGGGGCCATCCTGTTCCAGCATTCTGCCCAGGACCAAAAGGATGTCAGGACCACCATGTCAGGAGACCACCTTCGCGTTCATCTCCGCCTGCACTGTGTGGAATAAGACACAGTGGCAAGCTCGGCTGGCCTCCTTCAACCTCAATTCCTTGTTCCTCACCGCCCCTGGTCTCATATATCCCTGGACTTCGTCACTGGTCTCCCTCCATCTGATGGCAGCATCACTATCCTTATGGTGGTGGATAGGTTTTCCAAGTTAACTTCAGCCAAGGTGACGGCCCAGATCATGGTGCAGCACTTCTTCTGGATCCATGGATTTCAGGTGGACATGGTCTCCAATCACGGCCCTCCATTCTCATCCCGGTTCTGGAAGGTGTTCTGAACCCTCATTGGGTCATCGTGCCAGCCTGTCTTCCGGTTTTCACCCCCAGTCCAACGGCCAGTCAGAGCGAGCCAATCAGCAATCAGGACCTGGAGATGGTGACTCGTTGCCTCGTCTCCGCCAACCAGGAACCAGCAACTTGTGTGGGTGGAATATGCCCGCAACACCCTTCCCTGTTTGGCCTCTGGTCTCTCGCCTTTCGAGTGTTCCATGGGATATCAGCCCCTGCTCTTGCCTGAGCAAAAGGAATAGGCCAGCACAACCTGGAAGAGAGCCCGGTCCACTATTCTCAAGACCACCTCCAGGTATCTGAGACAGGCGGATCGCCACTAGACCCCTGCTGGCCTTCTAGGCAGAGCTGCAAAGAAAAAGCCATATCTCAGACTGGCCAATAAAAATAAAATATTAATATGGGGAAAAGAACACAGACACTGGACAGAGGAACTCTGCCTAGAAGGCCAGCATCCTGGAGTCGCCTCTTCACTGTTGACGTTGAGACTGGTGTTTTGCGGGTACTATTTAATGAAGCTGCCATTTGAGGACTTGTGAGAAGTCTGTTTCTCAAACTAGACATTCTAATGTACTTGTTCTCTTGCTTAGTTCTGTACAGGGACCACCCACTCCTCTTTCTATTCTGGTTAGGGACAGTTTGCACTGTTCTGTGAAGGGGGTAGTACACAGCGTTGTACGAGATCTTCAGTTTCTTGGCAATTTCTCGCATGGAATAGCCTTATTTTCCAATAACAAGAATAGACCGACGAGTTTCAGAAGAAATGGCTTTGTTTCTGGCCATTTTGAGCTTCTAATCGAACCCACAAATGTTGATGCTCCAGATACTCAACTAGTCTAAAGAAGGCCAGTTATATTGCTTCTTTAATCAGAACAACAGTTTTCTGGTGTGCTAACATAATTGCAAAAGGGTTTTCTAATGATCAATTAGCCTTTTAAAATGATAAACTTGGATTAGCTAACACAACGTGCCATTGGAACACAGGAGTAATGGTTGCTGATAATGGGCCTACGTAGATATTCCATGAAAAATCAGCCATTTCCAGCTACAATAGTAATTTACAGCATTAAAAATGTCTACACTGTATTTCTGATCAATTTAATGTTATTTTAATGGGGGAAAAAATTGCTTTTCTTTCAAAAACAAGGACATTTCTCAGTGACCCCAAACTTTTGAATGGTAGTGTATGTGGTAGTTGTCACGATCGGCGTATGAGTGAGACCAAGGCGTAGCGTGGTATGCGTACATTCTCTTATAATGAACGAAACACTTAACAAAAACAACAAACTACACATGAAGCTATACAACTTAGTGCAGACAGGCAACTAAACATAGTCAAGTTCCCACAACACAAATGAGGAAAATGGCTACCTAAATATGATCCCCAATCAGAGACAACGATAAACAGCTGTCTCTGATTGGGAACCATATCAGGCCAACATAGACATACAAAAAACCTTAGACATACAAAAACTAGAGTACCCACCCTAGTCACACCCTTACCTAACCAAAATATATAGAAAAACATAGATATCTACGGTCAGGGCGTGACAGTAATAGAGTAGTGGCCTGTTGTGATGGTATTTAAAGTATTTAAAATGGTATACAGCTGCCTTAATTTTGCTGGACCCCAGCTAATGGGGATCCAGCATACAAATACAAACCACATTCATGAAAATAGTAATGATACATTCAGCAGCCCTAAAGAATGTTGTGCCCATAGTCTTCTAGCAGGGGCTGAAAAAAATGGATTCACCAGCACTGTGCTAGTTGAATGTTAACAAACTGCTGGCAGATTTTCTCTTCTACACTTGAATTATTAAAAGACAAAAGTGTTCTGGCTCTTTGCACCTCAGTAGCATCAGTTGTATAAATCATTTATGTTTGACTGTGACTTTAAAGCATTGAGTTCTATCAAGGTAAATTACTGGAGCGCTATCCCAAATGACTGTCGCTATTCCTTCTATAATTTCCTTTTTTGGGCAGTATATGTACAGTTGAAGTTGGAAGATTACATACACCTTAGCCAAAGACATTTGAACTCAGTTTTTCACAATTCCTGAAATGTAATCCTAGAAAAAAACCCTGTCTTATGTCAGTTAGGATCACTTTATTTGAGAATGTGAAATGTCAGAATAAAAGCAGAGAATAATTTATTATTTCAGCTTTGATTTCTTTCATCACATTCCCAGTGGGTCAGAAGTTTACATACACTCAATTAGTATTTGGTAGCATTGAAATTAAATTGTTTAACTTTGGTCAAACGTTTCGGGTAGCCTTCCACAAGCTTCCAACAATAAGTTGGGTGAATTTCGGCCCATTCCTCCTGACAGAGTTGGTGTAACTGAGTTAGGTTTGTAGGCCTCCTTGCTCGCACACGCTTTTTCAGTTCTGCCAACACATTTTCTATGGGATTGAGGTCAGGGCTTTGTGATGGCCACTCCAATACTTTGACTTTATTGTCCTTAAGCCATTTTGCCACAACTTTGGAATTATGCTTGGGGTCATTGTCCACTTGGAAGACCCATTTGCGACCATTCTTTAACTTCCTGACTGATGTCTTGAGATGTTGCTTCAATATATCCACATAATTGTCCTCCCTCATGATGCCATCTATTTTGTGAAGTGCATGAGTCTCTCCTGCAGCAAAAGCACCCCCACAACATGATGCTACCACCCTCGTGCTTCACGGTTGGGATGGTGTTCTTTGGCTTGCAAGCATCCCCCTTTTTCCTCCAAACATAACGATGGTCATTATGGCCAAACAGTTCTATTTTTGTGACATCAGACCAGAGGACATTTCTCCAAAAAGTACAATCTTTGTCCCCATGTGCAGTTGCAAACCGTAGTCTGGCTTTTTTATGGCGGTTTTGGAGCAGTGGCTTCATCCTTGCTGAGCGGCCTTTCAGGTTAAGTTGATATAGGACTTGTTTTACTGTGGATATAGATACTTTTGTACCTGTTTCCTCCAGCATCTTCACAAGGTCCTTCGCTGTTGTTCTGGGATTGATTTTCACTTTTCGCACCAAAGTACGTTCCTCTCTAGGAGACAGAATGCGTCTCCTTCCTGAGTGGTATGACGGCTGCGTGGTCCCATGGTGTTTATACTTGCATACTATTGTTTATACAGATGAACGTGGTACCTTCAGGCATTTGGAAAGGATGAACCAGACTTGTGGAGGTCTACATTTTTTTCTGATGTCTTGGCTGATTTCTTTTGATTTTCCCATGATGTCAAGCAAAGAGGCACTGCATTTGAAGGTAGGCTTTGACATACATCTACAGGTACACATCCTATTGACTCAAATGATGTCCATTAGCCTATCAGAAGCTTCTAAAGCCATGACATCATTTTCTGGAATTTTCCAAGTTGTTTCATGGCACAGTCAACTTAGTGTGTGTAAACTTCTGACCCACTGGAATTGTGATACAGTGAATTATAAGTAATCTGTCTGAAAACAATTGTTGGAAGAATTACTTGTGTCATGCACAAAGTAGATGCCAAAACTATAGTTTGTTAACAAGACATTTGTGGAGTGGTTGAAAAACTAGTTTTAATGACTCCAACATAAGTGTATGTACCTTCCGACTTCAACTGTATATGGTACGTTTAATTATACAGTACATATAATATTTAGACATTTCAGACACACACACACACACACACACACACACACACACACACACATACCTTGCTGAGAGTAGCAAGGCTTTCAAAGGGCAGGCCAGCCAAGCCATCTGGACTGCCTATCAGCAGAGGTTAATGCCTCAACATCATCATTACTCGACACATTGGAGTTTAGCAAAGGTTACATGGACTATCCGTAATTATCTGCTGCAACACATGTAGGAAATGTGGCTACAATGAGACAACACTGTGATGGGAAACGTGCATATTACCAGAACCAATATGTCACGTTTAGGGATAATACGACTAATTAGTGAGAGATGGCTTTTGTCAACTCAGAAAAAGATTATGAATTTAGTTAGCTAAACATATATTAGTGCCAAAACAAAAGTTATGAAATTGTTGGCAAACACTTTTGATATCATAATATACCCATAATATAATATATCAATGCATGTAAGAATGAGAGAATGAGAGGATCCTGGATCCTACAATATTTTCTGTTGATTGCAGTGAATTTTCAATCGGTGACTTCACTCGCTCTGAGACCTTGAACTAGTTGTTCAACTCTACCTACATGTACATATTACCTCAATTACCTTGACTAAACAGTGCCCCCGTTATATTGACTCTGTACCGGTACCCCCTGTATATAGCCATATAGCTATTTCATTTCATTTCTTATTTTTTACTTATTTTTCTTAAATCTGCATTGTTGGTTAAGGGCTTGTCAGTACAGTGGCTTGCGTAAGTATTCACCCCCTTGGCATTTCTCCTAGTTTGCTGCCTTACAACCTGGAATTAAAATAGTTTTTTTTGGGGGGGGGGGGGCTTTGTATCATTTGATTTACATAGCATGCCACTACTTTGAAGATATAAAATATTTTTTATTGTGAAACGAATAAGAAATAGAACAAGAAAACTGAAAACTTGAGCGTGCATAACTATTCAGTTACTATTCATTATTTTCAGTTCACTTCACCAATTTGGACTATCTTGTGTATGTACTTTCCCTGAAATGCAAATAATAGGTTGTAATGCAACAAAATAGGGAAAACGGCAAGGGGGGTGAAGACTTTGGCAAGGCACTGTAAACATTTCACTGTAAACATTTCACTGTAAACATTTCACTGTAAGCATTTCACTGTAAACATTTCACTGTAAACATTTCACTGTAAACATTTCACTGTAAACATTTCACTGTAAGCATTTCACTGTAAACATTTCACTGCAAGGGCCGTGGCTTTTGTGGAGTGATAGGTAACAACGCTTCATGGGAGGCAGTTGTTGATATGTTCAGAAGGACAATGGTTCGAGCCCAGGTTGGGGCAAGGAGAGGGACGGAAGCAACACTGTTGCATTGACTCTCATTGTCAACGCAGAGTGTGTATTGTTGGGTTGAGATGGTGGATCTCATTGAATAATCACACATACAGCACACTCTGGGTCTCATCACAAGACTTGCCATGTCTATTTCATTTTCCCATACACCCATGATTTGAAATGTGCAAATAGAAGTTTCTATCACGTTGTGGTGTCGTCAACGTGGAGAGCGGGGCTGTTCTTTTTAGAGGTGCTTCATATTCACACTTGCCGGCAGGCAGGGATAAACATGTGGCCTCGTTAGAACATAAGCAGCCATGGTTGTTCTACAGGTACAGCTAAACCACTTAGCACCATTGTTAAATATATAAACACAAGACAGTCAGGCTCTTGTTTTTGTATTTTTTTTTATCTCAAAGTGTCAGGATTCTTGTCCGTGTGTGTCAAAGTGTAAAATGTAATGTTGGGTAAGCTGTTATATTGACTTTTGTTCTGGCTTTACACCTCTCAGAGAGAAAACATGAGTTCCAACACTGAGTTTTGACAGGTTCCCAAATTCCAATGCATCTTCAATAAATTAGTTGAATGAGTTCATAAGTGAGTTGGGGTCTTTGTCCCTGTCAATTTGCTGAATATCTAAGAATCTTTCTTTTTTTTTTGCTATAATGAGTAATTCCTGTTTTAAAAAAAAATCATTGGTGATATTGATTGTTCATACTGTACGTCAACAAAGCCTCAGTGGAAAATCACTAACAAAGCACACCTTTAAAACCTCAATCTGAAGTGTTCATCACACTTTACTTTACATTTGTTCATGTCTCCTTCCACACTAATACTTGTCCCATAAGTCCTGTTATGGCAGGTTGCCTGTCTGTGTGTAGGAGCTACTATTAGAGCACAGAGCAGGTGAGGCTGGTGGGAGGAGCAGTAGGAGGACAGGCTCATTGTAATGGCTGGAATGGAATCAATGGAACGGAGTCAAACACATGATTTCCATATGCTTGATGTGTTTGATATCGTTCCATTGATTCCATTCCATTCCAGTCAGTCGTCCTGATGAGCATGCTCTAGTTTGTGCTGGCTATCTGGCAATAACAGCAGCATGGAGTAGTTCAACTTTTTTAAATTAAGTGATGTTTATTTAGATGGGAGAAGGAGAAATAACTTGCAGTATTGGTCACCATCTGGATGTCACCATCTATTCTATTACAGACACCTTAATGCATATTTCTGTATTATATTATGTGAGCTAAACATAAAAAATAACAAATATGTAAAACTATTTTCCTTAAAGTATAATTTTTTGAAAGTAGTATTGTTACTGTTCCCACTACAACAACAACAAATACTTAAATACATGTTATTTTGTCCCTGAAACATTGAATTTAAATACTTCCTATGGTATTCTTGCTTATTCTGGAGAGTGCCAATATGGCCGACAGGTGGCTTCAAAGCCTCTCATTGGCCATCACATAGCATCAGCAATCCAGGATTTATATACATCATTGGTTGCTTCCCACTGGGCAGCAGTTGCTTCACCGAGTAGTACTTGTTTTTTTTGGAACACTTACACCGATGAAAACTGAATGATTCTGAACACTCTCCCAAGTCCTAGCTGGGAAGGGCTCATCAGGACAATTGACTGAACTGAATGAACCGAATCCGTTCCTCCCCACTCAACTCTGGCTGTGTAGCATACGTCATCAATTTTGTGCACCAGGCGTTTCTGTATAGCCTCTCCTGTAATACCAGCAATCTGCCTGGTCGCTCTTCTCTCTACTGTCGTACAGTACTGTAATAAGGGATGGGAGCATTGATATAATGTTGATTTAAACTAAACATCTTGTGTGTTTATCTTTCGTTAGATACACAGAGACACAGAACTCTAGGCAGATGTAAGTGACTTATGTCTTCTTGGTACCATACTGGGAAAGGACCAGGAACCAAGCCAACAGCATACACCCACATACAAACACACATTCATAGATACATACATACGCACATGCACACACACGCATGCACGCATGCATGCATGCATACATACATACATACATACGAACACGGATGAGCAGACACACACACACAGGCGCACTGGTACACACATACACAGGCACACACACATGGGCACACACACACACACACACACACACACACACACACACACACACACACACACACACACACACACACACATACAAGTAAAAAAAAAAATGTAGCATCTGCCAATAACAATATAGAGGTGCTATGGAGAATCACTCACAGGGATAATGTTAGCATGGTTCCATAGACACACACAGCAACTCAGTAATGTAGAACACAACACCCTAAGCCCCCAGGTTAAATCCTTAAATATCTCCCTCATGATTCAAATCTTTGGTTGGAGTTTTTCTATTTTTTCCTCCCAACAGAAATCAACAGACGCTGAATGGGAAACCTACATGTTGTTTTGTTGTTTGTTTCATGGTTTCTATAATCCTCTCCTACAATAAAATAATTGCTGTGTATGTACGACAAAAGGAAGTCCATTGAGAAATCTTCCCAGTATCTGGCTGTCAGCCAGAGAGCAGTGTGGGATGGTGACAGGGCCCTAAGGTTGCCTTCCTCTCTCTTTCTTGGTGTGGAGATAGTATTTCGATCAGTGGGGAGACAATATTCCAGTCAGTGGGGAGAGAGGTACCCCATGCTATGAAAAACAAGGGTTAACCCAGTGTTGATTTCCATCTTACTGGGGTGTGGAAAATTCAATAAGCACAGGATACTACCTCAACCCTTGGTGTGCCCATGTCACTTTCTTTGAAGTTTTGTTTTTCACACGATATAAGTGCCCCCGCCCCCTCTTGCTGCTGCAACTCTCTGATATTATCTATTCATAGTCACTTTAATAAATCTACCTACATGTACATATTACCTTAATTACCCCGACTAACCGGTGCACATTGACTCTGTACCTGTACCTCCTGTATAAAGCCTCCACATTGACTCTGTACCTGTACCTCCTGTATAAAGCCTCCACATTGACTCTGTACCTGTACCTCCTGTATAAAGCCTCCACATTGACTCTGTACCTGTACCTCCTGTATAAAGCCTCCACATTGACTCTGTACGTGCACCTCCTGTATAAAGCCTCCACATTGACTCTGTACCTGTACCTCCTGTATAAAGCCTCCACATTGACTCTGTACCTGTACCTCCTGTATAAAGCCTCCACATTGACTCTGTACCTGTACCTCCGGTATAAAGCCTCCACATTGACTCTGTACCTGTACCTCCGGTATAAAGCCTCCACATTGACTCTGTACCTGTACCTCCTGTATAAAGCCTCCACATTGACTCTGTACCTGTGCCTCCTGTATAAAGCCTCCACATTGACTCTGTACCTGTGCCTCCGGTATAAAGCCTCCACATTGACTCTGTACCTGTACCTCCGGTATAACGCCTCTCTATTTCTATCTTGCTGCTGCTCTGTCATTATTTGTTACTTTAATTTGTTACTTTTTTTTTAGGTATTTTCTTAAAACTGCATTGTTGGTTAAGGGCTTGTAAGTCAGCATTTCACTGTAAGTTCTACACCTGCTGTATTCAGCGCATGTGACAAATAACATTTGATTTGATTTTTAATAAAGACTTTCAAAAAAGAACATGACATGAGTTTCGTCTCCCATAGTCATGCTGTGATAACTCTGTGGTATTGGTGTGCTTATGTTAAACTACACACACAGAGACATATTATATTTCTCCATAAACTAGTTTGATTATATATTCAATTTAATAGTACACTGTTATTGTTCTCTTTTGCTTCCCTGCATGTAAAATACCATTCATTTCCATTTTGCCTCCACTGCAAAGTCTTGGTTTATTAAGGAATTTATGAAACTCACAGATGGGGGACTAAAATGGCAACACTGCTGGAATTACTAATAAATGTGGCAAGTCATCTGTGATACCCAACTACTTTACTGGGAGTCCGTGATGAGATACACACCAGTGGATGTATAGAGAGAAAGGGGAAAAAGAGAGGGAGAGAGAGAGGCACTTCCTAACCTGCCAAATGTATGACCATATTTGAGACACATTCAGTATTTCTCTCAGATTACACAGACCCATAAATACTTTTAAAACAAATCCAATTTTGATAAACTCTCATATCTATTTGGTGAAATACCACAGCAAGTTTTGTGACCTGTTGCCACAAGGTCAACCAGTGAAGAAGAAATACAGCCTATATTTATCTGTTTATTTATTTGACCTTTTGTACTTTAACTATTTGCACATTGTTACAACACTGTACATAGCCATCAGAGTTTAATGTTCACTGTTCCTTTCTGAAGGTTTTTCACTTTTCTTTATCTATTTCACTTGTATTGGCAATGTAAACATACGTTTCCCATGCCAATAAAGCCCTTTGAATTGAGAGAGAGAAAGAGGAAGAGAGAGATGGACAGAGGGAGAGAGTAAACACATTTCCCATGCCAAAAAGCCACTTTGAATTGAATTGAGAGGCAGAGAGAGAGAGAGAGAGAGAGAGAGAGAGAGACAGAGAGACAGAGAGACAGAGAGACAGAGAGACAGAGAGACAGAGAGACAGAGAGACAGACAGACAGACAGACAGAGAGACAGAGAGACAGAGAGACAGAGAGACAGAGAGACAGAGAGACAGAGAGACAGAGAGACAGAGAGCAGAGACAGAGACAGAGACAGAGACAGAGACAGAGACAGAGACAGAGACAGAGACAGAGACAGAGAGAGAGAGAGAGAGAGAGAGAGACAGAGAGAGAGACAGAGTGCTTTCATTAATTCCATTTGTTTCTGTAAGGGAGGATTATAGTGTGACCTTTGCAGGATCCATCATTTTTACTCATTATGCAGGAGGTTGACTAGATCCAAGCTGACACCAGTCTCCTGCGGGGGCAATTAGGGCCTAAATGAATCCTCAACAAGTTTGTAAACTTGCTCTCTGTGGCTCGGTGACAAAAGAAAAGAACATAAAAGACCAGACAAAAAATGTGATGCCCTAATTTGACTTTAGGGCATTTTTCTAGAAATCATTAAAGCTAGAGAACAATTAGCCTTAATGGGTTGAGCGAACAATTAAAGCAAAAATGATCTTGTTTGGTTGAAAGAGGCAAGATTTATTTAGAGTTTGGCCTTGCTTGGTTCTAGGCAACATTGTTTTCATGCTAACGCGGCGTGATCTTAGTCATAACTCACAACAGATCACAGATAAGACATTTAAATTCATTTTAAATGAGTTTCACATTAGTTTTATTTGGGGGTGAGGAGCCCACCCTATGTCAGTTCCTCAAATAATCTCTCTGTGGAGCTTTCTGGGTTTGTATTTGTTTTTCTGTATTTTGATTGACAGCTGTCTAGACCAGTGTTGACAAAACATCATCAGTGATGCCAGTCACATAAGCAGGGGGAGGAGCAGGGTAAATATGGCCTTTTCAACCCTCCAATAACTGCCATGCCTCTTTAAATACTGCTCTCTCCTCACTTAATTATTTCAAGCACAACATCTAATTAGGCCGGCAGAGTTTTTATACTACAGACTCTTCGCAGCTCCGCAACACACAAATCTTCCACTAGCACTGTTGAATGTTAATCAAAGTTACAATGCGGTTGTTTTGATATAATTAGCAAGCTGGAGGTTACACGCTCACTGTGTATAATGGACGCACTCTGAGACGCATAACCTTGATAATCTCAAAGATAACCTTCCATGAATTCTATGCATTTGCCCAATGCACTCTCTCTCTCACACACACACACACACACACACACACACACACACACACACACACACACACACACACACACACACACACACACACACACACACACACACACACACACACACACACACACACACACACCTAACCCACTGAAGCAAGGAGAAGAGCAGATTTGACAAGCTCTCTCGTCTCAAGAGCCATGTTGTCATGAACATACGTGCTCCTGTTAGAGCAGACATAACAGCTTGTGTCAACAGGGATATCTATCATGACAGGCAATAGTGAGCATCATGACATCCTGGATAGGGAAACACTGCCACATGTGAGATGACTGTACGGAAGGCATATAATAAGGGCACGGGCATGACACACACATACACACGTCACACACGTAATTCTAAGCTGCCATGACAAGACGACGGCGCTACATGGCAACACGTTGTAGGAAACATCTGCTATGAGGCTGATGTTTTATGTCAACTGTTCAACTTTTTTCTTTTCCTTCTCCACATGCACAAAAAGTGTTACAGAGTTGAGAGGTCGTGCCACTGTAAACTGACAATCTATGGATGATATATGGAGTTACATGTGCAGTATATCTGAGGAGTATGCCGCTACTGTGAATACAATAACAGAGTGAGGTAGATGATTTCATTTATCATATCCCTATAGGTGTGCCTTAAAAAATCGAACAAAGACAACTTTTAATGCACGATCTCCCTGTGAGACAAAGCCTTTCTGTCAGGGCACTTGTCTTTAAGCCCTATCCCTGTACACAGTAAGAGCTTTATCCAATGCCCTCATTCCCTGCAGTGTCACAAGACTTCAAACTACTGCAGCTAGACAGATGTCTATACAGGCAGGGGCGGACTGGCCATCTGCATTTTGGGCAAATGTCAGATGGGAAGGTCCATTTTAAGCCCAGTGGGCCTGTTTCACTTGGGTATTTTGTGTCAAATGTGACCGACCACCTGGATTCGGTCCTATGTAACAACATTTGAAATTGTGTTTTTTACATTGGATAAAAGTAGAGACTCAGAGCTACAAAATGGTATATAATTTGTTGAAAAACAAATGGTAGTCCCACTAAGCGCAAATTAGATGGGATGGCGTATCGCTGCAGAATGCTGTGGTAGCCATGCTGGTTACGTGTGCCTTGAATTCGAAATCATTCACCGACAGTGTCACCATCAAAGCACCCCCACACCATCACACCCACTCCTCCATACTCTGCGTCTCACAAAGACACGGCGGTTGGAACCAAAAATCTCCAATTTGAACTCCACCGGTCTAATGTCCATTGCTTGTGTTTCTTGGCCCAAGCAAGTATCTTCTTGTTATTGGTGTCCTTTAGTAGTGTCTCTTTGCAGAAATTTGACCATGAAGGTCTGATTCATGCAGTCTCCTCTGAACAGTTGATGTTGAGATGTGTCTGTTACTTGAACTCTGTGAAGCATTTATTTGGGCTGAAATTTCTGAGGCTGGTAACTGTAATGAACTTGTCCTCTGCAGCAGAGGTAACACTGGGTCTTCCTTTCCTGTGGTGGTCCTCACCAGAGCCAGTTTCATCATGGCGCATGATTTAAGCATTTCTACACCTGTTGTATTCGGCACACGTGACAAATAAACTTTGATTTGATTTGATGGTTTTTGTGACTTTCAAAGTTCTTGACATTTTCTGGATTGACTGACCTTCAAGTCTTAAAGTAACGATGGACTGTCATTTATCTTTGCTTATTCGAGCTGTACTTCCTTAGTCGAGCTGTGTCGGTGGGCTAGGGTCAGTCTATTATATCTGGAGTATTTCTCCTGTCTTATCCGGTGTCCTGTGTGAATTTAAGTGTGCTCTCTCTAATTCTCTCTCTCGCTCTATTTTTCTCCCTTTCTTTCTCTTTCTTTCTCTCTGAGGACCTGAACTCTAGGACCATGCCCCAGTCCACCTGGCCGTGCTGCTGCTCCAGTTTCAACTGTTCTGCCTGCTGCTATGAAACCCTGACCTGTTCACCGGACGTGCTACCTGTCCCAGACCTGCTGTTTTCAACTCTCTAGAGACAGCAGGAGCGGTAGAGATACTCTGAATGATCGGCTATGAAAAGCCAACTGACATTTACTCCTGAGGTGCTGACCTTTTGCACCCTCGTCAACCACTGTGAATATTATTATTTGACCCTGCTGGTCAACTATGAACATTTGAACATCGTGGCCATGTTCTATTATAATCTCCACCCAGCACAGCCAGAAGAGGACTGGCCACCCCTCATAGCCTGGTTCTTCTCTAGGTTTTGTCCTAGGTTCTGGCCTTTCTAGGGAGTTTTATCCTAGCCACCGTGTTTCTACACCTGCATTGCTTTCTGTTTGGGGTTTTAAGCTGGGTTTCTGTACAGCACTTTGTGACGTCAGATGATGTAAGAAGGGCTTTATAAATAAATGTGATTGATTCTTGCCATAATATGGATTTGGTATTTTACCAAATAGTACTATCGTCTGTATACAACCCCTAACTTGTCACAACACAATGGATTGGCTCAAACGCAATAAGAAGAAAATAAATTCCACAAATTAACTTTTAACAAGACACACCTGTTACCATGTGACTACCTGGTAGTAGTTGAGAGAATGCCAAGCTGGTTGAGAGAATGCCAAGAGTGTGCAAAGCTGTCATCAAGGCAAAGGGTGGCTTCATTGAAGAATCTAAAATCTATTTTGATTTCTTTAACACTTTCTTGGTTACTACATGATTCCATATGTGTTATTTCAATGTTGTGATGTCTTCACTATTACTCTACAATGTAGAAAATAGTAAAAAAAAACTTGAATGAGTGTCACGGTCGTCCTCCTCTTCATCTGAAGTGGAGAGGCGAGAAGGATCGGAGGACCAAAATGCAGCGTGGTATGTGTCCATGATGAGTATTTAATAAAATAAAGCACTGAACACTGAATACAAACTATACAAAAACAATAAATAACGACCGTGAAGCTATAAATGAGACCTGTGCTGACACAAGCAACTAACATAGACAATCACCCACAAACAAACAGTGAAACCCAGGCTACCTAAGTATGATTCTCAATCAGAGACAACTAATGACACCTGCCTCTGATTGAGAACCATACTAGGCCGAAACATAGAAATCCCAAAATCATAGAAATGTCACGAATACTACCGAACGCTCGGCGGTCGTCGTCGCCGGTCTACTAGCTATCGCCGATCCGTTGTTCTGTGTTCCTTTAGTTCTGTCTAATTGGTAGCACCTGTTTCTTGTTTGGTTGTTAGGGTAGGGTTTTATATAGTCTGTTCAGCCCGCTTCTGTTTCGTGCGGGCTTGTTCGTCTGTTTTGTTGTTTGAGTGTATTTTTGTTTGCATTTGGGTTTCACGCTGTCCGTTTATATTTCTGTTCATTTGTGTTTCCACTTTTGTTCATGTTATGTTTCCGGGACATTAAAGCGTGTTTTTTTCCCACATCTTTTGCTCTCTGCGCCTGACTCCACACCTCATCACTCATTTACCGTAACAAGAAAAACTAACATAGACTGCCCACCCCAACTCACGCCCTGACCATACTAAATAATGACAAAAACAGAAATAAAGGTCAGAACGTGACAATGAGTAGGTGGGTACAAACATTTG
The DNA here is from genome assembly GCF_023373465.1 of Oncorhynchus keta. Classification (NCBI taxonomy): domain Eukaryota; kingdom Metazoa; phylum Chordata; class Actinopteri; order Salmoniformes; family Salmonidae; genus Oncorhynchus; species Oncorhynchus keta. The sequence goes on along the minus strand of NC_068448.1, from coordinate 61,753,680 downwards.
ACTGGTACTACTAGCTAGCCAAACAATGAACCATAATACCAACTCATAACATTACTACCATGCATGAATTGGCAGGTAACTCAATTTAACCAACTTGGTTCAATGCTTGTTAGCAAGCTAACATTACGCTATAACTAGCAATGCAAATCGCTTTCTGAGATACAAATAATATTACAACACAGATCATACATATCATGTTAGCTAGCTAGCTAACAGTATGCTTTAACTTGCAATGAAAATGACTTTGACAAAATTAGAAACGTATAATAACTGAACATTTTACTAGCTAGACTCTTACCCACATACATGGATGAACGCTTTTCCTTCTCTGGTTGCCCTTAGTTTGATGATGTAATCCAGAAACAGGTGTTCTCTTTACACATACTGTGCAGCTCATGTTACAGACGGATGTCAGGCATATGTGTATAGGTGGCAGGGAAGTCAGGCGCAGGAGAGTCAAACGGAGTGTAAAAAATGGAGTCTTTAATAATGTCCTAGTAACATGCTCCATAACACTAAACAGGAAAAGAACATAAACAAAATATGGGTACGAAGACCCGTCGCGCACCTATACAACAAACAACACTACACTGACAATAAACAATCTCTGACAAAGACATGAGGGGAAATAGAGGGTTAAATACACAACAGGTAATGAATGGGATTGAAAACAGGTGTGTGGGAAGACAAGACAAATCCAATGGAAAATGAAAAATGGATCAATGATGACTAGAAGACCGGTGACGTCGAACGCCGAGCACCGCCCGAACAAGGAGAGGCAACGACTTCGGCAGAAGTCGTGACAACAGAATCATGCTACATGGCAGACCAATCTGATCTAATCTCTCGACATGTCCAGTCAATACATTATCTCAGCCAGTCATGCTTGCAGGAAGGTTCCTGTCTTTTTGTGTGGCTAAACCAAAAATGCTCGTAAATTAACAAATGTATTAGTATTTACAGATGGAATACAAGTTTATTATTAAGGCACATGAAAGTTCACATGTTCCAGAAGGCATTTCTGCCAAAAAAATGCATTTAGATTTTTTAAAATCCCTCTCCTGTGAAGTAATGATGTGCGACATACACCTAGTTTCCTGAAACAAGTCACACCTGACCATTATCTGGCTAATAATTGTGGCTTTAAGAAATAAAAGGGAAAATACTTTCTTCCTGACTGTGCTATTCCTTCTTAACCGTAAACTGCTTAACCGGCCTACTTGTCTGTTTTTAAACATCCGGTTAATCTGTTTGTTTAGTATTTCTTGTAAATACTGCATGGGCAGAGTTCCAAAAAAAGCATATGTTGAGGTTGAAAAGCTCCTTTTCGAGAGAGACCTGGCAAGAAAGCCGGCAAGGGAATGCTATTATAAGACAAGAATAGACTTAGCTCCAACAAGAAGTTTGTGTTCACATTGATCAAGAAGAACAGAAAACCACCGTCAAAGGTTCCAAAGTAGTCCAACTTCCAGGACTAAAAAAGTTACTAATGACAGACTAGCCACTCAGGAAAAATGACATGGTACTTTTCTCTTCTCCCTTTCTTCTTTGGTTTCAGACTATTTCCCCTTTTCTGTCTCTCATGTCTTGTCTCTCCAGCTCTAGTCATAATACAGTCTCTCTCACAGTGAGTTCAACCTCTATGAAACTTGCTCTATCTCTGTGTGAGTTGTTCTTCTGAATTCAACCAAAGGAGAAGAACAACACACACGCGCGCACGCACGCACACACACACACACACACACACATTAGATCCTAATAAAGAGGGGCGGCAGTGTCTCGGTGCACCCCTCCGGCGTCTTTCATGTGTCCAATTACTGACAGATCCCCCAAAATCATATTCACCTTTTCTGCTTTTAATTAGTTATCATATCACCGCTGGTTGTCCTTACTGGTGTGCCAAGCCTGTCAGAGTCCTGGGGTTTTAGGAGTACCAGAGCTAGATATTTACTCTCCCACATTCTAAAGATGTATTAGTACTCAGGATATGTCAGAGTCCTGGGGTTTTAGGAGTACCAGAGCTAGATATTTACTCTCCCACATTCTAAAGATGTATTAGTACTCAGGATATGTCAGAGTCCTGGGGTTTTAGGAGTACCAGAGCTAAATATTTACTCTCCCACATTCTAAAGATGTATTAGTACTCAGGATATGTCAGAGTCCTGGGGTTTTAGGAGTACTGGAGCTAGATATTTACTCTCCCACATTCTAAATATGTATTAGGACTCAGGATATGTCAGAGTCCTGGGGTTTTAGGAGTACCAGAGCTAGATATTTACTCTCCCACATTCTAAAGATGTATTAGTACTCAGGATATGTCAGAGTCCTGGGGTTTTAGGAGTACCAGAGCTAGATATTTACTCTCCCACATTCTAAAGATGTATTAGTACTCAGGATATGTCAGAGTCCTGGGGTTTTAGGAGTACCAGAGCTAGATATTTACTCTCCCACATTCTAAAGATGTATTAGTACTCAGGATATGTCAGAGTCCTGGGGTTTTAGGAGTACTGGAGCTAGATATTTACTCTCCCACATTCTAAATATGTATCAGTACTCAGGATATGTCAGAGTCCTGGGGTTTTAGGAGTACCAGAGCTAGATATTTACTCTCCCACATTCTAAAGATGTATTAGTACTCAGGATATGTCAGAGTCCTGGGGTTTTAGGAGTACCAGAGCTAGATATTTACTCTCCCACATTCTAAAGATGTATTAGTACTCAGGATATGTCAGAGTCCTGGGGTTTTAGGAGTACCAGAGCTAGATATTTACTCTCCCACATTCTAAAGATGTATTAGTACTCAGGATATGTCAGAGTCCTGGGGTTTTAGGAGTACCAGAGCTAAATATTTACTCTCCCACATTCTAAAGATGTATTAGTACTCAGGATATGTCAGAGTCCTGGGGTTTTAGGAGTACTGGAGCTAGATATTTACTCTCCCACATTCTAAAGATGTATTAGTACTCAGGATATGTCAGAGTCCTGGGGTTTTAGGAGTACCAGAGCTAGATATTTACTCTCCCACATTCTAAAGATGTATTAGTACTCAGGATATGTCAGAGTCCTGGGGTTTTAGGAGTACTGGAGCTGGATATTTACTCTCCCACATTCTAAATATGTATTAGTACTCAGGATATGTCAGAGTCCTGGGGTTTTAGGAGTACCAGAGCTAGATATTTACTCTCCCACATTCTAAAGATGTATTAGTACTCAGGATATGTCAGAGTCCTGGGGTTTTAGGAGTACCAGAGCTAGATATTTACTCTCCCACATTCTAAAGATGTATTAGTACTCAGGATATGTCAGAGTCCTGGGGTTTTAGGAGTACCAGAGCTAGATATTTACTCTCCCACATTCTAAAGATGTATTAGTACTCAGGATATGTCAGAGTCCTGGGGTTTTAGGAGTACCAGAGCTAGATATTTACTCTCCCACATTCTAAAGATGTATTAGTACTCAGGATATGTCAGAGTCCTGGGGTTTTAGGAGTACCAGAGCTAGATATTTACTCTCCCACATTCTAAAGATGTATTAGTACTCAGGATATGTCAGAGTCCTGGGGTTTTAGGAGTACCAGAGCTAAATATTTACTCTCCCACATTCTAAAGATGTATTAGTACTCAGGATATGTCAGAGTCCTGGGGTTTTAGGAGTACTGGAGCTAGATATTTACTCTCCCACATTCTAAAGATGTATTAGTACTCAGGATATGTCAGAGTCCTGGGGTTTTAGGAGTACCAGAGCTAGATATTTACTCTCCCACATTCTAAAGATGTATTAGTACTCAGGATATGTCAGAGTCCTGGGGTTTTAGGAGTACTGGAGCTGGATATTTACTCTCCCACATTCTAAATATGTATTAGTACTCAGGATATGTCAGAGTCCTGGGGTTTTAGGAGTACCAGAGCTAGATATTTACTCTCCCACATTCTAAAGATGTATTAGTACTCAGGATATGTCAGAGTCCTGGGGTTTTAGGAGTACCAGAGCTAGATATTTACTCTCCCACATTCTAAAGATGTATTAGTACTCAGGATATGTCAGAGTCCTGGGGTTTTAGGAGTACCAGAGCTAGATATTTACTCTCCCACATTCTAAAGATGTATTAGTACTCAGGATATGTCAGAGTCCTGGGGTTTTAGGAGTACCAGAGCTAGATATTTACTCTCCCACATTCTAAAGATGTATTAGTACTCAGGATATGTCAGAGTCCTGGGGTTTTAGGAGTACCAGAGCTAGATATTTACTCTCCCACATTCTAAAGATGTATTAGTACTCAGGATATGTCAGAGTCCTGGGGTTTTAGGAGTACCAGAGCTAGATATTTACTCTCCCACATTCTAAAGATGTATTAGTACTCAGGATATGTCAGAGTCCTGGGGTTTTAGGAGTACCAGAGCTAGATATTTACTCTCCCACATTCTAAAGATGTATTAGTACTCAGGATATGTCAGAGTCCTGGGGTTTTAGGACTACTGGAGCTAGATATTTACTCTCCCACATTCTAAAGATGTATTAGTACTCAGGATATGTCAGAGTCCTGGGGTTTTAGGAGTACCAGAGCTAGATATTTACTCTCCCACATTCTAAAGATGTATTAGTACTCAGGATATGTCAGAGTCCTGGGGTTTTAGGAGTACCAGAGCTAGATATTTACTCTCCCACATTCTAAAGATGTATTAGTACTCAGAATATGTCAGAGTCCTGGGGTTTTAGGAGTACCAGAGCTAGATATTTACTCTCCCACATTCTAAAGATGTATTAGTACTCAGGATATGTCAGAGTCCTGGGGTTTTAGGACTACTGGAGCTAGATATTTACTCTCCCACATTCTAAAGATGTATTAGTACTCAGGATATGTCAGAGTCCTGGGGTTTTAGGAGTACTAGAGCTAGATATTTACTCTCCCACATTCTAAAGATGTATTAGTACTCAGGATATGTCAGAGTCCTGGGGTTTTAGGAGTACCAGAGCTAGATATTTACTCTCCCACATTCTAAAGATGTATTAGTACTCAGGATATGTCAGAGTCCTGGGGTTTTAGGACTACTGGAGCTAGATATTTACTCTCCCACATTCTAAAGATGTATTAGTACTCAGGATATGTCAGAGTCCTGGGGTTTTAGGAGTACCAGAGCTAGATATTTACTCTCCCACATTCTAAAGATGTATTAGTACTCAGGATATGTCAGAGTCCTGGGGTTTTAGGAGTACCAGAGCTAGATATTTACTCTCCCACATTCTAAATATGTATTAGTACTCAGGATATGTCAGAGTCCTGGGGTTTTAGGAGTACCAGAGCTAGATATTTACTCTCCCACATTCTAAAGATGTATTAGTACTCAGGATATGTCAGAGTCCTGGGGTTTTAGGAGTACCAGAGCTAGATATTTACTCTCCCACATTCTAAAGATGTATTAGTACTCAGGATATGTCAGAGTCCTGGGGTTTTAGGAGTACCAGAGCTAGATATTTACTCTCCCACATTCTAAAGATGTATTATTACTCAGGATATGTCAGAGTCCTGGGGTTTTAGGAGTACTAGAGCTAGATATTTACTCTCCCACATTCTAAAGATGTATTAGTACTCAGGATATGTCAGAGTCCAAGGGTTTTCTAAGCATTTGGCAGCATTGGCTGTGTTCATTTCCAATGATTCTGTTTTTAGAGACATTGTTAAACCAAATCCACTATTAAATGGAAGGGGATTACTGAAATGGAAGTATCAACTGCTGTGCTGTTACAGTATGTCATTGTCCTGACCGGGTATCGACACTGGGTCATCAGTGTGAGTCGAGACTGTATTAGCCCATTGAGCTAAAGCCTACAATATGTAACAGTTATGGGAGTCAAAACTAGTCCTCGTGTCTCAGGCAACGTGAGTAGAGTAGAGTCTTTATTAGGGGTGATGGGTGTCCTAGTGTTTAAAGTGTTGGGCCAGTAACTGAAAGGTTACTGGATCGAACCACTGAGCTGACAAGGTACAAATCTGTCGTTCTGCCCCTGAGCAAGGCAGTTAACCCACTATTCCCCAGGAGCCGAAGATGTGGATGTCGATTAAGGCACCTCTCTGATTCAGAGGGGTTGGGTTAAATGTCGAAGTTACATTTCAGTTGAATGCATTCAGTTGCACAACTGACTAGGTATCTCCCTTTCCCTTTATTATCCCCGGCAGGAAATTCATTTGGCAGCACATAGTAAAAACACATTGAACAGATGACAATAAATATACACAAACCCAAACAATATTTACAGCAATATGTACACAGCTAACAGTACTACTGGAGCTTATTGAGAAAGCTGATAGCAGCTGGTAAGAAGGAGAGTTTGACTTCTTCTTACAGAAATTCATCAAACAAGGGGTGCTGGGAGTCCTCAGAATGGATTGCGCCTTCCGTATGACTAGTGTCTGATAGAGGTGAGAAATTTCAGTTCAGTTCATACCAATGATCCTGATACCGAGTTACCCACCACTGGGCCATGGCTCACCTCCTCATCATGTAAAAGACTCATAATTTACTACTCATTATGGTGATCATGCAGTTACTCCCGTAAAACGTACAGTATACATGCATTGTATGAGGAAGTGCCGTTATTTATGGACTAATTGTTATTATTTAGACTTCGTCTGAGGTCTCATTAGAACATGATTAGAATTCCTAAATGTAGGTTTAAGGCGTATTAAATCTTGAGAGGCAGGAAGTTCAATGAAAAAGGGCCATTCTGTAAATGTTAGCAGTCCATCACTCATAATTACAATATAATGGTCATTGCGTCTCTTTGTGCACTACATGATAAGATAGCAATCTACATATTGATTTAGAGAGAGAGACAACATGAGTGTTTGATTTGATGTGTGTTTTTAATTCTACAGAATGCTTTAAAATCAAGCCATGGCATTACACATTGATTGCATTACATTACATTGATCTGTGGATGCCGTTCGAGGTCTCGGAAGGAAATGAGCTTCCTCCCCTTTTTGTCTGTCTGCTAATTATTGAAAACAAGATTTTCTTCTGATTAAATGAGTGGATGGATCAATGCCGGGCAGAAAACACACGTTGACGTACAGGAAAACACGATGGCAACTAACTTTGGGACTGATAGGGAAAGCTTAGGGCTCCGTGCCCTCTTCTATACCTCTTCTAGGTATAGAACACCTGAAGTTATTGGTGGGGGGCGGGGGTATCATGGGTTTGATGGGAAGGAGGGGATGGAGGAGAGATGGGGTGGTTAGGTTATGGGACAGCTTTGTAGGTTATGGGACATCTTCCTTCCATCAACAAGGTAATGTGGACCTGTGAATATAAATATACTAACTATTCAATTGTGCAGTTTTACTATCCATCTATAGCCATATACAGTTCATGTAATGTCAATGGCTCTGGTTATGTGGATATTGTACAGGAGAATACCTAGCTATATCCTGTATGTATGATTTTCTTCAAATATCATAGAGGTGAGTAAGTGTGTAAATCAATAAAGAAGGATATCACATGGCAGCTGGCTGCCCTGAAGAGATCCGGTGACCTCTGACCTCCTCGTCATAAACAGAGCCACATCCCATGAGGAGAAAAGTAATTGCTCATTTTGTAGCTACACCACCTCCTGACCAAGTACCCACTTAAATATTGATATTCTCTCTCCCTGGCTGACCCACCGGCTGGCCGTCACATCTGAGTTATATTGAAATCTGATGGAGGGTGTGTCAAAACACACATCTCCCTTCGCTCTTGTTCCTCGTTCTCTCTCTCTGTCTGTCTTTCTCGCTACCGCTTTCTTAAACACTCTTTCTTTCTCTCATTCTCTCTTATGAGTGGTGTCTTCGTATCTTTCAAAACGCACCACTGTGTTAAAGAAGTTTGACAAGTTTTTAAAGTATCAAAAATATGCATTTGATGTTTATTTTGGCATGTTTCTGGAGATAAAATATTTTTGTGGCATTGTACAGCGTGTTCTGCATAAAGGGGTGTTAGTTGTGATATAAATTGGAAGATAGCGCAGAGGTGGTGGTGGGGGGGCTGGTAGAACGGGTGACTGACTGCATAAGGCAGAAGTTAGGAAACTAATTGATCTGCATTGCTGTCTATTTCGGGTCTCCCTACAATCTTTCTCCAACATGCGCCACCATACAAAAGCTTAATCAACATGCTGGATCATTACATGCAATCCTCTCGCTGACTTATAAATCATTTTGGGATGGAGGCAAGAGAATGAGCTTTTTTCTCTGCCTTTCTTTGTCTTTCTCCTTCCCTGCACCATCATCATCCACAATCTCACACATTTGAATCCTCAGTCTGCTACATTGTGAACTCCACGACATACTCCTTACATAAGGACGCCATTGACTTGTTACAGGCGTAGGATCTGAATTGAATCCTTCTTTCGTTGCTGAGAACTGTTGATGAGCTTTGTGATTTACATAAATTGCACAAACACACATATTAACAGCATTTCACTCTTCGTGTAGTGTACTTTTGCCCAGTTAATAACATAACCACAGTTAAGCAACAGCATGGACTAAATGTTCTAGTCCTGTTTCTGCAGGATTATTTTTGCTACGACAATACTGGTCAAATTAAGATCCTACATTTGTACCTACAATTTATTTAAGATATGGAAAAATAGATAGAGTTAACAGAACGTTTTGTTCTAATCCTTTTGCCATAAAATCAATGAAACAATGTTAAATTGTGTGTGAGTGCTTTGTCTCGCTGTGCAGTAGTCACAGGTAATGTTTCCCAATATTGCGGCTGGCTACATATTCAAATCACTCTTTTGGTAGAACATGAATAATGTATAATTCATTCACACTCTTCCAAACCCTATTCTTCCAACGAAGGCATTATGATGGAGAGATCAACACCTATCAAAGATGACTTCAGGCAGAATGTAGGTAAATATGTGGCGCAAAGTACCATGACCCAAGGGTGGCCTGTTTTTAGTGAAATGTGAACACTTCAATAGTTAATGTTTGGATGGAATACTGTTGTCATGAAATTGTTAATTTACTAATATTTTGATTCAACAGCTGGTTATGTAACAGCTGGTTTTATATTTGCATATTTTAGTTTTCACCTTGAAATTAGGGAGGGGTGGAAAGGAAGTGAGTGAGTGAGGGAGAGATGACAGAAAGAGTGAGAGAAAAGGAGAGATGAGCTGGAGCCCAGAGGTAGCATGATATGTAGAAAGAGAGGGGGTGGAGAGAAAGAGGCACAAAAGAAAAAGGAGAGAGAGAGAATAGGAGTGGGTATAAATTAAGCTTTAGACAGAGGAAAGACAAAACACACAGAGACAGAGACAGAGAAAATACAAAATTAGACAGAGACAGAGGAAAGGCAAAACGAGACAGAGACGGACAAAGACAGAGACAAAGGAAAGACTAAACGAGACAGAGACAGGGACAGAGACAGAGGAAAGACTAAATGAGACAGAGACAGGGACAGGGACAGAGACAGAGATAGAGACAAGGGCAGACACAGAGGAAAGACAAAACAAGACAGAGAAGGAGACGGGGAATGAAAACAGAGAAAGAGGAAAGACAAAACAAGACAGAGACAGGGACAGAGGAAAGATAAAACGAGACAGAGACAGGGACAGAGGAAAGACAAAACGAGACAGAGACAGGGACAGAGGAAATATAAAACGAGACAGAGACAAGGACAGAGGAAAGACAAAACAAGACGTAGACAGGGACAGAGGAAAGATAAAACGAGACAGAGACAGAGGAAAGATAAAATGAGACAGAGACAGGGACAGAGGAAAGATAAAACGAGACAGAGACAGGGACAGAGGAAAGACAAAACGAGACAGAGACAGGGACAGAGGAAATATAAAACGAGACAGAGACAAGGACAGAGGAAAGACAAAACAAGACGTAGACAGGGACAGAGGAAAGATAAAACGAGACAGAGACAGAGGAAAGATAAAATGAGACAGAGACAGGGACAGAGGAAAGATAAAACGAGACAGAGACAGAGGAAAGATAAAATGAGACAGAGACAGGGACAGAGGAAAGATAAAACGAGACAGAGACAGAGGAAAGATAAAACGAGACAGAGACAGGGACAGAGACAGGGACAGAGGAAAGATAAAACGAGACAGAGACAGAGGAAAGATCAAACGAGACAGAGACAGAGACAGAGACAGGGACAGAGGAAAGATAAAACGAGACAGAGACAGAGGAAAGATAAAACGAGACAGAGACAGAGACAGGGACAGAGGAAAGATAAAACGAGACAGAGACAGAGACAGAGGAAAGATAAAACGAGACAGAGACAGGGACAGAGGAAAGACCAAACAAGACAGAGACAGGGACAGAGACAGAGGAAAGATAAAACGAGACAGAGACAGGGACAGAGGAAAGATAAAACTAGACAGAGACAGAGACAGAGGAAAGATAAAATGAGACAGAGACAGGAACAGAGGAAAGATAAAACGAGACAGAGACAGAGACAGAGGAAAGATAAAACGAGACAGAGACAGGGACAGAGGAAAGATAAAACGAGACAGAGACAGGGACAGAGGAAAGATAAAACGAGACAGAGACAGGGACAGAGGAAAGATAAAACGAGACAGAGACAGGGACAGAGGGAAGACAAAACGAGACAGAGACAGGGACAGAGACAGGGACAGAGGAAAGATAAAACGAGACAGAGACAGGGACAGAGGAAAGATAAAACGAGACAGAGACAGGGACAGAGGAAAGATAAAACGAGACAGAGACAGGGACAGAGGAAAGATAAAACGAGACAGAGACAGGGACAGAGGGAAGACAAAACGAGACAGAGACAGGGACAGAGACAGGGACAGAGGAAAGATAAAACGAGACAGAGACAGAGGAAAGATAAAACGAGACAGAGACAGAGGAAAGATAAAACGAGACAGAGACAGGGACAGAGGAAAGATAAAACGAGACAGAGACAGGGACAGAGGAAAGATAAAACGAGACAGAGACAGGGACAGAGGGAAGATAAAACGAGACAGAGACAGGGACAGAGACAGGGACAGAGGAAAGACAAAACGAGACAGAGACAGGGACAGAGGAAAGACAAAACGAGACAGAGACAGGGACAGAGGAAAGACAAAACGAGACAGAGACAGAGGAAAGATAAAACGAGACAGAGACAGGGACAGAGGACAGATAAAACGAGACAGAGACAGGGACAGAGGAAAGATAAAACGAGACAGAGACAGGGACAGAGGGAAGATAAAACGAGACAGAGACAGGGACAGAGGGAAGACAAAACGAGACAGAGACAGAGGAAAGATAAAACAAGACAGAGACAGGGACAGAGGAAAGATAAAACGAGACAGAGACAGGGACAGAGACAGGGACAGAGGAAAGACAAAACGAGACAGAGACAGGGACAGAGGAAAGACAAAATGAGACAGAGACAGAGGAAAGATAAAACGAGACAGAGACAGAGGAAAGATAAAACGAGACAGAGACAGAGGAAAGATAAAACGAGACAGAGACAGGGACAGAGGAAAGATAAAACGAGACAGAGACAGGGACAGAGGAAAGACAAAACGAGACAGAGACAGGGACAGAGACAGGGACAGAGGAAAGACAAAACGAGACAGAGACAGGGACAGAGGAAAGACAAAACGAGACAGAGACAGAGGAAAGATAAAACGAGACAGAGACAGAGGAAAGATAAAACGAGACAGAGACAGGGACAGAGGAAAGATAAAACGAGACAGAGACAGGGACAGAGGAAAGATAAAACGAGACAGAGACAGGGACAGAGGAAAGATAAAACGAGACAGAGACAGGGACAGAGGAAAGATAAAACGAGACAGAGACAGGGACAGAGGGAAGACAAAACGAGACAGAGACAGAGGAAAGATAAAACAAGACAGAGACAGAGACAGGGACAGAGGAAAGACAAAACAAGACAGAGACAGGGACAGAGGAAAGACAAAACGAGACAGAGACAGGGACAGAGGAAAGATAAAACGAGACAGAGACAGGGACAGAGGAAAGATAAAACGAGACAGAGACAGGGACAGGGGAAAGACAAAACAAGACAGAGACAGAGACAGAGGAAAGATAAAACGAGACAGAGACAGGGACAGAGGAAATACAAAACAAGACAGAGACAGAGACAGAGGAAAGATAAAACGAGACAGAGACAAGGACAGAGGAAATACAAAACAAGACAGAGACAGGGACAGAGACAGAGGAAAGATAAAACGAGACAGAGACAGGGACAGAGGGAAGACAAAACGAGACAGAGACAGAGGAAAGATAAAACGAGACAGAGACAGAGGAAAGATAAAACGAGACAGAGACAGAGACAGGGACAGAGGAAAGATAGAACGAGACAGAGACAGGGACAGAGGAAAGATAAAACGAGACAGAGACAGGGACAGAGGAAAGATAAAACGAGACAGAGACAGGGACAGAGGGAAGACAAAACGAGACAGAGGAAATATAAAACAAGACAGAGACAGAGACAGGGACAGAGGAAAGACAAAACAAGACAGAGACAGGGACAGAGACAGGGACAGAGGAAAGACAAAACGAGACAGAGACAGGGACAGAGGAAAGATAAAACGAGACAGAGACAGGGACAGAGGAAAGATAAAACGAGACAGAGACAGGGACAGGGGAAAGACAAAACAAGACAGAGACAGGGACAGAGGAAAGATAAAACGAGACAGAGACAGGGACAGAGGAAAGACAAAACGAGACAGAGACAGGGACAGAGGAAAGATAAAACGAGACAGAGACAGAGGAAAGATAAAACGAGACAGAGACAGGGACAGAGGAAAGATAAAACGAGACAGAGACAGAGACAGAGGAAAGATAAAACGAGACAGAGACAGGGACAGAGGAAAGACAAAACGAGACAGAGACAGGGGAAAGATAAAACAAGACAGAGACAGGGACAGAGGAAAGACAAAACGAGACAGAGACAGGGACAGAGGAAAGACAAAACAAGACAGAGACAGGGACAGAGGAAAGATAAAACGAGACAGAGACAGGGACAAAGACAGGGACAGAGGAAAGACAAAACGAGACAGAGACAGGGACAGAGGAAAGACAAAATGAGACAGAGACAGAGGAAAGATAAAACGAGACAGAGACAGAGGAAAGATAAAACGAGACAGAGACAGGGACAGAGGGAAGACAAAACGAGACAGAGACAGAGGAAAGATAAAACAAGACAGAGACAGAGACAGGGACAGAGGAAAGACAAAACAAGACAGAGACAGGGACAGAGACAGGGACAGAGGAAAGACAAAACGAGACAGAGACAGGGACAGAGGAAAGATAAAACGAGACAGAGACAGGGACAGAGGAAAGATAAAACGAGACAGAGACAGGGACAGGGGAAAGACAAAACAAGACAGAGACAGGGACAGAGGAAAGATAAAACGAGACAGAGACAAGGACAGAGGAAATACAAAACAAGACAGAGACAGGGACAGAGGAAAGATAAAACGAGACAGAGACAGAGGAAAGATAAAACGAGACAGAGACAGGGACAGAGGAAAGATAAAACGAGACAGAGACAGAGACAGAGGAAAGATAAAACGAGACAGAGACAGGGACAGAGGAAAGACCAAACGAGACAGAGACAGGGACAGAAGAAATACAAAACAAGACAGAGACAGGGACAGAGGAAAGATAAAACGAGACAGAGACAGAGGAAAGATAAAACGAGACAGAGACAGGGACAGAGGAAAGATAAAACGAGACAGAGACAGGGACAGAGACAGGGACAGAGGAAAGACAAAACGAGACAGAGACAGGGACAGAGACAGGGACAGAGGAAAGACAAAACGAGACAGAGACAGGGACAGAGGAAAGACAAAACGAGACAGAGACAGAGGAAAGATAAAACGAGACAGAGACAGAGGAAAGATAAAACGAGACAGAGACAGAGACAGGGACAGAGGAAAGATAAAACGAGACAGAGACAGAGACAGGGACAGAGGAAAGATAAAACGAGACAGAGACAGGGACAGAGGAAAGATAAAACGAGACAGAGACAGGGACAGAGGAAAGATAAAACGAGACAGAGACAGAGGAAAGATAAAACGAGACAGAGACAGGGACAGAGGAAAGATAAAACGAGACAGAGACAGGGACAGAGACAGGGACAGAGGAAAGACAAAACAAGACAGAGACAGGGACAGAGACAGGGACAGAGGAAAGATAAAACGAGACAGAGACAGGGACAGAGGAAAGACAAAACGAGACAGAGACAGAGGAAAGATAAAACGAGACAGAGACAGAGGAAAGATAAAACGAGACAGAGACAGAGACAGGGACAGAGGAAAGATAAAACGAGACAGAGACAGAGACAGGGACAGAGGAAAGATAAAACGAGACAGAGACAGGGACAGAGGAAAGACAAAACGAGACAGAGACAGGGACAGGGACAGAGGAAAGATAAAACGAGACAGAGACAGAGACAGGGACAGAGGAAAGATAAAACGAGACAGAGACAGGGACAGAGGAAAGATAAAACGAGACAGAGACAGGGACAGAGGGAAGACAAAACGAGACAGAGACAGAGGAAAGATAAAAACAAGACAGAGACAGAGGAAAGATAAAACAAGACAGAGACAGAGACAGGGACAGAGGAAAGACAAAACAAGACAGAGACAGGGACAGAGACAGGGACAGAGGAAAGACAAAACGAGACAGAGACAGGGACAGAGGAAAGATAAAACGAGACAGAGACAGGGACAGAGGAAAGATAAAACGAGACAGAGACAGGGACAGAGGAAAGATAAAACGAGACAGAGACAGGGACAGAGGAAAGACAAAACAAGACAGAGACAGGGACAGAGGAAAGATAAAACGAGACAGAGACAGAGGAAAGATAAAACGAGACAGAGACAGGGACAGAGGAAAGATAAAACGAGACAGAGACAGAGACAGAGGAAAGATAAAACGAGACAGAGACAGGGACAGAGGAAAGACCAAACGAGACAGAGACAGGGACAGAGGAAAGATAAAACGAGACAGAGACAGAGGAAAGATAAAACGAGACAGAGACAGGGACAGAGGAAAGACAAAACGAGACAGAGACAGGGACAGAGGAAAGATAAAACGAGACAGAGACAGAGGAAAGATAAAACGAGACAGAGACAGGGACAGAGGAAAGATAAAACGAGACAGAGACAGGGACAGAGGAAAGATAAAACTAGACAGAGACAGAGACAGAGGAAAGATAAAATGAGACAGAGACAGGAACAGAGGAAAGATAAAACGAGACAGAGACAGAGACAGAGGAAATACAAAACGAGACAGAGACAGAGACAGGGACAGGGATGGACATGGGATGGAGACGGAGATGAAGACGTGGATGGACGTGGGGATGGGGACGGAGATGGGGACAGAGACAGAGGAAAGACTAAACGAGACAGAGACAGAGAAAAGACTAAATAAGACAGAGACAGGGATGGAGACAGGGACAGAGACAGAGACAGAGGAAAGACAAAATGAGACAGAGACAGGGACAGAGACATAGACAGAGGAAAGACTAAATGAGACAGAGACAGGGACAGAGACATAGACAGAAGAAAGACAAAATGATACAGAGTCAGAGGAAAGACAAAATGAGACAGATAAAGGGACAGAGGCGGGGACAGAGACGGGGACAGAGACAGAGGAAAGACTAAACGAGACAGAGACAGGGACAGAGACAGAGAAAAGACAAAACGAGACAGAGACAGGGACAGAGACAGAGGAAAGATAAAACGAGACAGAGACAGGGATGGAGACAGAGACAGAGGAAAGACAAAACAAGACAGAGGCAGGGACAGAGGAAAGACAAAATGAGACAGAGAGAAGAAAGACAAAATGAGACAGAGACAGAGGAAAGACAAAACGAGACAGAGACAGGGGAAAGACTAAATGAGCCAAAGAAAGGGACAGAGACAGGGACAAAGACAGAGACAGGGACAGAGACAGAGACAGGGATGGACGTGGGGATGAAGATAGAGACAGAGACAGAGACAGAGACAGAGACAGAGACAGAGACAGCGGGTTCACAAAATGAGACAGAGACAGGGACAGAGACAAGGACAGAGACAGGGACAGATACAGGGACAGAGACAGGGACGGACACAGGGATGAGGATGGAGACAGGGACAGAGACAGACAAGGAAACCAACACAACCCCTGACATCACCTCTGCGCCTATCAGAGTATGATCAAACAATACCAGCCATGTGTCTCTGTTCTCTGCTACTGTTTAAACACATTATCCAATCCTGGAATACAAGATCACACACCAAAATATGTAATGATCCTGGGTGGGAGGCTGATGTCAGTGGCATAATGAAGCTCAACTTCTGTTGAAGACCCAGCTTGGGATGAAATGTTGTCTTTCTTTTGTGAACAGAACACTTTTGGGATCGTATATGATACCAGCTGTTTGTTTAAATCAGGTGCCTGGGATCCAGGTTTTATCTGCTCATACTATTTGGTAAATAGCATCAAATGCAAGAAAAGTAGCTGGGGTCCATATGCTTGTGTTCTAGAATACATTCCAATAGATAAGGGGATAACATAACATACTAAGCCAGATGTTATATTCCGCGTGTGTTTTTTCGGGTTTGGGTTATTTTATTTATTGCTACTGTGCTAATCTGTTTGGGCAAGGCATCCGGAGACAGCCACCTCTCTCTGAGCTGAGGTGTTCCTTCTCACAGAGAGAGAGAGAGAGAGAGAGAGAGAGAGAGAGAGAGAGAGAGAGAGAGAGAGAGAGAGAGAGAGAGAGAGAGAGAGAGAGAGAGAGAGACAGGGAGAGAGAGGGAGAGAGACAGGGAGAGAGAGACAGAGAGAGAGAGACAGAGAGAGAGAGAGAGAGAGACAGAGAGAGAGAGAGAGAGAGAGACAGAGAGAGAGAGAGAGAGAGACAGAGAGACAGAGAGAGAGAGAGAGATGGGGTTTAACAGAGCACAGCAAAAGCTTTCCCTGTTTCATGAACAAAATACATAAACCAAGACACCCCTCCTTTAATAATATTTCAAGATACATTTTTCACTTTTTTTGCGAAATTAAGCCAGTTTTTTCATTACTTTATTTCTTTTTTTACTTGCAGCCTTGGCAGAATTTTGCTAACGGAATTATGGAGCAATTTGCTGTGTCTTTGATGTGGTAAATATGAGGCCCTGCTGAAGAGTATACAGACTAGAGGGAGGAAGCAGCAGCGATCAAGGTTGTTATACTGTACTGATGCAAGTAGACACAGCACAGTGGCAGATGCAGCCTAAAACACACAGTGAGACAGATATAGAAATAGAGGGAGAAGGAGATGGAGAGACGAGAGAGAGAGAGAGAGAGAGAGAGAGAGAGAGAGAGAGAGAGAGAGAGAGAGAGAGAGAGAGAGAGTGGATGATACTTTGGCTGTTGAGCTTTCCCTGTTGAAAACTGCTTTGTCCAGAGCAGGATCCTCCATAGGGCCGATTGTACCGCTGTGGATAGAAACATGATGACTATTCTGGAGGAGAGAGAGAGAGGGGATGCTGACTCTGTAACCTCCGGAAGAGGACAGGAAAACATGGGGATGAGGGAGGAAGACTGTGGGGGGTCATAGCCATGATAATGAAGGGAAGAAATTAAGAACATTTATCTGCAGGGAGACGAGATCTCTAAGAGGGTGAGATTAGAGTGTTAGTTTGCTTTCCTCAAGCCTCTATCTACTCCTTATTAGTCCCATGTTTGTTTGTGTGTGTGTAGGCGAGGCTTGCATATACAGTTGAAGTCAGAAGTTTACATACACTTTGGTTGGAGTCATTAAA
The DNA here is from genome assembly GCF_023373465.1 of Oncorhynchus keta. Classification (NCBI taxonomy): domain Eukaryota; kingdom Metazoa; phylum Chordata; class Actinopteri; order Salmoniformes; family Salmonidae; genus Oncorhynchus; species Oncorhynchus keta. The sequence goes on along the minus strand of NC_068448.1, from coordinate 61,735,908 downwards.
ACTTGTTTTTCAACCACTCCACAAATCTCTTGTCAACAAACTATAGTTTTGGCAAGTCGGTTAGGACATCTACTTCATGCATGATACAAGTATTTTTTCCAACAATTGTTTACAGACAGATAATTTCACTTATAATTCACTGTATCATAATTCCAGTGGGTCAGAAGTTTACATACACTAAATTGACTGTGCCTTTAAACAGCTTGGAGAATTCCAGAACATGGCTTTAGAAGCTTCTGAATAGGCTAATTAACATCAAACATCCAACAATGCCACTTTATATAATGTTTACATACCCTACATTACTCATCTCCTATGTATATACTGTATTCTATACCATCTACTGCATCTTGCCTATGCCGCACGGCCATCGCTCATCCATATATTTATATGTACATATTCTTATTCATTCCTTTACACTTGTGTGTATAAGGTAGTTGTTGTTGTGTACTTGTTAGATATTACTGCATTGTCAGAACGAGAAGCACAAGCATTGCACTACACTCACATTAACATCTGCTAACCATGTGTATGTGACCAATAAAATTTGTTTTGTTTTGACATCATTTGAGTCAAATGAAGGTGTACTTGTGGATGTATTTCAACGCCTACCTTCAAACTCAGTGCCTCTTTGCTTGACATCATGGGAAAATCAAAAGAAATCAGCCAAGCTCATAAAAAAATTGTAGACCTCCACAAAGTCTGGTTCATCATTGAGAGCAATTTCCAAATGCCTGAAGGTACCACGTTCATCTGTACAAACAATAGTGTACACAAGATTAAACACCATGGGACCACACAGCCGTCATACCGCTCAGGAAGGAGACACGTTCTGTCTCCTAGAGATGAACGTACTTTGGTGCGAAAAGTGCAAATCAATCCCAGAACAACAGCACAGTAAAACGACCTTGTGAAGATGCTGGAAGAAACAGGTACAAAAGTATCTATATCCACAGTAAAACGAGTCCTATATCGACATAACCTGAAAGGCCGCTCAGCAAAGGTGAAGCCACTGCCTCAAAACCACAGTAAAAAAGCTAGACTACGGTTTGCAACTGCACATAGGGACAAAGATCGTACTTTCTGGAGAAATGTCCTCTGGTCTGATGAAACAAAAATATAACTGTTTGGCCATAATGACCATCGTTATGTTTGGAGGAAAAACGGGGAGGCTTGCAAACCGAAGAACACCATCCCAACCGTGAAGGCAGCATCATGTTGTGGGGGTGCTTTGCTGCAGATGGGACTGGTGCACATCACAAAATAGATGGCATCATGAGGGAGGACAATTATGTGGATATATTGAAGCAACGTCTCAAAACATCAGTCAGGAAGTTAAAGCTTGGTCGCAAATGGGTCTTCCAAATGGACAATGACCCCAAGCATACCTCCAAAGTTGTGGCAAAATGGCTTAAGTACAACAAAGTCGAAGTATTGGAGTGGCCATCACAAAGCCCAGTCCTCAATTCTATAGAAAATGTGTAGGCATAAATGAAAAAGCATGTGTGAACAAGGAGGCCTACAAACCTGACTCAGTTACACCAGCTCTGTCAGGAGGAATAGGCCAAATTCATCCACCTTATTGTGAGAAGCTTGTGGAAGGCTACCCGAAACGTTTGACCCAAGTTAAACAATTTAAAGGCGATGCTACCAAATACTAATTGAGTGGATGTAAACTTCTGACCCACTGGGAATGTGATGAAAGAAATGAAGCTGAAACAAATTATTCTGTCTATTATTCTGACAATGCACATTCTTAAAATAAAGTGGTGATCCTAACTGACCTATAACAGGGAATTTTTACAAGGCTTAAATGTCAGGAATTGTTGAAAAACTGAGTTTAAATGTATTTGGCTACGGTGTATGTAAACTTCCGACTTCAACTGTGCCAACTACAGTTTTTCCTGTCATTGCAATTCTCTTGTGTTGTGGTTTCAGAGTTTTGTTTTTTGTCATCCAATCTGGGTATTGTGTTCAGATGCATTGAGTTTGGTTTCCTGCTGTTTGTGGATCAATAGGCTACAGCGCAGCTACATTGGGGAGTTCCTTCTTTGGTATGGGTGACACAGCTTGGCGGTAGTTTGGAATTAAATCAGGGAGGTTGGTGGTGGAGGGAGAGGGGGGGGGGAGATGATGAAGAGTATCAATCATTCTGTCCCTGGTGTGAAGTTATTTGTGGGTGGACAGAATCAGCAATATGAAAGTTCACTTGTTTTCACCACAAAGGGATTTGTGGGTGAATTTAGTTTCCCCACGATTCCCTGCCTTTCGACAGATGAGACTTAACCAGGTGAGGAAGAAGAAAAAGAAGCAGGTGTCAAACAAACAAAAAAACTCCAAAGTGCCTCTGTGCTAGTTGGTCTGTTGTTGTTTTGCTCAGAGCATTATTACTAAGACCCCAGAAGAGACCTACCTGCTCTCCTCATCACAGCGACTACGGATTGCACTGTCAATTCTGTCTTATAGCTGCTGTTATGCATTATTGTTTTCTGGCGATCGGGACTTCTGAAACTGGACACCTTCCCTCGTCACGTGACCTGTTTTAATTGCTTCACCAAATCAGGGACAAACCTGCGTCCTCTTTCCTCTCTTTCCTCCTCTTTCTCAACTGTTCTTTCAGTTCATATTTTGGTATGTGAGAGGGATCACCCCATTCCCTCCAGAAGAGATATGATAACATTACTGTAGAATTGCCCTCGCTGCTGTCTCGGCATTAGAGACACTGGTGAAATAAGATTTTTTAAGTGAGACTGATTGAGCCCAGGTGGGCAGGAATCTTGGTGTGTCAGAGTCATTTAGCCAGGGATAGACTCATAACTCTTCAATCAGATGGATGTGTACAGGAAGAGGAGAGCTGAGGGGCGATACCTGACACTGTGGCTCTCTTCCTCCACTTAGAGTAGGTGGCAGGTACTACAACCAGGTGGATGGTGGGCGGGGCTAGGGGGGAGGGTTTGACCTATATCAAGGTGAGGTAATCATTATATTTCTAACCAACAAGAGAAAACTAGTGATGGCTCACACACAATGAAACATTTATTAGTAGAAATTAGTGACTCCCACCTCACAGCAATCGGATCATCTGTACGGCTTAGCAGTTTTATGTAGATGCATAGCACGGATGCAAATTCATAGGTCTCTTCAATTTAGAAGGAGAAAAAAGCAAAGACAATTTGCATATATTTTCCATAACACATACATTATCCGAGATAATCGCCCAGGCACCCTAGCTCATTCCCCAGTGGAACTCCTGTAACTAAGAGAAGCACACATACAGCCAATTCATTATAATGGTTCCAGGTCTTATGTAACAGATCACAGTATCATCAACATAGAACTAAGACATTTACATTTTGATGGAATCTAGTGCAGAAACCTCTGGCCTTTCACCAGGTGGTAAAATAACACTAATAACACTACAGTTATTTTAATTATGAAAATACATTCCTGGACAGAGAAATCTTACAAATTGAGCACCTCTGATTTTTGGGGGTTTTCAACTAAAATAGCAATAGACCATACCAATAACATTGTTATTACCTTTCAGTGCAGCATAGTTTCAGTGTTGGTGTGCTGAGTTAGCTGGAAAATATGTGAGAAAAGAGATTTATCGGGAAGACAGATGGATCTACAGACAGAGTGAACTAGACAAACAGACAGACAGATAACCATACTTTCTATGGAATGTAAATATCTCAAGCACCCTTATGAAGAGGAAGCGTTGTGGATATGCATTAATGATGACTGAAGACCGTAGGTTTACCTATGACATGATCGTTATGGATGAGACTTGGTGGTTTTTAATAACAACCTACTGTTTCACTCTATTGTACATCTTCATGTGATTGGTGCATTTCCTTTATACAGTAATATAAATAACTCCATCATTATGTGCCAGATAATGTATCAGAGATGAGGGGAGGGGCAACGAGAAAGAATGAGAGAGGCAAAAGGAGCGAGAAGTATAGAGATAAAGCGAGCGGTTAGAGCGAGAGCCTAAGAGAGATAGAGGTGGAAATAACGGTAAAGATCAAGGAGTGACAGAAACAGATGGAGCGAGAAAGAGAGAATGACAAAAATAAGCAGCTAGAGACAGAGAGAGAGAGAGAGAGAGAGAGACAGATGGTAGAGAGAGAGAGAGAGAGAGAGAGAGAGAGAGAGAGGTAGAGAGAGAGAGAGAGAGAGAGAGAGAGAGAGAGAGAGAGAGAGATGGTAGAGAGAGAGATGAGAGAGAGAGAGAGAGAGATGGAGAGAGAGAGAGAGAGAGAGAGTAGAGGTAGAGAGAGAGAGATGGTAGAGAGAGAGAGATGGTAGAGAGAGAGAGAGAGAGATGGTAGAGAGAGAGATGGTAGAGAGAGAGAGAGAGAGAGAAAGAAAGCGAGAGAGATGGTAGAGAGAGAGAGATGGTAGAGAGAGAGAGAGATGGTAGAGAGAGAGAGAGAGAGAGAGAGAGAGAGAGAGAGAGAGAGAGAGAGAGAGAGAGAGAGAGAGAGAGAGAGAGAGAGAGATGGTAGAGAGAGATGGTAAAGAGAGAGAGATGGTAAAGAGAGAGAGAGATGGTAGAGAGAGATGAGAGAGAGAGAGAGAGAGAGAGAGAGAGAGAGAGAGAGATGGTAGAGAGAGAGAGAGAGAGATGGTAGAGAGAGAGAGAGAGAGAGAGAGAGAGAGAGAAGAAAGCGAGAGAGATGGTAGAGAGAGAGAGATGGTAGAGAGAGAGATGGTAGAGAGAGAGAGAGAGAGAGAGAGAGAGAGAGAGATGGTAGAGAGAGAGAGAGGTAGAGAGAGAGAGATGGTAGAGAGAGAGAGAGAGAGAGAGAGAGAGAGAGAGAGAGAGAGAGAGAGAGAGAGAGAGAGAGAGAGAGAGAGAGAGAGAGAGAGAGAGAGAGAGCGAGGGAGAGAAGATGGTAGAGAGAGCAAGAGAGAGAGAGATAGATCAAATATACAGACCACAAATTGTAATTGGCTATACTCAAACTCTTCAACATTATCCTCACTGCAGGTATTTTCCCCGATATTTTGAACCAAGGTTTGATCACATCAATCTATAAAAATGTGCAGTATCATAAATAGCAGACTATGTACATCATTTCTTTATGTACACAACTTCCTAAGCAGAAGCCAGTTGGATTTTCTTTATTATTATCGTACAACAGACCACATTTACACCTTCCACACTCTAATTGACAAACAAGTAAACCGGAACAAAGGCTAAACCTACTCCTGTTTTGTAGACTTCAAGAAAGCATTTGATTCAATTTGGCACAAAGGACTTCTTAGAAAGTGGTATTGGAGGGAAAACGTATGGTGTTATTAAATCAATGTACACTAAAAACAAATGTGCGGGTAAGATTTGCAACAAGCAAACAGTCTTCTTCTCTCGGGGATGTGGAGTGAAACAGGGCTGTCCAATAAGTCCAACACTATTTAACCTTAATGAATTTGCAAAAACATTAGAAGAATCGGCAGCAGCATCTAGATCATCTGCACAGGTTCTGTTAGACCTGAGCTCTGACCGTAAAACAAATAGAAAGTATATAATGATATTTTCAAAAATATATTGAAATCAGGATGATAAATCTAAATTATATTTGGACAGAGTTTTATTTGAACACACTAAAAACTTAACGTATCTAGGACTAACTGTCAGCAACACAGGTGACTTTGACATGGCTGTGAATGAGCTGGGAGACAAAGCAAGCAGAGCATTATATGCCATTAAATTCAAATTTGAATCTGGCCCAAAATGTTCCAATCGGTTATAGAACCAATTGCTCTATATGGCAGCGAAGTATGGGGTCCACTCTCTAATCATGAATTTACCAAATGGGAGAAATACAGCAGAAATACTGCATGCAGAGTTTTGCTAGGCTGTCTTGCAAATGGAGAGAAAACCTCCAGATATGTTTGTAGAGCAGAATTGGGCCAAAACCCCTTCCATATTCAAATAGAAAAAAGACCCATCACATTTTACAACCATCTAAAAACAAGTGACGCCAAAACATTCCATCACACAGCTCTACAATGTCAAAAATCCCCTCAGCCAGGTGATTGAGGCTCAGTTCACTAACCCAAAAGAGCCTCAAAACATCACTCAGAAAATCTGGCCCAACCAAATCATCACAAAGCAAAAATAAAAATATCACCTATTGGAAAGACACCACAAAAAAATCAGAGCAACCTTCCCTGCTATTTGGCTCTAAACATACAGTAACATGGTGGCAGACTATCTGACCACTGTGACTGATAGAAAACTGAGGAAAACACTGATTAGGTAGAGACTCAGTGAGCACAGTCTGACTTTAGAAGACAAGTTGTGCTCACTCTGCTCCAGGGGAGAGGTAGAGACAGAGCTGCATTTCTTATTACACTGTGACAAATACTCAGACCTAAGATAATATTTCTTTCCAAAAATTATCATTCAGTACAAAGAGTTTGAAACTATAAAAGATGAAGAAAAAATCAAATGTGCAGTTTTGGCAGCCAAATATGTGTCCTCCTGTAACTCTTCCCCAGGTCGTTGCTGCAAATGAGAAGGTGTTCTCAGTCAACTTACCTGCTAAAATAACGGATAAATAAAACCCAGTGAAAAGTGCAATGTAATGTCAATATTCTTTCATACCATGCCATGTGGCTTCTCAGTCATGTTGAGACTGGTCTACTACTATTGCTTTAATGTATTATTATTCTCATTAATATTTTTGTTGGTCCCACCATTTTTGTTATATGGATACTTTGACAATGTAAGCAATTTAACTTGCCATGTCAATAAAGTCTATTGAATTGAATTGAATAGAAATTGACAGAGAGAGAGTAGATGGTAGAGAGAGAGAGAGAGAGAGAGAGAGAGAGAGAGAGAGAGAGAGAGAGAGAGAGAGAGAGAGAGAGAGAGAGAAGATAATATATAGAGAGAGAAACAGAGCAGCTTTGTCACGCCGAAGTATTTTAAGTATTTTATGTTTATCTTTATGTATTGGGTCAGGCCAGGGTGCGGCATGGGTTTTTTTTGTATTGTGGTGTGTTTTGTCTTGGGGTTTTGGTATATAGTGGGATTGTAGCTAGTGGGGTGATCTAGCAGAGTCTATGGCTGTCTGGAGTGGTTCTCAATCAGAGTCAGGTGTTTATCGTTGTCTCTGATTGGGAACCATATTTAGGCAGCCATATTCTTTGGTTGTTGTGTGGGTGATTGTCCTTAGTGTCCTTGTAACTATCTACTGTTAGTTTGCACCAGTTTAGGCTGTTTCGGTTTTCGTTACGTTTATTGTTTTTTGAATTGATTCGTGTTTACGTGTGTTTTTTCATTAAACATGAATCGTAATCTACACGCTGCATTTTGGTCCGACTCTCCTTCACCACACCTAGAAAACCGTTACAAGCTTTGCATGATGGTTTCCTCTCTGCACGACGTGTCTCTCTCTGCCAGCCCACTCTACCACAGATCAATCATTACATAGACTAATAATCAAATACACAGAATTGGCCGCATTGTATATCAGTCCTCTTGAGCTACTTTCATGTGTGTGTGTGTGTGTGTGTGTGTGTGTGTGTGTGTGTGTGCGCCTGTGTCTGTGTGCATGTATGTGTGTTTAAAGTGTGAAGCGGGGGATGGCACAGAGCAACGAGACACTCGAGTAGAGCGAGGGACGGATGGGGAGCAGGGCTGACACGCTGAGGGGCGATGAGTAGGGTGGACTCAGCTTGCAGAGGGACATGGCACGGACCATGTGTGTGTGTGTCTGCGAGGAGGCACGACTCGAGCTCCTCAAAAGTAGTTGGCCCTCATCGGATCAGATTTCACCGTGCCAGATGCAAATGAGCTCCAGTGAGCGTGTGCAAACTCATCTGTCCCCGCATCCAGCGAAGAGGTGTCATACTATCACAGCTGATAAAACCTTCTGCTTCTCTGTCCTCCTCTCTTTGAGAAAAGTGCACAGCAGACGTACACACAGAAGGAATACATCTGGATGGTATTCACTTTAACGTAAATGACAGCTGTCTGTTTTTATTCCTTTGGAGATAAAACTGAAGTGCTCAGGGCAAGTTCTCCATCCATTCAGCTGGTAATAGTAAGAGACATCAAGGTGAGCTCTGTACGAGGCCACGGTTCTGGTCTAAGAATAAGCATCTGAAGAAAAAAATGTGGAAATATCACTCAAATTGTACATATATAACATGGTGAAGAATATACATGGACTTAGTAGGCTCCGATGAACAGTTGTAAAGGAAAGATGCAGCTCTGTATGCAGTTATCTTTACCCTTATATTTTTATGAATCCAGGCTATTGTAAATGCAGTGCACTTACAAGTCACAACACATCTGTGGATCCTCCATGTAGAGTATGAAGACTGATCCATGGATTCCACTGCCTGTAAATGTCTCAAATAATTCCTATATACTGAGACAAGCATCCATAATTGATCTGATGAAAATGCTTTCCAGAGACACCAACTGCTGCCCAAAGGCACCAACCACTGCATTGTGAAAAGACCTGCTCTTAACATCTACTGTGTGTTATGCATTGACCCATTTCTCTGTTTCAAATAAACAGTAAAAGATTGGAAATTCTACCCTCTGACACAGAGCACAGTGTATATGTGAAATAAGCCACACTCACACACAAACAATACACAGATCAGTACTCTAAAGGCTTCTAAACCAACATCACCACAATCAAACAACGTTGTGGTAGAGGCTGGGGCAATAGTCAGTAGAAAAATGGCCTGCCTAACTGAAAGCCAAACCCTCACAGCCCTCTGGGACAGTCCCTTTTGTACACAGAGCGTGCCGAGTGCTCTGTATTTACAGAGAAAAATCTAATTCTACAAATGATGCGGAGGCTCCTCGAACACCGCTGTAGCCTCCTTGTGAGTGCGGAGCATGGTGGCGAATATGGGAGGAACAGCTTGGCTGCATCCCACAGGAGCAGACCTGACGACTATCTGCATCTGGAGCTGAGAATTGTCATTTTAAAATATTCCCATATTTAAATCAGCCGAAAGGGCTCTTATGAGAAACACTCTCCCTGAGGCAGAGGCAGGCGCTGCCTGCAGCCAGAATCAACAGCAACAGCACTGGGCTAGGCTGTGAGGATGCTATGGTGTGTGTGTGTGTGTGTGTGTGTGTGTGTGTGTGTGTGTGTGTGTGTGTGTGTGTGTGTGTGTGTGTGTGTGTGTGTGTGTGTGTGTGTGTGTGTGTGTGTGTGTGTGTGTGTGTGTGTGTGTGTGTGTGTGTGCGCGCGTGCGTGTGCGCGTGCGTGTGTGCGGGGTGGAAATGTTCATGGCCGTTCAAAGTCTACATACTATAACCAAATTTGAATGCTTATTAGAAATATTGGAGACGTGCACTCAGGTTCGGCGTCATGATAAAGTGACTAAGGTGGCAGTTGAAATTGGTGAGGGGGCACAATTTTGCGGGGTTCTTGCTTTAAACTTCTATTGAATTCTGTTTATATCTCTCTATACCACAATAAACATAAAGTTCAAATGCAGAGACTCCGAGACCATTGAGTGCTGCTTTTTGAAGTGGTTGTGAAATCTGTAACCAATTTCTGCTTCGCTGTATCAGCACAATGGACAGCACCCTATACCTTAAAGCAAGGCCTATTTGACAATGAATATAGGCTACAAGATAGATAGGGTAATTCACCCTGTTACAAACAGCCTATGTGAATGCAGTTGGATACAATTAGTTTTTCTTTCCACGGTGCAGTGCATTTCAAATGCTCCTTGCATGATGATGCCTAGCGAATCATTTGGATCTGTCGATAGCATGCTTCCAGTTAGAATGTCTACCTTGGGTAACGGCCTTGTCTGCGTTTGCATTGGACCCAATGCAGACCTTTCAACATGGGAACTAAAATGACGCATCTGCAGTAACCGAGTATTCCAGCCACTCTTCCTATGAACAGGTTGCTATTAAATTAACATTTTTGGACAAAAAACCTAGGGTAAGATTCTAGGCTAACCTGAGCTGGCTCCCCTGTTCCAAGATCTTCAGGAACAGGGGGTGGAGGGGGCTGTGGAGCCATTATCCTGGCTGCACTTTTGGAAGGGTGGTGGGCTCTTCAAGTGGAGCTAGCTGGAACTCGGCAGTATCATCGCTGTTGGACTTGGCGGCAGCCTCAGGGGTTTTATTTCTGATATCCGTCGTGGCAGTGGTAGCTGGTCAGCGCTAAATAGGCTAATAACACATTTCTGTTTCTATTTTTTGTTTATTAAACACACACAAGAATGGTGTATAGGTATACAAGACAGGTAAATAACACATTTTACAGATAGCTAAGAAGCTAACTAAAGTCTGTACTGGTGGGGCGTGGGGTAGAGTTGAGAGAAACAGCTTCAACTGTAAACTTGATTGACTCCTTATAAATGTAAATGAAATATTACAGACATATCTCGTTATTCATGTACCCTACCATGTTGTTCATGTACCCTACCATGTTGTTCGCGTAGCCTACCATGTTGTTCATGTAGCCTACCATGTTGTTCATGTAGCCTACCATGTTGTTCACGTAGCCTACCATGTTGTTCACGTAGCCTACCATGTTGTTCACGTAGCCTACCATGTTGTTCATGTAGCCTACCATGTTGTTCACGTAGCCTACCATGTTGTTCACGTAGCCTACCATGTTGTTCATGTAGCCTACCATGTTGTTTGCGTAGCCTACCATTTTTTTCACGTAGCCTACCATGTTGTTCACATAGCCTACCACAGATGAGCTGCTTTTTTCCCTGCTTTATATTGAAACAAAGAAGTCATACCTAACCGCCCAGTGGCTTTCCATCACAGGAGGTTGGTGGCACCTTAATTTGGGAGGACGGGCTCATGGTAATGGCTGGAGTGGAATCAGTGGAATGATATCAAATACATCAAACACATGGTTTGATGCCATTCCACTTGCTCCGTTCCAGCCATTATTATGAGCCGTCCTCCCCTCAGAAGCCTCCACTGCTTTCCATAGCCCCACTACGCATAAATACACACACACTCCGCGGTGAGCTCTGTCCATGATGCTGATACAGCACAGTGGAGTTCCAGATTTCACTCCAACCTGTCACTCAATAATTTCAACATTTTTGCTATTTTTATAAAGGGACATAAAACTGAAACTGGGGGTACATAAGTTTCAACTGAGCGGGCTAAGCCCCCTTTGCCCCTTCGTGGAGCCGGGCCCACATGCGCTTTGTTATAAATATCCTCTTAAATATGCTCTTCATGGGAAATCCAGTGCCTTCAGAAAGTATTCAGAGCCCTTGACTTTTTCCACATTTTGTTACATTACAACCTTGTTCTTTTTTTAAATCCTCAGCAATCTACACACAATACCGCAGAATGACAAAGCAAAAAAAGTTTGTTGAAATTTTAGCAAACGTATGAGTCTCAGACAGTAGAAGATTGGCCACTGTCCAAATACCTGCAGACAAGTGGGATGGACATCCTGTCTGCTCATTGAATGGTTGAGCTACACAGGAAACCCTGATTTCTGTCTCATGGCACTCTATATGCTGACCTAGCCCTTCTGGACCCTAAAAACTTCTCCCAAATAACATCCAATGGTCTTCCCTAGACAGCCCTTCGAGAGCTCAAACATCAGCTATCCGAGCAGCTAACCGATCGCTGCAGCTGTACATAGTCTATAGGTAAATAGCCCACACATTTTCACCTACCTCATTCCCATACTGTTTTTATACTGTTTTTATTTATTTACTTTTCTGCTCTTTTGCACACCAATATCTCTACCTGTACATGACCATCTGATCATTTATCACTCCAGTGTTAATCTGCAAAATTGTATTATTCGCCTACCTCCTCATGCCTTTTGCACACATTGTATATAGACTGCCCATTTTTTCTACTGTGTTATTGACTTGCTAATTGTTTACTCCATGTGTAACTCTGTGTTGTCTGTTCACACTGCTATGCTTTATCTTGGCCAGGTCGCAGTTGCAAATGAGAACTTGTTCTCAACTAGCCTACCTGGTTAAATAAAGGTGAAATAAATAAAAAACATTTTTAAAAAAATGTTTGCTTCGATTTGATAGCCGACTTGACAATTTGCAATATGCAGTGTGAGCTGAGGAGCCTCGCTGTACAGTGGAAAAGATTGAAAAGTTCAGGATTGTAGGAATACATGACCAGGACAGTGGAAGATGGCCCTGATGGAAATGAAGATCAGGTGAAAATGAAGAATAAATGCTGCTCATCCTGCAAAGAATGTCACTGTGTTGTTACCAGATGCTGAGACAGTACAACCTGCTGACTGATGCATACCACATCCTTGGCCTTGGATTCAAGATCCCTCAGTTACCCAGGTAGCTTGTGAGTGAAGTTTCTCTACCTTAAAGTATATCAAGGGCAGGCTCAGGAGCACTCTCTCAGAAGAACACCTAGAGGTCTTCATGCTGATGGCCACCGAGAAGGACATCCTAATGGCCCTGGATACTGACATGGTTACTGAGAAGGACATCCTAATGGCCCTGGATACTGACATGGTTACTGAGGAGGACATCCTAATGGCCCTGGATACTGACATGGTTACTGAGGAGGACATCCTAATGGCCCTGGATACTGACATGGTTACTGAGAAGGACATCCTAATGGCCCTGGATACTGACATGGTTACTGAGAAGGACATCCTAATGGCCCTGGATACTGACATGGTTACTGAGAAGGACATCCTAATGGCCCTGGATACTGACATGGTTACTGAGAAGGACATCCTAATGGTCCTGGATACTGACATGGTTACTGAGAAGGACATCCTAATGGCCCTGGATACTGACATGGCTACTGAGGAGGACATCCTAATGGCCCTGGATACTGACATGGCTACTGAGGAGAACATCCTAATGGCCCTGGATACTGACATGGTTACCGAGAAGGACATCCTAATGGCCCTGGATACTGACATGGTTACTGAGGAGGACATCCTAATGGCCCTGGATACTGACATGGTTACTGAGAAGGACATCCTAATGGTCCTGGATACTGACATGGTTACTGAGGAGGACATCCTAATGGCCCTGGATACTGACATGGTTACTGAGAAGGACATCCTAATGGCCCTGGATACTGACATGGTTACTGAGAAGGACATCCTAATGGCCCTGGATACTGACATGGTTACTGAGAAGGACATCCTAATGGCCCTGGATACTGACATGGTTACTGAGAAGGACATCCTAATGACCCTGGATACTGACATGGTTACTGAGAAGGACATCCTAATGGTCCTGGATACTGACATGGTTACTGAGGAGGACATCCTAATGGCCCTGGATACTGACATGGTTACTGAGAAGGACATCCTAATGGCCCTGGATACTGACATGGTTACTGAGGAGGACATCCTAATGGCCCTGGATACTGACATGGTTACTGAGGAGGACATCCTAATGACCCTGGATACTGACATGGTTACTGAGAAGGACATCCTAATGGCCCTGGATACTGACATGGTTACTGAGAAGGACATCCTAATGGCCCTGGATACTGACATGGTTACTGAGGAGGACATCCTAATGGCCCTGGATACTGACATGGTTACTGAGGAGGACATCCTAATGGCCCTGGATACTGACATGGCTACTGAGAAGGACATCCTAATGACCCTGGATACTGACATGGTTACTGAGAAGGACATCCTAATGGCCCTGGATACTGACATGGTTACTGAGGAGGACATCCTAATGGTCCTGGATACTGACATGGTTACTGAGGAGGACATCCTAATGGCCCTGGATACTGACATGGTTACTGAGAAGGACATCCTAATGGCCCTGGATACTGACATGGTTACTGAGAAGGACATCCTAATGGCCCTGGATACTGACATGGTTACTGAGAAGGACATCCTAATGGCCCTGGATACTGACATGGTTACTGAGAAGGACATCCTAATGGCCCTGGATACTGACATGGTTACTGAGAAGGACATCCTAATGGCCCTGGATACTGACATGGTTACTGAGGAGGACATCCTAATGGCCCTGGATACTGACATGGTTACTGAGAAGGACATCCTAATGGCCCTGGATACTGACATGGTTACTGAGAAGGACATCCTAATGGCCCTGGATACTGACATGGTTACTGAGAAGGACATCCTAATGGCCCTGGATACTGACATGGTTACTGAGAAGGACATCCTAATGGCCCTGGATACTGACATGTTTACCGAGGAGGACATCCTAATGACCCTGGATACTGACATGGTTACTGAGAAGGACATCCTAATGGCCCTGGATACTGACATGGTTACTGAGAAGGACATCCTAATGGCCCTGGATACTGACATGTTTACCGAGGAGGACATCCTAATGACCCTGGATACTGACATGGTTACTGAGGAGGACATCCTAATGGCCCTGGATACTGACATGGTTACTGAGAAGGACATCCTAATGGCCCTGGATACTGACATGGTTACTGAGAAGGACATCCTAATGGCCCTGGATACTGACATGGTTACTGAGAAGGACATCCTAATGGCCCTGGATACTGACATGGTTACTGAGGAGGACATCCTAATGGCCCTGGATACTGACATGGTTACTGAGAAGGACATCCTAATGGCCCTGGATACTGACATGGTTACTGAGAAGGACATCCTAATGGCCCTGGATACTGACATGGTTACTGAGGAGGACATCCTAATGGCCCTGGATACTGACATGGTTACTGAGGAGGACATCCTAATGGCCCTGGATACTGACATGGTTACTGAGAAGGACATCCTAATGGCCCTGGATACTGACATGGTTACTGAGGAGGACATCCTAATGGCCCTGGATACTGACATGGTTACTGAGAAGGACATCCTAATGGTCCTGGATACTGACATGGTTACTGAGAAGGACATCCTAATGGCCCTGGATACTGACATGGTTACTGAGAAGGACATCCTAATGGTCCTGGATACTGACATGGTTACTGAGGAGGACATCCTAATGGTCCTGGATACTGACATGGTTACCGAGAAGGACATCCTAATGGTCCTGGATACTGACATGGTTACTGAGGAGGATATCCTAATGGCCCTGGATACTGACATGGCTACTGAGAAGGACATCCTAATGGCCCTGGATACTGACATGGTTACTGAGAAGGACATCCTAATGGCCCTGGATACTGACATGGTTACTGAGAAGGACATCCTAATGGCCCTGGATACTGACATGATGATCCATAGAGTTGCAGAGAAAAGCGAGCTGTTGAGAAAATTGCTCCTCAATAAGGTAGTTGCGACATATTTCCTATAACTTGCTTACTTACTATTATTTTACTCCTACATTTCTAATGTCCCTTTATCCTGGCTGTAATATTGCTGTCCAGTACTTTGACAGAGTGGAGCCTACCAGCTGACCCTGAGCAGCAGTTAGACAGTTCTACGTCACAGTGAGTATTGTGGAGAGTATAGAATCTCTTTTTCACTCTAGGCTTCATGTGATGTGAGGTAGTTCAATCATGACAAATTCAGTGTGTGTTCTGTAGAAGTTTTATAGCAATGTGCAGCGCTTGTGTGTGTGTTCTGCAGCCTTTTTAAATTAGTACTGCAATAGTGATTAATGGTTGTGATGCAGCTAGGTGGTTGTTTTAGGGGCTGTTCGTGTGTGTTCGTGTGTGTATTAGTAGGGCGGCCGTGGTGGAGTATACAGGGGCCGGATGTTTTTCAGTGGCAGGGACTGGGAGACCAGTCAGTTTTTCAGCGGCAGGGACTGGGAGATCAGTCAGTTTTTCAGCGGCAGGGACTGGGAGACCAGTCAGTTTTTCAGCGGCAAGGACTGGGAGACCAGTCAGTTTTTCAGTGGCAGGGACTGGGAGACCAGTCAGTTTTTCAGCGGCAGGGACTGGGAGATCAGTCAGTTTTTCAGCGGCAAGGACTAGGAGACCAGTCAGTTTTTCAGCGGCAGGGACTGGGAGACCAGTCAGTTTTTCAGCGGCAGGGACTGGGAGACCAGTCAGTTTTTCAGTGGCAAGGACTGGGAGACCAGTCAGTTTTTCAGTGGCAAGGACTGGGAGACTAGTCAGAGTCTAGAGAAGAATGGGAGAAACTCCCCAAATACAGGTGTGCTAAGCTTGTGGCACCATACCCAAGAATACTCGAGGCTCTAATCGCTGCCAAAGGTGCTTCAACAAAGTACTGAGTAAAGGATCTGAATACTTATGTAAATGTAATATTTCCGTTATTTTAAATACAAAAATCGAAAAACCTGTTTTTGCTTTGTCACTATCAGGTATTGTGTATAGATTGATGAGGGAAAAACTATTTAAGAAATTTTAGAATAAGGCTGTAACGTAACAAATGTGGACAAAGTCAGAGGGTCTGAACACTTTCCGAATGCACTGTAAATGCATAATGTGATCCATGAGTGTGGAAAACATTGGCATTTCCCCTATTGATAACTGTTATTTCCATTTTCTGAAGAGGTTGTTTAGCCTATGGGGAGATTGAAACATGTACAGTTAAAGGGGAAATCTGCATTTCAAACCATATCAAAGCAAACACCCAACCACTGTTATTGGTAAACAGCTGAAAGATGGGATTGGAAAAATGAAACCATTATCAAATTCCTAAAGAGAGCTATGGATGCAAGGACTGTCCATCCATGATATCAAAATGATAGTTTCAACTATGTGTAAAGGCTATACAGTGTTTGTTTACATTTATGTTGTTTACAAACCATGGAGTTAAACATGCTTATATTTTGGGTTCTGGTGGGGATCCAACAGTTGAACTAACTTCATGAGGCATTTCTAAGTTATATTCTTCAAGAATATATTGGCATATATCATTCATTTAAAAGTCTAAAACGCAGACTGCTCCTTTCAGTGGGATGTTTCCACTGTAGTATATCATCGTGGCGAAATGTCCCTGTCTGCAACAGCTATTGTAGATGAAGAGTACAGCCTTGCCAGACAACGTTTCCAATTAGTGATGGTATTGAACACAGTGTTTGCTTCCAGCAGTAGTACAAAATATAGGGCTGTCAGAGTTCATCAATGAGCTCAAGTTAACTTTTTGTCATTTTAGGGCACTCAGTTATTTTTTTCACGATTAATCGTTCAAAATACACTGCAAACATCCAAAATACATCATCTACACAGCTAAAGACAACAATGTGAGGTCAAAACAAGTTGACACTGAGGTTAAAGAAAGCGTGCTTTATCAATTTACCTGATTTTGCTTACAGTTACTTAGGACAAAATCAAGACGTAAAAAATCCTAAATTAGAGCACATTATGATTTTGCGATTAATTGTGATTAATCACAGCAAATCCCGCGATTAACTCAATTACCTTTTTTAATCGTTTGACAGCCCTAAAACTATCTTCTGTTTTCTTCTCCAAATGGCTTGTGCTAATATGACAACAGCAGAAAAATCGAACACATCTCAAAGCAAGTGGCATAGATCCAATGGAAGGAGGGAGAATTAGCAAACAAATTAATGCTGATATAAACTGAAAAGCAAAATCACACTTCCAATCCAATGACATGTATATTTATAACCAGAATGATAAATTATAAATGTGCCAATACACTGGTACGAAATTACCACGTACAACCAAAACCCTGACCCCTTTTTCATCGTTTTGGCACAGGAATGAAACATGTGTTGCAGGCAGACTGGGTGAAGTGAAAACACAACACTGGAACTGGAACATATTCCTCCCCGGGGGAATAAGATATGTGCACTAACGATACGGAACTTGCAAATATTCCTGATACTGAGGCAAAGCTACTGAGCTACTGTGGCAGTGTCAATTAGCGGGCTATGCTGCTTTAACCTGTCAACAGGATTTCTGAGCTGCCTTTTATCAACGAGAACACTGACTGCCTATCTGAGTGTGAGAGGAGCCATCATATTTAATCATGTGCTGGTACTGGTGGGGTTGGTGGGTTTTTGTGTTTGTTTTTTTTTGGTGGCAGAGTAAAAATATGTCCCGGCTGCGCAGCCATGCCGCCCGCCATGCAGAGTCCCCAGACAGCCTGGCGTGCCGTGTTGTGTACTGCAGATTAACAAAGGGAAAAGGGGAAGTCAAGACTGTGACACTGAGGTAAAATGAACAAGGGGACACAATAGCATTGCCAAAAAAACTATACACAGGAGGGACATGAAAGTAGTGAGTCTGCATTGTGGATTAAGAGATGGAGAAAGGGGAGTGGGGTAGAGAGAGAGAGAAAGACGTGGTGAGCTGGTCACATTTGGAAATGCTTTCCTATTTCTAACTTCTCTGCCATATCATTTTGCTAAATCCTACTAAGAACAGAGTGATGCTCGGGTGGCCCGATCCTTTCAGACGGTTGAGGACGACAGCAACTCAGTGCTCTTTGAAGTCTGGAATTAGTCATCGACTCACTGTTTAGAATTTCTAACTGTACATTATGTCAAAAGAACAGTAGAGGCAATGATGCAGCCAATGATTTCCATTCATGAAAATCAATTGTTGTCATTTTGTGACCTTGGGACTATAAGGTTAAATCTGACATTTTGGTCAAAAATGTGTTATGTACATAGTGTTGCTCTTTAGGTGGTCCTTTACATGCAAGATGAGTCAGATGTTTTGGTAGGTAAAGTTACGATGAAAAACAAAATCTGAACGTTCTATCTGTGCACACACCTTTTAACTTGGTGTTATGGGGTTCTAACTTATTTAAACCATGATAGCATGGAAGCAGTTTGGCTGGATATATTATTGGCTAAGAGAAAACCAATCTTATTAGGGCCTCTGTATAGACCTCCAGACCAGAGTGACATTCATGAGATCCTTGAAAATGTGTGTACTGCCTACTGTGACTTTCTAAACTCTGAAGCAATTCTACTGGGTTATGTAAATACTCATGTACTGAACATTAGCTGCCCCCTGTATAAGGCCTTGTCAAACGTTTGTTTGACTCACTTGATAAATGAGCCCACAAGAATCTGTGTCAGACTGCCATTGATCTCATTATGGTACCAGAAAATCACAAGATATCCCAAAGTTGTGTAATTGCATATGGAATTAGTGACCATTTCTTAATACAATGCACTAGGAAAGTGAAAACAAATGGGTAAATTGTCACAATACCATCAGGACCAGATCCCTCAAATACTATGACAAAGAACAATTGAATGAACTGCTAGGACAGGTAGACTGGTCCAATGTTATGGAAAGTGAGGGTGTGGATAGAGCATAGGAACTCTTCCAAGGTATATTTCTCAGTACTGTGGACAAGCTCGCACCCTTAAGTAATGAGGATCAGACAAAGGACAGAAACCTGGATCAATAGGGAAATCCTTACTTCCATCACCATGAGAAACAATGCTCCAAAATAGGTCAAAAATACCAGATTCCTCCAACATGGAAAGATACCACCAGAGTTGAAACATGCTAGAGTTGTTCCTTCAAACAAAAAAGGAAGCAACGTTGAACAAGGGAACTAGAGACCAGTGTCAATCTTGAGTGTCTTGTCAAATGTTTTAGAAAGAGCACGCCATGAACAGATCATAAAGTACAATGATGACCATAACATTTTATATGACCTTCAGTCCGGTTTTAGGCAATATTATTCTACCGACACTTTTTTACTACATTCGATAGATTGTATCAAGCAAGAAATTGACACGGGCAACTTCTATGGAATGGTTATGGTTGACACACAAAAAGCATTTGATACTGTGAACCATGCTATTTTGTTGTACAAACTGATAGCAATTGGTTTACTTTACTATTTATATTTTTAACAACTTTTTCATTTTAATTCAATAAATTCCTAAAGAAAATAATGTAAAAACATAAAAATGGTGCTGTCTGCTTTGCATAATATAAGGCATTTTAAATCATTTTTACTGTAAATTACATTTACTCTTGATATTTAAGTACATTTAGAACCAAATACTTTTAGACTTTTACTCAAGTAGTATTTTACTGGTTGACTTTCTCTTTTACTTGAGTAACTTTCTATTGCAGTATCTATACTTTTACTTAAGTATGACAATTGGGTACTTTTTCCACCATTGCAAACACACCAGAGCCAGTGTTGCAAATATCAGACCGCTGCGCTATAGAACCATGGCTGGAAAAAATGATTTCCTTAGCACTGGTGCAGAGGAATGGAATGGTGTACCAAACCGTTTCAAATCCATCACTTTAAGAAATGGGTTATGGGAAAAATGCCTTAACTGCACAGGCTTAGAGAAAGTATAATTATTTTAATTGAATGTTATATGGTCATCTATTTTATTCCTTTTATGGTTATTGAGTCACAAAAGAGGAAGACGTAACAAAAACAGTTCTGAGGTTTACGACGGTGCAGCAATATCTAGCAAGTACTCTAACAATTCCACAACAAATACCTAATACACACAAATCTAAGTAAGGAATGGAATAAGAATATATAAATATAAATATATGTAAGAGCAATGTCAGAGCAATGTCAGAGCGGCATAGGCTAAGATGCAATAAATAGTATAGAATACAGTATACACATACAGTGCCTTGCGAAAGTATTTGTCCCCCTTGAACTTTGCGACCTTTTGCCACATTTCAGGCTTCAAACATAAAGATATAAAACTGTCTTTTTTTGTGAAGAATCAACAACAAGTGGGACACAATCATGAAGTGGAACGACTTTTATTGGATATTTCAAACTTTTTTAACGAATCAAAAACGGAAAAATTGGGCGTGCAAAATTATTCAGCCCCTTTACTTTCAGTGCAGCAAACTCTCTCCAGAAGTTCAGTGAGGATCTCTGAATGATCCAATGTTGACCCAACTTATTCACCCAAAACATTTGACCCAAGTTAAACAATTTAAAGGCAATGCTACCAAATACTAATGTAAACTTCTGACCCACTGGGAATGTGATGAAAGAAATCAAAGCTGAAATATATCCTTCTCTCTACTATTATTCTGACATTTCACTTTCTTAAAATAAAGTGGTGATCCTAACTGACGTAAAACAGGGAATTTTTACTTGGATTAAATGTCAGGGATTGTGAAAAACTGAGTCTAAATGTATTTGGCTAAGGTGTATGTAAACTTCGGACTTCAACTGTAGGTAAACACAGGAGTCCTCATGATGGTAACATCCAGAAGGTCTTCAGTACGGTGCACCTAGTATCATGCTGGTAAGATGGCAGGTGTGTGTTCTGGAAATAAAGGTATCACCAGCTTGTTTGTCTAGGTGTTGGCTGTCTGCCAGGGTGTTACCATGCATATGTCACACACACACACACACACACACACACACACACACACACACACACACACACACACACACACACACACACACACACACACACACACACACACACACACACACACACACACACACACACACACACACACACACACACACACACACACACACACACACACACACACACACGAGCTGGACTTAGAGGTGTGTGACGAGGGTGGGCATTCAATGTTCTTTTTTCTGTTTTTGTATTTCTTTGTTTTTGGCCGGGTATGGTTCTCAATCAGGGACAGCTGTCTATCGTTGTCTCTGATTGGGAACCATACTTAGGTACCTCTTGCCCACATGGGTTTTGTGGGTAGTTGTGTTGTTATTTTCCTTACAGAACTATTCGTTTTCCTCTTTGTTGTTTTTTGTTCTAGTGTTCTGATTTTAATCAAATATCATGAACACGTCTCACGTTGCGCCTTGGTCCAGTCATTCACAGGAAGAGGATCGTTACAGGTGTTGTATTTATCAAGGGGGAAAATCCCCAACACGTTTGAGACTAATCTTACATTTCCCAGTGATAAGGACGAATGGGATGACACATCTTTAGGATGACTTTACTCACTCTTATATTTCCCAATCTCATAAACCCTTCCACCAGGCTGCCCGCTGCCAGAGGATCAAACAGACACAACTTGTTGGGCAGCTGGTACCATCGAGAGCACCGTGGATTACTCTGTCACCCTACAGTGTACCTCCGTAGGGTGAGTGACGTAGAGGAGGTCAGAGAATTAGTAATGATATGAATATGCAAGCTGGAGAGCAGTTGTAACACTGTTGGGGACGATAGGAAGGGATTCCGTTTTTCAAGTTTACATTGTTTTGATGGTTCCGATCCACCATCTTGGAAATCAACACAACTCTTGGTTGGAAACATTGAAGTCATTGTATAATCAGTTCTACTTTTACATTTGACCACAAAACTCCAGAGTATTGACATCAGAACAACGGATGATTTAAACTACTCTCAGTCCAAATTTGCTTTCCAATACCCTAGTGTAGCCCACCATCCTTATCTCTGGTAATAATTCAGTATGAGATTACAGTAACTCTTGGCCAAGCTGTGCCTCTTGCCTATAATTAGGTCACTATTTTGTCTCCCCGCGGAGCCCGATGTCATTTGGATATTTATGGGTATGTATTTCCTGCTACCTTGGGCTGTGTTTTCCTGCCGCTCTCTCTGGGCGTCTGTCACGGCACCTGGCAGTGGAAGAATAGGAAAGCAGGGCTGGTGCATATCATTACACACCTGCAAAGGCCCCTCATACACTAAGGCGGATGGAACTTGTGGAAGAGGAGAGGAAGGAGGAAGAGGAGAGACAGAGAGAATGTGAGTGTAATATTTACTATACATACAGTTGAAGTCTGAAGTTTACATACACTTAGGTTGGAGTCATCAAAACACGTTTTTCAACCACTCCACAAATCTCTTGTCAACAAACTATAGTTTTGGCAAGTCGGTTAGGACATCTCATTTTTCAAACAATTGTTTACAGACTATTATTTCACTTATATTATATTATATTATATTATATTATATTATATTATTTCACCCACTGTATCATCATTTCAGTGGGTCAGAAGTTTACATACACTAAATTGACTGTGCCTTTAAACAGCTTGGGAAATTCCAGAAAATTATGTCATGGCTTTAGAAGCTTCCAATAGGCTAATTGGCTCATTTGAGTCAATTGGAGGTGTACATGTGGATGTATTTCAAGGCCTACCTTCAAACTCTGTGCCTCTTTGCTTGACATCGTGGGAAAATCAAAAGAAATCAGCCAAGACCTCAGAAAAAAATTGTAGTCTGGTTCATCATTGGGAGCAATTTTTAAACGCCTGAAGGTACCACTTTTATCTGTACAAACAATAGTACGCAAGTATAAACACCATGGGACCACGCAGCCGTTATACCACTCAGGAAGGAGACGTGTTCTGTCTCCTAGAGATGAACGTACTTTGGTGCAAAAACTGCAAATCAATCCCAGAACAAGAGCAAATGACCTTGTGAAGATACTTGAGGAAACCGATACAAAAGTATCTATATCCACAGTAAAATGAGTCCTATATCGACATAATCTGAAAGGCTGCTCAGCATGGAAGAAGCCACTGCTCCAAAACCGCCATAAAAAAGCCAGATTACGGTTTGCAACTGCATATGGGGACAAAGATCGTACTTTTTGGAGAAATGTCCTCAGGTCTGATGTAACAAAAATATAACTTTTAGGCCATATTGACCATCATTGTGGTTGAAAGAAATAGTGGGAGGCTTGCAAGCCGAAGAACACCAACCCAACCGTAAAGCACGGGGATGGCAGCATCATGTTGTGGGGGTGATTTGCTGCAGGTGGGACTGGTGCACTTCACAAATTAGATGGCATCATGAGGGTAGGAAAATTATGTGGATATATTGAAGACATCAGTCAAGAAGTTAAAGCTTGGTCGCAAATGGGTCTTCCAAATGGACAATGACCCCAAGCATACTTCCAAAGTTGTGGCAAAATGACTTAAGGACAACAAAGTCAAGGTATTGGAGTGGCCATCACAAAACCCTGACCTCAATCCTATATCCTAATCCCAAATGTGTGGGCAGAACTGAAAAGGCATGTGGGAGCAAGGAGGCCTACAAACCTGACTCAGTTACACCAGCTCTGTCAGGAGGAATGGGCCAATATTCACCCAATTTATTGTGGGAAGCTTGTGGAAGGCTACCCAAAACATTTGACCAAAGTTAAACAATTTAAAGGCAATACACTCAATTAGTATTTGGTAGCATGTAAACTTGTAGCAGTATTCATTAGAGAGGGGTAAAGAAAGATTTTGTTCGGGCCCCAGGCAGGTATTAACCATGCCGAATGGAAAAGAGTAGAATAGAGAGACTACCACTACCAGACCCACACACATCAGCAGAAGAGACTGCCTAGAGTGGAGCCTGTTTACCAGATAGCCAGTGGAGAGAAAAGAGAATACACACCATATAAAACCCACATCACAGCACAGGGGTAACCCAAACCAGAATACCTCATACAATAATACTAATACTAATAATGGCAGAGCAATTCAACAGCAACTTCATACAAGAACGAACCCAGTCATCAACATAGGATTTGCAATAATCTGTATTATTTTCTAGTGGATGAATGCAGAGGGTATGAATGTGGGGGGTGTTCATCGACACAACAAAGGCCTTAAATGTCCACAGTCTTCTTGGCCACATGTCATTAGTACACCCCACCTCAATACAGTTCACATAATATGCAACTTGCAAGTAACCTACTAAAATGTCCATCCAAATACTTCTGGCAGGGAAATAATAGTCCAGCTCTAATGAACTTCAATGGGAAGTGCATTTGAAAAATAGAGAGTCTGTTGCAGAGTAAAGCACTGGAATGAGAGGGAAGAGAAAGAGAGAGAAAAAGATACATCTTAGCTGTGGTCTTCAGGCCTGCCGGTGTCTGACTGTCCGATGGTTTGTTGGTTTGTTTGTTAAAGCTTCGCAACAATGTTGCTACTAATCCATGCGATCCATAACGGGCGCGGTCCCAAACAAAAACAACCACGATCTAAAGCGATCACACCAATGATTGAGTTAAATACTTTATAAACTACAAACGCTGAAAACAAACAAAACTTCTGCAGCACAGCACACACAATCAAACTGTCGCGCCACCCATGAGTCCCTCCCCAAAGAGCTGAACGAGCTCTCTTTATTTGCTCCTTCCTTACTGGTCATGCGCTCTTAAAGTGGCAGCGCACGGTGAAGGCTCAGAGCAGATTTCGCCACACTCCTCCCCCCATGAAAAAACAATGCCTGTAGAAACAGAGAGGATGCAGGCTTTGACAGTTTCATGTTCCTGCTACACAAAACCAGGGAAGTCCTCCTCATCAGAGTCCTCCACGAAGAGGTCCTGCAGGTGTTGCTTTTGCCTGCGATCCAGCTCTTCTGCCGTAGGGTAGCAGGGCTTTAGGTCAACAACATGCACTGTCCTGACATCTTCCCCAGTGTCCTCCAAACAGACCAAGTAGTTCACTGGTCCCAACTGCTACACTACACGGTATGGACCTTTCCATCTCGAAGCTAGCTTGGCAGTGAACTTCTTAGATGCCTTTGACAGATGATGTGAACGTACCCAGACACGAGACTGGGGTGGAAAAAACACATCTCGTCTATGTTTGTCATAGTTTCTCAGCTGTCGTTGTTTGTCTTTGGTTTTGCTGGCCTCCACTCTGGCTAGCAAGGTGTGGTGGTGTTGTACGGCATCAAACGCTGGGCAGTCAGGTGAAACATTCGAACTTTGCAAGACCCTGTCCATCGGATCTTTTAGTGGTCTTCCCAGGTGGAGTTCGGCGGGAGTGACCCCAGAAGTCTCCTGCACGGCAGAGTTCAGTGCAAAGCAAAATTCGGGGAGATGCTGATCCCACCTTGTGTGCTGATCCCCCACGAATGAAGCAATCATCCCCTTCAGGGTTCGGTTTACCCTCTCGGTCAGGTTGGTCTGAGGATGATTGGCTGTGGTCAACTTGGCAATTACACCCCAGTAGGTACAGAGCTCTTTGTAGATTCCTGATATGAACTGCGGACCTCGGTCAGAGAGGATTTGGTCTGGAATTCCAAATCTGGTAAAAACCTCCCTTCACAGAATTAGAGCAATGGCTGATGCAGTAGCTTTTCGGAGGGGAAACAACTCCACCCAGTGTGTGTAGTAGTCCACTAGCACCAATAAAAATTAATTCTGTGTCCCCCGGCTGGGAGGAAAAGGTCCCATGAGGTCAATTCCCAACATTTCATTTGGATGGTTCACCACGGTCTGCTGCATTTTCTCGGCAGGTCTGCCAAAACAAACAAAACTTCTGCAGCACAGCACACATAATCAAACTGTCGCGCCACCCAAGAGTCCCTCCCCAAAGAGCTGAACAAGCTCTCTTTATTTGCTCCTTCCTTACTGCTCATGCTCTCTTAAAGTGGCAACGCACGGTGAAGGCTCAGAGCAGATTTCGCCACAAACTTCTGACCCACTGGGAATGTGATGAAAGAAATCAAAGCTGAAATAAATTATTCTCTCAACTATTATTCTGACATCTCACATTCTTAAAATAAGGTGGTGATCCTAACTGACCTAAGACTGGGAATTTTTACTAGGATTAAATGTCAGGAATTGTGAAACTGAGTTTAAATGTATTTGGCGAAGGTGTCTGCAAACTTCCGACATCAAATGTATGTGTATAGTGTGTATGTTATCGTGTGTTTGTATGCATGTGTCTATGTTTGTGTTGCTTCACAGTCCCCGCTGTTCCATAAGGTGTATTTTTATCTGTTTTTTAAATCTAATTTTACTGCTGGCATGAGTTACTTGATGTGGAATAGAGTTATATGGAGTCATGGAGAGTCGGACTTGGGGACTGTGAAGAGACCTCTGGTGGCATGTCTTGTGGGGTATGCATAGGTGTCGGAGCTGTGTGCCAGTAGTTCAACCAGACGGCTCGTTGCATTCAACATGTCAATACCTCTCACAAATATAAGTAGTGATGAAGTCAATCTCTCCTCCACTTTGAGCCAGGAGAGATTGACATGCATGCCATTAATGTTAGCTCTCGGTGTACATCCAATGGCCAGTTGTGCTGCTCTGTTTCTTAGCCAGTTGCAATTTTCCTGAGTACCTCTTTGTGGCACCTGACCACAAGACTGAACAGTAGTCCAGGTGCGACGACTAGGGCCTCTAGGACCTGCCTTGTTTATAGTGATGTTAAGAATGCAGAGCAGCGCTTTATTATAGAAAGACTTCTCCCCATCCTAGCTACTGTTGTATCAATATGTTTTGAACATCACAGTTTGCAATCCAGGGTTACTCCAAGCAGTTTAGTCTCCTCAACTTGCACAATTTCATTATTCATAAGATTTAGTTGAGGGTTAGCGTTTATTGAATGATTTGTCCCAAATACGATTCTTTTAGTTTTTGAAATATTTAGGACTAACTTATTTCTTGCCACCCATTCTGAAGCTAACTGCAGCTCTTTGTTAAGTATTGCTGTAATTTCAGTTGCTGGGTAGCTGACGTGTATAGTGTTGTCATCCGCATACATAGACACACTGGCTTTACTCAAGGCCAGTGGCATGTCATTAGTAAAGATTGAAAAAGGTAAGTGACCTAGACAGCTGCCCTGGGGAATTCCTGATTCTTCCTGGATTTTGTTGGAGGCTTCCATTAAAGAACAATCTGTGTTCTGTTGGACAGGTTACTCTTTATACACTTTATACACTTTATAGCTGTAACGGCGTTCGTTCGTCGAAAGAGAGTCGGACCGAAATGCAGCGTGGTGGTTACTCATGTCTTTAATGAAAACAAATGACGATACATGAAATAACTTAATAAATACAAAAACAACGAACGGAACGTGTAACCTAATTACAGCCTATCTGGTGAACACGACACAGAGACAGGAACAATCACCCACGAAATACACATTGAAACCCCGGCTACCTAAATATGGTTCCCAATCAGAGACAACGAGAATCACCTGACTCTGATTGAGAACCGCCTCAGGCAGCCAAACCTATGCTACACACCCCTAATCAACCACAATCCCAATGCCTAAAAAACCCCAATAAGACAACACAATAAACCCATGTCACACCCTGGCATGAACAAATAATTAAGGAAAACACAAAATGACCAAGGCGTGACAGAACCCCCCTAAGGTGCGGACTCCCGGACGCACCTCACAACCATAGGGAGGATCCGGGTGGGCGTCTGTCCATGGTGGCGGTTCCGGCTCGGGGCGTGGACCCCACTCCATTAATGTCATAGTTCCTCCCCTACGCGTCCTGGGATAATCCACCCTCGCCACCGACCATGGCCTAATAGTCCTCACCCAGAACCCCACTGGACTGAGGCAGCTCGGGACTGAGGGGAAGCTCGGGACTGAGGGGCAGCCCGAGACTGAGGGGAAGCCCAGTACTGAGAGGAAGCCCAGTACTGAGAGGAAGCCCAGTACTGAGATGAAGCTCAGGCAGGTAGTAGGCTCCGGTAGATCCTGGCTGGCTGGCGGATCTGGAAGATTCTGGTTGACTGGCAGATCTGGAAGAGACTGGTTGACTGACAGATCTGGAATAGACTGGTTGACTGGCAGATCTGGAAGAATCTGGTTGACTGGCAGATCTAGAAGATCATGGCTGACTGGCGGATCTAGCTGCTCTATGCAGACTGACAGCTCAGGCTGCTCCATGCAGACTGACAGCTCTGGCTGCTCCATGCAGACTGACAGCTCCTTGTAGACTGACAGCTCCTTGCAGACTGGCAGCTCCTTGCAGACTGGCAGCTCCTTGCAGACTGGCAGCTCCTTGCAGACTGACCGCTCTGGCTGCTTCATGCAGACTGACAGCTCTGGCTGCTTCATCCAGACTGGCTACTCCTTGCAGACTGGCAGCTCCTTGCAGACTGGCAGCTCCTTGCAGACTGACAGCTATGGCTGCTTCATGCAGACTGACAGCTCTGGCTGCTTCAAACAGGCAGGAGGCTCCGGCAGCGCTGTAGAGGAGAAAGGCTCTAGAAGCGCTGAACAGGCGGGAGACTCCGGTAGCGCAGGAGAGGAGAAAGGCTCTGATAGCGCTGAACAGACAGGAGACTCCAGCAGCGCTGTAGAGGAGGAAGGCTCTGATAACGCTGAACAGGCGGGAGGCTCCGGCAGCATAGGAGAGGCGAGGCGCACTGTAGGCCTGATGCGTGGTGCTGGCACTGGTGGTACTGGGCCGAGGACACGCACAGGAAGCCTGGTGCAGGGAGCTGCTACCGGAGGACTGGTGTGTGGAGGTGTCTCTGGATAGACTGGACCGTGCAGGCGCACTGGAGCTCTTGAGCACCGAGCCTGTTCAACCTTACCTGGCTCGATGCCCACTCTAGCCCGGCCAATACGAAGAGCTGGTATGAAACGCACCGGGCTATGCACCCGCACTGGAAACACTGTGCGCTCCATAGCATAACACGGTGCCTGCCCGGTCTCTCTAGCCCCCCGGTAAGCACAGGTCTCCTACCTGGCATAGCCATACTCCCTGTAAGCCCCCCCCAATACATTTTTGGGGCTGACTCTCAGGCTTCCATCCGCGTCGCCGTGCTGCCTCCTCATACCAGCGCCTCTTCACTTTTGCCGCCTCCAGTTCTTCCTTGGGACGGCGATATTCTACAGGCTGAGCCCAGGGTCCTTTTCCGTCTAATATCTCCTCCCAAGTCCAGAAATCCTCTGATCACTGCTCCTCACGATTAACAGGGAGAGTTGGCTCAGGTCTGACTCCTGACTCTGCTACTCTCTCCCTGAGCCCTCCCCCAATACATTTTTGGGGCTGACTTTCGGGTTTCTTTCTGCGCCGCCGTGTCTTTCTCTTCGACTCCATTCTCCTATAGCCCTCTTCGCACTGCTCCAGCGAATCCCAGGCGGGCTCCAGCACTCTCTCTGGGTCGACCGCCCACCTGTCTATTTCATCCCACGTCGTATACTCCATACTTCTGCTATCCATAATGTCCTCCCTTCGCTGCTCCTGCTGTCGCTGCCTGTAACCACGCCACTCGGTCCGTGTGTGGTGGGTGATTCTGTAACGGCGTTCGTTCGTTGAAAGAGAGTCGGATCGAAATGCAGCGTGGTGGTTACTAATGTCTTTAATGAAAACAAATGACGATACATGAAATAACTTAATAAATACAAAAACAATGAACGGAACGTGAAACCTAATTACAGCCTATCTGGTGAACACTACACAGAGACAGGAACGATCACCCACGAAATACACATTGAAACCCCGGCTACCTAAATATGGTTCCCAATCAGAGACAACGAGAATCACCTGACTCTGATTGAGAACCGCCTCAGGCAGCCAAACCTATGCTACACACCCCTAATCAACCACAATCCCAATGCCTACAAAAACCCCAATAAGACAACACAATAAACCCATGTCACACCCTGGCCTGAACAAATAATTAAGGAAAACACAAAATACTATGACCAAGGCGTGACAATAGCAGGGGTGTAAAGCCATAACACATACGTTTCTTCAGCAACAGACTATGATATATAATGTCGAAATCCACACTGAAGTCTAACAAAACAGCCCCCAAAATCTTTTAATCACTAATTTCTCTCAGCAAATCATCAGTCATTTGTGTAAGTGCTGTGCTTGTTGAATGACCTTCCCTATAAGCGTGCTGAAAGTCTGTTGTCAATTTGTTTAGCATTGTATCTGGTCAAACACCATTTTCTCCCAAAGTTTACTAAGGGTTGGTAACAGGCTGATTGGTCGGCTATTTGAGCCAGTTAAGGGGGCTTTACTATTCTTAGGTAGGGGAATAACTTTTGCTCCCCTCCAGGCCTGAGGGCACACACTTTTTAGTAGGCTAAAATTGAAGATATGCCAAATAGGAGTGGCAATATCATCTGCTATTATCCTCAGTAATTTTCAATCCAAGTTGTCAGACCCTGATGGCTTGTCGTTGTTGATAGACAACAATCGTTTTTTCACCTATTCCACAAATACTTTACGGATTTCAAAATTACAATGCTTGTCTTTCAAAATTTGGTGAGATATACTTGGATGTGTAGTGTCAGCATTTGTTGCTGGCATGTCATGCCTAAGTTTGTTAATATTGGCAATGAAAATATCATTAAAGTAGTTGGCAATATCAGTGGGTTTTGTGATGAATGAGCCATCTAATTCAATTAATGATTGAGCACAGTTTGCCTTTTTGCCCAAAATGTCATTTAATGTGCTCCAAAGCTTTTTACTATCATTCTTTGTCATTTATCTTTGTTTCATAGTGTAGTTTCTTCTTATTTTTATTCAGTTTAGTCACGTGATTTATCAGTTTGCTGTACGTTTGTCAATCAGTTGTACAGCCAGACCTATTTGCCATCTCCTTTGCCTCATCCCTTCAACCACACTATTTTTTTATTAACTACGCAGAAATCCTTGTAAAGCAAAAAAACTGGTCACAGTTTGCATTGTATGTAGCATTGCCATTAGTGACAGCACAAACCAGACACCATCCTGATTGTTGATGTTGGTTAAACCTCCTCATACCCCATTCTCTTTTGAAGCTGAGGTACCTACTGACCTGCAAGTGCATTTGAGAGTCGAACAATGAGAGTGAATAGCTTCTGATATTATCCAGGTGCATTTACTGAGAAAGCCCCCTAAACTGCTGCCGTGCTCATGAAAGGAGTCTGCCTATTTAAGAAGGGACAGGCAAGAGGAGTGCACTGAACATCGCATTATAGGACCTTTCTATTTCTAAAAAGTGTGCTTTTGTGCTTAATATGCACACAATCTACATTACTCGGAACGCTTTCACTTAAAATAAGTAGTAGGAGGAGGGTTGTCAGTCATGATTCAATGGAAGTTATTTCTCTCCAGAGAAGAATAAAAGAAGATGAAAATCATGGAATTGCTCTGGCTTGTGTCAGAAGGCTATCATTTTGGTGCCCATTCAACCAGAATTAGAGATCTCACTGTTGAAATATTTATATAATTGTCTTCGCTAATATGCTACGTCTGGTTCCCTTTCACACGGTTAGCATTTGTCTAATGGTAGGAACAGGCATTTAAGTTGACGTAAATGTTCTGTCTAGTAAATGCGAGCATTAAAACAGCTCAGTGAGAATAAACACATTTAGAACAAGCCAATTACATTAACACTATGTAAATGCGGTTTAAACCTGTTCTGAATGTCACTAACACAGAGTGGCTAATCCCACAATAAACCCCCCAATTAAACAGCTCTTACTCTTGTTGGCTTTGTTTGACTCATTCTCATAAATATATCCATCAGCTCAGTAGAGGGGAGACTTCTTTATTTATATATCTTTTCATCTTTAATTTATCTTATTTATATAGATTTTAAATACCACCCGCACGTCTGTTCTACATTTCTCCCTTGTCTCCTCGGCTCTCCGGCATGGCTGATGACAATTCTTTACCTCTGTGATTCATAGATCCGGATGCTGTACATATTGAACATTTCTGTCTGTGTTCTGAATGGAGGGTTTGTAGAAGGCCGTCTGACAGAGAGTTATAGTACCCCAGATGGCAAAATCTACACTTGGTGAAGCTGACTGGGGAGCTGCTGAGAAATTATGCAGGTTGGAAATCAAATGTGTAGGCAGAAGTATAAAATCAAAAAAATCTATAAAAATATAGGCCTTACTGAACTTCCATAGACTACTGATTGTAGTTCAAAGTGGATTCCTTTCAAAAGTACAATATATAACATTATAAGAGGATTGAGCTGGTTCTGATGTCTTTAAAATTACATTTTTTTAAGGAATGCCAAACCGAGAGAATCGCAGACTGAGTGGATTGATTATGATTTTATAGTATGAGCGCTCATGGATAAAACTAAACTACAGCCGCCATCCATAGTTCAATTATTTCAAAACCTTTCAATTCCATAATCTATCTCTAAATTCCAGAATATACCTCTCAGTATCAGAATCCCTCACACAGCGTTAGACAGCGCAATAGAGCTTGCCAAGGAACTGGGTTCATATTCAATCAAATCTCACACATAGACAGAGAAAACGTTCTCAGAAGCTGTTCATATTTTGTGTGGAGAGAGCCGTGAGCTGAAAATGATTACTTTTCAGGTATTTAAAAAAATAACTGGTCAAATCCAAAACAGACACTGTTGAGGATGTCTTTGCCATATTTGCAAGTCATTGTGTCCAGACTCTGTCTCTAATCCAAATTATATATTTTTGTTGTTGCATTTATTTATTTATTTCACATAATTCAGTTTTAGAGCCAAATTGAGGAGTTAACAGGAGGAAAACATCACTTGCTTAACAGGGCCATCTAGAGGCAATACAAGGCATTGCAGCTGAGAACAGTGAGAGCTGTTTATCACAGTAGAAATTGTACTCCTATCAAGAGAGATGGAAAGAACATGATTGGTTTAGAGTTAGAGAAAGGCCTTTCAGACCCCAAGGTCATAATAATGATCATCATTACTCATCTCTACAAGGTGAACATAGTCAGTGAATCATCTTCTCTTTTAGTGTGGTCATTTTAACAACAGACCCATGCAATAGATACCTAAATGGTTCTACAATTGCAAGTGCACTGAAATGTGTGTGCACGCTTATTTGCTAGACCCTCAAAGACACTGGAAGCAGGCTAGTACATTTATCAGAGTGCCTATTTTACTCAACTTGAATCAGCCCCTATAAGACAGTAGTAGGTGGTCTTGATTATGATTCAAGAGACCACTGTGACCTGCACAATGAACAAAGGCTCTCAGGTGAAGAGGGCTGAAGGGTTCTAAAGCTGATGGAATTGAACAGAATGTAGATTTGTTAGAGCAGCTTGTTTTCCATCCATTGTTCAATCTTTTATTTTCATTGAAGAACAACAGGCATTTTCATCAACATTTTTGTGTGCTGTTAGTACGCAACATTAATGACAGACCCCCAACCCTGTTGGTTGATGCAGTATTTTTTTCTCTCTCTTTCATTCTTGAACTGAAGTTAAACCATCCACAGCGTCTTTAAAGCGCTTGACAGTTTGTGAGATGAATAAATAAAGCGACAATTTTTTTAATCCAGCACGTCATCCCTGCAGTCCCACGGCAGCTGTGGATGTTTAACCATTATCCTCAAACAGAATTATTTCAGTTCTGCTCTAGCCTGCTCCCAATCTTCATTACTATTGCATGGCCCACGGCCACTTCTACTCATCAAGAAGCGCATTATATTATTTACTAACGGGTAACAATTGTGTGGGGCACTGGTATTACAGGACCGGAGATGCCATAAAAAAAAACACAAAACGCTGAATAATGGATGAAAACGTTATTTACATGTTCCTTCTTTCCATACATACATTTGAAGGCTTCTCCCTCCTTTCACTACATTAAAGGTACGTATTTAAAGAGGCAGTTCTCCTCTTTCATTTGTTTTAGAAGAATGGGAGGAGGCAGATCTAGGACAGCATGCTCGGCGCTCGACTTGTCTTCCCTGTGCTGGAGAGACATAGAGACGAAGACAATAGACATTAAGCACAGGAACAGGAACTTCCTCAGAGCTCAACAGGGGTGAAGGATATGGACCAGAGAGACTGTGTGGCTATAGGAGAGGCACAGATAGACACAGCACAGAATGATCTGAGCTGTGCCCTAAACACGTGGATTCCCATGCAGTGATTACAGGAGAAAAATGAACTGACTCTACAGGAGCTTATGAAAGTTTAGCTCCCAGACAAGCAACTAGTCAAGGGATGCTAAGCCAATGTTTTCCTTAGAAACAATATGGCATAGTTACTACTTTGATTTTCAGTTGATACCAAGCTACATTGGGCACGACAAACACAGATGGCGCCGGAGAAGATAGCCGCCGTTTTATGGGATCTTAACCAAGTGCTATTTTGTTTGTTTTCTCTTGTTGTTTGTAACTTATTTTGTACATAATGTTGCTGCTACCATCTCTTATGACCGAAAAGAGCTTCTGGAAATCAGAACAGGGATTACTAACCTTGAACTGGACAAAGAATTTATCTTTAATGAGTCAGACAAGAGACCCGAACAAGCCCTCATCCCCGTCATTCGCAGGAGAAAGAGACATAGAATATTTTGCGGAAGGAGATCGGGGGTGCCTTGTGAGTATCCGCTGACGATTGGCTAATCTGCCGTTGCCATCTGTACTATTAGCCAACGTACAATCGCTAGATAATAAATTGGACGAACTAAAAGCACGTATATCCTACCCATGTTTCACAGAGTTGTGGCTGAACGAAGACATGAATAACATACAGCTGGCGGGTTATACACTGTATGGCAGGATAGAACAGCAGCCTCTGGTAAGACAAGGGGTGGCGGTCTATGTACGATATCTAAGGAAGTACGATATCTAAGGAAGTGCACGATATCTAAGGAAGTCTCAAGGTTTTGCTTGCCTGAGGTAGAGTATCTCATGATAAGCTGTGGACCACACTATCTACCTAGAGAGTTTTCATCTGTATTTTCATAGCTGTCTACATACCACCCACAGGACTAATGCTGGCACTAAAACCGCACTCAATGAGCTGTATACCGTCATAAGCAAACAGGAAAACATTCAGAGGCGGCGCTCCTAGTACCCAGGGACTTTAATGAATGGGAAACTTAAATCCATTTTAATTAAATTCCACCAGCATGTTAAATGTGCAACCAGAGGGAATAAAAACTCTAGACCACCTTTACTCCACACACAGAGACATGTACAAAGCTCTCCCTCGCTCTCCATTTGGCAAATCTGACCATAATTCTATCCTCCTGATTTCTGCTTATAAGCAGAAATTGAAGCAGGATGCACCAGTGACTCTGTCAATAAAAAAGTGGTCAGATGAAGCAGATGCTAAGCTACAGGACTGTTTTTCTAGCACAGACTGGAATATGTTCCGGGATTCTTCCGATGGCATTGAGGAGTACACCACGTCAGTCACTGGCTTCATCAATAAGTGCATCGATTAAGTCGTCCCCACAGTGACTGTACGTACATTCCCCAACCAGAAGCCATGGATTACAGGCAACATCCGCACTGAGCTAAAGGGTAGAGGTGCAGCTTTCAAGGAGTGCTACTCTACCCCGGAAGCTTATAAGAAATCCCGCTATGCCCTTCAACGAACCATCAAACAGGCAAAGCATCCATACAGGACTAAGATCGAATCGTACTACACTGGCTCTGACACTCGTCAGATGTGTCAGGGCTTGCAAATTGTTACAAACTACAAAGGTAAGCACAGCTGAGAGCTGCCCAGTGACACAAGCCTACCAGACAAGCTAAATTTATTCTATGCTCGCTTCGAGGCAAGTAACACTGAAACATGTATGAGAGCATCAGCTGTTCTGGACAACAGTATGATCACACTCTCCGCAGTCGATGTGAGTAAGACCTTTAAACATGTCAAAATGCACAAGGCCGCAGGGCCAGACGGATTACCAGGATGTGTACTCCAAGCATGCGCTGACCAACTGGCAAGCATCTTAACTGACATTTTCAACCTCTCCCTGTTCGAGTCTGTAATACCAACATGTTTCAAGCAGACCTCCATAGTCCCTGTGCCCAAGAACACTAAGGTAACCTGCCTAAATGATTACCGATCCGTAGCACTCACATCTGTAGACATGGCTCACATGGCTCACAAGGCTGGTCATGGCTCAAATCAACACCATTATCCCAGAAACCCTAGACCCACTCCAATTTGCATACCGCCCCAAAAGATCCAACAGATCCACTCCACACTGCCCTTTCACACCTGGACCAAAGGAACACTTATGCGAGAATGCTAATCATTGACTACAGCTCAGCATTCAACAACATAGTGCCCTCAATGCTCATCACCAAGCTAAGAACCCTGGGGCTAAACACCACCCTCTGCAACTGGATCCTGGACTTCCTGATGGGCCGCCCACAGGTGGTAAGGGTAGGTAACAACACGTCCGACACACTGATCCTCAACACGGGGGCCCCTCAGGAGTGCATGCTCAGTCCCCTCTCGTACTCCCTGTTCACTCATGACTGCATGGCCAGGCACAACTCCAACACCATCATTAAGATTTCCAATGACACAACATTGGTAGCCCTGATCACCAACAACGACGAGACAGCATATAGGGGGGAGGTCAGAGACCTGGCCGTGTGGTCCCAGAAGAACAACCTCTCCCTCAACGTGATCAAGACTAAGGAGATGATTGTGGACTACAGGAAAAGGAGGACTGAGCACGACCCCCATTCTCATCAACAGGGCTGTAGTGGAGCAGGTTGAGAGCTTCTAGTTCCTTAGTGACCACATCACCAACAAACTAACATGGTCCAAACACACCAAAACAGTTGTGAAGAGGGCACGACAAAACCCATTCCCCCTCAGGAGACTGAAAAGATTTGGCATGGGTCCTCAGATCCTCAAAAGGTTCTACAGCTGCACCATCGAGAGCATCCTGTCTGGTTGAATCACTGCCTGGTACGGCAACTGCTCAGCCTCCGACCACAAGGCAGGACTACAGAGGGTTGTGCGTACGGCCCAATACACAACTGGGGCCAAGCTTCTTGCCATCCAGGACCTCTATACCAGGCGGTGTCAGAGGAAGGCCCTACAAATTGTCAACAACTCCAGCCACCCTAGTAATAGACTGTTCTCTCTGCTAACGCACGGAAAGCGGTACCAGAGTGTCCAAGAGGCTTCTAAGCAGCTTCTACCACCAAGCCATAAGACTGATGGACATCTTATCAAATGGCCACCCAGACTATTTGCATTGCCCCCCCCCCCCCTCTCTTTTTACACTGATGCTCCTCTCTGTTATTATCTATGTATAAGTCACTGTAATACCTCTACCTACATGTATATATTACCTCAATTACCTCGACTAACCGGTGCCCCACACATTGACTCTGAGATACATGTGTGCTGAGGTACAAACAACCAACAAAACGATAGCAGAACTCAAGTCATGTTTCTCCATGTATTTAGGATGCAGAGCAGTGCAGCATCAGGGAACATGTCTCCCTCACTATTCCTTGGCTCTGGTTCCAGTCTGGATGGTACAGTGGCTGATGGCCTCCCCTCCAGCCCTACTTTCAACCCCTGCCCATGTGTACTCGCTCCCATTTACATCACGGTTGGAGTCGGGTGCACTTCCTCTAAACTCCCCCATCATATGGGAGAGTCCATGTGAACAGAAAGACTGTAAATAAACAGCAGCTACAACTTTCTATGGATAATATTGTAAATAGAACAGACTGGAATCGAACCATTAACACATCATCATGCAACCAAAGTGACACGCCAGGATGTGAACTTTTTTCACATCCGGGCATACGTAATCATTTGGCGGTGCAAGCAGAGGATGGAAAAGGAATCTTATATTCCAACATCTTTTAATCATATAAGTACGTCTAAACATAATTTAAGACCAATAACAAGAGCTTTGTACACTATTCCCTCTGCAGACTATGTCAGCTTTCCCTACATTACTACTTACTATGGATAGACATTTATAAAAGGGAACACCTCTATGCCAAGAATGCCTATTGGGAAACACTGAGTCACCTACTCTGGCATCATAGGTATTTTGGGGAAAGTTCAAGAAACTCTCCAAGCTATAAAAGCCGTCTGACTCTGAATAGAACAGAGAAAGGGAGAAACGATGGGAGAGAAGCTTGGAACTCAGGCCCCTCAGTCTTAAATCAAATCACCAGCTAACAAATCAAATCAGTCAGCTAAAAGATGAACACACACTTAGCCATTTAAGAGAGTTTTCGAGATGGAACACTAAAGTGCAGTGTCTGTGACAATGTTATCAAGGTGTAAGACGAATGTTTGTTCTCTTAGCTGTTAATTGTCAGCGAGCGAGGCTGTCATCTATGAGCGGTGTCGGTTTGAATGCTAACGAGCTTGTCATGGTGCCACCAACCCTGAGGACTGACAAACAGCTGTTTGAGAAGCTCTCATGCCCTTGAGTACTGTGCTGTATGTGCACGTATGGCATACAGAGGAGGGAGTAATGTTGAGTATGTGTTAGGGAGAAGGTAATGTATCAATGTACAGTAGATAAGAGTGTGGGGAGGGATTTAGATGAAAGAGGGGAAGGGTTCTATTTTAAACTGTTGGTGTTTGATGTTTTGAGACGTTTCAAGCACGATGAAAAGTATTCCATACAACAAATAACTCAGGTACTAGAACTGTAAAACTGAAATGCAAAATAGCAGGCTTATATGGAAAGAGCACTGGAATTAAAGACCTTAATGTTGTCTGTAACTCTGTAAACATGGCTGAGAATCCAGTGAGACGTGTGGGGGTCAAACATGTTTACATGTCTTGATGTTTCCAGTCTTACCCCAGAGACACATGTGGCACAGTTAACCTATGTATCTCTCTCCCAGTGGTGTGCATATCAAATTAAACCAGCCCATAGCAGTGAATTTGTGGTTTAAAGAAAAAAGACAGATTAAACTCTCAACATCAAATCAGAGATGATGAATACAATTTCCCTTCATGAAAGTGCCCTCTCCTGTCACGGTGAAAAATAGCACAGGAGTAATTACTAGACTACCATTATATACTTCAAATAAAACACATTTGAGGGATAAAATTAGGCTTCCACACATGCACACAGTACATGTGGACATGGCAAAACAGTTGCAGGCCTGATTCACACCACACTACAGAAGCCTTTTCTGCTAGGCTTATAGCTAATGACAACACACAAGTCTGTGAACCACACTATGACAGCTATTGTACCAAAGCAACAGACTGGGACACAGCATGATAACCATGGGGCACATCACTATGGCTCACAATGGAGGCACATTTTTCAGGCACGCTGCCTGGTTGCATGGCTGCTGGCTGGCTGTTGTCTATTGAGAGATCCCCTGATCATCCAAGCGCCAGAGGGCCTCGGCAGTCAGCACGGCAGCAGGCTGAGAGCCCAGGCAAGGGAAGGTGGAGCTACAGTACCAGATTACACTATAATGTAGCATCTGGATTGCCAAGGAGGAGTGTGGAACGTGGAACATGGAATGTGGCAGGGGCACGGATGCATGTTGCGAGTGAGGGCGGGCCCGGAGGTGCGATGCAGCACGTTGCGTTCTCTGCTGTGGTGTGAAAGCTTTGTTGGTTAATTGCCATGCGACATATTGGATGTGGGATTGGGAGGGAGGGAAGAGGGAGGGAAGAGGGAGGGGTAGGGGCCTCTGGAATGCCAGCAGTTCAAAGTGTGAGCGATGAGGGGGCAATTCAATCAAAGCACAAAGCCATGGCACTTTGGCCCGAGCTCAAAAACAGATTGGAAGCAAACATTAATAATACATTTTCCACTTTTGACTCGAGTTTATACAATCACATCTTGTCTGTTGCTGTAGTTGTTTGTTGCGCAGGTTAGAAGTAGACTTATTATGTAGTGTTGTGTGTGAAATGATTTATTATTAGAGACAGACTGAGACAGTAGACAGCCCTAGGTGGATGAGTGTTAAAAAGACGAAGATGCATAGTTATGACTGCAGGGCAAAGATACCTCTGTATCGCATTGAACTCCTTGTTACTTTCCATGCAAAAAAACATTGTAGTACACATTTAAGTATTGAGACTGTGGGTATCCCATTCTAAAGGCACAGCAACACAGAGAACATCCTCAGTGGACTATCTCTCCTCTCTTCTCTCCCCCAGACCTGTAGGGAGCAACCTCCTCGCCACACATGACAAACTAACACCTGTACCTATTTCATCTCCCGATCCTCTCCATGCCTCTTGGACCGCTGAAGGGCGGTGAGGCTACCTAGGAGCTCCTTGAAGGATGGGGGAAGAGTTCTCTGTTCAAAACACTCCCCATCTATTTCCTGATGGGCGCCACCTGTTCCTCAATACCTCCCCCACCCCCCACCAGCCCATCCGTCTGAGTGAGGGATGGGCAGACTGCTAAGGGAGGAGAGAATGTTGTCACTGTCATGGAGATAGAGAGAGAGAGAGAGAGTTTCCCCAATACCTGGTGACTCTCAGGTTCCAGATGCCAGTAGTTTA
Source organism: Oncorhynchus keta (assembly GCF_023373465.1). Lineage (NCBI taxonomy): Eukaryota > Metazoa > Chordata > Actinopteri > Salmoniformes > Salmonidae > Oncorhynchus > Oncorhynchus keta. The sequence continues at coordinate 61,695,153 of NC_068448.1, read as the reverse complement.
AATGATGCAATTATGGTTGTCGTTCTATGACTCCCACAGGCCCTGGCTCTGCCCCTATTGAAATGACACTGGCAGGGGTATGTGCACACTCCACCCCTTACCCCTGAAACATCATTTAGAAAATAATGCATATGCATCCCATATTTTATGTAATGAGACATACAGGACTCTAAGTACCAGCTACATAGCGGATCATGTATTACACATCTCAGGTGCTGCGTACACTGCTCAGTGCTTAGTGAATACTCCTCTCCATCGTAACGACTTTAGCATGTTCCCTGTTGTCCACTCCTGATCGCTCTGATGATAGGGAGAGAAACCTCCAATCAATCAACCAGCAAACTGTGATGGGTGTGTTTTCCTCCTCTCTCCTAAGACAGTGGAGCAGCTGCCATCTGGCAGGCAAAGCTACCGGTCACAAACATAACCCACTGCCTGGTGACAGAGGCTACTACCGTTCGTAAACATAACCCAGTGCCTGGTGACAGAGGCTGCTAGTGGGTTGCAAATATTATACAAGCCTAAAGTCTAGCCGCCTTTTGACTCGTGAGGTTGGAATGATGGAAAGTTATTGGAACATGACCCTGGATATAAACCAACGTGGGGACATTTGTGGAAACGTCACATATACAGCGGATGAGTCAAATACACAATGCGCAAACAGCTGAACTTGTCCAACTTAACATCATAAAATCAGCTATAAAATCATTGTCATGTAAAGCGATGCAAACAAGTCCTTCATTCAAAGGAGGCTTGTGTAGTCACCAAAGCAGTCCCTTCTTCTAACCGAGCTAATTGAAGTTCAGAGTCACGCTAATGCATGATGGATGGTAGAGGAGCGGAGCAGGCCTCGCTCGCCTGGTGGTGGGGTGGCTTGGGACTGGCTGGCATGAGATCACAAGCATTAATAGAGCTGGACCTTTCACTCTGCCAGTCTGCCTGCCGCTCAAAGACATCTGTTGCCAGCAGGTATCCCCCTCCATCCTTCAGCTTCATCATGCCCAGGCCAGGCGTACCACCAACGCGAGCTGGCGCCAGCACCTGCTGCCCTGGCATGTCCATTTAAAGAGCCTATATATATATGTTTGCTGGCTAATTCGAGCTGTCTTCATCAGGCATGTTTGCTGGTGACAAATGGGTGCGCCACGCAGCGCGGCAGATGGCCCGGTCCCATCATCAATCTGAGGAGACAGACGGGTGATGGATGGATCCTCCGGTGTAAACAGTCTTTAACTAAGAACCACACAGAGAAGGAATTTGCACGGAGATGAGCACCTTTAGCCGTAACAAAGTCTGGGATATCGGTGCAGGGAACAAATGACGCAACCAATAGGATTAGGGTTGAAGGTTTGATTCTATGAGTGAAGGAAATTCACAAAATTACAAAGTGCAGCTAGATCTCTTATCAAGTTGTTTTGTACTTGTTGGTCTGAGTTGTGCTTTTCGAATGATCGCTGAAACAGCAGAGGTAATAGATTTTCAAGTACCAGACAAATGTCAGCATTCCATCACTAGAATCAAATCAGGGATTCTGGAGAGGATAAAATAACACTGGGTAAGTATTGCTTTTCAGAACTGGTGGAGAGAACTTATTCCTGATACTGACTGCTAAAGTCAAAAATAAACATTTTGGAAACAGAGAAGACGGGTGGGAGGGAAGGAGAAAAAAAGGAGAGATAAGTCCTTTCATGATGGAGGCATCTCACTATGACATGCGACCACCAGTGTCTGCTATGAATAAATCATAAAGGCTCGGCATGGCGGGCGGGAGTAAACATTGGTGCATCTTTTACCTCTGAAGCCTGGAGAGGCCTGTCAAAGGCTGCAGTTAACAAGACTGTACCTCCTCATCACCATGCAGACTGTGTAAGAGCTGATCTGAGATCGAAACTTGACACCATTACACCGCACCTCCTACTCCTCCTCCCACTCCTCCTCCCTTTCTCTCAATCACACTGACTCTCCCTTTTTCTCTCCCCACCACCTCCATGATGGCTCCCTCCTATCATCCTTGCACCTTCCAACTACCTGTTCCCCTACCTCCTACTCATTGAACTACCATAGCCGCTACACTGGTCCCACGCTTCTGGAAAAATACTATTTATTTAACACATTTTTAGAGCAAAATGAATGCTAGTCTTAGAGCGCATCAGATATGTGAAAAACAAGGGATAAATAAAATGTCCCTCCGCAAATGTTCACAAAACAGCAAGGCATTACTGCCCTCCTGACCTCAGTGAAGACTGAATGCGGTCGGCAGGGCAAAAAGACACTACTGCTCTAGGGTCACGCAAGATCAGTAGGAACAAAATTGGTAAATGTTCAGGCAATGCCTCCTCTGAATATAAATATTATTTCCCGTTTCATGCTTACTGAACACGACCCAGAACTCACTCTGTGCATCACAACAGGAGACGCATGTTTATGTGAAAAGTGCTGTCTTCTCCACAAACTGTTCTATTTGGACAAAAGTGTATTGGGACTTATGGATGATTCAGTTATAGGGGAAATTGGATAGAATTGGATAGAATTAGAGTGTTTGAGAAAATAAGTTTAAAAAAGAAGTCCAGTCAGAAAGGAATAGGATGGAATAGGATCTTACCATAGAAAGAGAAGTCTTTGGGTGTGTTCGTAAATTCAAACTGGAGTGCCAGTGTGCTCTGGGTATTTGTAATTTCAGAGCAGTCAGATTGTCCATTCATAAATTCAGAGCATTTCGCTCTAGGAGCATTCAGAGAGCACAATGGACGCTCTGCCCGAGGAGTAGGGTTGATCCGAGCGTTCTGACCTCACAATGGCAGTCAAGCACCCAAGCTAACTGGCTAACGTTTGCTTGCTATTTCCAGATACAAATGAGAGAACACCTCACTCTGACCAGTTTACTCCCCCTAGCAGAGCTGGTTAGGCTGTTTTCATGTTATCCAGAGCGTTGGTGACTGTAAATGTGCTGCTGGCATCAATTGAATTGCCCTTTTTTGCAGATGTTTACTGATACCAGCCATATAAAACGGGTGTTGAAAGTTCATATATTCTGTGCTCTGGCACACAGATGAGAGTGCTCTGTAAACAGAGTAGATAGAACGAGTAAATTTACCAACGCACCCTTTGTTTTGCCCTTCAAGCTTTAATATGAGCAGGGTCCCCCAACTGGCCGAATTTGGCCCACGGGTGATTTTATTTGGCCTCCCAAGTTTTCTGAGCAAAAAATATTATATCTGTTTGTGCTTCTTGCAGTCTACAAATGATTTGGTACTATGTTCCAGCCCTCTGACCATCTGCTCAAGAAAGAAAATAAAAATCAGCCTGCAGCTGAATGAAATATAGTTGATGATCCCTGAATTAGAGGCATTAAAAGAAGAAACACACGAGAAAGACAAATGGCTGAAAGTAGTGAGTGTTGATCACCTGCTCAGCATTACAATCGTTGGGAAATTAACTGAAATTGAGGGACGATGTTCTGTTGTCAGAGGCGATATAAGCAGCGGTTGGCAGTCCTAAGTAAACTCGGCTGTCAGTTGTGTTCTCAAAAAATTGGAAACAAATGTAGGGAAAAAACCTTACCACAGATTTGGAATATAGTTTTTATTTACAATTTATAAATCGGCAGATACAAAAACTTCTTGAACTGTATCCAAAATGTGCAATTCATTTATTGATTTTTTTTTCCACAAAAGAAAAAAATACAAGAGTAAAAAAAATTTACGTTTGGAAAATTTGACAATTAACAAAATGTAAACTGAAGTGATGTCTTTTTTTCTGGTGAGTATTTACTAATAGCGACAAATTGTTTTAACAGACTATAGTTGTTTACAAATCTACTTTGTTCTCCCAAAATGATAACCAGTCATTATGTGTACATACATTTAAATGGCAACATTCTATTTCCCCATAGCTTAATACAAGGCATTCATATTCATGAAGCAGCACAAATGTGTATAACACATTAAAAAAATAAGGGTTTTTGAATTGTACCAGAGGTTTGTGATAGGAGGGGATAAAACTGGTATTTACCAAATATATCATTGTAAACAATCACCTTCATTTGAAGAGATTCGCAACATCAACAAATATAAAATGGGTGAAGCTTGATAACGAATTCAAAATACTTCAGCAGTTTAAACAAGCGTCAACCTCTAACAATCACCCATAAGAAGGCAATAACGAACAAAATAAATCCCAGGATGCTGAAGTACTAGAGAAGATCACAGCAGAGAAACACCCATAACATATGTGTGTGTTTATCCAATTGGGGACCTGTTTTTCTGGATCTGCTACAATAATGGCAGATAAAAACAGAAATAAAATAATTATAAGTACATTCTAGTCAAACAATTAACATCTTCATTTCACATTTAAGTTTGCTTCAATTTGACACATTCTAGTCGTCTTCATTCCTCCATAACCGAGCAATATTCTTCGATATGACGCTGGTGTCTCACCCTTTGTAACACAGACATAACAACACAACTGATGATTTCAATTCATGCGCTCTTGTGACAAAACTTACTTTGGACTGCGAGTTGTGACATTTTTCAATGTTGTCATTCGAGTGACGACATTAGTTAGGGGAAACAATTGAGATTTACCCGTGAACAGTATGTATTGTCTTAGTATGGTGAAAACCATGCAAAAAAATATGGCTTTGTCTTTGAGCAAGTGTAGATGGTTCAAATGATGTTGCCTTGCTAAAACAAGCATACAGCCATTACCCTGGTGTAACCTCTTAGTATGTGGCACAGACTGTTAGAAACAATAAGTATCCCTACTAGTTCCCAAAATGACAAAAGTTGATAAGTCACAGAAAATGAATGAAGAAAACACACATCATCCAGCTGATGATAGTGGTAACTGAGTACAACAATCCCTCCACACACACAACTGACACATTACCTACATCCTTAATCCATTTCAAAGCAATAAAATGCCAATAAGTCTTTATGGAACACTTTTTTAAACATGCAAAAACCATCCAGTGATCCAATCTAACCTATGGGTGTCCAGGTGTAATGTTAAGCACCTTAGATACCAACCGATATTTACTAACTAGGCATAGACAATACACAAGTGACTACCAAAGAAGTCTGAGATCATTTTCCAAATACTTTAAGGACACGGATGTCAAAAAAGACACTTTAACATATGTAAAACTGTGACTACCATGTCAAAGTATATGTTATAGAGCACTTGTGTAGTATAATGTGTGCTTTTTCCCTTTGTTCCAATACAAACAGCCTGGCAAGACTGTGAATATGTAAGTTAACATTGTTCTGTGGAGGGGGCATTGACAATAAGCATGACACGGGATACGTTTTTAAATGTCAAACTGCAAACCTGCCATGAGTGCGAGACAGACAGCATGGCAATGGAAATCAGTGACATCACTCATGCAAATCATTGGGCAAACCACACACAAAAGCCTCGATCTCATTCTCTATCGAGCAGGACATTATTGTGCCATTACAGAGGTGGGAATTCTGTCACGTACCTCTGACCTGGCTCCCTCCCAAATATGAGGAAGGGGCTCCAATATTAATCTATTCTGGCATTTCCCAAAATCCCTCAGCCTAAGCTTATTCCTTTCACCAGGGTCCAGCTCATATGTTGACACAAAAAGGCTCCAGAACAGCATTTAGCCACTTTCTATAAAAAATAATTGGTCAGCTGGGCAAAACTAAGAGAAGTCTTGTGTTTCCTCAATTTGCTTACTGATAAATGCTGTAAAAACAACTATGTATTTGTGACTTTCCCTTTTTAATTGTACAGTTATACTTTCCTCTCGTGTGCACTGTGATAAGGTCCAAGTCTCTACAGTCTACTGTATTTAACAGTTCAAAAGTAGGTCTTGCACGCAGAGGCAAGCATATTGTACGGAACATGACACGTTCATTTGTCCTAGCGCAGCTTGTGACAGACTCCTAATAGGGAAGCATTCAAATGTTTATCTTCAGGTTAATTATTCATTACTTACCAGTATTTGCATTTAAAAAGCTATCATACTGCTGCATAAATATTAAGTAGAAGTGCATGGCGACATATAAACGAGCATTTATCTATCCTAACTAGGGATGCACCATATATCGGTGAACATATCGGAATCGGACGATATTAGCTACCTACATAACGAAGGTACATGACATAATGACTCCACATACATTTTTTTCGCTATACGTGCAACACAGTGTTCCTAAACTAGCCCAGAATGTTTGCTGTGTGGATCAACAAGTCAAGCAGTCATTTGAAAGAGTAACAAGATTTCAGGGAGACAACTCAAAGGCGAAATCCGTTCTCTATCGTGGGTAATGTTGGCTTTCGCCGACTGGTCGAGCACCAGTTAACACTACCAAGTACTCTATTTCTCCGATGTTGCCCTACTGGAGTTACACAGCAATAGCGTCACTGCTATTTCCTTCAAGACATACATACTATGGAACGCCGTTTGGGTCTTTGCATGTCAAAAGATATACAAGTAGCACTGTGAAAGCTGTACAAAAAAGTCAGCAAACACCAGCCACGAACGATGTGTTTACAATACCGCGTTTGTAATAAAGCCTCATTTGTTCGACCGCAACTTCTGGGGTACCTAGCTAGCACCAATACAACCAGGCTGAAAACAATGACAAGTAGAAACTGCAGTCATTCTCATTATTCTTAGCAATGATTTAGGAATCCTTGTAAGTATTAGCTAGGTTGCCACTTGTTGTTCACCTATTGAAATTGAACCTCAGTTCCTGAAAATAAATAGCTACTTAAGCCTGTTGCCCAAAGCTAACGTTATAAGCAGCCAGGTAGCTTCATCTGGCTAGTGAAGCTCGACTGGACTGCTAAATGACTTAAATGTGGACTGGGTTATGTGTTGTGAAGCTAGCCACAATAAGGATTATGCACAAGTGGAATTTGCGGTTTGCCTTCAAAATAAAAGTATGTCATTGACAGTGATGCAAATTAATAGAAATAGTAGAATTATTCCATACTATTATTCTGAAGGCTAACCGCAAAGTCAACTATTGTGACTAATCTTTATTGTGGCTAGCTTCACATAGATGGGTCCGACCATCATTAATCAAATAGGGTTATTTTAGATGGCACCTACCTATATAGTTAGCTAACTAACTATAGCTATGTTTGCTATGTTTTTGGGGAAGAACATTGTTTGCATCCATGAGATAGCTAGCTTTTTTTTATGACCAGCACTGTAGGTGCGCGAATCAACTTTACCAGCATCATAGCATACGTATCAATGAATTATTGTGACATGAAATACGAGTGATAGTGTAATTAATGTGTAATAACTACGTAGAAAATGTATGAACACGTCAAATTATTGTGACATGCAGTCATATTCAGGTCCTGATTGGTCAACAAGCTAATTTGACACATCAAATAGTGTTATTTGATATCAAATAGTATATTTTTGACATGCAAAGGCCCAAATAGCGTTCCATAGAAATCCTGGTTGAGAATGAAAGGAATAAACAAATGAACAACGAAACAGCACATCAAGTAAGAGAAAGAAATAGGTTTTGATTATGTTTTACTGGTAATGGGGACATACGTAAATACCAATTTTGTAGTGACGCCTCTTGCACTGAGATGCAGTGCCTTAGACAGCTGCGCCCATGTGTGTGTGTGTGTGTGTTAACTATTTAACTGTTCTAGAATGCTTAAAAAGGCTACAAAATGTGAAATATCGGTATCAATGTTTTTTTGGTAAGGAAAATATCAGATATCGGTATCGGCCAAAAATGTCATATCGGTGCATCACTAATCCTAACAGTACCTTTTACAGTGGGCGGGATTAAATAGTCCAGGCTACATGCACCCACACAAAGCTTACGTTTCTTATTAGGCCTAGCAGTTGTCAGTAACCAACTTGACGGATGGCAAATAAAAAAAGGTCCTCTTAATTTCACAGGGTGAATTCAACAAAAACATTGCTTAAAAATACTTTTGGCCTCTGCATTGCATTACTGCAGTGCTTCTACTTCAGTTTAAGACACCGAAGATATGCCCCACTGCGTTGTTGTTGGATATCTTTCAAGTAAATGTTTAAATGAAGCGTCAAAAGAATCACGCTCTAAAATAAGCTCATTTATTTCTTTCATTTAATTCACTGCAGCCTTTTAAGATGTCAAACCTAAGCCAGTTAAGTGAAACCTTATTTTAAATCTGTAAATTTGAGCCAGAAGGCAAAATATTGATGTTATTCAGACGGCTGAACATGCCATTCTAGAGTTTCCAGTCTTCTACAGCAACTGGAGAGAGAAATAACTCCATATCTCACTGTTGATAAAGTATGTTTTCTTAAATCATGCTTTGTACTTCTGTGACAGACTCGTATACAATATTCTATGATAGATCTCTGGAGGTTTGGCCAGAAACTGAGTCTGAGCGACAACGACTTAACCCGTTAACTGTGGAATTGGGGACTGGCAAATCTGAACTGGCTCACCATTACCAATTTATTGCACTACTTATAGCCAGTGTTTTTGGCAGAAGTACTGCGCAACATACGAAATAGGGTTCCATTTTGGACACTTCCCTGGGCAAAAACAAAGAGCCAATGTAACCCAATCGATCTTGTCTAAACGATGGATGTCTGTAAACCTTTGTTAAATCTCTTAAACTGAACCCAAAAGTGCAAGTTGCTACCATTGTCTGTCCCATCTGTCAGTGTCAACCCTGTCAGTAGTGCTTCTCCTGCAGGTAGTCTTTCATCTTGTTGGGCAAAGGCAGGTTCTGAATCAGGTCAATCCTGGTGTACTGTCTGATCACGAACCGACACAGGTACTGAAGGGAGCGCACTTGCATAAAACGAGACACGGGATTGGTCAGCCTGACGGGGTAGGTGGCGGACCCTGGTAAGCGAGATCTAGAATAACAAAAGGCTCCATTCTCCGAATCTTTGATGGAGTATTCTATCAGGTCTACGATGGACGTGTGTCCCTCCACGTCGGGCTGCTCGTAGAAGCTGAAGCGTCCGTTGGAGTGTTCGATGCGGGTGTGGAGGGTCTTGGTCTGGGAGCGGAAACTAAGGCTGAGGAGGTACCTGTCATCCGAGCTGTCCCTGACCAGGAACGAGCCGTCGGGCAGGTTGACCAGCTTCTCCTCAGCCTCCCAGCGTGTGATGGGCCCCCAGTACCAACCCTGCCTGGCTAGCTTCTTCAGCTCCTCGGTCAGGCTGGTCACAACCATGGGTCCGCTGCTCTGGACTGAGTCATACACCAGGCTCATGCCCGGAGCAGAGTTGGGGTCAAAGTTCAAGTGGTGCCTCACCCGCTCCGCCACGTGGCTGTACGCAACACTGAACCCAGAGCAAGTCCTAGGGATCTCGTTGCTGGGTAGCAGGGGCAGGGGGGGAGGAGGGGGGTGTTGGGCATCGACCCTGTCCCTGGAGCTCTGGAGCATGACGCCGTTAGAGCCGATGAGGAGGCCGTTCACAGACTCCATGAAGAGGTCCACTGGCAGGTTCAGGTTCATACTCACCAGATCCTGGTCTTCCTGACTCTGCTGATCAGCGTGGAGAGAGCTACTGTCCGCTTCAGTCACCACCTCCATAGGCAGGGACCCGTCCAGGCAGAAGGAGTGAGAGACAGAGTGGGACCCCTCTGGGTACATTCCCTCCTCTAAAGGCATAGTGTACTGGATGTAGTCCTGCGGCGTGAAGCCCAAGACTACAGGCACGTGTTCGTCAATGTTCTGGTCTCCGTTTTGGGGCTGCTGGAGGTTCTTCAGGGACTCTGCCTGCTCCTGGAGGTTCTTCACGGCCTGCTCCTGAAAGATGCCCTCCATCTGGAAGTCCTGGTGGTGGAAATCCTTCCGCACACCATTCAAGTTGGGGCTGGGGCTCGGAGAGTGGACCATGGCTTTAACTTTCACCTCCATCTTGATGCAGGCTTCGTCTGAGTTCACAGGCCGCAGGGGCCAGGGAGAGGGGCTGTAATGGTGGCTGCGGAGGGATGCCGATCGTAATGGCCGATGGGCCTTGACCTCGTTGAAGCTGATGGGCACAGAGGAGGAGGAGAAGGTATCGTCATCGTCAACTGACCCCATGGCTGTGGAGCCCCCTTTGACTTTGGCCTTCTGCTTGGCCGACAGCCTCCTCTTCAGAGAACCCATCAGACTCTCGCTCTTAGAACGGCCCTTGTTGTGTCCCGCCTTCTCCTCTTCTTCAACTCCTCCACCACCTCCAAGGTCGCAGCCCGCCAGCTCTTTGGTGTAGCAGCCCCTGAAAAGAGAGTCTTCCTTGGAGAAGTCGACCGCTGGCGAGGGCTGCTGGAGCATGACAAAATCCCCCCCTCCTTCTTCCTTGCCCTTGTTGATGTTGAGGGACTTGCAGATGGTCTTAAGGCTGATTTTCTTCATTCTGAACGGCCCTCCTTGGCAGGGAAGGGGTGTGGGACATGAGACTGGGATGGGATGGCTGCTCTCCTCCTGGGGTCCTGATGAAGATGCTGCTATCCACAGAGTCCTCCCATCAGGCTGGAGACAGCTGGTCATATACACTGCACAGCACTCATCCCCTGGGAGGAAACACAAATAAATAAAAACATACCTCAACAGTTTTTTTACAATCTGTTTTTAATAAAGTCATTTAGGTGTGAGTTTACCTTATGCATGCCTTTACAGACGTTTCAAGAAACACCTGGACTTACTGGTAAGCTTACTCTTATTATTAGAAATGGCAAATAAACTGTACAAAGTTATTACCATTGCATGACTAGAATAGCTGACTCAGTTGGACTAATGTGATTGCAGTTTTTCCTTTCTGTAGAAATACTGTTGAATATTATAGCAATATTGTTTGTACATTTAAATTTAAATCCATGCATTTGTACGTAAAACAATGTCTCATAATGGCACCATCACATTAGTGTCTTTAGCAGCAACATTTTCAGAAAATGATTTAGCAGTTGTGCATCTGGTGCTTATACACATCACGTGTAATGTTCAAACTATTATTGGCAGATTATTATGAGCAGATTTAAAAAAATGAAATGGTGTTAAACTAGCGAGAAAATTAACAGAATTGATGCTCATAGCTTGTTAGCTATTTTATAGGCACTAGTCATTGCAAAACAAATCTAACAAAACCTCTTGCTAATTGATTACGTTTCTAGCTAACCTTAAAATGTCATGTTTTTACAATAAATATTGGTCATCCAAACATTCACACCTGATAAATAATATGTATTTTCATTACTAATGACTAATTTGCCAAATTGGCTGTTTTGCTAAGCTGCATGGTTTTGTCTGTGCCAGCTGCTAAATTACGAATGCTAGCCAGTTAAGTTAGCTAGCTATCACGTTAGCTACAAAGCTAATAGACCTGGCCAGCTGGGCCTACAGTCTGGTTTTGCTGGCAATCTAACATTAGTTAGCTATTTGCCATGTTAAATCGTTAAGTAACCATAACGGTCTAAATTAATCATAGATATCCCAAATACTACGACAGTTTCACATTGACAGCTAAATATCAATGTAGTAAAGGTTAGAAGGTAATGTCATTGTGTTGAATGAATGTTTACAGTTGTCTGGTCAACTAAGTTAGCTAGCTAACTTGGCTGCCTAGCTACATGCATTAGCTATGAGTCAATGAAACAATCTGTAATATGGTTTAGTTGGGTACTTACTTCGTTAGATTACCATCTGCATTCGTGGTAATGTACACTTGAATTGGGTTTGACCTAAATTTGAAAATGTATTTTAGAAGATAGAACTGAGCTAGCTACTTAGCTTAGCAGTCACAAGCATATCGTGGAAGGAGCTACCGTATCTAGCTAGCAAAACAAAATAAAAGTGCGTTGGAATGGTTCCCAGGTTTTATCTATGGCTGTTTATTATGCTGTATTGTAATTTTTCAACAACAATCTATTTTTTTTCTGTCTTTTCTAATACTTTCTGACGGACTCTTCCTCTCTCTCTTGCATTTGTTGCTTGTTGAATTGTAGGAGAGCAGGCTGAGAGATACAGCGAATCACATCCAGGGTTGAAACCATTTCTACAATTCCCTCAGGACATAGCTGCTGGAGAAAGGGTCACAGAATGTTGTGTCTGTAATAAAAAATAATGTAATTCTGTAGGATTACACATTGCTCAGACCAATGAATACAGAATGTACTCCCTGTATATAGTTCCATTCTTGTGAGATAATGTTACAATAAATGTTAGAATGAATTAATTCACTATCTTGTTAAAGCTATTGGTTGCATCTCTCTCAAGTATCAAGTTCTGTATCTTCTGCATACTTTATTATCTGCCTGGTGGTAGTTTGATTAATTCTATATTTTAATTGATAACTGCTGCAGAATTTAGAAGCACTCATAACATGACCCCATATTTGTCCGGGGGGCACATTTTGAAAAACAGACACTCATGAAGAAGAACTTGGGCGAGAAACCCAATATTGCAAATGCATTTACCGCCTCTTTTACAGAGAAATCTGAACCTCAGACAATGTGCAACCAGCCACCTTTAGCAAGTATCTCATCAATATTCAGAGCAGGCTTAGAAATGGAAATTGAGAGAATGTGAATAAACTATTTATACTCTTTCGGACAGAAAGTAGGGAAGAAAATTGTGTTTTGAGACAAGTGTTATTTTTGTACAGCATGAAATCAAACACTAAACTTTAGAAATGCACAGTCGTTTTAGGCACATAGTTGCCCCTTTCACACACACACACACACAATGACAGCACTGTCTTCTGAGGGGAGCAGAGGCTCAACGCTCAGCTTGGCGCACCATATGAACTCAGCAGTCAAGCGTTCAATGAATTCAGTTTGTGTTTGTACACAGGGATTGAACATTATTTTTCTGGAGATGTTATTCGATATCTAAACTGAAAAGCATCATCCAAGTTCGGTGGACTTTTCCAAAGTAGTGTAGTGCATTAACGTGAGCTCTCTCTTACACGCACGCACACCCACACATTATTGTTTTACTATCCTTGTGGGGACCCCAAACAATTGATTCCCAATCAAAATCCTATTTTCCCTGAAGTTAACTCTTAACCTAATCCCAAAACCCCTAAATCCTAACCCTAAACCTAGCCCCTAACCCTCAAATCCAATCAACTAGTGCAGTGAAATGCTTGCTTACGAACCTTTCCCAATGATGCAGGGTAAAAAAAGATAATGATAAAGAGGAGTAAAATAAAATACACAAGAATGGAGCTATATACAGGGAGTACCAGTACCAGATCAATATGCAGAGGTATGAGGTACACTATATATACAAAAGTATGTGGACACCCCTTCAAATTAGTGGATTCGGCTATTTCAGCCACACCCATTTCTGACAGGTGTATAAAATCGAGCATCACAGCTATGCAAACTCCATAGACAAACATTGGCAGTAGGATGGCCTTACTGAAGAGCTCAGTGACTTTCAATGTGGCACCATCATAGGATGCCACCTTTCCAACAAGCCAGTTCGTCAAATTTCTGTCCTGATAGAGCTGCCCCGGTAAACTGTAAGTGCTGTTATTGTGATGTGTAAACGTCTAGGAGCAGCTACGGCTCAGCTGCGAAGTGGTAGGCCACACAAGCTTAGAACAGGACCGCAGACTGTTGAATCGCGTAGTGCGTGAAAAACATCTGTCCTTGGTTACAACACTCACTATTGAGTTCCAAACTGCCTCTGGAAGCCACATCAGCACAATAAATATTTGTCGGAGCTTCATGGCATAGCAGCCGCACACAAGCCTAAGATCACCATGTGCAATGTCAACTGTTGGCTGGAGTGGTGTAAAGCTCGCTGACATTGGACTCTGGAGCAGTGAAAACGTGTTCTCTTCCCCATCTGGCATCTCTTCCCCATCTGGCAGTCCGACGGACGAGTCTGGGTTTGGGGGATGTCAGGAAAATACCTGCCTGAATGCATACTGGCAACTGTACAGTTTGGTAGAGGAGGAATAATGGTCTGGGGCTGTTTTTCATGGTTCGGGCTAGGCCCTTAGTTTCAGTGAAGGAAAATCTTAACGCTACAGTATACAGTGACATTCTACACGATTCTGTGCTTCCAACTTTGTGGGAAGTTTGAGAAAGGCCCTTTGGGATGAATTGGAACGCCAACTGAGATCCAGGCCTAATCACAAAGTGGGGAATGCCCATGAGACGTTCTACGAGCGGTGTCCACATACTTTTGTTAATGTATGTATGTACGTATGTACATGAAGGCAGGGTAAAGTGTCTAGGCATAAGGTTAGATAGGGATGGCAGGTAGCCTAGCGGTAAAGAGCATTGGGCCAGTAACTGAAAGGTTCTGGTTTGAATCCCCAAGTTGACTAGGTGAAAAATCTGGCGATGTGCTCTTGAGCACGGCACTTAACCCTAATTGCTCCTGTAAGTCGCTCTGGATAAGAGTCTTGATTAAAAAATGTAATAAGAGTAAAATATAGAACAGTGTTTAAATGTGTGGGGGATTTGTGTGTGTAGGGTCAGTGCAGATAGTTTGGGTACCATTCATTGGTTGTCTAGCTATTTATGGCCCTAATTTATTTATGGCCCTAGTTATGGCTCTAATGGTAACCATAAACCTAAGCTTAAAAGGGTCCCCACAAGGATTTTAAAACCAAAATCACACACACACGAGAAAAGAAAGCTTTGAAAATGTCATATAATATATTTTTTTGTTAGGGTTGACTGTTTGGTTCTATTGCCTGTTGCGTTCACCTCTACCATTCTGTTTTTTTTTTCAGGCTCTCAAAAGGCACATCATAAGCCCATTCAAATGCCAAGCCCTAAAGGATGTTACAACCTGTCATAATAATTTCCATGCCAATATTATGATTCCATTTTCTGTTACCCGCCAAACTGACTCTATTGATTTTCCTTAAAGCAGTGTTACTTGGCAAAATATTCTAGTAAGAGCATCCTAACTTGTATTCTGAAAAACATATAATATTGGGCTGTCTAAATCTTTCCAAACTGTGTTCTGAGTTACTTTGTATCAGAGCTACCAGCTAAAACTTGAACTCTGAAATGATTCATTGGTTGCCTAATTAGTGTCAGCATTGTTTTAAAGTGGCTCTAATTGTGTTTACTGCTGCTGGCCTAATTTGGACCATACACTGTGTGCTATATTTTGTTTTTTTCAGCACTGTTAAACTGTCAAGCTCATAGAAGGTATGCCATGGCAGACTTGCTTAGGGGACTGCTGTGTGCAGACAGGCCCTATGCAAACACACTAATTACTGAACCCTATTAGGGCTGATCAAGCTGCCTGAGCTTTATATGGGCAGAGAGGGAGGTGGTGTGTGTGTGTGTGTGTGTGTGTGTGTGTGTGTGTGTGTGTGTGTGTGTGTGTGTGTGTGTGTGTGTGTGTGTGTGTGTGTGTGTGTGTGTGTGTGTGTGTGTGTGTGTGTGTGTGTGTGTGTGTGTGTGTGTGTGTGTGTGTGTGTGTGTGTGTGTGTGTGTGTGTGTGTGTGTGTGTGTGTAGTAGGAAGGGGAGAGTATGCAGTTTCGTAGAGAGCAAAAGCCAAGGACACTGGCAGTAGCAAATGAGAGTGCAATGGTTTTACAAGCCAAATTAGACCTGACAAACAAAGTTTTTCTCTAGTGATGGGCTATTTACTTCATGGCAGAATGAGTAAACATGTTGCTATGAGCCAAAAAGTTAAAAAAAGTTTATTCCAGAGAAATCAATCCGTTTTTAAAAATGATTTATGTTATAACTGGGTCAAAGGGTAGTCTTTTGTATCAAATTAATTCTGAAGATATCAATAAATAATGTTACCACTATCATAATTTGATGAGAAATTAAAAATCGACAGGATTATTGGCTGAATAGCACTGCAGGGTACCAGGTAAAGGGGCGTAGGGGGAATTTTCATGTCTACTACAAGCGATACAAGATCAATATTTCTGCAGGATTTGAATTTATGTATAGGCACAAGTGGTGAAAAAGAAAATGTCAAGTCGAAACATTCGACAACCAGGGAAACCTGTCTTTTAATGAGATACCTCTACACAGGGGGCAGGTTCTTGTTCCTTTTCTCCTCTTAATTCCAAATGAAAGCTGTATCAGCCATAAATGATTTGCTCAATATGTCTGCGGCTTCCTTCAGCTTTACTCAGTCCTTCGACTTGACTGCACCGCCGAGGGGGTTTGTTGGAGGTCCCAAGGTGCCCACCTTCATATCCTAGACACTTTGCAGCAGAGCAGAAGATGGGTACAGCAGGCATGTCAAGCAGTGACAGAGCCGATGGGACCACTTGGGTTTTTGTTTCAGAAATTACTGAAGAATAATACAGGGGTTCGATTGTGCACAATGCCGGTGCCTGCCCCCACCCCCTCTCTTCTCTTCTCTGATGGATCCTGCAAAGGTCATACTATAATCGTCCCTTACAGAAACAAATTGAATTAATGAAAGCTCTCTCTCTCTCCCTCCTCTCTCTCGGCAGCTAGGGACATTTATGGAATGGTTAATGTTTACCTTTTTAGGCTTACTTCTTGGTCTTGGTCTATAGAACCATTTATGTTTTTCCAGCCGACGAGAGCAGTTCTGCTGGTTGTTTAGGATTCAAAGGGTGATCCTGGGCTAAATCAGTCCTTCAAGTTGCCCCAGCTCTCCTCTGGGATAAGTTGTAAGAGGTCTTGAAGGATTGTGCATTAATTACACTTTCAACAGCTGTATCCACACTGCATGTAATGAGTCAGCTATAATAAGATAGGAGCTGAATGTAAATATGGCCAGTGAAGAAAAAGGGGATGAAAATATCATCCCATGTTTCCTTATAAGCTTGTAACACACACCAGTCAGAGTGAGATATCTCTTGAAGCATGACTGTCACAACATATTATTAATTGTAGACCTAACACTTGGTTTCTTATTGCCATGTGTTTAATTACAATTCTGATATTCAGATTAATGTGCCAAATTAATACAGGCATTACGCAATTTGCCCTCATACTCAAAACACACAAAACATAATATTTCCCCAACATTATATTGTATTGGCTTTAGGATGTGTACAGTATGTGTAGGGCTACGTATTACTGTATGTGTTTATTTTATTTGAATATCCCCAAGAGTTTGTGTACATAGCTCTATCAGCAAGACAATATTGTAACCACCAAGTCAACATGAGTTGACAACAGCTGGAGGCTATAACTTGTGCAAAGCAACACATCGCAGCGTTTGGTTTCTAATCGCTTCTTGGAACGAAGCCATAAGTTTCCTGACGGGTAAAACTGAATGTTTTTTAAACGTTCGGATGAACAAACATTTTTAGGTTGCAGGGAGGTTATAAGAATGTTTTACTATAGTTCCCAGAATGTTTTACTTGAAGGTAAATATAATTCTGAGAACATTCTCTAAATGTTGTGAATGTACTCACTAAGTTGATGGGTTATATTTAGGGTAATGTTTAACAGCTTTGTCATTCTATTTTGTACATTAAAATCATCATATTTTATAGTTGTATATATTTGACATGTTCTGAAAATTCCATGAAATCCTTGAATATTTCCCAAATTCCAGTAGTTTACTGGTAAAACTTCTGAAAGTTACCTGTACATACCCTTCCTTTGCAACCCTATACACTGCACTTTGATGAGCCGACACATCAAAAGCATGTCCGCTCAGTGCTCCATGTGAACACAAAACAAACATGTCCACCTTTTCATCACATAGACTTCACGCCTGTCATGTTTATGGTTAGGCCTTAACCTGATGCCTACACCAGATGGGAACGGGAGTCTATCATCAAAGGGTTTACCCACCTGTCTTTGTAATTTGGCCTGTATCTATATAGTGTCACATATCCATAGCCTGAGGTTATTGAGCTTCAGTCAGTCAGTCAGGACCGATAACCAATCTCTGCAGTGGGGTACTTTGCTAACTGCTGGAGGGGGATCTAGAGCTGCTGCAGTATCTCTTGTTGTTGGAATCTGAAGTGTCTGATAATAGATAAACGTAGCCTATACATTAGAGGCAACCATATGGTCATGGTTTCTTAGAGCTTGGTGAGATTGTGGTTGTCCTTCCAACTACATTCTGGGACTCGTGCAGGGGGACTCGTGCAGGACAGTTGCTTGGCTTTGAAACATTCTCAGCACATTTAAGGAACTTAAAAAATATATATATATTTTCTTGGTATTTCATTACTTTAACTGAATTCTTCCTAAAAGTTCAAACATGGTTACATTTAATTAATTTGGTACAGTTCTAGGAAGGTTCTCCAAGTGGTTTGTCATTGGGAATGTTTTCAAATAGTTACATTAAGAAAACTTTCCATAAAAAAAACAAGAATCCTTTAGTAACGTTCAGAGAACGTTCTAAGGATGTTATTTAGAGAAATATACATTCCATTCTCAGCATCAACAAAACAATATCTTCTGTATTGTTAAGTGTGTTCTGGGGTGTTGGCAGTGCCCACTAATTGGCCACACCTGATCTTAATGAGTTCTTGTTACTTTTGAAATGGGCTCTATTTGAGTAGACTAAAATGAACAGCTTTGTATAAGTTAAAAAAAACCATGGCAATCTAGCTTCATCCTGAATGGCGCAGTGAACTAATTCCATGGATAAAGAACAGAAGATCATAGGTTTGAATGTCAATGACGCCTTGTCACAATAAAAAATACATGTGTTTCCTTGATTAATGCCTAAGCAAATTAATGTGTGTATTTTCTGTGCTTGGAATTCATAACAGTTACCCCAAACTAAGCTAGCAGTGTTATTAAAAGTCTTACTGAAACATGTTCTCAGAACATTATTTAATTACCTTCAAATAACCTATAATTTTCATTCTCAGAATGTTAATAAAACCTCTCAGGAAAACTTTTAGGTTCTCAGAACCTTCCTGTAACCTAATGTTGAAAAACCTTTCCATTTTACCGGCCAGGAAACGTATGGCTTTGTTACCAGAACCAATGGGAAACCAAAAATGTACGTTCCCACAACTTCCAAAAAAACCAAATGCGCTAGCTGGGTTTGTTCCCATAACAAATGTGAAACCAAAAACATATGTTCCCAAAACTTCCAAGGAACCAAATGTGTTAGCTGGGCAGATTCAAATTACATATTTACTCTGAGGGATGCCCTGATATGGACCAATGCTGATACCAACCATGCCACAGTAATTGTACGGTAGCTTAAATGCGAAGAAAATCTACCTGCAATGGGTAATGTAAAAAGTACAGTAAAAAGCCAGACCGACAACCATTGGAAACACACAAATCACTGCACATGTCTCAATCTGTTAAGAGCCAAATGCGACTGATTGTACATCAGGCTGTGGGGGAATGAGTCAGCAGACTTTAACATTAAGGACCAAAAGGGGGGTGATCACAACCACGAGACACAGCGAGAGACAGGGCAGATGACTCACACAACGGGACTGTTCTCATTTATTTGAAGTGAAGTTTTGCTCTCTGCACTACTAATGTGAATGACTGATCTAAGAGACACAGACAGGCTGCAAAACAGGGGAAGGTGCGCAAGGTGAAACATTGAAACACCAGCCTCAGTCATCACAGACTACACACGGGCTATTTTACATCCAGATAAAGAGAACCCCCTCTCTTCTGGGTGAAGAAACCCCCTCAAAATACTTTCAACATCATGTCCTTTGAAACATCTTAGAGCTGAGGTATTGAACATCAGTTAAGTGTAAACATATTGTGTGTTTGAAGCTACTGCAGCATCTACTCTCAACTGTCTTTATGCTGATGGGTTGGATGTTTTCTTCCCACAGTTGGACTGACATGGACTGAAGAGACTGTTGAGACTGTTGAGTGTCTAGGTTTCAAGGATCCCCAGTAGAATGTGGATTGATAGAACGGGTTTTCACAACAACAACAACCACTATAGAGAGAAGGCTTGGGAAACAAACTTGGAGACACTTCACCCAAGTCAAAAAGAGAAAGTAGGGCCTAGATCTTCTGTTCTGTGTAAGACGATCACATAAAAATTCAAATGCACTTTGCAAAGCATTCAGAACCCTGTAGCTTTCTCAAGTACTGTGTGATTATATTATTATCACATCAAATTATCATTATGCTATGTTTTTAATTATCACCCTCCTGATTGATCAAATATCCGCATCATCTCTCAAGTGTGAGATCTCGAGCAATTGGATTAATACAGACAGCACAGCTAAGAAATTAGGCCTACATTTGTTTGGAGAGGCTGCGCACATCTACTTTGATTCTCTGGCAAACTGATGATGTTTGATATGAGATGAATTGAATGACAAGATAATTTGGGGGGTCTTAAAATGTCCCTCTATGTGGAATAAATGAAAAATGTTTTCTCTGATTTTGAAATGCTTCTTTAAATATTGACCATCCTTGGTCAGAGGACTATCTTTACATTTCAAGACTGTGTTGACATTTCTAATGCCCATGAGAGTAAAAGTATGATCCTCATTTTTTTACATGTATTTATTTAACCTTTTAACCCTAATTAAGATGTCAAAGGAGTATTGATGGAATGGACATTTACATTTTTATCTGGCGAAAGAAATAGAAATAATGCTCATTAACCATTTCACCAGAAAGGATGAGATGCGGACAGAATCATTTTTTTAAAGTTATGAAAGAATAACAATTCCTAACCCCAATGATGATAGGCTTACATGTATGATAGAACTACACAGCCATATGAAGACTAGGACCTAGGCTATAGGTCTATAATTGAACAGACCTGCAATGCCAGCATTAAATTGAAGTGTGAATACATAACCTAGAATGACAGTTTTGTTATTTGAATTAAATCAATACACCATTTCCTTTGGGATTCCCAAAATATCAGATTTAGCTGTGTATGCAAACACATCAGCTTGGTCATGGAAAATGTGCACATAAATACACACTGACAAGCTATAAGAACCCCTCAATCATTCCAGACTGGAGATGTATAATTGACCCAGGGGTGGACTTAGTGATTTGGAGGCCCCAGGCAGATGCCAGCAATTTAACAGTACAAATGTATTACCTTTTAATGTGCCATTAATGTGCCATGAACACAACCATTCATGATGTTTATCTGATTGTCAAGCACGTTAATCCAAAAATAATTACAAATAATCCTTCAATTCGCAAGCCCCTCCAGAGGTTGAAAAGGTATTGGCCCTCAAATCCTCAAAAAGTTATAGAGCTGCACCACTGAGAGCATCTTGACTGGCTGCATCACTGCTTGGTATGGAAACAGCACCGTCCTCGCCCGCATGGCCCTACAGAGGGTGGTGCGGACAGCCCAGTACATCCCTGGGGTCGAGCTCCCTGCCATCGAGGAACTCTATATCAGGCGGTGTGAAAGGAAGGACTGGAAAATATTTAAAGACTCCAGCCACCCAAGCCATACACTGTTCTCTCTGCTTCAGCACGGCAGGCGGTACCAGTGCATCAAGTCTGACACCAACAGGCTCCTGAACACCTTCTATCCCCAAGCCATATCACTGCTAAATATACTGAACGAAAATATAAACGTAACATGGAACAATTTCAAAGATTTTACTGAGTCACAGCTCATAAGGAAATCAGTCAATTGAAATAAATTCATTAGGCCCTAATATATGTATTTCACATGGCTGGGAATACAGATATGAATCTGTTGGTCACAGATAAAAAAAAATGTAGGGGCGTGGATAATAAAATGGATGGAATAAAATAAAATGGATCAGTCAATATTTGGTGTGACCACCAAATACTGTGCGCAACACATCTCCGTCGCATCGAGTTGATCAGGATGTTGATCGTGGCCTGTCTTACTCCTCTTCAATGGCTGTGCGAAGTTGCTGGATATTGGTGGGAACTGGAACATGCTGTCGTACAGGTGTATCCAGAGCATCCCAAACATGCTCAATGGGTGACAGTTCTGATGAGTAGGCAGGCCATGGAAGAACTGGGACATTTCCAGCTTCCAGGAATTGTGTACAGATCCTTGCGACATGGGGCTGTGCATTATCATGCTGAAACATGAGGTGACAGCGGCGGATGAATGGCACGACAATGGGCAAAGGATCTCGTTCTGTTATATTTGTGCATTCCAATTGCCATCGATAAAATGCGATTATGTTTGTTGTCCATAGCTTATGCCTGCCCATACCCTAACCCCACCCCCACCAATGCTGATCAGCAAATCGCTCGCCCACATACATGTGGTCTGCTTTGTGAGGCTGGTTGGACTTACTGCCAAATTCTCAAAAACTACATTGGAGGTGTAACAGTATAACTTTACGTCCGTCCCCTCGCCCATACCCGGGCGCGAACCAGGGACCCTCTGCACACATCAACAACAGTCACCCTCGAAGCATCGTTACCCATCGCTCCACAAAAGCCGCGGCCCTTGCAGAGCAAGGGGAACTACTACTTCAAGGTCTCAGAGCAAGTGACGTAACCGATTGAAACGCTATTTAGCGCACACCACTAACTAAGCTAGCCGTTTCACATCCGTTACACTCACCCCCCTTTTGACCTTCCTCCTTTTTCCGCAGCAACCAGTAATC
Source organism: Oncorhynchus keta (assembly GCF_023373465.1). Classification (NCBI taxonomy): domain Eukaryota; kingdom Metazoa; phylum Chordata; class Actinopteri; order Salmoniformes; family Salmonidae; genus Oncorhynchus; species Oncorhynchus keta. The sequence goes on along the minus strand of NC_068448.1, from coordinate 61,672,699 downwards.
CGGGTCAACAGCATCAATGTAACAGTATAATTTTAAACCGTCCCCTCGCCCATACCCGGGCGCGAACCAGGGACCTTCTGCACACATCAACAACAGTCACCCACGAAGCATCGTTACCCATCGCTCCACAAAAGCCGCGGCCATTGCAGAGCAAGGGGAACTACTACTTCAAGGTCTCAGAGCAAGTGACGTAACCGATTGAAACGCTATTTAGCGCACACCGCTAACTAAGCTAGCCGTTTCACATCCGTTACAGAGGCAACTTATGGTTGAGCAATTAACATTAAATTCTCTGTAAACAGCTCTGGTAGACATTCTGGCAGTCATCATACCAATTGCACGCACTCTCAAAACTTGTGGCATTGTGTTGTGTGACAAAACAGCACATTTTAATGGCCTTTTATTGTCTCCAGCACAAGGTGCACCTGGGTAAGGAACATGCTAAATCAGCTTCTTTAAATGCCACACCTGTGAGGTGGATGGATTATCTTGGCAAAGGAGAAATGCTCACTTGCAGGGATGTAAACACATTTTGAGAGAAATAAGGTTTTTGTGCATAAGGAGAATTTCTGGGAACTTTTTTTTCAGCTAATGAAACATGGGACCAACACTTTACATGCCACGCTTATATTTTTGTTCAGTGTAGTTAACATAATGGCTATACAGACAGTCTCTATGCACACTCACACACAATGACACTCCAACAGACATTTATACTGACTCTACACACACTGACAATCATCATTACCCTGTTGCTACTCTATTTTCATATATCCTGATGACTTATCCCTTATCCATATACACAGCTACCTCTTTCACTTCAGTATCCCTGCATATTTTAAATATGGTATTGGAACTGACCCTGTAGATTGCTTCTTATTTTCTCGTGTTCTTATTTCTTGTTTTTGTTTACTGTGCTTTTGTTCTACCTTGTGTTTTTTTGTACTACATTGATATTGATCACTTCATTGCTGGGTTTGGAGCTCGCAAGAAAGGCATTTCACTGTACTTGTGCACGTGACATTACAACTTTGAATTTGAAGGGGCGGAACTATCTCACCAGAGAAAGCATCCGAGCGAGCAAAACAGCGACTATATGTAGCCCATGTTTCTGATGCTGTCTGGCCAAAAACAGTATGACATGTTATCATCTTTTTGGCCAGACAGCATCTGATACATGGGCTACACGTACATGTAATTTGCCTATTATCAGCAGCACCTGTCTTTTTACTAAAGACATGCGTATTGTATCCCCCTAGAGTGTAAGGGCCTGGGGCTGGGTTTGTACTAAGCTAACATCTGGAATTGTTTTCAGATCCTTTAGCCATTTTATTTAGGACCCCTGTAGGTAGAACAATTATTGGATGAAACAATGAATTTACTGCTTTTAGCCCATAGAAACACAGTGAATAACAGATTCATAAATGGAAAAACAGTCCCATTTTTTTTCTCTAAAATAAGTATGTTTTGAAGTGTCTGTCCTATATCTGAGGGATATAAGAAAGCTCTGGAAAATGTATATATATTTTTTTACCGTGGAATATACCTTTTACATCCATTAATTTTTCTGCCCGGTACCAGGTTACCTTCAGATGAGTCCCATGACACTTGTGTTCGTGAGAGTCTCATCTTTCTATAGAGGAGTCATATTAGCGTGGTAGCCCAAACTACTCGGACGTTACAGACTTTTTGTAAAATACCAATTTTCGGGAATTCTCCTGGTCTAACAAACACAGCTGTAGCTCGGCAACCCATGGTAGGCCGACATTACCGGATGCGATGGATTTAAATGGAGCCAATACAACAACAAAAAAATATATCTCAAGCTTAAACAGACAGATTTGGATGTTTTTTTATTTTTTTATTATGTATTTATTATGCCTCGAGCGGAGCATGGGGGGGCCTCAAGCAGAGACATTATTATTATTATTTTTGTTTAATTATGCCCAGCTCATGAGGCCCTTTGATGATGTGAGGCCAGAGGCAATTGCCTCTTCTGCCTAATGGTAAAGCCACCATTGAATTGACCTTGACTTGAGAAGCACAGGAGAGCTGTTCAAACGTACCTTTCTTGATAGCTGGTTGGATTTCAAAGATGTGAGGAAGGCATTCAGCTGGTTTGCCCCTTAGGGCCACCTTAAGCAACTTGGATGACAGTGGAAGTTAACTTGATAAAACTGCTTCTTTATTGTTAAAAGTAAAAACAACGCGTTTCGGTCCTTGGCCTTCATCAAATTTTAAATTATAGATGGAAAAATGTTAAAGGTTTATTATACATTTCAGATTGGCCCTCTATAAACTCAGCAGGGACCAGTCACGGGAATATAAAACAGCATGACGTGATTGGTTAAAGAGGTAGCAGATTATGAGAAAGGGCAGAAACATTTTGGTTACACTATCCTCCAAGAGTTGCTGAATGACATTCACCTTTACTTCGGTTTGCTCTTCAATTCTTGCACCTGTCCTTGGTTAGAGAGTGAAGTAGCAGCATCAGTTCTCTTCCTTTTGCATGGATTTCAATTTTAAGTGAAGTTGACAACTAAAAAGAGCACATGGTTATCAGATATGTTCAAGTCATAGTTGGAGTCATGGTATTTACATTTTTCAAAACGTCTAAATTAATACTCAAAATGCAAATAACGTGATTGAACTATATATAAATGCCTAGTCGATGTAGGAAGAACAAAAAAACGTATGTTGCTAAACACAAATTTCATACAAGTTGGTTCATTGAATGCACCCCATGTTTCCATACCAGGAAGTGTGTGACGTTGGCGCGCTCGTTGAAAGCAAACCCCGGGCAGACTTACAACGATGTTAACGTTAGTAGGCAGACATTTAACGACTTAAAATAAATATATAGCTACACTTTCTTGTCACATTTGATTTTTGTTGCAAAACACACGGGTTGCAGCCATCGGTCATGGAGTTATCACCGCTTATAAAGAAGATTGGTAAGCCAAACAACGTTACTGTACCCAACTAGCTACAAAAGTTGCTCCGTGGTGTTGCTGTGATTTTTGTTTTTAGCTAACGTTAGCTAATATGCCTTGATGTCATTCTTCTTGATAGTGCTGGATAGTGCTAACAACTCTTACAACAGTCAGTAGTTGTTGCTACTAATGCACATTCATCCAATATCTAGCTAACTACATTTTGTTTTATATTGAGGGGAAATACCTAGCCAGATAAGGTTAGCTAACCACTAGTTAGCTTAGCTGACTAACGGTAAACTCAACTCCACGATTTAACTACTTCACCGTGGTCTTGTTTTGTACAGGTCACTCCTTGGCAGAGATCAGAGTCCGAGCATTGAAGAGCATCATCTGTAAGCTAGACCACTCTCTCCTCTCTGTCTCTGACCTGGTCCAGGAGAAGATGCTGTTTGTTTACCTGCTGGAGTGGTTTAACTTCCCCGAGGTGCCAATGCAAGAGGAGGTCCTGCAGCTGATCAGTACTCTGTCCAAGGTACCAAAACTGGTCCTCATGACCACAACCTAGTCTGACAACTAGCTAAACTAGAGTACATACTGATGCTATTATGATTGATTAGCCTTTGACAAGCAACCTGTAGCATTCTTGCATCTTACAAAAATGATTAGAACATATATAGGGAGAGTAATGTCATGTTGAATCAATTTAACATGTTTTTACAGTATACCTGTGGACTGCATGTCTGTATAAACTGTGCTCTTTAGGAACACATGTATTCTGTATTTTTGTCTTCATAGCACCCTACTGCAGCCCAGATGCTGAGAGATGTCGGGGCAGTGGAGTTCCTCACCCAACTCTCCCCCAACGTAGAGCCACCGTTACGGGCCATCATCGACGGCATCTTCGATCTGCTGTTTCAGCTTCCGGAGCTGCTTCCTGCTTGTCCAACCATCTATTCTAATATACACCAGCTACAGAACACCACTACTGCAGGTATGTATCAAGAGATGGAATTATAGAATTAGAATGAATAGAATGGGTATCCCCATTCAAGTCAATGATTGCATAATGGGTGGACTGGCAGCCATTATGATTGTACAACGCGATTCTAATATCTCATAACTTTGCAAATATAGGGCCAGCGTTGCTAGTTAGCAACGGCGCTAGTGGTTATCAATGCCACTGGTCCCATGCATTTGTTTAGTTTCTAAATCAGCCACATGGAATCATTACATTGTCTCAACCTGTATTTTTTTCCGCCCTAGACCCATGCCTGGAAGTAACAGCAGGAAGTGTACCGTTTAATCTGTGCTCTGATTTGTTAGAGTCAACTCAACTGACATCCCAAAAAATACATTCCATTGCATGAGGCACATCAGTTAGCATAATTTGAATGAACATTCTACATTACCATGGCAATCCCGCATCAGTTAATAGAACATTCCAAATTACCATGGAAATTATCGAATTGCGAGTGCACCCTTGAGTTTACCAGTCAAATTGCTAGGGTTAGAGCTTCCAAGCCTGTTCTATTCATTCTATTTCTATGGATAGAATATTATATGCATTGTTTTTAAATTATGGTTTTATGCTGATATTATGCTGCTGCTGTAGTTCTCCTAGAAGAGGACTCTCCAGCGGTGGGCTATTTCCAGACAAAGAGGCCGAGTCACATTGATGTTCCACCACAGAGGATAGCAGGTATTTTTCTTAATCCAAATACAGTTATGCAAACTCGTCGCTTTTCGGAGATATTCGCCCTTTTAATCTCAAAATGGGCCATCCATGTGAATCGTGTAGATCTGAATAAAAACATTTTTTTTGTTGGTGGGTCTGATTTTCATATGGAAATCATTGACTGGGCACAGAATGCATAAGTACGGGTCCTACAAAAATAATATCAAAAAGAGTTTTGAGCGTGATGTCAGAGGTCATATCAGAGTAAGTGTTTCGTAGGCAGGCTCTGTCATCTCTCTACGCCACAAGCTAGAGGGCTGTGTACACTGTGATACGTTTTTAACAAGCGCACAGGCATATAAATTGGTCTGATTTACCAGAACGTCTACTAATGTTTCCCTTTGCCCTCATGTTTCTTAGCGATTTACATAGTTTTGTTCACACGCTAGGTTTTTTTTCAATGTTAGTTTGGCTTTGATGCAACTGCTGTCCATGAGACATCTGAGATTCTCCACTGTTACCATGGCAACCTCACACCCTTAAAGGGGCAGCTGATAATTTGTCTCACCTAAGTGACTCATATTTCAGGGTACATTGTGCCTGATTGCACTCCAAAAATAATTTATTCATGAACTCCTTGCAAAAAAATGTCAGCGTAAAGCCCTGTATAGCTACTCACTGGACTCTATGATCACTCGGCTACACATGCCTCTCCCTAATGTCAATATGCCTTGTCTATTGCTGTTTTGAGCCTCCAGCCCTGCTCAACATGCCTTAGCTAGCCCTTTTGTTCCACCCCCCCCACACATGCAGTGACCTCACTTGGCTTAAATGGTGCCTCTAGAGACAAAACCTCTCTCATCGTCACTCAGTGCCTAGGTTTACCTCCACTGTACTCACATCCTACCATACCCTTGTCTGTACATTATACCTTGAATCTATTCTTCCGCGCCCAGCAACCTGCTCCTTTTACTCTGTTCCAAACGCACTAGACGACCAGTTCTTATAGCCTTTAGCCGTACCCTTATCCTACTCCTCCTCTGTTCCTCTGGTGATGTAGAGGTTAACTCCACTCCCATTCCACAGGCGCTCTCATTTGTTGACTTCTGTAACTGTAAAAGCCTTGGTTTTATGCATGTTAACTTTAGAAGCCTCCCTAAGTTTGTTTTATTCACTGCTTTAGCACACTCTGCCAACCCGGATGTCCTAGCCTTGTCTGAATCCTGGCTTAGGAAGGCCACCAAAAGTCCTGACATTTCCATCCCAAACTATAACATTTTCCGAACAAGATAGAACTGCCAAAGGGGGCGGAGTTAGCCTGCAGAGTTCTGTCATACTATCCAGGTCTGTGCCAAACAACTCAAACTTCTACTTTTAAAAATCTACCTTTCCAGAAACAAGTCTCCCACCGTTGTCGCTTGTTATTGACCCACTTCAGCCCCCAGCTGTGCCCTGGACACCATATGTGAAGTGATCGCCCCCCATCCATCTTCTTAGCACGCCGACCGTCCTACAATCTAAACTAGATGCCCTCAATCTCACACAAATGATCGAGTAACCCACCAGGTACAACCCTAAATCTGTAACCATGGGCACCCTTTTAGATATCATCCTGACCAACTTGCCCTCTAAATACACTTCTACTGTCTTCAACCAGGATCTCAGCGATCATTGCCTCATTGCCTGCGTGCGTAATGGGTCCACGGTCAAACGACCACCCCTCATCACTGTCAAATGCTCCCTAAAACACTTCACCGAGCAGGCCTTTCTAATCGACCTGGCCGGGGTATCCTGGAAGGATATTGACCTCATCCCGTCAGTGGAGGATGCCTGGTTTCTCTATAAAAGTGCTTTACTCACCATCTTAAATAAGCTCCATTCAAAAAATTTAGAACTTAGAACAGATATAGCCCTTGGTTACCTCCAGACCTGTCTGCCCTTGACCAGCACAAAAACACCCTGTGGCGTTCTGCATTAGCATCGAATAGCCCCCGTGATATGCAACTTCTCAGGGATGTCAGGAACCAATATACTCAGTCAGTTAGGAAAGCAAAGGCTAGCTTTTTCAAACAGAAATTTGCATCCTCTAGCACTAATTCCAAAGAGTTTTGGGACACTGTAAAGACCTTGGAGAATAAGAGCACCTCCCAGCTGCCCACTGCACTGAGGTGAGGTAATACTTTTCACCATCAATAAATCTACGATAATCAATGATTTAAACAAGCATTTTTCTACAGCTGGCCATGTTTTTTACCTGGCTACCCCTACCCTGCCCAACAGCTCAGCTCCCCCTGCAGCAACTTGCCCAAGCCCCCCTCTGCTTATCCTTCACCCAAATCCAGAAAACTAATGTTCTGAAAGAGCTGCAAAATCTGGATCCCTACAAATTAGCTGTGCTACACAATCTGGACCCTCTCTAAAATTATCTGCTGAAAATGTTGCAACCCCTATTATGAGCCTGTTCAACCTCTCTTTCGTATCGTCTGAGATCTCCAAAGATTGGAAAGCTGCCACAGTCATCCCCCTCTTCAAAGGGGGAGACACTTTCGACCCTAACTGTTATAGACCTGTGTCCAACCAGCCCCGTCTTTCTAAAATCTTCGAAAGCCAAGTTAATAAACAGATCACCGACCATTTTGAATCCCACCGTACCTTCTCCACTATGCGATCTGGTTACTGAGCTGGTAATGTGTGCACCTCAGCCACACTCAAGGTCCTAAACGATATCATAACCGCCATCAATAAAAGACGGTACTGTGCAGCCCTCTCCATCGACCTGGCCAAGGCTTTTGACTCTGTCAATCAACGCATTCTTATCGGCAGACTAAGTAGCCTTGGCTTCTCAAATGACTGCCTCACCTGGTTCACCAACTTCTTCTCGGATAGAGTTCAGTGTGTCAAATCGGAGGGCCTGTTGTCTGGACCTCTGGCAGTCTATGGGGGTGCCACAATTCTCAGGCCGACTCTTATCTCTGTATATTTCAGTGGTGTCTCTCTTGCTGCTGGTGATTCTCTGATCCACCTCTACGCAGACGACACCATTCTGTATACATCTGGCCCTTCTTTGGACACTGTGCTAGCAAACCTCCAAACGACCTTCAGTGCCATACATCACTCCTTCCGTGGCCTCCAACTGCTTTAAAATACTAGTAAAACTAAGCGCATGCTCTTCAACCGATTGCTTCCGGCCCGCCCGACTAGCAACACTACTCTGGACGGTTCTGACTTAGAATATGTGGACAACTACAAATACCTAGTTGTCTGGTTAGACTGTAAACTCTCCTTCTGAAATGAAATCTAGAATCGGCATCCTATTTCGCAACAAAGCCTCATTCACTCATGCTGCCAAACATATCCTCGTAAAACGGACTATCCTATCGATCCTTGACTTCAGCGATGTCATTTACAAAATAGCTCCCAACACTCTACTCAGCAAACTAGATGTAGTCTATCACAGTGCCGTCTGTTTTGTCACCAAAGCCCCATATACTACCCACCACTGCAACCTGTATGCTCTTGTTGGCTGGCTCCAGGTCATCTTTAAGTCTATGCTAGGTAAAGCCCCGCCTTATCTCAGCTCACTGATCACCATAGCAACACCCACCCGTAGCACGCGCTCCAGCAGGTATATTTCACTGGTCCTCCCCAAAGCCAACACTTCCCTTGGCCGCCTTCCCTTCCAGTTCTCTGCTGCCAATGACGAATTGGCAGCAGAAATCACTGATGCTGGATTCTTATACCTCTGCCTCTAACTTTAAGCATCAGTTGTCAGCAGCTTACTGATCGCTGTACCTGTACACAGCTAATCTGTAAATAGCACACCCAACTACCTCATCCCCATATTGTTACTTATCCTCTTGTTCTTTTGCACCCCAGTATCTCTACTTGCACATCATCTACACATCTATCACTTCAGTGTTGGAAATTGTAATTATTTTGCTTTTATGGCCTAATATTATTGCCTAACCTCTCTACTCTTCTACATTTGCACACACTGTACATAGATTTTTCTATTGTGTTATTGGCTGTACATTTGCTTACGTGGAAATCTGTGCTATTGTTTTTGTTGCAGTCCTTAGCTTTATCTTGGCCGGTTTGCAGTTGTAAATGAGAACATGTTCCCAACTGGCCTACCTGGTTAAATAAAGGTGAAATAAAATGTGCCAATTTCTGATGTCTATTTGCAGTGAATAACTCTGTTGGATGTCTGAAGTTTTCTACATTTCCCTGGTTGGCTTTGACCACAACAGACCAACACATATTGTCATCCAATGAGAGGTTGGTCTCATCAGAACTTTGTTGAGCAGAGATTTCGCTCTCTTCAGAGTGTTAATGTGATTTTTAAATATAGTTGTTTAACTATGTTTATGTAATTGGAATAAGCTACGTTATCTATTATTGTTTTGTTTTACCAGTTCTCTAAGGAGTAACAACCACAACTTGGTGAGGACCACGTGTGAGCTCCTACGTGACGTCATCATGCAGGACTTCCCGGCTGAGATATTTCTCCAGCGTCCCAGTATCGTGCAGGCAAGATACTTTATACGTTTTCATTTGTGGTAAGAAAGAACACTCAGTTATCCTGTTCTTTTCCAGTATGGCCAAATAGTGCCAAATAGATGACCAGCCACCACCCGTGGCCTGGGCCTCCACAGGGTCGATAGGAGCTACTAGATGGATTGAATCACTGGTATTTAGAGCCATGACATCATTAGCTAACAACAGAAGGCAGTGAAACTGAACAGGAGACATATGCCAACTCCAATAACTTAATTCTAGGTTGTCTTTTATTTAGTTTTGTGTTATTTACAGCTCCTACTATATATCAGCCTATTGTTTCTGGGCCTTTCTGAGCTGGCCTTTCTGAGCTGGAAGTGTTCAATCGGTACAATCACTCTTTCATGAATGGTTATAAACTGGACTGTTTGCCATTGCTGTTCTGTCGTATATTGTCATTGACGGAGAGCATCTGAACGAATCCTAACCCTAACTTACATGCCTTAAACCTGACTTAAAGCTGAAATCCGCATAAGTGGACACAGCGCCACTGTTTTCTCCAGCATATTTGTTATTATTTTTAGTTTTAGAGCTGCCAGAATTGAAAAAATATATATATATTCCTGGCACCACACTCCCAGAGCCCTCACCTCCTCCTTGTAGGCTGTCTCGTCATTGTTGGTAATCAATTCTACTACTGTTGTGTCGTCTGCAAACTTGATGATTTGAGTTGGAGGCGTGCGTGGCCACGCAGTCGTGGATGAACAGGGAGTACAGGAGGTGACTGAGCATGCACCCTTGTGGGGCCCCAGTGTTGAGGATCAGCGAAGTGGAGTTGTTGTTTCCTACCTTCACCACCTAATTGCAGCCCAAATAAATGCTTCACAGAGTTCAAGTAACAGACACATCTCAGCATCAACTGTTCAGAGGAGACTGTGTAAATTGATGCAAAGAAACCACTACTAAAGGACACCAATAATAATAAGAGACTTGCTTGGGCCAAGAAACACGAGCAATGGACATTAGACCGGTGGAAATCTGTCCTTTGGTCTGATGAGTCCAAATTTGAGATTTTTGGTTCCAACCGTAGGGTGTTAGTGAGACTGAGAGTAGATGAACAAATTAACTCTGCATGTGTGGTTCCCATTGTGAAGCATGGAGGAGGAGGTGTGATGATGTGGGGGTGCTTGATTTTATTTAGAAATCAAGGCACACTTAACCAGCATGGCTACCACAGCATTCTGCAGCGATACACCATCCCGCCTGGTTTGCGCTTAGTGGAACTATAATCAGTTTTTCTATAGGTCAATGACCCACCACACCTCCAGACTGCAAGGGCTATTTGACCAAGAAGGAGAGTAATGGAGTAATGGCCTCCACAATCATCTGACCTCAACCCATTTGCGATGGTTTGGGATGAGTTGGACCACAGAGTGATGGAAAAGCAGCCAACAAGTGCTCAGCATATGTGGAAACTCCTTCAAGACTGTTGGAAAAGCATTCCAGGTGAAGCTGGTTGAGAGAATGTCAAGAGTGTGCAAAACTGTAATCAAGGCAAAGGGTGGCTACTTTGAAGAATCTAAAATATATTTTGATTTTACACTTTTTGGTTACAACATGATTCCATGTGTGTTATTTCATAGTTTTGATGTCTTTACGGAGTGTGTGTGTGTGTGTGTGTGTGTGTATTCATTCAGACCCCTTCCCTTTTTCAAACTTTTTGTTAGCCTTATTCTAAAAAGAATTAAATTAAAAATATTCCTCATCAATTTATACACAATGCCCCATAATGACATAGCAAAATCAGATTTTTAGACATTTTTGCACATTTATTAAAATTGAAAAGCAGATGCTTTATTTACATAAATATTCAGAACCTTTGCTATGAGATGAGAAATTTAGCTCAGGTGCATCTTGTTTTCATTGATCATCCTTGAGATGTTTCTACAATTTGATTGGCGTCCACCTGTGGAAAATGACATTGATTGAACATGATTTATAAAGGCACACCTGTCTATATAAGGTCCCACAGTTGACAGTGCGTTGTCCGAGCAAAAACCAAGCCATGAGGTCGAAGGAATTGTCCGTAGAGCTCTGAGACAGGATTGTGTTACGGCACAGATCTGGGGAAGGGCCAGTTGAGAACAAGTTCTTATTTACAACTGCGACCTGGCCAAGGTAGAGCAAAGCAGTGCGACACAAACAACACAGTTACACATGGGATAAACAAACATACAGTCAATAACACAATAGAAAAATCTATATACAGTGTGTGCAAATGTATTAAGATTAGGGAGGTAAGGCTATAAAAAGGACATAGTGGCGAAATAATTACAATGTAGCAATTAAACACAGGAGTGATAGATGTCCAGCTTTTTTTTTGCAATTCGTTCCAGTCATTGGCAGCAGAGAACTGGAAGGAAAGGCAGCCAAACGAGGAGTTGGCTTTGGGGTTGACCAGTGAAATACCTGCTGGAGTGCATGCTACGGGTGGGTGCTGCTATGGTGACCAGTGAGCTGAGATAAGGCGGGGCTTTACCTAACAAAGACTTATAGATGACCTGGAGCCAGTGGGTTTGGCGACGAATATGAAGCAAGGGCCAGCTAACGAGAGCATACAGGTCGTATATGGGGCTTTGGTGACAAAACGGATGGCACTGTGATGGACTACATCCAATTTGCTGAGTAGAGTGTTGGAGGCTATTTTGTAAATGACATCGCCAAAGTCAAGGATCGGTAGGATAGTCCGTTTTACGAGGGTATATATGGCAGCATGAGTGAAGGATGCTTTGTTGCGAAATAGGAAGCGATTCTCGATTTAATTTTGGATTGGAGATGTTGAATGAGAGTCTGGAAGGAGAGTTTACAGTCTAATTAGACACCTAGCTATTTTGTAGTTGTCCACATATTCTAAGTCATACCCAAGAGGACTTGAGGCTGTAATTGCTGCCAAATGTGCAACAAAGTACTGAGTAAAGGGTCTGAATACTTATGTAAATATTTAAAAATATATATTTAAAAAAGAAAATCAAAAAATTCTAAGAACCTGTTTTTGCTTTGTCATTATGAGATATTGTGTGTAGTTTGAGGAGGAGTGCACATATTTAATATATTTTAGATACTTTCAGAATGCAGTGTATATTTTTGCGGACCCCCTGCAATTACCTTTGCGGACTCCTAGTGGGTGAAATTGATCCTACTCCGTCTTAGGTACTCTGTTTTAATGTAAGTTTGACCATATACCATAAGTTTGATCCTTATTCTCTGATTTTCCCATGTTCCAGAACCTCCTGTCCATCCTGAGGCTGACTCCAGGTGAGAGTGAGGCAGGCTACCTGAGACTGCAGGCAGTGGCCTGTCTACAGCAGCTGTGTGTGGGGCTGAGGAGGAGACTTCGTTTCCACAGAGACCCCAGCTTCTACTCCGCAAAGGAAGGTTGGATTACATCTGGATTATTACATTTTTATTTAATCAGAAAAAGAGTTAAGAATATAATTTTCAAGGCCGAGATAGCTTTATAGTTATTACGCCTATGCGGATTTACTTTCACGACTTGGCACAGATTTAGTGTGTGATTCAGACATACCAATTATCACTTGGCAGCTAAAATTAATTTCTGCTCAGACATTGTGTCCTGCTGGGTCCCATGTGTCTGAGTAACTCTCAGATCAGAGTGCATCTCACTTATGAAGAACTCTCTTGTTATTTTTCTTATCTAACTTCATTGCGCCAGGTCCTATTTGTAGTCTAATTCTCTTTGATCAGAGTCAGACCTCATCCTTTCCTACGGATCCCATGGCACTTATCTAAGAGTAGAGGTTTTCTACTCCGGTGTCTTTATTATTATTGTTATGCAGCAAAGGCAAATTCTAGGCAACTAATGATGATGATGATGATTTATTTTCTCTTTCCCTCCATCTTGCGTTCTCCTCTGTAGACCCAGTGTCCCAGAACTCGTCACTGTCTTACTCCCAGGAGGTGCACGGGGGGGGGGGCCAGCGCTCCCTGGCCTCGTCCCCAGGAGGAGAGTGCTTTCCTCGGCCCTCTGTGGTGGGGCGTAACGGCCAAAGACCCAGAGGGGACGGCCAAGATGGGGATGCTGCCTCCAACAGGTGTGTGTCTGTTGGTGTGGTTGTTGGGTGTTATTTTTACAGTCAGTCCAGACATTTCTAATTGACTCATTTTTTTACCGCTTGCCTCTCAGCAGCAGTAGCTCTCAGAGAGGTGGAGCTGCAGCTCAGGCCTCCAGGCAGACCGCCCCCTCGCCTGCAGACGCAGCCCAACTAGAGCTGCCTGATCTGGGGGTGGAGGATGTCCTCGTGCTGCAGCTCCAACAGCTCAGCCTGGCCCAGTTTACTGTGGCCACCATGGAGCATGCCATACCACTGCTCAGGACAGGTAGGAGTGAGAGATTGTTTTTGCCTGTGTGTTCTCTCTCTCTGACTATGTGAAGGTTTTTCAGCCAACATTATTAATGAACAAAAATGTTATCTCCCCCAGACGGCGTGCGTGTGTTCCGGGGTGTGTGTGAGCTGCTGTGTGAGGCAGTGGTCCTGCTGAGAGACGGTGTGTGTGATCTGGTCTGGGACGACACCAGCCTGGTGGGGATGGAGCTGGCAAGTCACAACACCCCTCAGTATTAATATCTGAATATTTACTGATCCACTGACACTAGCTAGCAGACATTAACTTACAGCCTCACAGTGAAGATAAGCCGAGCACAAATTTACAAATATTACACATTTTCCACAGTGAGTGTATAATGAACATGATGTCGTTCTGCAACATGCATGAAAAGTGACACTTTTCAGATAGAATCCTGTACTGTTCTTTGGGTCACAACATTCACTCATACAGATTTGACCATGTAGAGTCATTTGTTATTTGTATCCTGTTAAGAGTGCCTGCCTCTCTGTAGGGAGATGTATGCTCTTGTCAAGCCAAGGCCCTCTCTTGTCCTCCTCTCCCCCAGCTGTTTAATAGGACCCCCGAGCAGCCCAGGGTCCATGCTGTTTTGTCATCTTTAGCTGGAGACTAGCTTGCTGTGTCACTGCCAGGCTTCTTCAGGGCTCCCCAAAGACTTTTTAGTCTGGCCTGGGTTTCTGCTGCCCTCTGCTGGTGTCTGTGCTGTTCTTGGCTTGTGTTTTAAAGGGAGAGGGTTCATGATTGATTTATTGATTGATTATGGTTTGTGTTGTTTTCAGAGGGAGAAGCTGAAGATTACCATGGAGACACTGGGTGACATCATGACCTATCATGAGAGCTGTTCCTCAGACTGCCCTGAGAGTTCATTGGTCCAGCACAGACTGGCCTACGTAGCCACAGCCGTCTTCACCATCAGACTGCTGCAGACCATCCTGCCCCTGGAGAAGGTGTCTTTGTTATTTTTTGCCACAGTACTTTTTGAGCTGCATGACTAACCCTAACCAAACAGATACGTTTCTCCTCTCCAGGCCAGTGGTCATCTCCCGGAGAGTGGTGTGGCAGTCCTCTTGTCTCTGTGTCTGGACCGGCCCTTCAGCTTGGCCTATCCCAGCATGGCGGAGGCTGCGGTGGCCTACTTGGAGCAGGTGAACCCTGAAGGCCATGACCTCTACAGGAGGACCAGCCGTGCTGCTCTCTGGATGGAGTCCACCTGCATGTTTCTTAAGGAGACGCAGCAACAGGTACTGAGATAGAGGAGGCTCGTTTGGAAAGGAGTAGTAGGTGCTCAACCAACGTAATACCAGGTGCAACCAAAAACCATTAGAGGATCCTCCTCGAAGAGGAGTAAGATATGGGTGTTTATGCTGGAAGATAATGTAGATATTACAAAAAAGACTGAGCTTACATGTTTTACTGTTGCACCTGAGTACAATGTTAAGGAGTTTGTTTATATTCCTCTACAGGGAGATAAGAACTGGTTTGAATTACTGGAGCTGGCAGACCAGGCCATAGATGGCCTTCCATACCACCAACACCTACCTATTGTCAAGGAGTGCATCCACATCTGCTCCTACTTGTAAGATATCTATTACCACTACTACCTCTATTTATGGTAGATTGAGAAGTCCCCTTTCTGTAAGATCAATACTGCTCATAACTCATTTGAGGAATGGATTCATGGATTCATTAACACATTGTCTTATTTGTGGTTGTATCATCAGGTGGAAGTTTGAGCAGGCCAGTCCGCTGCTCCAGACAGAGAGCCAGAGGGTTCTACTGAAGCTTCTGACCCATCCCCTCCTCCCTGTGAAGACTGAGACCTACACCTGCACCCTCAATGTAGTCAAGGTGAGGTCAACCCATAGATCTATTCAATACGATCGGTAATCTGGTAATGCTGGCACTTAACAGATGTTTGGTTGGACAACGATATCATAACATTGCTAATGCTTCTGACCTTTCACCTCTTCATGCGAGGTCATCTGGTAAGCATGTTGTTCACTTTGACCCCTTAGGAGTGTCTGGGGGTTCAGAATGTGGTCAAGCCCGTGTCGTCAGTCTGTAGTGGGGTTAATTTCCTCCTTCACCCCAAAGTCCTCTACCAGATCAGCGCATTTGGACTCCAGGACCCAATTGGGAAGGTAGTGTGTGCACACGCATGTGTTGTTTAGTGACAAATCAATCTGCTTCTCAAGGGTTTGTCTAAGGTCATATAAAATGTTGACAATTTGTAGATGTTGCTCTAGACATACAGCACTGAACCACTTTTTTAAAAGGTCATTATTGCAAAACACAATTTATTCTCAATGGCTAAATGAAGGATAAATGGACAAGAACCAGTTGGGTGGCTTGTGAAAAAGATGTATTGTTATACTACTTGCTGTGGCTTCAGGAGTTGATGTGTGATCTATAGGTAAACTCTGCTGCCAAGGATATTCTGCTCTTCCTGCTGAAGTGCCCATTAATGATGACAGCATCAACATGGGACAGGTTCAACCAGGCACTTTACCCAGTCATCCCCATATTACAGGTACTGTGTACACACCACACACACTCAATGTTTGGCATACATTGGTTATAAACATTGAGAGCTCATGAAGTGAAATACAATTTTTACCTTTCTATGTAGTACTTTGGAAGGGAAAATGCCTTGTGGGATTGCACCTTTTCAGAAAATAACAATCAAAGTGAAACGTCTGCATCCGTCTGAGTACAGTGCCCCATATGGAGCTGCTGCCAAGCAATATTTAGTTATCTGCTCATTTGCATATTCTGTGATATTGTAACAGTTTTTACCAAAAAAAGCAAGCTTTTTATTATTCCTATCATGCGGCAAAGCATTTCGACATACAAGTTCAGCCGCCTTCAATGCATCGTTTAACAAAGTCACCGTTCGGCTTCGAACGTTGGTGTTTCTACACTCATATCTACTTTTCTCCGTTTGGATAACGACATTTTGGCTAATGAGGGTGTAGTGGAGAGGTAGAGACATTAACAATATTAACAACGTGAAGCAACTGAAATCCAGACAATTGAACATGAATATGCATGGGCTCTTGACAAGGTCGTCAAGTTTGATTTAATTTGCAGCCTTTCGTCTCTGAGCCTGTCACGTCTGTAGAAACCAGATGAAACATTCTCTAATCACGGTGATGCATATTTATTTACTGTTGTGCTCAGCTGGAATTCCCAGACCTTAGTGTGTGTGTGTGTGTGTGTGTGTGTGTGTGTGTGTGTGTGTGTGTGTGTGTGTGTGTATAGAGTTACGCAGGCACAGAGGATGCACTGGGAAACTGTGTTCTTCTGATAAGTGAAGTGTCGAACGAGGTGAGAGACAGCGTGTTTCCAAACACAGCCAAGTTGAGAGCTGCGCTACGACTACTCTTCACTAAGGAGCCGGAGTAAGTGAGCGTGTCTGTGTAGTAGGGGACTATTTCTCTGTGTTTGTGTGTGGTAGGGCTGCACGATTAATCCCATTTTAATCGAAATTGCAGTATTGAAATTTGCATTTAGCCGTCTGTAACTTCCCTTGTTTTCAACTTTTTTTATTTTTTTTATTTAGTTCTGTCTCTCCTCTTTTGGCCGTTTCCCAACCCCACACATGCCAAGCCCCTCCCCCTGTCACTCAAGCATGCAGTTCCTTGAGCTCGAGATTCTCTAAGTTCATTGACCAGATAACAGCATGCAGTTAAAGGATTTTTCCAAGCAAGAACGACGCAGCTTTCCACTTTGCATCTACATATTTTACTAGTTAGTTGTTGTGCCCAAAAAAAGTGAGTTAGCCCCTAATGCTAATCGCTAGCTAGCTAGCTGGCTAACTAACTCTGCTGAGATGTAGCAAATCTTGCTAGCAAACTTTTGCTCTAATACAGGGCGGTACCAGTGGTGGAGCACATCAGCATTGTTTGTGGAATGTGCCTATTTCAATCTAATTAGGGTCTCATGGAAAACACTTACCAACACTTTGGTTCCTACTTCGTCACAACCATCTCCTCCCTTGTCTTGCCAAACAAAACTGCATTCCAAGTGCCCGTTCTATTCCACCAATACATTTAGAATTATTCTTCTATTTCTATGATTCCAACGGTTTACCTTCAACGATTTCTCTCTCTCTCTCTCTCTGTGTGTGTTGTGAAATCACGCTCATCGCTCATGGAGAGGTGCTTGTGCACTGAAAGACTGCCGCTCCAAATTCGCTCCGTTCATTAAAATCACAGTTTAACCAAAACCCATCTATTTTTGTGATGACATGGACTTACCATAGGGTTTCAAGTATTGAAACCAAACCATATGATTTGAATGAAAAGTATTTGAATAAACATGAAAAGGTGAATGTAAGAAGTACACATTTCAAATAGGCTACGTGTCATATTAAACAGCATATCAACACTCTAAATAGGTCAGGAGCCATACAGGGAGCCTAAGAAGCAACGGATATCAATTATTTTGGCTATGTTCTTTCAGTTATTTCATGGCTATAGCCTACAAAGAAATGCTTTGTTAGGCATTTGCGAGTTTGACCCAATAGGCTGGTAGGGACTTAAAGCACTCAGCATTTAAACAACATTTCATTGTATTAAATCATTATAGTCTATAAATTGTGCATTTAGGCTGTGACTTACTTAGAATTAAATACAAATTTAATGAAAGATGACTTATTAGTTCCTTTGAATTCATTTTGAGAAACATGAGTTTTGGCTAGTCTGTGGCTTCAGGCTCAGGCGATGGTGCCTGGAGTGCAGGTCAGCACCGGGGAATATCTTCTTCACAGAGCCACTGGGAATGTTAAACACCCTTTTGGCCCCTCTTGCCAAGCTGGGCAGAGATGCAGAGTTGTTTTATTTTTCTATAGGTAGGCCTAATGGTTTGTAAGCAAAATAACCCAATCAAGGCGGAAAGCTCCTTGAACTTGGGAATATGCCAGGCCTATTGTGCCAAAATCAATTATGGCCTATAGATAATATAACAAAAACGAACTAAACGTTTAAGAGCAGATTTGTTTTGTTTATGAATACTTTGCTACAATGACACACTCAGTTATCTATCCACCTCGTTCTTTTCTTTTAACGGGCGCGTAGTAAGTACTCCATCATGCTTTTGGGATACAAGTCTTTTTAGATTCCACAATGATTCTTTAGTTGTGGACACGACATCACCACCTTCTCTATTGGTCCTCCTCTTTGTAAGTCACCTTGATTTTGCACCTGTGTGTTTTTATCAGTTTCTTTATGAAAAAATGTAGTGAACTCCATGACAGTAGCTAAAGCAAGGGGCTATAGCAGCACACAAGTAGACTACAAATGTGTGCTGGGCCCAGCTCTTAGCTCCGGTCCTAGCTCCGCTCACATACTCTGGTGCACGTGTGCATGTGAGGGGGAAAAGGCGAATTTGTCTGAGTGTGTGTCTACTTTTTGAAACTGTCAACTGAATTTGACATTGACTCTCGAGGGCGTTGTATAACCAGACAACTGTCTCAGTGTTTAGCTATTCTGTTTTCCAACACTGTGTGTTGATGTTGATGGGCATATTACTCCTGTCACTTGTTATAAGCTGATGGACTCAACTCTGTCTCTGGCTGGGGGCTCTTTGTAATGGTTATGGATAACAGCTATCTTCTCCACACAGTCCCTGTCTGTCTATACTGCTTTTGTATGAATATGTATATTTACTCTCTTTATTGTGCTGTGTCCTCAGTTAGCTCCTCAGTATTGTATGGAGGATGTATTAGTTGTATATGAAAGTCCTGTGTCTTTGACTGATTCATAGACCCAGAAAGAACAGAGAGAGAAAACACAGAGATTGATTATTTGAATGCTTGATCAGATTTTCCCCTCTATGTATTTAGCAGCGGCCCACTGCTGATTTTGTTCAAATGTTTGATGGCATACGAACACGGCATAAGCCATGGGAAAATGTGGAGAATAGCAGGAATCTAGCTTTAAAACTCCACAATTTCTCTTTGCCCCCATGGCAAAATGTGGAGAATTGTAGGGAATTTGATTTGAAACTGCAATTTTTCTCCCAGCCCCTGGCAAAATGTGTAGAACTGCAGGAAACTTGCTTTAAAACTGTCAATTGTTCTCTCCGCCCAATGGCAAAATATATAGAATTACAGGAAATTAGCTTTGAAACTGCAATTTTTTTCTCAGCCCCATGGCAAAATATGTAGAATTGAAGGAAATTAGTTTGCCGCTGCTAAAAAAAATCTCAGGAAAAACACTGATATATCGATTGATTAATAGGTTGATTGATGACCTACAGTCCCATACCTCTGAGTATTTGGTGTGATTGCAGGGTCCGAGCTGCAGCAGTCCAACACCTTCTTCCCCACCTGACCAGTGTAGAGGGGGCTACGACAGTCAGACCAACCCTGGCGGGTCCTGTCCTCTCCTCTCTCCCCTCCCTCTTCTGTCTCAACAATGCACTGGACATCAACCTGGACAGCAGCGACCGATCCTTCCTTAAGGTATGGATAGACGGGCAGCGACATGCAGACAACGTTGGCCTTTATCCCGTTGTAGGTACAGATGTATAGTTATGTGACAGACTATACCCTAATGCAGAGTGTACACTACACGACTTTCAAAATCTTAACATCGCTCAGCCTCTCACATTAAACTGATGTCTTTCATGTATTTTTTTTGTTGTCTTGCCAACGTAGTGGTGCGCACACTAAACGATCTGGCGCAGACAGGGGGTCACACACACATTATTCACTTGCTCGTAAGGATTCTCCATTGTCTTACCAAAACAGTGTGATGTGATTCGATCAGGCAGTGCCCAGATAGGGCTCTACCTGTGCAGACCGAATGCCATTTTGCCCTTCCAGTCTCCAAAGGGCCCTTTTTGTGTGATTTCTGCCAAAATGATACAAAAAAGTACGGATGAAAGTGTCATTGTTGTTCAGAACCCACTGCCTGCAAGTCGTCGTGGAGTTCGCCTCCACCTACCCCGTCCATTGTTTGAGCCTGTTGTTCTGCCCTGTACCTAGCTTGCTCGCTCCTGGTTGTGTCTATTTCCCAGTCTGCCCTGTACGGATATTGCATGTGCCCAGTATGGAAACATGCATGGCTTGAGAGTTGCGGTCTCTGGTCGTGTGTGTAGCTAACTACCTAGTTTAAATATCAACAGTACTGCCACAGCAGCATAACATTTGATTAACACTTGATGACACTTGATTTAGCCTATATCATCAGTATTTTGGTCTTGTTGGCTGATATGCACAGCAGAGAGAGGCAGAAAGACATGAAGAGGTAAATTTGAATCAATAAAATAAATCTAACTAGCAGATTTAAATCAATCAACATCATTGATCAGCTGACAGCCCACCTTCTTTTCCGATGTCGTTAATGTCTTTAGGCGGCACTGCAACTACTTTTTGTCATGTAGTGCATGTGGACACCTGCTCGTCGAACGTCTCATTCCGAAATCATGGGCATTAATATGGAGTTGGTTCCCCCTTTGCTATTATAATATCCTCCACTAGATGTTGGAACGATGCTGCGGGGACTTGCTTCCATTCAGCCACAAGAGCATTAGTGAGGTCGGGTACTGATGTTGGGTGATTAGGCCTGGCTCGCAGTCGGCGTTCGCATTCATCCCAAAGGTGTTTGCTGGGGTTGAGGTCAGGGCTCTGTGCAGGCCAGTCAAGTTCTTCCATACCGATCTTGACAAACAATTTCTGTATGGACCTCGCTTTGTGCATAGGGGTATTGTCATGCTGAAACAGGAAAGGGCCTTCCCCAAACTGTTGCCACAAAGTTGGAAGCACAGAATCGTCCAGAATGTTATTGCATGAGGTAGCATTAAGATTTCCCTTCACTGGAACTAAGTTACCTAGGCCGAACCATGAAAAACAGCCCAGACCATTATTCCTCCTCCACCAAATTTTACAGTTGGCACTATGCATTGGGTCAGGTGGTGTTCTCCTGGCATCTGCAAAACCCAGATTCGTCCATCGGACTGCCAGATGGTGACGTGTGATTCATCTCTCCAGAGAATGCGTTTCCACTGCTCCGGAGTCCAATGGCGGCGAGTTTTACACTGCTCCAGCCGACACATGGTATTACACATGGTCATCTTAGGCTTGTGTGTGGCTGCTCTGCCATGGAAACCCATTTCATGAAGTGCCCAACGAACAGTTCTTCCAGAGGCCATTTGGACCTCGGTAGTGAGTGTTGCGACTGAGGACAGACTATTTTTACTCACTATGCGGTTCCGTTCTGTGAGCTTGTGTGGCCTACCACTCCGCAGCTGAGCCATTGCTGCTCTTAGACGTTTCCACTTCATAATAACAGTACTTACAGTTGACCGGGGCAACTCTAGCAGGGCAGAAATTTGACAAACTGACTTCATGGAAAGGTGGTATCCTATGACGGTGCCACGTTGAAAGTCACTGAGCTCTTCAGTAAGGCCATTCTACTGCCAATGTTTTTGTTTATGGAGATTGTATGGCTGTGTGCTCGATTGTATACACCTGTCAGCAACCGGTGTAGCTGAAATGGCAGAATCTACTCATTTGAAGGGGTGTCCACATATTATTGTGTATATATAAATCAAATCAAATGTTATTTGTCACATGGGCCGAATACAACAGGTGTAGACAGTACTGTGAAATGCTTACTTACAAGCCCTTAACCAACAATGCAGTTCAAGAAATAGATTTAAAATATTTGCTAAATAAAGTAACACTATACAATAACGAGAATATATACGGGGGTACAGGCTAGTTGAGGTAATTTGTACATGTAGGTAGGGGTGAAGTGACTATGCATAGACTATGCATATACTGTAGCTAGTTTACAATTTGTGATGATGAGTGTTGTTGTGTGGCGAAGATGCGCTAGGCTGGTCTCTCTCCAAGAATGTCCGCTGACCCCAGCCAAATTCATGTGCACTCATTGTTTCTTTATATCAATTGGCTGTTAATGCTGATCAATTCCCCACTACATATCACATATACATTTAGTCTTGATGTTATCATTAATCTCCTCAATTCACCAAGTAATCTACAATGTTTGGTTGCGGTCATTTCTGTTCATTCAGACAATATATTATTACATTCTCAAAGTGGAAACGTTGTTTGGAGAGCTAAAAAACTGTAACACATATGATCAAGAAGCTTTGGTTTATTTCATTCTATTTAGCAGTTTTGTCGATTTCTTCATTGTCTTTATTTGTGTCTGGTTTCTCTGTCTTGCTGCTTCAAGTGCGTACATGTACCTGGCCTGCGCTCCACATAGGTGTGGCTTCAAGGGCCCTATTTTACATATTGCATAAATAAATAGGCCCATGCTAAAACAATATAGATGTTTTTGCTACAGAGGCATTTGGTGTGTTATGAATTTGAAGATATTCATTTTATTTTTGAGCACATGGCCCCCCTGTGCATGGCCCTGGATTAGATTGTTCATGTAGCTAGAACGAGCTGTGGCTCAAAGCAGGCTCTTTGGCAAGCTCTCATTGGCTATTTGCTGATCACATTCTCAAAACTTGTCTTTGCAAATCTCACACTACAAGAGCATTGCAGATGTTGTGCCGATAAAATCAAGTATGTTTGAAAATATCGGTACGTCTGGGACTACTCAAAGACGGGATCAGTAGCCCTCAGATGGCGTGTCTGACTCGCTCACATCAAACGAGCGTCGGTGATGCCCGCTCGCCCCGAGTAGGCAACGACATGGGGATTTTTCTTTCCGATCTAAAAAAAATAATGTGTCTGGGACCGCTACATCGAGGCCAAATCGTGTAGTGTACCACTGGGTTAAATTGTTCTTACTGTTAGTTGTTTATTTCTTTATGACCATAGGTGGAGTCAGTGGAGAAGCTGTTCAGCATCTTTACCTCTGACACTGTTGACCTGACCCTCAGGAGGTCAGCAGCAGAACAACTGGCTGTCGTCCTACAGGGTGATGTAGCGCTTCATATCCTCCACACAATGCTTTTAGGATTAGCAAGGGATATGTAGATAAAAAATATATTTTGGGGGGAAAAGGGCGTAACACTAGACATAACTCTCCTAAGCTTGGTTAGCGTTGACCTAGAACATCAAAATGGTTCGGAATGAAAATAAAGTTGTTTTGTGCGAATAGTCACACAGAAAAGCTTTCCGTGTTTTTGCAAAGGCGTATGCTTCTACCCACCACCATATGTTTAGGATAAATAATAGAAGTAACTTGAGAAAGGAAAAATATGCAAATTCCATGTATTCTTAGGGTCTAGCATTGTTAGGCAGACAACACTTCATTTTGTATTATTGATAGGCCTATTGTTAATTTATTACTTTCAATCTATTTTCTCCATAGAAACAGCAATGCACCCAGTGTTGAAGAGTCTTGGTGTAACAGATAAAGTGATCTGCTTCATCACAGAGAGTGTGAACGACCACAGGAAGGTGAAAAGACCTCACAGATCAGCTTGCATATGAATGTGTATGTTTGTCTATGTTTGCTGTGTTAACGTGTGTGTGTGTTCTTCCTCCAGAGCATGGACTGCCTGTTGGAGCCGTGTGTGTGTATTCTGAGAAAGCTGGTGTATGCAGACCCCTCCCTGAGGCATCTTCTGGCTGAGAAGACCCCCCTCCTCATCACTCTGCTCAGGGGTACGTTCCCAACCCAACTCATGTAGCAACCATCACAGTCCATCTCTATCACACTGCTCTGAGTGACGTTCACACACAACTCATTCACTCGGGCACAGGTAAACTCATTTCGTTGCCCAGCTGAGGGATAACTTTGCATTTACAACTCAGCGAGTAACGTTTGAACAGTTTAACACTGCCCTGGAGTTAATTCACATCACAACTCATTCAATAAAGGTATTACATTGTACAGTTTTAGAGGCATGTTCACAGGACCTAGACGTTCACATTGGTAAACACATTCTGTTGCACCTCTCAAAAAGGCCTTCACAAGGTTAAACAATCACATAGCTAAACCCTCACTGGAATCAACTGAGTGTGCGTTCACCACTGCTAATCACTGAACGTTTTCTAATTGTTTGTTTATCCTGTTAGCTTCATTGCTTGTCAAGGAGAATAAAGGGGATGTCAGTGAGGCGGCTGTGTTGATGTGTCTGCTGCTCTTTGATGAGATTGCCACAGTAGAAGTGTGGTAAGTGTTCTTCCCGCTCTCATTTGAATTCATTTGTTTGCTTTTGATTTTAGCACTTTCCTACAGAGCAAAGATGTGGTAAAGCATTTTATTGTTTTACCTAATCAGGTCGGACAATTCCAGCTCCGACATGGCTCTCTCACCGTTCTCTCTCCCTGTGTCTGTCATACGAAGGTAATGAAGTAGCCTAACTTTATTCATAGTTACCAATATTTACTTTTTCTATTGATGTCAGTCTGTCTATTTACATATGAATGGTGTTATATCTAGTAACTACATGCTCTACCCTCCTCTCTCTCCCCCTCCTCTCCCTCCCCAGGTACAACCTACCGTTCCAGGCCGCGTCCCACCATGCGGTGAGCCCCTACTGCTCCGTCCTGCCCCCCTACTCTGACCTCCTCTCCCTGACCCCCGCCAAGGAGACCCTGCAGCTGGCCTGGAACACCGCATGGCATTCTGGGATAGATAACCTCTTGGAGGAGCTCCGTGGGATCCGCAGTGATGTCACCGAGTAAGTCACATCACACCTTATGTACCTCGGATGTCAAGTTTGTTTTTGTTGACCATCATTCTTACCAAGGACGTTAATTGAGATTGTTCACTAGCTACATTGATTACTGGAACGTTCTGGGGAAGAGTTGCAGACAGTTTCTGTTGGACTGCTAAAGAGCTGAGGCGTCTGATCCATCAGTCTTCATTTTTGTTATGTAACCTAATTCAGACAACAGATGAGGAAGCCTCACTGTTCCTCTTTTAACATAACTAATCACACCAGAGTTATACAACTCAACAATGGATCAATTCAGGTGTCACTATCATGCACAAAACTATCACTGTCTTAATGCAGACTGACATCGAAGTAAATTAGAAAGAAAATGATAACTGCTGCTCATCCTCTCGGGTGAGTACTACAGTTATTTTTCAATGAAATGTCAAGGTGCTTCATGAAGATACTGTAGCGAGCTGGAATCAGTCAGTCCTGAGGGGTATCCTACGAAGCAAGCTAGATCTACTCAGACTTTTCTAAAGCTAACTAGCTTCAGTTATCTTCACATTCACATTCCAGCTCAGTCTTTATCCGTACTACAACAGTGGATATTACTCGTCCCCCGGCCGTTAACTCTAGCTGGCTGGTAACTGTGCGTGCATGTCACACAAGGCTAGTCCAACACCGAACTCATCATTGAGACGATGCTGAAACATCAATCCATGTATGAGTCAATGACACTTCATTTGTGCCGAAATCAAAATTTAAGAAAAGTTATTTTGCAAATTCAGTAGGCTCTTGTGTGAAATAGGCTTCTAGAAGTGCCGCCTTGATTTTATTGCTTATCGTTAATGCCGTCTTATGTGTGCTTATCAGTATACAAGCACCTTTTCCCCCTACTCCTATCAATACTTTTGTATTTCTAAATAGTCCTCAGAGCATGCGCGGACTAGCTGGCTGGTGTGTTTACGGATATTTTCAATCACTCCCTCTCCCAGTATGTTGTCCCACATGCTTTAAGATGGCCACCATTGTTTCTGTACCCAAGAAGGCAAAGATAACTGAACTAAATGACTGTAGCACACACTTCCCACTTCAGTTTGCATACCGCCCCAACAGGTCCACAGATGACGCAATCGCCATCACACTGCACACTGCTCTATCCCATCTAGGCAAAAGGAATACCTATGTAAGAATGCTGTTCATTGACTATAGCTCAGCATTCATCACCATTGATGCCCTCCAAGCTCATCAGGAGGCCCTGGGTCTCAACCCCGCCCTGTGCAATTGGGTCCTGGACTCTGACGGGCTGCCCCCAGGTGGTGAAGGTAGGAAACAACATCTCCACTTCACTGACCCTCAACACAGTGGTGTGTGTTCAGCCTCCACCTGTACTCCTGTTCATCCACGCCTCCAACTAAATTATCAAGTTTGCAGACAGCACAACAGGCGTGGGCTTGATTACCAACAACAACTAGACAGCCTACAGGGAGGAGGTGAGGGCACTCGGAGTGTGGTGTCAGGAAAACAACCGCTTACTCAAGTCAACAAATCAAAGGAGATGATTGTGGACTTCGAGAAACAGCAGAGGGAGCACACATCACAGACAAACTGAAATGGTCCACTCACACAGACAGTGTGGTGAAGAAGGCTCAACAGTGCCTCTTCAACCTCAGGAGGCTGAAGAAATTTGGCTTGTCACCCAAAATCCTGACAAATCTTTACAGATTCACAATCGAGAGCATCCCGTCAGGCTGTATCACAGTATCACACTCGCATTAACATCTGCTAACCATGTGTAAGTGACACATAAAATTTGATCTTTAATTTAAAAAATGTTAGGACTACATTGCGTGAAGTTTAAAATGCTTTCAGTCATTGTGTAATGTTATATATTTTAACATTACTATGTTTTAACACCCCAAAATACTTTTGATTAATAAATATTGAATCAGTCTTCTTCCTCAAATGATGGATATGATGATGCAATCTTTGCAAGAAGGAGGGAATCTGATTTAATTAATTCAGAGCAGGTGGAGTTAGCTGTGAGATAGCCCTCCCTGGAGCAGGTTAGTTCTGAAGGATTTGTTGCCATAGAAATGTATCAGGTGTGAGCCACTTGTATGACCATTTAGCCCAAGTTGAACTCAAAGTTGATCAAAGTTAACTCCTCAGACCTGCTTCGTAGGCTACTCCTCTGGTTCTCCGGTGTAAACTAGGCTGCCACACAGCTTTTTAGTGATGAGTCATGCAGAACTACCCACAATCCCCTGCTGTTCCAGACACAGGACACTTCCTGTGTGGAGTGACAAGGCACGTCTGGAAGACGGCTCATCAAAAGTCCCTGGGAACAGAATTAGGAAGGCACCGTGCTGCCTGGGTGATTGGGCTCTTATGTGACACCCCTGTCACTGTAGAAATACAACTTCTGATCCAACACAGAGTCAGAATCAGAACGACTCAATTATTACACGCCACATTCTTCTCTCCCCTTCGACTCTTTCCCAGGTGGTTTCTTAACGGGAATGTGTTCACTCATTCTCATCACAGCCAAAAAGACAAGGTCAAGATAACATAACATAACTAGACCGGAGTTTTTCCTAGTCCGGTCACATGCACAAGATGAGTACTATATTGACCCTAAAGGGGAACTTTGATTGCTTGCAGAAAAAATAACAAATACTGTCTTGTTTTTCTCTAGTTTCCACGGTGATCTGAGCCTTTCAGGGTCGCAGGTTCTGTCATTACGGGCAACACACCTCCCCAGCAGCCTTCAGGACTGCGTCCAGGACATCATCATGGCAGCAGGCCATGCCTCTGTGACCTCTGCACTCTCCAGGCTCCGCCTCCACCTGCTGATTGACAGGATGGCCATCACAGGCACTCACACACACAGCTGCAGGGACACTCTCCGTTCCCTCACCTGGCAGCCCGCCATAGCAAGGTACACACACACACACACACACACACTAGAAGACTATCTATACTGACACAACAATTTCAAAGATTTTACTGAGTTACAGTTCATATAAGGAAATCAGTCAATTGAAATAAATTCCTTAGGCCCTCATGTATGGATTTCACATGACTGGGAATACAGATATGCATCTGTTGGTCACAGATACATAAAAAAAAGTAGGGCGTCGATCAGAAACCAGTCAGTATCCATAATTTGCTTCATGCAGCGCAACACATCTTCACATAGTTGATCAGGCTGTTGATTGTGGAATGTTGTCCCACTCTTCTTCAATGGCTGTGTGAAGTTGCTGGATATTGGCGGGAACTGTAACACGCTGTCAATCCAGAGCATCCCAAACATGCTCAATGGGTGACATGCCTGGTCAGTATGCAGGCCATGGAAGAACTGGGACATTTTCAGCTTCTAGTAATTGTGTACAGATCCTTGCAACATCGGTCCATGCATTATCATGCTGAAACATGAGGCGATGGTGGTCTGCGGATGTGAGGCCGGTTGAACGTACTGCCAAATTCTCTAAAATGGTTGAGAAATTAACATTAAATTCTCTAGCAACAGCTCTGGTGGTCCTTTCTGCAGTCAGCATGTCAGTTACACGCTCCCTTAAAACTTGAGACATCTGTGGCATTGTGTTGTATGCACATTTTAGAGTGGCCTTTTATTGTTCCCAGCACAAGGTACACCTGTCATGTGGATGGATAATCTGCTCACTAACAGGGAAGTAAACAAATTTGTGCACAAGATTTGAGAGAAATAAGCTGCTTGTGCTTTTTTTATTCCAGCTCATCAAATATGGGACCAAGACTTGTTTGGTTTTATATTTTTCTTCAGTATAATTATGCAATAAATGAATCCTTTATTTTGTATTATTCAATGCTGCACTTTCAGCAGCTTTACTGCACTCATAATTTCTACAGGTCAGTTGTATGTCCACCAAAATTCAAGATATCATCCATATTCTCCATTATTCTGTCTCTCTCTCTCTGTCTGTAGGTTTGTGCAGGTGCGTCCAGCGTGTGTGGAGGATGAGAGGTTGCTGGTGGACGTTATAGCGTTCCTGAATGCCTACTTCAAACAGAGCCATTTAGGGTCCGAGGACAAGGACCTCCGCTGGATACTGGAGCTACTCCTCAAACAGGTCAGCACTAGGACCAGGAGGTCCCCAGGTTTGCTTTCCTCATCACCTAGATCCGTGTCCACTTTGCTTCATTACCTTTCCCATCTTTTACATTGATCTGAACCCAGGTTAGGTGAAAGCAGTATGATAAGTCCTATTGGGAAAATGCCCTCAACCTATCTTCTCAGGGTTTGTCCTAGGCCTTATCCTATGTGTCGTCATAAAGGAGATGAGGGAAATAGGGACTATAATAGGAAAACTGGTCTAGTGTATCAACATTACTCAGTAAATCGGTCTTCATCTCCTTTCTTGTATTAACCCATGTTGGGAACCATTGGGCACACTCCCCATCTTTTCCCCTAAAACTGTAGGGTGAGTGAGTGGGTGCTTGCATGTGTGTGTGCCAGCGATCCAGTTAAGCTTGTCCTCCCCATACACAGAGATGTGTAGTTATCAAAGTAGAGCCTGTATAAATCACACACTGTCAAAGGACAGAAAGGCATTAATATCACATTACAACCCCGAAATAGAGTACCAGGACCCACAACACAGATGATTTCCACAGCTGTTAAAACTCTGTTCTTTCTTAGCTACAGGAGCTACATCAGATCTAATGTGTCTCACCTTGCCTGCTTCATCATAAGTATGGGAATTTTACATTTTTTGACTGTTTGAGAACCCGCATGGGCTGAACTGAAAAAAACATGTGTGCATTTATTTATATGCCAACAGTGCCAAATTAATCATACCGATAACAAATCATAATTGCTAAATTGCCTCAATAAAAAATTATTTCCATTTAAGATGAATTTATTGAAACCATAATATCAACTGTTTAAATTATATCAAATCACATTTTGACATCAGCAGATGTCAAAAAGTGCTTATACAGAAACCCAGGCTAAAACTCCAAACAGCAAGCAATGCAGATTTAGAAGCACGGTGGCAAGAAAAAACTCCCTGGAAAGGAAGAGACGTAGAGAGGAACAAGGCTCTGGGGGGTGACCAGTCCTCTTCTGGCTGTGCTGGGTGGAGATTATAAGAGTACATGGCTATTAAGGCCAGATTGTTTTTCAAGATGTTCAAACATTCATAGATAACCAGCAGGGTCAAATAATAATCACAGTGTTTCTAGAGGTTACAATAGTTCAGTACCTCAGGAATACATGTCAGTTGGCTTTTCATGGTTAGCATTCAGAGGTCGAGAAAGCAGGTGTGGGAGAGGGAGAGAGTCGGGAACAGCAGGTCTGGGACAAGGTAGCAAGTCCGGTGAATAGTTCAGGGTTCCATAGCCGCAGGCAGAACAGTTGAACCTGGAGCAGCAGCACGACCAGGTGGACTGGGGACAGCAAGGAGTCATCAGGCCAGGTTGTCCTGAGTCATGGTCCTAGGGCTCAGGTCCTCTGGGAGGGAGGGAGAGAGAATTAGAGGGAGCATACTTAAATGTACACAGGACACCAGATAAGACAGGAGAATTACACCAGATATAACAGACTGACCCTAGCCCCCTGGCACATAACCTCCACTATGCTGCGATAGTCTGAGACGGGGGACACTGACAGGACCGAGGGGGGACACACTGACAGGGCCAACCAGGCAGGATATAACTCCACCCACTTTGCCAAAGCACAGCCCCTACACCACTAGAGGGATATCAACAGACCACCAACTTACAGCCCCGAGACAAGGCTGAGTATAGCCCACAAAGATCTCCTCCACCACATGAGCCAGAGAACAAAATCTTCAGTAAGGCAGTAACCTCAGTAGTGATGCTTCCTTGTAAGAAGCCTATGTATGGCTGTGCAATGACACAGCCTTGTTTTGTTAATTTTGCAGACAAAACGCTCGTATTTTCCGAGCCATTAACACAATCAAAACTAGGGTTGCAAAAGGGTTGGTCATTTTTCGGTAAATTTCCCAATTTTGGGGGGAAATCTTCATTGGGAAGTTAAGCCCTGAAATTTGCGGAATTTTGCTTAAATTAATCAAAGTTTGCTTATAACTTATAACGGTGAACCTTTTTTTTGTGGGATACACATAAGGCAATTCTAGGTCTTGTGGCATATTTTGGTTAAACTATCCCCAATTCAATGTAATTGCAACCTTCTGCATGCACAGTGCATTCTTCCATCACATGTGCAGTGCACTCTTCCAACACATGTACAGTTGATTCTCAAGATTTTGCACACTAATGAGATGCTATTGAGCCCATTCCACTACACTGTCTGAGCAAAGGACTACGTGCTTTCTGGTAAGTTTTGATTACAATACTGGTTGGGGTGAATACATTTTATACGACATGCATGATTTTTTTGTTAACTAGTAAATAGTAGCCTACAGCAGTGTTTTTAAATAATTTCTAACTTGTAGAAAATTCTGCTCGTTTGTTTTTGCTACCATGTGGCTTTTAGCTTGCTTGAGCCTGCTAACTGAGGAGTGTTAATTCACCTGTTTCCATACATGTTTCATTTTAGAACATTTATCTTACAAGGGAGTTGTTTAATCTAACTGCTTAACTATTTATCTGTACATGGAATTGTATTTTTTTTTTTTAACTCATTTTTTTCTTACCTTTACAGGAAAATGCCACAGGTACTATCTGATGCGTGGAGACATTTCACTGAAGCTAATGTAGAAGGAAAATCTGTCTACATTTGCAAATACTATTCCCTCCAAGGCAATCAAACAAGCTAAGCATCAGTATAGAGACAAAGTAGAGTCGCAATTCAACGGATCAGACACGAGAGGTATGTGGCAGGGTCTACAGTCAATCACGGACTATATAAGGAAAACCAGTTAGGTTAGATTACTCGTTGGATATTACTGCATTTTCGGAACTAGAACCATAAGCATTTCGCTACACTCGCATTAACATCTGCTAACCATGTGTATGTGACAAATACAATTTGATTTGATTTTCCAAATCATATGAGAAGAATGCAACAAAGATGCAGAATCATCTGGCCAAGTGCATAAAGTTTGCCACACGCTCACAACAAGCAACCTCTGACAAAAGTCCCTCTACTTCTATTTGAGGTGAAAATGATGACTCAGACACCATATTGATATCAACAGCTCATGGTCCTGCTGGAATCAGATGTTTTTTTTTGACCCAATGGAGGAACGTAGTCAGAGAGATGCTGATGAATGTCTTTCTCGAGCTGTGTATGGAACTGGTTCACCTCTGATGATGCTCACAGGCAATGTGTATTGGAAGATATTTCTGAATGTTCTTCACCCAGCATACACCCTTCCAACCAGTCATGCTTTATCTACTCATTTGCTGGATGCAGAGTTCAAGTGAAGGTCAAGCAAATCATAGAGAAAGCATACTGTATTGCAAACATCTCTGATGGGTGGTCAAAAGGAATAATGGGAAAGGAATAATTAACTACATCATCTCCACCACACAACCAGTATTCTACAAGGGACAACAGACACACCGGTCTCTACATTTCAGATGAGCTGAAGGCAGTCATCAATGACCTTGGACCACAGAAGGCATTTGCACTAGTGACAGACAATGATGTGAACATGAAGGCTGCTTGGTCTAAAGTGGAGGAGTCCTACCCTCACATCACACCCATTGGCTGTGCTGCTCATGCATTGAATCTACTCCTCAAGGACATCATGGCACTGAAAACAATAGATAGACTACAAGAGAGCCAAGGAAATGGTAAGGTATGTGAAGGGTCATCAAGTCATAGCAGCAATCTACCTCACCAAGCAAAGTGAGAAGAATAAGAGCACCACATTGAAGCTGCCCAGCAACACCTGTTAAGGTGGTGTTGTCATCATGTTTGACAGTCTCCTGAAGGGGAAGGAGTCTCTCCAAGAAATGGCCATATCAGTCTGTCGATATGGACAGCCCCATCAAGAGGGCCCTCCTGGATGATGTATTTTGGGAGAGAGTGATAAGCAGTCCGAAACTCCTGAAACCTATAGCAGTAGCCATTGCACGGATTAAGGGAGACAATGCCATCCTGTCTGATGTTCAGACTGCTTGCAGATATAAGTTAAGAAAACCGTACTGCCCTGCCCACAACACTGTTTCTCCAAGCAGAGGAAACTGCAGTTCTGAAATACATCAAAAAGCGTGACGACTTCTGCCTGAAGCCCATATACACGCTTCAGCGTACATGTTGGACCCCAAGTCTGCTGGCAAGAGCATCCTGTCTGGTACTGAGATCAACAAGGCCTATGGTGTCATCACTACTGTGTCTCGCCACGGATGAGGGCAAGGTTCTTGGCAGTCTGGCAAAGTACACTTCCAAGCAAGGGCTTTGGGATGGAGATGCAATATGGCAATCGTGCCAACATATCTCATCAGCCACCTGGTTGAAGGGACTTTGTGAATCTGAGGCTCTTTCCCCTGTTGCCTCCATCATCCTCCAACTCCCACCAACATCAGACACCTCAGAGCACAACTGGTCCTTGTTTGGGAACACACACACCAAAGCACACAACAGGCTGACCAATAGAAGGGTTGAGAAATTGGTGGCCATCCAGGCAAATTTTAGGCTTTTTGATCCTGACAACAAGCCATCCTCAACAAGGTTGGAAAGTGACAGTAAAGACGAGGCCTCAGAGTCTGATGTTCAAGAGGTGGACATTGAGGAAGTTCAGGGAGAAGACATGGAGGCCTGAGAGGAAGACAACTGAAGCGAAGTTTCTAGACTCTCATTTTACAAATGTATGTTGAAAACATTTTTGGGAGATGCGATGGGGTCATTCAATATTTTCTTTATTTTGCTGTTCAGTGAAATCATCCCTTGTGAATAGTCAACTTATTTAATTAAAGTTCAATTCGTAAAGGATTTAATCATTTCCAATTATGTCTACTTATGTTAAGGTAAAATGTTTGTTTCTGTCTCCATATGATATGGTAAATGTATGCAATGCAAAAAACATATACATTTTAATTTGTATAAATTCCCATATTCCCGTTATACCCATATATTCCTGTTAATTCCCACGGAAAGTTTCCATCTCTGAATATTCCCCTAAAATGTGCAACCCTAATCAAGACACACCTATTTTATAGCAGATCACATGAATTAATATAACAGAATAAAATAGATCGGAATATTTTTCCAAATGAATAAAGTTGCCAGTGCGAACGGATGCGCATCTTGCACATCTGGAACAGTTTTTCTGAAAGCGTGCTAATTTGAAGCAGGGCTTAGTTTGGCGCGTTTTAAAGAAACAAATGTTCAGTGTTACAAACCAAAATCTCTCTCTTCTATGTTGACCTGAAAACCTTGGATTTTCTGCCTTTTCTTTTGATTTTTCTAAATGGATGAACAATTCCACATTGAACACTGCATGCTGATGAATTAGGGCCATGACATACAGTACCAGTCAAAGGTTTGGACACACCTACTCATGGGTTTTTCTTTCTACGTCGTAGAATGATAGTGAAGACATCAAAACTATGAAATAACACATGGAATCCAGAAGTAACCAAAAAAGTGTTGAACAAATCAAAATATATTTTAGATTCTTAAAAGTAGCCTTGATGACAGCTTTGCACACTCTTGATTCCATATGTGTTATTTCATAGTTTTGATGTCTTCACTATTATTCTAAAATGTAGAAAATAATAAAACCAAAACCTGGAATGAGGATGTGTCCAAACTTTTGACTGGTACTATATGTTTTGTAAGTAGGGCTTAATGATTCTGATGAAAATACTCTTTGTCTTATCAAACTGTATATTTTCAGTGTGGAACCTGTGTATGTTTAGAGGGGTTATAGCACAGCATAACAAATTCTAAATGGCTAGTAGTTTGCAAAGTATCCTATGCGCTAAAATAGACGGGACACAATTATTCCAAAACTGCAGCTCGTTGTTGGAACACACATTTTCCTACTTTAATCAACCAGTCCATTTAGAATCTATGATGAAATTGTTGGCATTTGGCAAGGAATGTAGCTTGTGTATGCCATCATTTATTTCTGTAGGCCTAATGGGATCTTGTGTGCAAACGCAGCATGCGTTTCTAGAGGGAGCAGTCGGAAAGCAATTGAGTAAGTGAGACACAGAGGGGAAAGGGAATTTAGTGGGAAGAACTGTGTGATGCTTGCCTTGGCAAATGTGTTTTGTTGTGTCCTGCAAATGCACATGTACTAATGAAACACGACAGTCAAAGCAAATGAATGTTGCCTTCAAGACACATTTTCATTTTGCCGGGGACAAGCCCCAAAGCACATTTCTCCAAATACTTTTAGTATGTTTTTATTATTGAAATGATATTTTACCCTGCACCTATCACCTTGAAAGTCAATGAGAAAAGGATACATATTCATTCTGAATACCTTAATTATACTGAACAAATAAATAAATACAACATTAAATTATTTAATTGTTTTTTTACTGAGTTACAGTTCATACTGTAAATGGAAATCAGTCAATTGAAATAAATTCATTAGGCCCTAATCTATGGTTTTCACATGACTTGGCAGGGGCACAGCTATGGGTGGGTGGCTTATGGCAGCTCTGTTGGACATTCCTGCAGTCCGCATGCCCATTTGCACGCTCCTTCAAATCTTGAGACGTCTGTGGCATTGTGTTATTTGACAAAACTGCAAATTGTAGACTTGCCTTTTGTCAGCAGCACAAGGTGCACCTGTGTAATGATCATGCTGTTTAATCATCTTATTGATATGCCACACCTGTCAGATGGATGGATTATCTTGGCAAAGGACAAATGCTCACTAACAGGGATGGTAACAAATTTGCACAAGATTTGAGAGAAATAATATTTTTGTGCGTTTTTGTTTTATTTCAGCTCCTGAAACATGGGAACAACACTTTACATGTTGCATTTATATTTTTGTTCACTGTAGTTTAGATTGTAGTTAGTTTATAATGCGTGAGGAGTTGTATACAAGTTGAGCTTTCTTGGATGAAGTAGTGAGACAGTTCAACCTGCAGCATTACCTGCGTGTGTGTATGTGTTCCATGCAGGAGACCAACTCACTGCTGGACCTGCTGATCGGCGAGGACTCGCAGACACACACGCCGACACACACGGCGAGTCAGGGAGAGACGGAGGAACTAGTAGAACTGAGGGCCCAGATCAACCAGAGACTGCAGAGAGAACTGACCGGGTTCATCAACACATTACTGCACCGCCTCACACACACCACCGACAGGTGCAGTAGAAACACGCCCCCCCCTCTCTTTTCCTCTCTAACTGATAAGGCTACCACCTCCAATTGCCAGTCTCTGTACCTCTGCTGTTTATTTGTTAGAGTATGGAGTCATTTGTATGCAAAGCGTGTTCCGTATCGCTCAAGAAAACTGCCTGTAGGCATTTTCTACTTAAGACACATCCACACACACACACACAGACACACACACACACACACACACACACGCTGTACACACACACATGCTGAAATACAGCTACAACACAGAGCTACAAATGTGACTAAGACAAACAGGGTAGACATCTCCCCCACAGTTATTCGTTTTCTAGTGTATCTGACTGAACAAACTGTTTGTCATGACTGCTTGTTTAACTGTTGTGTAGAAATAGCTCATTCTAGCATGGTGAGCTGTACTGATAAATGATTACACAAGTGTGTTTTATCACATTGCTATTAAACTACTGTACTCTTCTCATCTTCCCTAGTCAGAAGTGCCTAGGGCTATGGAAGCAGCACCGATGACTTTTCACCGCTAGCTAGCGAGCTTCCCCTGACAGTAGAATTTTTACTGTGTCCCTATGAATACAAAAAAAAATCTCCTCATAAAACATAAATTAAAGAATGATCATTTTTGCCTTTTGGGGTGTGTGAGAGAATGTGCACGTACGTGGTATTATTCACACTGCCTGTGGAGCTTGATTAATGTTTAATACCATGAAATTATAGAAGAGGCTGAACAAAGCTTATGACTGCAGTGGGATGCATTTTTTATATTCTGTGTGGTGATATTCGTATCCATGAGGCTAAGAACAAGCATTTCGCTCCACTACAAACTTTTCGCTACACTCGCAATAACATCTGCTAACCATGTGTGCATGTGACCAATACAATTTGATTTGATGTTACTTTCAGTAGGAGCAGCTTGACGTTTTCCTTGATGTTAGTTGTTGGTTATTGATGGCAATATTTGTCTCTGCCCATCTTCCTCTATCACACCATCTTCCTCCCATTAACTTTCACTCCTCTGTCTCTCCTTCTTTCTTTGTCTGTTTTACCCTCTACTCCTTTTACTACCCTCCCTCCCTCCCTGCATCTCCCCTCCCTGCGTCTCCTCTCTCTCTCCCTGCGTCTCCTCTCTCTCTCCCTGCATCTCCTCTCCCTCCCTGCCTCTTCCCTCCCTCCCTCCCTGCATCTCCTCTCTCTCCCTGCCTCTCCCCTCCCTCCCTGCGTCTCCTCTCTCTCTCCCTGCATCTTCCCTCCCTCCCTGCATCTTCCCTCCCTCCCTGCGTCTCCTCTCTCTCTCCCTGCATCTTCCCTTCCTCCCTGCGTCTCCTCTCTCTCTCCCTGCATCTTCCCTCCCTCCCTGCGTCTTCCCTCCCTCCCTGCATCTTCCCTCCCTCCCTGCATCTTCCCTCCCTCCCCACCTCTTCCCTCCCTCCCCGCATCTTCCCTCCCCGCATCTTCCCTCCCTGCATCTTCCCTCCCTGCATCTTCCCTCCCTGCATCTTCCCTCCCTGCATCTTCCCTCCCTGCATCTTCCCTCCCTGCATCTTCCCTCCCTGCATCTTCCCTCCCTCATCTTCCTCCTCCCTCCCTGCATCTTCCCTCCCTGCGTCTCCTCTCTCTCCCTGCATCTTCCCTCCCTCCCTGCGTCTCCTCTCTCTCCCTGCGTCTCCCCTCCCTCCCTGCGTCTCCTCTCTCTCCCTGCGTCTCCTCTCTCTCCCTGCATCTCCCCTCTCTCCCTGCGTCTCCCCTCCCTCCCTGCATCTCCCCTCCCTCCCTTCGTCTCCTCTCTCCCTCCCTGCTTCTCCTCTCTCCCTCCCTGCGTCTCCTCTCTCTCCCTCCATCTTCCCTCTCTCCCTCCATCTTCCCTCCCTCCCCGCATCTTCCCTCCCTCCCCGCATCTTCCCTCCCTCCCCGCATCTTCCCTCCCTCCCTGCATCTTCCCTCCCTCCCTGCATCTTCCCTCCCTCCCTGCATCTTCCCTCCCTCCCTGCGTCTCCTCTCTCTCTCCCTGCGTCTCCCCTCCCTCCCTGTGTCTCCTCTCTCTCCCTGCGTCTCCTCTCTCTCCCTGCGTCTCCTCTCTCTCCCTGCGTCTCCTCTCTCTCCCTGCGTCTCCTCTCTCTCCCTGCGTCTCCCCTCCCTCCCTGCGTCTCCTCTCTCCCTCCCTGCGTCTCCTCTCTCTCCGTGCATCTTCCCTCCCTCCATCTTCCCTCCCTCCCTGCATCTTCCCTCCCTCCCCGCATCTTCCCTCCCTCCCCGCATCTTCCCTCCCTCCCCGCATCTTCCCTCCCTCCCTGCATCTTCCCTCCCTCCCTGCATCTTCCCTCCCTCCCTGCATCTTCCCTCCCTCCCTGCATCTTCCCTCCCTCCCTGCATCTTCCCTCCCTCCCTGCATCTTCCCTCCCTCCCTGCATCTCCCCCCTCCCATCTCCCCTCCCTCCCTGCATCTCCCCTCCCTCTCCCTGCATCTCCCCTCCCTCTCCCTGCATCTCCCCTCCCTCTCCCTGCATCTTCCCTCCCTCTCCCTGCATCTCCCCTCCCTCTCCCTGCGTCTCCCCTCCCTCTCCCTGCGTCTCCCCTCTCTCTCCCTGCATCTTCCTTCCCTCTCTCCCTGCATCTTCCTTCCCTCTCTCCCTGCATCTTCCTTCCCTCCCTCCCTGCATCTTCCCTCCCTCCCTGCATCTTCCCTCCCTCCCTGCATCTTCCCTCCCTCCCTGCATCTCCCCTCCCTCCCTGCATCTTCCCTCCCTCCCTGCATCTTCCCTCCCTCCCTGCATCTTCCCTCCCTCCCTGCATCTTCCCTCCCTCCCTGCATCTTCCCTCCCTCCCTGCATCTCCCCTCCCTCCCTGCGTCTCCTCTCTATCCCTGCATCTCCCCTCCCTCTCCCTGCATCTCCCCTCCCTCTCCCTGCGTCTCCTCTCTCTCTCCCTGCATCTCCCCTCCCTCCCTGCGTCTCCTCTCTATCTCCACTCCCTCTCCCTGCATCTCCCCTCCCTCTTCCTGCGTCTCCTCTCTATCTCCCCTCCCTCCCTGCGTCTCCTCTCTATCTCCCCTCCCTCTCCCTGCATCTCCCCTCCCTCTCCCTGCGTCTCCTCTCTCTCTCCCTGCA
The DNA here is from genome assembly GCF_023373465.1 of Oncorhynchus keta. Classification (NCBI taxonomy): domain Eukaryota; kingdom Metazoa; phylum Chordata; class Actinopteri; order Salmoniformes; family Salmonidae; genus Oncorhynchus; species Oncorhynchus keta. Next base: position 61,633,206 of record NC_068448.1, on the reverse strand, counting down.
TCTCCCCTCCCTCCCTCGTCTCCTCTCTATCTCCACTCCCTCTCCCTGCATCTCCCCTCCCTCTTCCTGCGTCTCCTCTCTCTCTCCCTGCATCTTCCCTCCCTCCCTGCGTCTCCTCTCTCTCTCCCTGCATCTCCCCTCCCTCCCTGCGTCTCCTCTCTATCTCCCCTCCCTCTCCCTGCATCTCCCCTCCCTCTCCCTGCATCTCCCCTCCCTCCCTGGATCTCCCCTCCCTCCCTGCGTCTCCTCTCCCTCTCCCTGCGTCTCCTCTCTCTCTCCCTGCATCTCCTCTCCCTCCCTGCATCTTCCCTCCCTCCCTCCCTGCATCTCCTCTCTCTCCCCTGCATCTCCTCTCTCTCCCTGCATCTCCCCTCCCTCCCTGCATCTCCCCTCCCTGCGTCTCCTCTCTCTCTCCCTGCGTCTCCTCTCTCTCTCCCTGCATCTCCTCTCCCTCCCTGCATCTTCCCTCCCTCCCTCCCTGCATCTCCTCTCTCTCCCTGCATCTCCCCTCCCTCCCTGCGTCTCCTCTCTCTCTCCCTGCATCTTCCCTCCCTCCCTGCATCTTCCCTCCCTCCCTGCATCTTCCCTCCCTCCCTGCGTCTCCTCTCTCTCTCCCTGCATCTTCCCTTCCTCCCTGCGTCTCCTCTCTCTCTCCCTGCATCTTCCCTCCCTCCCTGCGTCTTCCCTCCCTCCCTGCGTCTTCCCTCCCTGCATCTTCCCTCCCTCCCTGCATCTTCCCTCCCTCCCCGCATCTTCCCTCCCTCCCTGCATCTTCCCTCCCTCCCCGCATCTTCCCTCCCTCCCTGCATCTTCCCTCCCTCCCTGCGTCTCCTCTCTCTCTCCCTGCATCTTCCCTTCCTCCCTCGTCTCCTCTCTCTCTCCCTGCATCTTCCCTCCCTCCCTGCGTCTTCCCTCCCTCCCTGCATCTTCCCTCCCTCCCTGCATCTTCCCTCCCTCCCCGCATCTTCCCTCCCTCCCTGCATCTTCCCTCCCTCCCTGCATCTTCCCTCCCTCCCCGCATCTTCCCTCCCTCCCTGCATCTTCCCTCCCTCCCTGCGTCTCCTCTCCCCCCCTGTGTCTCCCCTCCCTCTCCCTGCGTCTCCTCTCTCTCCCTGCGTCTCCTCTCTCTCCCTGCGTCTCCTCTCTCTCCCTGCGTCTCCTCTCTCTCCCTGCGTCTCCTCTCTCTCCCTGCGTCTCCTCTCTCTCCCTGCGTCTCCTCTCTCTCCCTGCGTCTCCTCTCCCTCCCTGCGTCTCCTCTCTCCCTCCCTGCGTCTCCTCTCTCCCTCCCTGCGTCTCCTCTCTCTCCGTGCATCTTCCCTCCCTCCATCTTCCCTCCCTCCCTGCATCTTCCCTCCCTCCCCGCATCTTCCCTCCCTCCCCGCATCTTCCCTCCCTCCCCGCATCTTCCCTCCCTCCCCTGCATCTTCCCTCCCTCCCTGCATCTTCCCTCCCTCCCCTGCATCTTCCCTCCCCTCCCTGCATCTTCCCTCCCTCCCTGCATCTTCCCTCCCTCCCTGCATCTCCCTCCCTCCCTGCATCTCCCCTCCCTCCCTGCATCTCCCCCTCCCATCCCCCTCCCTCCCTGCATCTTCCCTCCCTCCCTGCATCTTCCCTCCCTCCCTGCATCTTCCCTCCCTCCCTGCATCTTCCCCTCCCTCCCTGCATCTCCCCTCCCTCTCCCTGCATCTCCCCTCCCTCTCCCTGCATCTCCCCTCCCTCTCCCTGCATCTCCCCTCCCTCTCCCTGCATCTCCCCTCCCTCTCCCTGCATCTTCCCTCCCTCTCCCTGCGTCTTCCCTCCCTCTCCCTGCGTCTCCTCCCTCTCCCTGCATCTTCCTTCCCTGCGTCTCCCTCCCCCTGCATCTTCCCCTCCCTCCCTGCATCTTCCCTCCCTCCCTGCATCTTCCCTCCCTCTCCCTGCATCTCCCCTCCCTCCCTGCATCTCCCCTCCCTCTCCCTGCGTCTCCTCTCTCTCTCCATGCATCTCCCCTCCCTCCCTGCGTCTCCTCTCTCTCTCTCCCTGCATCTCCCCTCCCTCCCTGCGTCTCCTCTCTATCTCCCCTCCCTCTCCCTGCATCTCCCCTCCCTCTCCCTGCATCTCCCCTCCCTCCCTGGATCTCCCCTCCCTCCCTGCGTCTCCTCTCCCTCTCCCTGCGTCTCCTCTCCCTCTCCCTGCATCTCCCCTCCCTCCCTGCATCTTCCCTCCCTCCCTGGATCTCCCCTCCCTCTCCCTGCGTCTCCTCTCTCTCACCCTGCATCTCCTCTCTCTCTCCCCCAACAGGTTTTGCTTGGCGCTGACAGGGCCCTTTGAGAGCCAGCTGGCAGTGCGGTTTCTCCAGTGCCTGCGGGTGTCAGACGCCCCACGCTTCTACGGCCTCCCGAGTCTGGAGAGGAATCTGCTGGGCATGGTCAGCCTCACGGCCCAACCCGGCTGGAGCTCACACTGTCCCACCATGGAGCCCCAGTCTCTCTGCACCAAGTACCTCAGTGGACTACTGGAGGTGTGTGTGATGGGTGCAGAAGGGAGTGTGTAACGTGCTCTGTGGCCTCCACAAATTAGTCAAAGTGAAAATTAGTTATTTGTTGTGAAATATCAGCCCTCTAGAAATTGAGGAAGAAAATACATTTTGTAATGAATTAAATCCAACTACAACCTGCTCCTGAACATGAATAAATATACAGACTACAACACGGTAAATTGTTGATGAGAAATCATCCCAGCTGGTTCCATCTGGTTCTACCCATAGCCAAGAATAGCAGAGCACTGTCCTGTTCAGATAAGCATAGTAGTGGTCAGTGTAGCTTAGTTCACCATGAGAACACACGGCACAACCTAGTTTGGCATTGCCTGGGACAGTCTAAAAAAACAGCACAGCTCACAACAGCCTTAGTATGGTCCAGTACAACCTAGCCTGACACAGATGATTCCAAGTTTTGGCCTCTCACCTTGACTCCCCCATACCTCATCCCCTGTCTTTCCCAGTGCTCTATGGCCCTTAGGGTGCTTTTCATCTGGCCTTGGCCTCTCACCTTGACTCCCCCATACCTCATCCCCTGTCTCTCCCAGTGCTCTATGGCCCTTAGGGTGCTTTTCATCTGGCCGTGGCCTCTCACCTTGACTCCCCCATACCTCATCCCCTGTCTCCCAGTGCTCTATGGCCCTTAGGGTGCTTTTCATCTGGCCTTGGCCTCTCACCTTGACTCCCCCCTCATACCCCCATCATCCCCCCAGTGCTCTATGGCCCTTAGGGTGCTTTTCAGTGCCTCTCATGGCCCCATTCATCCCCTGTCTCTCCCAGTGCTCTATGGCCCTTAGGGTGCTTTTCATCTGGCCTTGGCCTCTCACCTTGACTCCCCATACCTCATCCCCTGTCTTTCCCAGTGCTCTATGGCCCTTAGGGTGCTTTTCATCTGGCCTTGGCCTCTCACCTTGACTCCCCCATACCTCATCCCCTGTCTCTCCCAGTGCTCTATGGCCCTTAGGGTGCTTTTCATCTGGCCTTGGCCTCTCACCTTGACTCCCCCATACCTCATCCCCTGTCTCTCCCAGTGCTCTATGGCCCTTAGGGTGCTTTTCATCTGGCCTTGGCCTCTCACCTTGACTCCCCCATACCTCATCCCCTGTCTCTCCCAGTGCTCTATGGCCCTTAGGGTGCTTTTCATCTGGCCTTGGCCTCTCACCTTGACTCCCCCATACCTCATCCCCTGTCTCTCCCAGTGCTCTATGGCCCTTAGGGTGCTTTACATCTGGCCTTGGCCTCTCACCTTGACTCCCCCATACCTCATCCCCTGTCTCTCCCAGTGCTCTATGGCCCTTAGGGTGCTTTACATCTGGCCTTGGCCTCTCTCACTCACCTCTCTGTTTGCAGGCTAATCAAAGCTAAGGTCCCAGCTGCATTTAAGACTCATTTAGATGCACTGAATAAAACCTTTGAATTAATGAACACAGACTGTTGATTGCATCACTGGGCTCAGTGCCCTGTTCCCTTCTAGTCCCGAGCAGGTTTTGGGTCATGAGTAAAAATTGGAATTTCGGTTGACTTCCTGATTTGACTTAATTAGTAATACTGTTGAGATATTGTTGTCCTTCCCCTAGCATCGGCTCTGAATGGGTTTCGTATTGGGCAGGGCTCTACAGTGCAACCATTTTATCCGCATACAGTATGTGCTTAAATATTTAGCTGTGCAACTTGGAATTCTTATTTAGGAGCACCAGTGCATGTATAAAAATGAAAGATTCTAGCTTTATTAAAAAAATGTTTAGCCTTGTGCTCCTGAATTTCAATGTGTGTGCCTAGATTTCTCAACTTAAGTGTGCACGTGCCCCTTTAAAAAAAAAAGAAGCTCAGCGTAGAACCCTGTTGGGAATGAGTAGTTGTGATGTTGACCCTTGTGTCATCCTCTAGGTGATCTCGTCATTCTACGTGGAGTGGGGGGGTAACTCCATGTCCTTCATGGGGAAAGGAGTCACCAAGAACGCTGTCATCTGTCTGCTTCACTTGTCCCATGAGATGATGGCCCAGAACAAAGACAAGGTCAGCAACCCAGCCAGAACTGCACTGATTGCCTTTCTACGCTAAAAGCAAAGAAGGTTTTTAATTGTGAAATGTGTACTGAACAAAAATATAAACGCGACATGCAACAATTTTAAAAGATTTTAATGAGTTACAGGTCATAGAAGGAAATCAGTCAATTGAAATAAATAAATTGGACCCTAATTTATGGATTTCACATGACTGGGCAATGGGCGCAGCCATGGGTGAGCCCAACCACTAAGGAGCCTGGCCCACCCACTGGGGAGCCAGGCCCAGCTAATCAGAATAAGGTTTTCCACAGAAACGGGCTTTATTAGATAGAAATATTCTTCAGCCGATCCCGCAGGTGAAGAAGCCAGATGTGGAGTCCTGGGCTGTCATGGTTACGTGTGGTCTGCGGTTGTGAGGCTGCTTGGACGTACTGCCAAATTCTCTAAAATGTCATTGGAGGCAAAATTATGATAGAGAAATTAACTTTCAATTCTCTGGCAACAAGCTCTGTTGGACATTCCTGCAGTCAGCATGCCAATTGCACACTCCCTCTGAACTTGACATTGTGTTGTGTGACAAAACTTCACATTTTAGTGGCCTTTTATTGTCCCCAGCACCAGGTGCACCTGTGTAATGATCATGCTGTTTAATCAGCTTCTTGATATGCCACACCTGTCAGATAGATGGATTATCTTGGCGAAGCAGAAAAGCTCACTATCAGGGATGTAATCAAATTTGTGCACAGAATTTTTGAGAAATGAGCTTTTTGTGCGTATGGAAAATCTCTGGGATCTTTCATGTCAGCTCCTGAAACATGGGACCAAGATTTGACATGTTGTGTTTCTATTTTTGTTCAGTATAGTAGTAGAGTAAATGTGTTAATGTGTGCTTCCTGCATGGAGAAGTTTCTCCTTTTGTTTGTACATCAGTCTGGATTTCTGGAGATATGACTATTCTCTGTTTTTGTGTTGATCTATTTCAGGACTTCATTTCTCAGTGGTCTTTGGGTCAGGAGGCGGGGTCTGATGACCCCAGTGGGTCACAGCTGGGTCTTGCCTGGCTCATACCTCTGTGGGTGGACAGAGACCCGGAGGTAACATACACTCAATGACTCAACTTGTATAAGAACAAGCAAGAAAAATAAAATGTGAGAGTAAGAAGTTATCATTTCATGGAAACAGTTTGTCAAATTCCGTCTGGAGTGATGGGGAGACATTCAGGCAAAAGTTAGTATTGCTTCTCTCTGCTCCAAAGTTTCTGTTATTAAACCGGTGCTCCTTCCTAGACTCCTACGCTTGAGTTCACAAGCACTGACAATGAAAAGCAAAGGGCAATGTCTCTCTCTATCTGTAAGTTCTCTATAAGTTCTCTCTATAAGTAAATGTGAAAAAATTCCCTTGACAAGTAGGATCTTTTTCTGTGTGGATCACAGCAAATGCCAGAGTGACAGTGAAAATATCCAAGACATTTCTGGAACAGTGTCTTTGTGACTTTGGGGACCCCAGGTGTGTCAGACAGGTACCTTTTTTATCTATCTGCTGTTGTATTCACACCCAACCCCTTGGCTCTCTGTCTTTTCCTTTCTCTCTCCTCGCCCTCCACTTTTCCCTTCACACCTCTCTTTTAACCCTCCCCTCCTCTCTCACACCCCTCTCCCCCCTGCTGCCTTATCCCACTTACCTTCCATCCCCTCTCCAGGTGAGGTTTGCCAGCCTGGGTGTGGGCTCTGCCCTGTCCTCTGTGCCCAGTGGATGCCAGTCTTTGAGTAGCAGCTGTCAGAATATCAGTGGAGGTTTGTGGGGAACCCTGCTCAACATCCTCCTGGACCAGCAAGAGAGCACCATGGTCCGCAGAGAGGTACTGAACACCTACACCTGTTCGCTAACCACTAAGCCATAGAGAGAGTTTGGGCATTGTGGTTTAAAACAGAATGCATAATAATGCTCTTAGCATGCCACGGCAGCCATGGTGGCACCTTCTGGGCATATTGACCAATAACCGTTCCAGACAATGCATTTGTAAAACAGACATAGGACAACTTTTCTCCATCAACAAGTTTAAAGTAAAGTCCTTGCAGTACCAGCTAAGTACATCTAGATGGCAGTGTTGTTGATGTTCTTGTCTCATTTTCTGTGTGTTTCTCAAGGCGGTGTTTATCCTCCAGAACCTACTGGTGATGCCCATGCCTGCCACAGCTGACCAGGTCACCGACTCTACATGGCAGGTCAGTGGCATTTGGTTATGTTTTGTTGTGGTATGTTTCAGTTATCCTGGTACTGACATACTGTAGGTTAATTCATGGGCTCCCAAGTGGTGCAGTGGTCTAAGGCACTGCATCTCAGTGCTAGAGGTGTCACTACAGACCCTGGTTCGATTCCAGGCTGTATCACTTGGGGCCTTAATTGGAAGTCCCATAGGGTGGCGCTGGGTTTGGCCGGGGTAGGCAGTCATATTAAAGAAGAACTAGTTCTTATCTGACTTGCCTAGTTAAATAAAGGTTAAATTAAAAAATCGAGTTACATAGTAATTACCATTTTTTCATCTCTCCCTCTCCTCTACTCCCTCTCTCTCCTCCCTCTCTCCATAGAGTCCGTGTGTCCATGATGAGTCTTCAGGTGTATGTCTGGTGGGTCTCCAAGCCCTACAGGCTCTGCTCTACCACTGTCAGTTCTTCCAGCACACTGCCCTCATGGCCACAGCCTGCTACAGAGGCAGGTACACCTTCGACCTGCAACCCTCAGCCAGGGACCCCGGCCCACAGGACAGCACCAATGAAGGTCCTGGGACTGCACCTGTCCATTCTTCTGTCAGTCTGTCTAGCCATTAGGTTGTTCAATCAGTGATTCAGTCAGAGTGAATCTGAAATCAAGTGTTATTGTGGTAAACGGGCAAAGTATTTTATTTATTGGCCTGTAGCCTTTTTTTTTATTTTTCTTGCATGATGTTGTTTGTGATGCTCCCTGTCTGTCTGTTTTAGATGCGGATGACTCCCTGAGGTTGTGGAGACCTCCTAACCGAGTCCCAGTGAATCCTAGCAGGGCCTCTGGCTCCCTGTCCACCTCCAGCACTCTGGTGCGTAAAGTATTGCAGGTCTGGTGGATAAAGGCCTATTCATAGGCTGTAATCCTCTTAGGTTGCAGCTTAAGACTGAGTCCACTTGACCACTAGAAACCATTCAAATCAAATGTTATTTGTCACATGCGCCGTATACAACCGGTGTAGACCTTACTGTGAAATGCTTACTTACAAGCCTTTAACCAACAATACAGTTAAAGAAATAGAGTTAAGAAAATATTTACTCAATAAACAAAAGTAATTTTTAAAATAAAAAGTAACACAATAAAATAATGAGGCTATATACAGTGGATACTGGGATCGGGTCAATGTACAGGGGTACAGACAAGTCAAGGTAATTTGTACATGTAGGTAGGGGTGAAGTGACTCTGCATAGATAATAAACAGAGAGTAGCAGCAGTGTACATGTAGGTAGGGGTGAAGTGACTATGGATAGATAATAAACAGAGAGTAGCAGCAGTGTACATGTAGGTAGGGGTGAAGTGACTATGGATAGATAATAAACAGAGTAGCAGCAGTGTACATGTAGGTAGGGGTGAAGTGACTATGGATAGATAATAAACAGAGAGTAGCAGCAGTGTACATGTAGGTAGGGGTGAAGTGACTATGGATAGATAATGAGTAGCAGCAGTGTACATGTAGGTAGGGGTGAAGTGACTATGGATAGATAATAAACAGAGAGTAGCAGCAGTGTACATGTAGGTAGGGGTGAAGTGACTATGGATAGATAATAAACAGAGAGTAGCAGCAGTGTACATGTAGGTAGGGGTGAAGTGACTATGGATAGATAATAAACAGAGAGTAGCAGCAGTGTACATGTAGGTAGGGGTGAAGTGACTATGGATAGATAATAAACAGTGACTAGCAGCAGTGTACATGTAGGTAGGGGTGAAGTGACTATGGATAGATAATAAACAGAGAGTAGCAGCAGTGTACATGTAGGTAGGGGTGAAGTGACTATGTATAGATAATAAACAGAGAGTAGCAGCAGTGTACATGTAGGTAGGGGGGAAGTGACTCTGCATAGATAATAAACAGAGAGTAGCAGCAGTGTACATGTAGGTAGGGGTGAAGTGACTATGGATAGATAATAAACAGAGAGTAGCAGCAGTGTACATGTAGGTAGGGGTAAAGTGACTATGGATAGATAATAAACAGCGAGTAGCAGCAGTGTACATGTAGGTAGGGGTGAAGTGACTATGGATAGATAATGAGTAGCAGCAGTGTACATGTAGGTAGGGGTGAAGTGACTATGCATAGATAATAAACAGAGAGTAGCAGCAGTGTACATGTAGGTAGGGGTGAAGTGACTATGGATAGATAATAAACAGAGAGTAGCAGCAGTGTACATGTAGGTAGGGGGTGAAGTGACTATGCATAGATAATAAACAGTGAGTAGCAGCAGTGTACATGTAGGTAGGGGTGAAGTGACTATGGATAGATAATAAACAGAGAGTAGCAGCAGTGTACATGTAGGTAGGGGTGAAGTGACTATGGATAGATAATAAACAGAGAGTAGCAGCAGTGTACATGTAGGTAGGGGTGAAGTGACTATGGATAGATAATAAACAGAGAGTAGCAGCAGTGTACATGTAGGTAGGGGTGAAGTGACTATGGATAGATAATAAACAGAGAGTAGCAGCAGTGTACATGTAGGTAGGGGTGAAGTGACTATGGATAGATAATGAGTAGCAGCAGTGTACATGTAGGTAGGGGTGAAGTGACTATGGATAGATAATAAACAGAGAGTAGCAGCAGTGTACATGTAGGTAGGGGTGAAGTGACTATGGATAGATAATAAACAGTGACTAGCAGCAGTGTACATGTAGGTAGGGGTGAAGTGACTATGGATAGATAATAAACAGAGAGTAGCAGCAGTGTACATGTAGGTAGGGGTGAAGTGACTATGGATAGATAATAAACAGAGAGTAGCAGCAGTGTACATGTAGGTAGGGGTGAAGTGACTATGGATAGATAATAAACAGAGAGTAGCATCAGTGTACATGTAGGTAGGGGTGAAGTGACTATGGATAGATAATGAGTAGCAGCAGTGTACATGTAGGTAGGGGTGAAGTGACTATGGATAGATAATAAACAGAGAGTAGCAGCAGTGTACATGTAGGTAGGGGTGAAGTGACTATATGGATAGATAATAAACAGTGACTAGCAGCAGTGTACATGTAGGTAGGGGTGAAGTGACTATGGATAGATAATAAACAGAGAGTAGCAGCAGTGTACATGTAGGTAGGGGTGAAGTAATATAATAATAATATAATAATATATGCCATTTAGCAGACGCTTTTATCCAAAGTGACTTACAGTCAGAGTGTGCATACATTCTACGTATGGGTGGTCCCGATAGGATCGAACCCACTACCCTGGCGTTACAAGCGCCATGCTCTACCAACTGAGCTACAGAAGGACCTGGATAGATAATAAACAGAGAGTAGCAGCAGTGTACATGTAGGTAGGGGTGAAGTGACTATGGATAGATAATAAACAGAGAGTAGCAGCAGTGTACATGTAGGTAGGGGTGAAGTGACTATGGATAGATAATAAACAGAGAGTAGCAGCAGTGTACATGTAGGTAGGGGTGAAGTGACTATGGATAGATAATAAACAGAGAGTAGCAGCAGTGTACATGTAGGTAGGGGTGAAGTGACTATATGGATAGATAATAAACAGAGAGTAGCAGCAGTGTACATGTAGGTAGGGGTGAAGTGACTATATGGATAGATAATAAACAGAGAGTAGCAGCAGTGTACATGTAGGTAGGGGTGAAGTGACTATGGATAGATAATGAGTAGCAGCAGTGTACATGTAGGTAGGGGTGAAGTGACTATGGATAGATAATAAACAGAGAGTAGCAGCAGTGTACATGTAGGTAGGGGTGAAGTGACTATGGATAGATAATAAACAGAGAGTAGCAGCAGTGTACATGTAGGTAGGGGTGAAGTGACTATGGATAGATAATAAACAGAGAGTAGCATCAGTGTACATGTAGGTAGGGGTGAAGTGACTATGGATAGATAATGAGTAGCAGCAGTGTACATGTAGGTAGGGGTGAAGTGACTATGGATAGATAATAAACAGAGAGTAGCAGCAGTGTACATGTAGGTAGGGGTGAAGTGACTATATGGATAGATAATAAACAGAGAGTAGCAGCAGTGTACATGTAGGTAGGGGTGAAGTGACTATGGATAGATAATAAACAGAGAGTAGCAGCAGTGTACATGTAGGTAGAGGTGAAGTGACTATGGATAGATAATAAACAGAGAGTAGCAGCAGTGTACATGTAGGTAGGGGTGAAGTGACTATGGATAGATAATAAACAGAGAGTAGCATCAGTGTACATGTAGGTAGGGGTGAAGTGACTATGGATAGATAATGAGTAGCAGCAGTGTACATGTAGGTAGGGGTGAAGTGACTATGGATAGATAATAAACAGAGAGTAGCAGCAGTGTACATGTAGGTAGGGGTGAAGTGACTATATGGATAGATAATAAACAGAGAGTAGCAGCAGTGTACATGTAGGTAGGGGTGAAGTGACTATGGATAGATAATAAACAGAGAGTAGCAGCAGTGTACATGTAGGTAGGGGTGAAGTGACTATGTATAGATAATAAACAGAGAGTAGCAGCAGTGTACATGTAGGTAGGGGTGAAGTGACTATGGATAGATAATAAACAGAGAGTAGCAGCAGTGTACATGTAGGTAGGGGTGAAGTGACTATGGATAGATAATAAACAGTGAGTAGCAGCAGTGTACATGTAGGTAGGGGTGAAGTGACTATGGATAGATAATAAACAGAGAGTAGCAGCAGTGTACATGTAGGTAGGGGTGAAGTGACTATATGGATAGATAATAAACAGAGAGTAGCAGCAGTGTACATGTAGGTAGGGGTAAAGTGACTATGGATAGATAATGAGTAGCAGCAGTGTACATGTAGGTAGGGGTATGGATAGATAATAAACAGACTATGGATAGATAATAAACAGAGAGTAGCAGCAGTGTACATGTAGGTAGGGGTGAAGTGACTATGGATAGATAATAAACAGAGAGTAGCAGCAGTGTACATGTAGGTAGGGGTGAAGTGACTATGGATAGATAATAAACAGAGAGTAGCAGCAGTGTACATGAAGGTAGGGGTGAAGTGACTATGGATAGATAATAAACAGAGAGTAGCAGCAGTGTACATGTAGGTAGGGGTGAAGTGACTATATGGATAGATAATAAACAGAGAGTAGCAGCAGTGTACATGTAGGTAGGGGTAAAGTGACTATGGATAGATAATGAGTAGCAGCAGTGTACATGTAGGTAGGGGTGAAGTGACTATGGATAGATAATAAACAGTGAGTAGCAGCAGTGTACATGTAGGTAGGGGTGAAGTGACTATGGATAGATAATAAACAGAGAGTAGCAGCAGTGTACATGTAGGTAGGGGTGAAGTGACTATGGATAGATAATGAGTAGCAGCAGTGTACATGTAGGTAGGGGTGAAGTGACTATGGATAGATAATAAACAGTGAGTAGCAGCAGTGTACATGTAGGTAGGGGTGAAGTGACTATGGATAGATAATAAACAGTGAGTAGCAGCAGTGTACATGTAGGTAGGGGTGAAGTGACTATGGATAGATAATAAACAGAGAGTAGCAGCAGTGTACATGAAGGTAGGGGTGAAGTGACTATGGATAGATAATAAACAGAGAGTAGCAGCAGTGTACATGTATGTAGGGGTGAAGTGACTATGGATAGATAATAAACAGAGAGTAGCAGCAGTGTACATGTAGGTAGGGGTGAAGTGACTATGGATAGATAATAAACAGAGAGTAGCAGCAGTGTACATGTAGGTAGGGGTGAAGTGACTATGGATAGATAATAAACAGAGAGTAGCATCAGTGTACATGTAGGTAGGGGTGAAGTGACTATGGATAGATAATGAGTAGCAGCAGTGTACATGTAGGTAGGGGTGAAGTGACTATGGATAGATAATAAACAGAGAGTAGCAGCAGTGTACATGTAGGTAGGGGTGAAGTGACTATGCATAGATAATAAACAGTGAGTAGCAGCAGTGTACATGTAGGTAGGGGTGAAGTGACTATGGATAGATAATAAACAGAGTAGCAGCAGTGTACATGTAGGTAGGGGTGAAGTGACTATATGGATAGATAATAAACAGTGACTAGCAGCAGTGTACATGTAGGTAGGGGTGAAGTGACTATGGATAGATAATAAACAGTGAGTAGCAGCAGTGTACATGTAGGTAGGGGTGAAGTGACTATGGATAGATAATAAACAGAGAGTAGCAGCAGTGTACATGTAGGTAGGGGTGAAGTGACTATGGATAGATAATAAACAGTGAGTAGCAGCAGTGTACATGTAGGTAGGGGTGAAGTGACTATGGATAGATAATAAACAGAGAGTAGCAGCAGTGTACATGTAGGTAGGGGTGAAGTGACTATGCATAGATAATAAACAGTGAGTAGCAGCAGTGTACATGTAGGTAGGGGTGAAGTGACTATGGATAGATAATAAACAGAGAGTAGCAGCAGTGTACATGTAGGTAGGGGTGAAGTGACTATATGGATAGATAATAAACAGTGAGTAGCAGCAGTGTACATGTAGGTAGGGGTGAAGTGACTATGGATAGATAATAAACAGTGAGTAGCAGCAGTGTACATGTAGGTAGGGGTGAAGTGACTATGGATAGATAATAAACAGAGAGTAGCAGCAGTGTACATGTAGGTAGGGGTGAAGTGACTATGGATAGATAATAAACAGTGAGTAGCAGCAGTGTACATGTAGGTAGGGGTGAAGTGACTATGGATAGATAATAAACAGAGAGTAGCAGCAGTGTACATGTAGGTAGGGGTGAAGTGACTATGCATAGATAATAAACAGTGAGTAGCAGCAGTGTACATGTAGGTAGGGGTGAAGTGACTATGGATAGATAATAAACAGAGAGTAGCAGCAGTGTACATGTAGGTAGGGGTGAAGTGACTATGCATAGATAATAAACAGTGAGTAGCAGCAGTGTACATGTAGGTAGGGGTGAAGTGACTATGGATAGATAATAAACAGAGAGTAGCAGCAGTGTACATGTAGGTAGGGGTGAAGTGACTATGGATAGATAATAAACAGAGAGTAGCAGCAGTGTACATGTAGGTAGGGGTGAAGTGACTATGGATAGATAATAAACAGAGAGTAGCATCAGTGTACATGTAGGTAGGGGTGAAGTGACTATGGATAGATAATGAGTAGCAGCAGTGTACATGTAGGTAGGGGTGAAGTGACTATGGATAGATAATAAACAGAGAGTAGCAGCAGTGTACATGTAGGTAGGGGTGAAGTGACTATATGGATAGATAATAAACAGAGAGTAGCAGCAGTGTACATGTAGGTAGGGGTGAAGTGACTATATGGATAGATAATAAACAGAGAGTAGCAGCAGTGTACATGTAGGTAGGGGTGAAGTGACTATGGATAGATAATAAACAGAGAGTAGCAGCAGTGTACATGTAGGTAGGGGTGAAGTGACTATGGATAGATAATAAACAGAGAGTAGCATCAGTGTACATGTAGGTAGGGGTGAAGTGACTATGGATAGATAATGAGTAGCAGCAGTGTACATGTAGGTAGGGGTGAAGTATCTATGGATAGATAATAAACAGAGAGTAGCAGCAGTGTACATGTAGGTAGGGGTGAAGTGACTATATGGATAGATAATAAACAGAGAGTAGCAGCAGTGTACATGTAGGTAGGGGTGAAGTGACTATGGATAGATAATAAACAGAGAGTAGCAGCAGTGTACATGTAGGTAGGGGTGAAGTGACTATGGATAGATAATAAACAGAGAGTAGCAGCAGTGTACATGAAGGTAGGGGTGAAGTGACTATGGATAGATAATAAACAGAGAGTAGCAGCAGTGTACATGTAGGTAGGGGTGAAGTGACTATGGATAGATAATAAACAGAGAGTAGCAGCAGTGTACATGTAGGTAGGGGTGAAGTGACTATGCATAGATAATAAACAGTGAGTAGCAGCAGTGTACATGTAGGTAGGGGTGAAGTGACTATGGATAGATAATAAACAGAGAGTAGCAGCAGTGTACATGTAGGTAGGGGTGAAGTGACTATGCATAGATAATAAACAGTGAGTAGCAGCAGTGTACATGTAGGTAGGGGTGAAGTGACTATGGATAGATAATAAACAGAGAGTAGCAGCAGTGTACATGTAGGTAGGGGTGAAGTGACTATGGATAGATAATAAACAGAGAGTAGCAGCAGTGTACATGTAGGTAGGGGTGAAGTGACTATGGATAGATAATAAACAGAGAGTAGCAGCAGTGTACATGTAGGTAGGGGTGAAGTGACTATATGGATAGATAATAAACAGAGAGTAGCAGCAGTGTACATGTAGGTAGGGGTGAAGTGACTATATGGATAGATAATAAACAGAGAGTAGCAGCAGTGTACATGTAGGTAGGGGTGAAGTGACTATGGATAGATAATAAACAGAGAGTAGCAGCAGTGTACATGTAGGTAGGGGTGAAGTGACTATGGATAGATAATAAACAGAGAGTAGCATCAGTGTACATGTAGGTAGGGGTGAAGTGACTATGGATAGATAATGAGTAGCAGCAGTGTACATGTAGGTAGGGGTGAAGTATCTATGGATAGATAATAAACAGAGAGTAGCAGCAGTGTACATGTAGGTAGGGGTGAAGTGACTATATGGATAGATAATAAACAGAGAGTAGCAGCAGTGTACATGAAGGTAGGGGTGAAGTGACTATGGATAGATAATAAACAGAGAGTAGCAGCAGTGTACATGTAGGTAGGGGTGAAGTGACTATGGATAGATAATAAACAGAGAGTAGCAGCAGTGTACATGAAGGTAGGGGTGAAGTGACTATGGATAGATAATAAACAGAGAGTAGCAGCAGTGTACATGTAGGTAGGGGTGAAGTGACTATGGATAGATAATAAACAGAGAGTAGCAGCAGTGTACATGAAGGTAGGGGTGAAGTGACTATGGATAGATAATAAACAGAGAGTAGCAGCAGTGTACATGTAGGTAGGGGTGAAGTGACTATATGGATAGATAATAAACAGAGAGTAGCAGCAGTGTACATGTAGGTAGGGGTGAAGTGACTATGGATAGATAATAAACAGAGAGTAGCAGCAGTGTACATGAAGGTAGGGGTGAAGTGACTATGGATAGATAATAAACAGAGAGTAGCAGCAGTGTACATGTATGTAGGGGTGAAGTGACTATGGATAGATAATAAACAGAGAGTAGCAGCAGTGTACATGTAGGTAGGGGTAAAGTGACTATGGATAGATAATGAGTAGCAGCAGTGTACATGTAGGTAGGGGTGAAGTGACTATGGATAGATAATAAACAGAGAGTAGCAGCAGTGTACATGAAGGTAGGGGTGAAGTGACTATGGATAGATAATAAACAGAGAGTAGCAGCAGTGTACATGTATGTAGGGGTGAAGTGACTATGGATAGATAATAAACAGAGAGTAGCAGCAGTGTACATGTAGGTAGGGGTGAAGTGACTATGCATAGATAATAAACAGTGAGTAGCAGCAGTGTACATGTAGGTAGGGGTGAAGTGACTATATGGATAGATAATAAACAGAGAGTAGCAGCAGTGTACATGTAGGTAGGGGTGAAGTGACTATGGATAGATAATAAACAGAGAGTAGCAGCAGTGTACATGTAGGTAGGGGTGAAGTGACTATGGATAGATAATAAACAGAGAGTAGCAGCAGTGTACATGTAGGTAGGGGTGAAGTGACTATGGATAGATAATAAACAGAGAGTAGCAGCAGTGTACATGTAGGTAGGGGTGAAGTGACTATGGATAGATAATAAACAGAGAGTAGCAGCAGTGTACATGAAGGTAGGGGTTAAGTGACTATGGATAGATAATAAACAGAGAGTAGCAGCAGTGTACATGTAGGTAGGGGTAAAGTGACTATGGATAGATAATAAACAGAGAGTAGCAGCAGTGTACATGTAGGTAGGGGTGAAGTGACTATGGATAGATAATGAGTAGCAGCAGTGTACATGTAGCTAGGGGTGAAGTGACTATGGATAGATAATAAACAGTGAGTAGCAGCAGTGTACATGAAGGTAGGGGTGAAGTGACTATGGATAGATAATAAACAGAGAGTAGCAGCAGTGTACATGTAGGTAGGGGTAAAGTGACTATGGATAGATAATGAGTAGCAGCAGTGTACATGTAGGTAGGGGTGAAGTGACTATGGATAGATAATAAACAGAGAGTAGCAGCAGTGTACATGTAGGTAGGGGTGAAGTGACTATGCATAGATAATAAACAGCGAGTAGCAGCAGTGTACATGTAGGTAGGGGTGAAGTGACTATGGATAGATAATGAGTAGCAGCAGTGTACATGTAGGTAGGGGTGAAGTGACTATGGATAGATAATAAACAGAGAGTAGCAGCAGTCTACATGTAGGTAGGGGTGAAGTGACCATGGATAGATAATAAACAGAGAGTAGCAGCAGTGTACATGTAGGTAGGGGTGAAGTGACTATGGATAGATTATAAACATTGAGTAGCAGCAGTGTACATGTAGGTAGGGGTGAAGTGACTATGGATAGATAATAAACAGAGAGTAGCAGCAGTGTACATGTAGGTAGGGGTGAAGTGACTATGGATAGATAATAAACAGTGAGTAGCAGCAGTGTACATGTAGGTAGGGGTGAAGTGACTATGGATAGATTATAAACATTGAGTAGCAGCAGTGTACATGTAGGTAGGGGTGAAGTGACTATGTATAGATAATAAACAGTGACTAGCAGCAGTGTACATGTAGGTAGAGGTGAAGTGACTATGGATAGATAATAAACAGTGACTAGCAGCAGTGTAAAAACAAAGGGGGAGGTCAATGTAAATAGTCCAGGTGGTCATTCGCTGTGTTATGGCTTGGGGGTAGAAGCTATTAATAAGGAGGCTTTTGGTACAGCTTGCCGTGCGGTTAGCAGAAAGAACCATCTATGACTTGGGTGGCTGCAGTCTTTGACAACTTTTTGGGCTTTCCTCTGAGACTGCCTAGTGTATATCTCCTGGATGGCAGGAAGCTTGGCCCCTGTGATGTACTGGGCTGTACGCACTACCCTCTGTAGCTACTAACGGTCAGATGCCAAGCATTTTATATACCAGGCAGTGATACAACCGGTCAGGATGCTCTCGATGGTGCAGCTGAGAACTTTTTGAGGATCTGGGGACCCGTGCCAAATCTTTTCAGTCTCCTGAGGAGGGAAGGGTTTTGTCGTGGCCGCTTCACGACGGTCTTGGTGTGTTTGGACCATGATAGTTTGTTGGTGATGTGGACACCAAGGAATCTTGCAACTCTCGACCCGCTCCACTACAGCCCCGTCGATGTGAATGGGGGCCTGTTCAGCTGTCCTTTTCCTGTAGTCCTTTGTCTTGCTCACATTGAAGGAGAGGTTGTAGTCCTGTCACCAGTGCCAGGTCTCTGACCACCTCCCTATAGGCTGTCTCATCGTTGTCGGTGATCAGGCCTACCACTGTTGTGTTGTCAGCAAATGTAATGATGGTGTTGGAGTCGTGCTTGGCCATGCAGTCGGTGGTGAACAGAGAGTACAGGATGGGTCTAAGCACGCACCCCTGAGGGGTCCCCGTGTTGAGGATCCGCATGGCAGATGTGTTGTTACCTACCCTTATCACCTGGGGACGGCCCGTCAGGAAGTCCAGAATCCAGTTGCAAAGGGAGGTGTTTAGTCCCAGGGTCCTTAGCTTTGTGGGCGCAATTGTGTTGAACGCTGAGATGTTTTCAACGAACAGCATTCTCACATAGGTATTCCTTTTGTCCAGGCGGGAAAGGGCAGTGTGGGTGGCGATTGAGATTGTGTCAACTGTGGATCTGTGATTTAAACACATTGTCTTATTGAAGTGTTTTTTTTGTGTGTGATTGTTTTGTCTTCAACAGATCATACCTGGAGGCTCAAGGCTTCAATCCCCTGTGCCCACCTCTCTCAACGCTACTGCACAAGATACACCCGCTAGCAGACTGATGGCTCAAGGTATGTGTGTGTGTTTGTATATATAGTGTAGCTAAATGTGAACAGGTTTTATATACAGCTCTCATGTAGCACCAAACAAATTAAGAGTCAGAGTTAAAGGAACCATCTCATGCACAGTTCCTCATATCAAGACCAACCATGACAGTGAATTTATATATACAGACTATGCCTCTACACACCGATTTTTGGTATGGTGTATGTTTTGACCCCTATCTCTCCCGTCCATCTTTGCTCCTCTTTCCTGTATTGTAGGTCAGTGACACAGACAGCAATGTTAATATCTGCTCCCCTATTTTACTCTGCAGGTCAGAGTGACACAGACACCATTGACTCTGTCCTCTCCCAGGACTCCAGACTGGCTGACCCTGCTCCTGACCCCACCTGTGTCATTGTGACCCCAGACCTTTTATCAGCACTCTGCGGCCTCCTGGCCAACCTGTTAGCAGTGCTACCGGAGTTCACCCTCTCAGCCCTCACACACAGCCAGCTCTTCCAATCACTGGCCAGGTCAGAGGTCAAATAAACACTATCGCACTAGTCTCACTATCCCAATTACTGGCCAAATCAAATACAGTCTTTGCAGCACTGGCCATCCACAATACAATTTACAGTGCTGAATTTGTCCTGTCCGAAGGGATGAACTTAAACTCTGTTTGTGTTTCCTGTGTGTTCTAGTTTGGTGGACGCAGCAGCCATAGAGAGATGTCTGGGT
This sequence comes from Oncorhynchus keta, assembly GCF_023373465.1. NCBI lineage: Eukaryota > Metazoa > Chordata > Actinopteri > Salmoniformes > Salmonidae > Oncorhynchus > Oncorhynchus keta. The sequence goes on along the minus strand of NC_068448.1, from coordinate 61,613,811 downwards.
GAGCTGAAGACTAACGTACTACCAGGAGACCAGGAGGACATTAAACGGCAGGTAACTGGGTTACATCATTTAGTACCAATGAATGTAAGATTCACATTATCTCTATCCAGCATGTTGTTGTAGTGAGAGCAGCACAGGTTGTGTAGGAGGGTTGAGGCCCATGAGAACCCTGTGGTTGAGATGGTGGCAGATTGGAGAGTGACACGAAAGGGGTGATTTCATGCTTTCACCTGGTAGGAAATATTTTGATTTCACATCTACCCACTGACACTGCCTCAAGATGTGTGTACGTATCAATTTGTTTGTGTATCTCTCGTCCCCCAGGTCCTGACCCTGCTCAAGTTCCTGTCCAGCTTCTCTAAGTTCCTGAAGTCATGTTTCATTCTGAGCTCAGATCTGATTGGTCAGATGGACTTCCTGAAACCGCTACTGGCCAATCTCTTCACTGTCCTCACACTTGATACCAAGGACTTGGGTAAGAATCTCGCTTTTGGGATAGGAATGATTCTCAACCTAACCGTAGACACAACATATGTGTACTGTCACCATTGACTGGACATCATGATTACAACCGCTATAATACCATTCTTATGGCAGGCATCCTTACATGGCATTGAAAGTCAGGCCACTTTCCAGCTGAATGTATCATAATGAAGTGGTGTGCAGTGTTCTGTCATAATTAAAAGTGTATAAGATCCCCAATGGAAGCTTGTAATTCACACCTTTTGTTGGTATCTTGTTTAATGAAGGCTTCTCAGCTCGTACTCCGATCTCGTGTGTGTGTGTGTGTGTGTGTGTGTGTGTGTGTGTGTGTGTGTGTGTGTGTGTGTGTGTGTGTGTGTGTGTGTGTGTGTGTGTGTGTGTGTGTGTGTGTGTGTGTGTGTGTGTGTGTGTGTGCGTGCTTTCTGGACCTCTCAGGCGATGGTACCCGTGGTGCTGTGTGTGTTTGCTGGACAGACGTATTGATGCTTCTGGCTACTGTGGTGAGGCGGGATGGCTCTGCAGCCTACCAATCTCTCTCTGCTGCACTAGGGAGACGCTGGAACACATTCACAGGTATACACATACAGCTACTGAGTGTTGGACATATGCTAGGACCTCAGGGAGCATGCAGTACATCCATCGTTCCTCCTCATCTTCCTCTCTGTCTAATGGGGCTGCAGGGAAATCTGATGATCCCTGTGAAAGATTAATGCTGTGTGTGTGTATTTGTGATTGATTACATTGTGTGTTACGTAGGCAGAAATGCCTGAGGCATGAATGAGTCACACTGTCTGTGTAAAGGGATTTCAGGATTTGGTTTTACTGGGCTGCAGGATGTTGATTCATTCATACAAAAGTAAAATATCCACTAACCCATTTCGTGTGTGTGTGTGTGTGTGTGTGTGTGTGTGTGTGTGTGTGTGTGTGTGTGCATACGCATCCAGTATGTGTGTTAATCTGTATCTGTGCCTACCCCCAGCCACGTTGTCAGTGTGTGTGGACCAGTCGTTCAGTGACCCTCCCCTCCATGCTGCGGTACTGCAGTTCCTGTGTGTCGTCCTGTCTGAGGAGGCCAAGAGACGACCCCTAGAGGTCACCACCCTGAACCCGGACCTCCAGCTGACCCCTCTGTCTGAGGCCCTGAACGGCGCCTCCGGTGGACAGCTCTGTGAACTATTACTGGAGGTAACAGAATCTGACTTACACACACACACACACACACACACACACACACACTTTGATTGGTCTAAAGCAGGGGTAGGCAACCCTGCTTCTGGAGTGCAGCAGGCACTTCATGTTTTTGATTGAACCATTCTGGAAGACCTGGTGTGTTGCATTTAGGCAATCACTGAACTGATCAATTAGCTGAGTTGGTCAGGTGTGGTGCCTTACTGGAGCAGAGAACAGGGCTCCCCACCACTGGTCTAGAGCACTGGGATATTAGATGGATTAACATGTTGTCAATACTCTGGAAGTTTCGGTCAGGTTTTGTATCACCTGTTGCATTGTTTTGTGTTGTCAGAGTTTTGAGAAGCGTGCGTTCCAGGACCCAGTGAAGAAGACGACAGCTAAAGCCCTCATGGCTCTACTGGCCTGCAGTCTCACTGCTCAGAACCACGCTGCTCAAGGTACTGCAACACACTGGTCAGAACCACACAGCTAAAGGTACTGGAACACACTGGTCAGAAGCACGCTGCTCAAGGTACTGCAACACACTGGTCAGAACCACACAGCTAAAGGTACTGGAACACACTGGTCAGAAGCACGCTGCTCAAGGTACTGGAACACACTGGTCAGAAGCACGCTGCTCAAGGTACTGCAACACACTGGTCAGAACCACACAGCTAAAGCCCTCATGGCTCTACTGGCCTGCAGTCTCACTCCTCAGAACCACGCTGCTCAAGGTACTGGAACACACTGGTCAGAACCACACTGCTAAAGGTACTGGAACACACTGTTCAGAACCACACTGCTAAAGGTACTGGAACACACTGTTCAGAACCACGCTGCTCAAGGTACTGGACACACTGGTCAGAACCACACAGCTAAAGGTACTGGAACACACTGTTCAGAACCACACTGCTAAAGGTACTGGAACACACTGGTCAGAACCACACAGCTAAAGGTACTGGAACACACTGTTCAGAACCACGCTGCTCAAGGTACTGGAACACACTGTTCAGAACCACGCTGCTCAAGGTACTGGAACACACTGGTCAGAACCACACAGCTAAAGGTACTGGAACACACTGTTCAGAACCACACTGCTAAAGGTACTGGAACACACTTTTCAGAACCACGCTGCTCAAGGTACTGGAACACACTGGTCAGAACCACACAGCTAAAGGTACTGGAACACACTGTTCAGAACCACACAGCTAAAGGTACTGGAACACACTGTTCAGAACCACGCTGCGAAAGGTACTGGAACACACTGTTCAGAACCACGCTGCGAAAGGTACTGGAACACACTGGTCAGAACCACACAGCTAAAGGTACTGGAACACACTGGTCAGAACCACACAGCTAAAGGTACTGGAACACACTGGTCAGAACCACACTGCTAAAGGTACTGGAACACACTGTTCAGAACCACGCTGCGAAAGGTACTGGAACACACTGGTCAGAACCACACAGCTAAAGGTACTGGAACACACTGTTCAGAACCACGCTGCGAAAGGTACTGGAACACACTGTTCAGAACCACGCTGCGAAAGGTACTGGAACACACTGGTCAGAACCACACAGCTAAAGGTACTGGAACACACTGTTCAGAACCACACTGCGAAAGGTACTGGAACACACTGTTCAGAACCACACTGCGAAAGGTACTGGAACACACTGGTCAGAACCACACTGCTAAAGGTACTGGAACACACTGGTCAGAACCACGCTGCTAAAGGTACTGGAACACACTGGTCAGAACCACACTGCTAAAGGTACTGGAACACACTGGTCAGAACCACGCTGCTAAAGGTACTGGAACACACTGTTCGGAACCACACTGCTAAAGGTACCGGAACACACTGGTCAGAACCACACTGCTAAAGGTACCGGAACACACTGGTCAGAACCACGCTGCTAAAGGTACTGGAACACACTGGTCAGAACCACGCTGCTAAAGGTACTGGAACACACTGTTCAGAATCACACTGCTAAAGGTACCGGAACACACTGGTCAGAACCACACTACTAAAGGTACTGGAACACACTGGTCAGAACCACACTACTAAAGGTACTGGAACACACTGGTCAGAACCACGCTGCTAAAGGTACTGGAACACACTGGTCAGAACCACACTACTAAAGGTACTGGAACACACTGGTCAGAACCACACTGCTAAAGGTACTGGAACACACTGGTCAGAACCACACTACTAAAGGTACTGGAACACACTGGTCAGAACCACACTGCTAAAGGTACTGGAACACACTGGTCAGAACCACACTACTAAAGGTACTGGAACACACTGGTCAGAACCACACTGCTAAAGGTACTGGAACACACTGGTCAGAACCACACTACTAAAGGTACTGGAACACACTGGTCAGAACCACACTGCTAAAGGTACTGGAACACACTGGTCAGAACCACACTACTAAAGGTACTGGAACACACTGGTCAGAACCACACTGCTAAAGGTACTGGAACACACTGGTCAGAACCACACTACTAAAGGTACTGGAACACACTGGTCAGAACCACACTGCTAAAGGTACTGGAACACACTGTTCAGTAGAGCTCATTTACAGTAGGATGGGCGTAATACTCTAGCCTCTACCAAGAGGTCTGTACTTTTATGCAACAAGAGGCAGTGAACAAGCGCGCCCTGGTCCGGCTACTATACCCTAGGAGTTATTGTTGTCATGATTGACCGCTCTCTCACTGCCTCTGTGTCTGTGTGAAGCTGGTTTGATTGACAGCTGTGTGGAGCAGATGAAACTGATGCACAGCCACCTCCACATGGAGTCAGTCAGACCTGGCAGAGGAAGGAGGAAGGTGAGCCTTTACACACTTAACAACACCATAACAACATGTTTTCATTGTCTCAGCCTTCAGATGATGTGTGCTGTGTTGGTATAGGCTATTGGGTGATCTTGTCTTGACTGAAAATGTGTCTAAGATGGAGACGGTGCTATCTGTTATTGGTTAGAGTGGATCATTTAACAAGTTGCATCTTCTCCCCCACCAGGAGAGCTATATGAAGGAAATAAAGATGTCTCTGGAAATCCTCAGGAACACTCTTTACCAGAACAGCCAATCGAAAGTGAGAACCCTGCCGTTTTAATCCGCTCCTGATAGGTTTTTAATGAAAGCCATTCTGCTGGTGCTGACTGTGTCTGGAATGAGATTTGGCCCTAACGATTATGACTGTTGAGGTCTGAGTGTTTTTATCCTCTTAAACGTCAATGTAGAATGATTGGCCATATTGGCTGCTCTAAATGTCATAGACAGTAATTGCCTCATCCACTCAGCAGTAGTTATATTGAGATGGGAAAGGCCCTTCATGTATTTGTTCATGTAATTGTGGACTTTGTACTTTACATCCTTGTGTGTTTCTATGTGCTTGGTTAGCAGAATGTGTTACCAATCACTTAACTTACGAGTGTGTCATACTGTCAATTGGCATGTGTTCATAATATTACATCCAAAGATTATCCAATCGGGATATTGTGTGTGTGTGTGTGTTTCTCCTCAGGCTGTGGCCACTGACTGTCGATTGGCTGCTGTGCTGCACGCCCTTTGGCCTTGGTTCTTATTGGATGATGCTGCTATGGAGGCGGTCCTGGAACTGCTGTGTGTCTACACAGCCAACTGTACCACAGGTGTGTGTGTGTGTGTGTGTGTGTGTGTGTGTGTGTGTGTGTGTGTGTGTGTGTGTGTGTGTGTGTGTGTGTGTGTGTGTGTGTGTGTTGTTCAGTGCCTGGCCCATGCCTTCCATTCCCTCAGTCTGTGGTCAGGGATCTGACTGAGTCATACACTCTCACACACACTGAGACCCATTGTCTCTCCTGAAGACCATTTACACACACTTTGTTCCACTGTGTAAGCCTAGTGCCAATCACAATAGGAACACTGTCACTGTGCTAGAGCAGGCTGCATTAAATCATTACTATGAGTACAGTATTCTAGGCTGTTATTATGGGTGTTTGTAAAGCGCCAGTTAGATTTACAAGCTCGGGGGTTATTATGGCTGTTTGTCGCGTGCCAGTTAGATTTACAAGCTAGGGGGTTATTATGGGTGTTTGTCGCGTGCCAGTTAGATTTACAAGCTCGGGGGTTATTATGGGTGTTGTAAAGCGCCAGTTAGATTTACAAGCTAGGGGGTTATTATGGGTGTTTGTAGCGTGCCAGTTAGATTTACAAGCTCGGGGGTTATTATGGGTGTTTGTAGAGCCCTAGTTAGATATACAAGCTAGGGGTTATTATGGGTGTTTGTAAAGCGCCAGTTAGATTTACAAGCTCTGGGGTTATTATGGCTGTTTGTCGCGTGCCAGTTAGATTTACAAGCTAGGGGGTTATTATGGGTGTTTGTAGCGTGCCAGTTAGATTTACAAGCTCGGGGGTTATTATGGGTGTTTGTAAAGCGCCAGTTAGATTTACAAGCTAGGGGGTTATTATGGGTGTTTGTAGCGTGCCAGTTAGATTTACAAGCTAGGGGGTTATTATGGGTGTTTGTAGAGCCCTAGTTAGATATACAAGCTAGGGGGTTATTATGGGTGTTTGTAAAGCGCCAGTTAGATCTACAAGCTAGGGGGTTATTATGGGTGTTTGTAGCGTGCCAGTTAGATTTATAAGCTAGGGGGTTATTATGGGAGTTTGTAGCGTGCCAGTTAGATTTATAAGCTAGGGGGTTATTATGGGTGTTTGTAGAGCCCTAGTTAGATTTAGAAGCTAGGGTGTTATTATGGGTGTTTGTAAAGCGCCAGTTAGATCTACAAGCTAGGGGGTTATTATGGGTGTTTGTAGCGTGCCAGTTAGATTTACAAGCTAGAGTGTTATTATGGATGTTTGTAGTGTGCCAGTTAGATTTACAGGCTCGGGGTTATTATGGGTGTTTGTAAAGCGCCAGTTAGATTTACAAGCTAGGGGTTATTATGGGTGTTTGTCGCGTGCCAGTTAGATTTACAAGCTAGGGGGTTATTATGGGTGTTCGTAGCGTGCCAGTTAGATTTACAGGCTCGGGGGTTATTATGGGTGTTTGTAAAGCGCTAGTTAGATTTACAAGCTCGGGGTTATTATGGGTGTTTGTCGCGTGCCAGTTAGATTTACAAGCTAGGGGTTATTATGGGTGTTTGTCGCGTGCCAGTGAGATTTACAAGCCCTGGGGTTATTATGGGTGTTTGTCGCGTGCCATTTAGATTTACAAGCGAGGGGTTATTATGGGTGGTTGTAGCGTGCCAGTTAGATTTACAGGCTCGGGGTTATTATGGCTGTTTGTCGGGTGCCAATTAGATTTACAAGCTAGGGGGTTATTATGGGTGTTTGTCGTGTGCCAGTTAGATTTACAAGCTCGGGGGTTATTATGGGTGTTTGTCGCGTGCCAGTTAGATTTACAAGCTAGGGGGTTATTATGGGTGTTTGTCGCGTGCCAGTTAGATTTACAAGCTAGGGGGTTATTATGGGTGTTTGTTGCGTGCCAGTTAGATTTACAAGCTAGGGGGTTATTATGGGTGTTTGTAGCGTGCCAGTTAGATTTACAAGCTCGGGGGTTATTATGGGTGTTTGTCGCGTGCCAGTTAGATTTACAAGCTAGGGGGTTATTATGGGTGTTTGTCGCGTGCCAGTTAGATTTACAAGCTAGGGGGTTATTATGGGTGTTTGTTGCGTGCCAGTTAGATTTACAAGCTAGGGGGTTATTATGGGTGTTTGTAGCGTGCCAGTTAGATTTACAGGCTCGGGGTTATTATGGTTGTTTGTAAAGCGCTAGTTAGATTTACAAGCTCGGGGTTATTATGGGTGTTTTTCGCGTGCCAGTTAGATTTACAAGCTCGGGGGTTATTATGGGTGTTTGTAGCGTGCCAGTTAGATTTACAAGCTAGGGGGTTATTATGGGTGTTTGTAAAGCGCCGGTTAGATTTAGAAGCTAGGGGGTTATTATGGGTGTTTGTAAAGCGCCGGTTAGATTTAGAAGCTAGGGGGTTATTATTGGTGTTTGTAAAGCCCTAGTTAGATCTACAAGCTAGGGGGTTATTATGGGTGTTTGTAGTGTGCCAGTTAGATTTACAAGCTCGGGGTTATTATGGGTGTTTGTCGCGTGCCAGTTAGATTTACAAGCTAGGGGGTTATTATGGGTGTTTGTCGCATGCCAGTTAGATTTACAAGCTAGGGGGTTATTATTGGTGTTTGTAAAGCCCTAGTTAGATCTACAAGCTAGGGGTTATTATGGGTGTTTGTAGTGTGCCAGTTAGATTTACAAGCTCGGGGTTATTATGGGTGTTTGTCGCGTGCCAGTTAGATTTACAAGCTAGGGGTTATTATGGGTGTTTGTCGCATGCCAGTTAGATTTACAAGCTAGGGGTTATTATGGGTGTTTGTAGCGTGCCAGTTAGATTTACAAGCTAGGGGGTTATTATGGGTGTTTGTAGAGCCCTAGTTAGATATACAAGCTAGGGGGTTATTATGGGTGTTTGTAGCGTGCCAGTTAGATTTATAAGCTAGGGGGTTATTATGGGAGTTTGTAGCGTGCCAGTTAGATTTATAAGCTAGGGGGTTATTATGGGTGTTTGTAGAGCCCTAGTTAGATTTAGAAGCTAGGGTGTTATTATGGGTGTTTGTAAAGCGCCAGTTAGATCTACAAGCTAGGGGGTTATTATGGGTGTTTGTAGTGTGCCAGTTAGATTTACAAGCTAGAGTGTTATTATGGATGTTTGTAGTGTGCCAGTTAGATTTACAGGCTCGGGGTTATTATGGGTGTTTGTAAAGCGCCAGTTAGATTTACAAGCTAGGGGGTTATTATGGGTGTTTGTCGCGTGCCAGTTAGATTTACAAGCTAGGGGTTATTATGGGTGTTCGTAGCGTGCCAGTTAGATTTACAGGCTCGGGGTTATTATGGGTGTTTGTAAAGCGCTAGTTAGATTTACAAGCTCAGGGGTTATTATGGGTGTTTGTCGCGTGCCAGTTAGATTTACAAGCTAGGGGTTATTATGGGTGTTTGTCGCGTGCCAGTGAGATTTACAAGCCCTGGGGTTATTATGGGTGTTTGTCGCGTGCCATTTAGATTTACAAGCGAGGGGTTATTATGGGTGGTTGTAGCGTGCCAGTTAGATTTACAGGCTCGGGGTTATTATGGCTGTTTGTCGGGTGCCAATTATATTTACAAGCTAGGGGTTATTATGGGTGTTTGTCGTGTGCCAGTTAGATTTACAAGCTCGGGGGTTATTATGGGTGTTTGTCGCGTGCCAGTTAGATTTACAAGCTAGGGGTTATTATGGGTGTTTGTCGCGTGCCAGTTAGATTTACAAGCTAGGGGGTTATTATGGGTGTTTGTTGCGTGCCAGTTAGATTTACAAGCTAGGGGGTTATTATGGGTGTTTGTAGCGTGCCAGTTAGATTTACAAGCTCGGGGTTATTATGGGTGTTTGTCGCGTGCCAGTTAGATTTACAAGCTAGGGGTTATTATGGGTGTTTGTTGCGTGCCAGTTAGATTTACAAGCTAGGGGTTATTATGGGTGTTTGTAAAGCGCCAGTTAGATCTACAAGCTAGGGGGTTATTATGGGTGTTTGTAGTGTGCCAGTTAGATTTACAAGCTCTGGGGTTATTATGGGTGTTTGTCGCGTGCCAGTTAGATTTACAAGCTCGGGGGTTATTATGGGTGTTTGTAGCGTGCCAGTTAGATTTACAAGCTAGGGGGTTATTATGGGTGTTTGTAAAGCGCCGGTTAGATTTAGAAGCTAGGGGGTTATTATGGGTGTTTGTAAAGCGCCGGTTAGATTTAGAAGCTAGGGGGTTATTATTGGTGTTTGTAAAGCCCTAGTTAGATCTACAAGCTAGGGGGTTATTATGGGTGTTTGTAGTGTGCCAGTTAGATTTACAAGCTCGGGGTTATTATGGGTGTTTGTCGCGTGCCAGTTAGATTTACAAGCTAGGGGTTATTATGGGTGTTTGTCGCATGCTAGTTAGATTTACAAGCTAGGGGTTATTATGGGTGTTTGTTGCGTGCCAGTTAGATTTACAAGCTAGGGGGTTATTATGGGTGTTTGTCGCGTGCCAGTTAGATTTACAAGCTCGGGGGTTATTATGGGTGTTTGTCGCGTGCCAGTTAGATTTACAAGCTAGGGGTTATTATGGGTGTTTGTCGCGTGCCAGTTAGATTTACAGGCTCTGGGGTTATTATGGGTGTTTGTAAAGCGCTAGTTAGATTTACAAGCTCGGGGGTTATTATGGGTGTTTGTCGCGTGCCAGTTAGATTTACAAGCTAGGGGGTTATTATGGGTGTTTGTAGCGTGCCAGTTAGATTTACAAGCTAGGGGGTTATTATGGGTGTTTGTAAAGCGCCGGTTAGATTTAGAAGCTAGGGGGTTATTATGGGTGTTTGTAAAGCGCCGGTTAGATTTAGAAGCTAGGGGGTTATTATTGGTGTTTGTAAAGCCCTAGTTAGATCTACAAGCTAGGGGGTTATTATGGGTGCTTGTAGTTTGCCAGTTAGATCTACAAGCTAGGGGGTTATTATGGGTGTTTGTCGCGTGCCAGTTAGATTTACAAGCTAGGGGGTTATTATGGGTGTTTGTCGCGTGCCAGTTAGATTTACAAGCTCGGGGGTTATTATGGGTGTTTGTCGCGTGCCAGTTAGATTTACAAGCTAGGGGGTTATTATGGGTGTTTGTCGCGTGCCAGTTAGATTTACAAGCTAGGGGGTTATTATGGGTGTTTGTAGCGTGCCAGTTAGATTTACAAGCTAGGGGGTTATTATGGGTGTTTGTAAAGCGCCGGTTACATTTAGAAGCTAGGGGGTTATTATGGGTGTTTGTAGCGTGCCAGTTAGATTTACAAGCTAGGGGGTTATTATGGGTGTTTGTAAAGCGGCGGTTAGATTTAGAAGCTAGGGGGTTATTATGGGTGTTTGTAGCGTGCCAGTTAGATTTACAAGCTAGGGGGTTATTATGGGTGTTTGTAAAGCGCCGGTTAGATTTAGAAGCTAGGGGGTTATTATGGGTGTTTGTAAAGCGCCGGTTAGATTTAGAAGCTAGGGGGTTATTATGGGTGTTTGTAAAGCGCCGGTTAGATTTAGAAGCTAGGGGGTTATTATGGGTGTTTGTAGAGCCCTAGTTAGATTTACAAGCAAGGGGGTTATTATGAGTGTTTGTAGCGTGCCAGTTAGATTTAGAAGCTAGGGGGTTATTATGTGTGTTTATAGAGCCCTAGTTAGATTTACAAGCTAGGGGGTTATTATGGGTGTTTGTAAAGCGCCAGTTAGATTTAGAAGCTAGGGGATTATTTTGGGTGTTTGTAGAGCCCTCGTTAGATTTACAAGCTAGGGGTTTATTATGGGTGTTTGTAAAGCGCCAGTTAGATTTACAAGCTTGGGGGTTAATATGGGTGTTTGTAGAGCCCTAGTTAGATTTAGAAGCTAGGGGGTTATTATGGGTGTTTGTAAAGCGCCAGTTAGATTTACAAGCTTGGGGGTTAATATGGGTGTCTGTAGAGCCCTAGTTAGATTTAGAAGCTCGGGGGTTAGTATGGGTGTCAGTAGAGCCCTAGACACTGTCTCTGAGGTCATGGAAAGTGAACCTTTGCGCAGAGAGTTACATAATGCTGTTTGTTTTGTACCTGTGATTGTCTCTGAGATGCCACCTTTGAAGTGTGTGTGTGTGTGTGTGTGTGTGTGTGTGTGTGTGTGTGTGTGTGTGTGTGTGTGTGTGTGTGTGTGTGTGTGTGTGTGTGTGTGTGTGTGTGTGTGTGTGTGTGTGTGTGTGTGTGTTTTGCTCTACAGCCACGCTTAAGCTCCCGCTGTGAAGCAATACCAATCAGTCATGTCGAGCCCAGCGTTTCCTAAAGGTTAGCCTAACAGCAGGTGTGTTCAGACTGCATGAAGCCGGCCTTTAATTTACACCTACAATACTAGCTTTCACAGACTTCAAAACAATCTCAACATAATATTCTCACTTTAATGAAGCCTGATTTAGAACATTTTCAGTTGTGAATGCTACACTATTTGAGAAAATGTACATGATTGTACAAAAATTTAAATGCAATATGTGACAATTTCAAAGTTTTGAATGAGTTACATTTCATATAAGGAAATCATTCAGTTTAAATACATAAATTAGGCACTAATCTATGGATTTCACATGACCTGGCACGGGCCATGGGTGGGCCTGGGAGGGTATAGGCCCGCCCACTTGGGAGCCAGGCCCAGCTAATCAGAATGAGTTTTTCCCCACAAAGGAGCTTTATTACAGACACAAATACCCCTCAGCACCCCCTCAGACGATCTCTGCGGGTGAAGAAGCCGGATGTGGATGTCCCAGGCTGGCGTGGTTACACATGGTCTGCGGTTCTGAGGCCGGTTGGACTTACTGCCAAATTCTCTAAAACGAGGTTGGAGACTGCTTATGGCAGCAAAATGAACTTTCAATTCTCTGGCAAAAGCTTTGGTGGACATTCCTGCAGTCATCATGCCAATTGCATGCTCCCTCAAAACATGAGACATCTGTGGTATTGTGTTGTGTGACCAAACTGAACATTTTAGTGGCCTTTTATTGTCCCCAGCACAAGGTACACCTATGTATTGACCATGCTGTTTAATCAGTTTATTGATATGCCACACTTGACAGGTGGATGGATTATCTTGGCAAAGGAGAAATGCTCATTTATATAGCTCAGCAGATGTCACAGTGCTAATACAGAAACTCAGACTAAAACCCCAAACAGCAAGCAATGCAGATGTAGACGCACAGTGGCTAGGAAAAACTCCCTTGAAAGGCAGAAACCTAGAGAGGAACCAGGCTCTGAGGGGTGGCCAGTCCTCTTTTGGCTGTCATGTGGAGATAAGTCTACATGGCCGTTAATGCCAGATCGTTCTTCAAGATGTTCAAACGTTCATGCTGTAAATGTCTACAACATTGATTGTAGAGGGTGCAACAGGTCAGCACCTCAGGAGTAAATGTAAGTTGGCTTTTCGTAGCCGAGTATTCAGTGGTAGAGAGAGGGGGAGTTGAAAACAGCAGGTCTGGGACAAGGTAGGCCGTCCGGTGAACAGGTCAGTGTTCCATAGCCGCAGACAGTTTAGTTGACGGTGGAGCAGCAGCACGACCAGGTGGACTGGGGACAGCCAGGAGTCATCAGGCCAGGTAGTCCTGAGGCATGGTCCTAGGGCTCAGGTCCTCTGGGAGGGAGAGAGACTTAGTATACTTAAGTTCACACTGGACACCAGATAGGACAAGAATATTTCACCAGAAAGGACAGACTGACCCTAGTCCCCCTGGTACATAGACAATTGCAGCATAGATATTGGAGGCTGAGACAGGGGAGGGTTGGGGACACTGGCCACGTTCAACGATACCCCCGGACAGGTCCAGGCAGTATTTAACCCCACCCACTTTGCCAAAGCACAGGCCCCACACCACTAGAGGGATATCAACAGACCACCAACTTACTACCCTGAGTATAGCCCACAAAGATCTCCTCCATCGCATGAGCCCAAGGGGGCGCAAGACCGGACAGGAAGATCACGTCAGTGACTCAACCCACTCAAGTCCTGTGTAGCACAAAAAAGCCTGGCACGATGTGAAGCACCCCTCCTAGGGATGGTATGGAAGAGAACTAGTAAGCCAGTGACTCAGCCTCTGTAATAGGGTCAGAGGCATACAAAGGGGAGCCAGCCAGGCAAAGACAACAAGGGCGGTTCGTCACTCCAGTGCCTTGCCTTTCGCCTTCGCGCCCCTGGGCCAGACTACACTCAATCATAAAACCATAAAAGAGTTTTCAGTAAAGACTTAAATGTTTAGACTGAGTCTGCGTCTCTCACATGGATAGGCAGACCATTCCATAAAAATGTACTTCTATAGGAGAAAGCCCTGCCTCTAGCTGTTTGCTTAGAAATTCTGGGCGTAAGTGTATTTACTGCAGGACCCAATTGGAGAGATAGTTAGGAGCAAGTCCACGTAATGCTTTGTAGGTTAGCAGTAAAACCTTGAAATCAGCCCAGGCTTAACCAGGATACCAGTGTGGAGAGGCTAGCACTGGAGTAATATGATTCAATCTTTTAGTTCTAGTCAAGATTCTAGCAGCTGTATTTAGCACTAACTGAAGTTTATTTAGTGATATATCCGGGTAGCCAGAGAGTAGAGCATTGCAGTAGTCTAATCTAGAAGTGACAAAAGCATTGATTTGTTTTTCTGCATCGTTTTTTGAGATTTATTTTGCAATGTTACGAAGATGGAAAAAAGCCGGCCTTGAAACAGTCTTGATATGTTCGTTAAGAGAGATCAGAGTCCCGAGTAATGCTGAGGTCCTTCAGTTTTATTTGAGACGACTGTACAACCATCAAGACTAATTGTCAGATCAAACAGCAGATCTCTTTGTTTCTTGGGACCAAGAACGAGCACCTCTGTTTTGTCTGAGTTTAGAAGTGAAAAATTGACCTGTGAAACATGTCTGAAACACAGGCTTCCAGGGTAAGCAATTTTGGGGCTTCACCATGTTTTATCAATGTACAGCTGTGTATTGTCCGCATAGCAGTGAAAGTTGACATTGTGTTTCCGAATGACATCACCAAGAGGTAGAATATATAGTAAAAACAAAAACGGAACCTTGAGGAACACCAACACTTACAATTGATTTGTCAGAGGACAAAACATCCGCAGAGACTAACTGATATCTTTCCGACAGATGTGATCTAAACCAGGCAAGAACTTGGTTTAGATCGGCCATAAGGTTTAGGAGCATGAGGACAGATGCAGAGCCTTGGTCTGACTCCATTAAAATGACCAACTTCACAAGGGCAGTCTCAGTGCTATGATGGGGTCTAAAACAAGACTGGAGAGTTTTGTATATATTATTTATCTTCAGGAAGGCAGTGGGTTGCTGCGCAACAGCTTTTTCCCCAATAAATTAGAGGAATGAGGTATTCGATATAGGCCAATGAGTAAAAAAGAGGCTTTATTATTGCCGCTTTTAGTGAGTTTGGTACACATCCGGAGGATAGGGAGCTGTTTATTATGTTCAACATAGTAGGGGAAGGAAGGAAGTAGCTCTTTCAGTAGTTTAGTTGGTATAGGGTCCAGTAGACAGCTAGAAGGTTTGGAGGCCATGACTATTTTCGTGTAGAGAGATACGGGATTAAAAAACTTTAGTGTCTCCATTTATCATAGGTCCTGGCAGTTCTGTGCCGACTCAGGAAAACTGAGTTTCGGAGAAATGTGCAGATTCAAAGAGGAGTCCGTAATTTGCTTTCTAATGATCATGATCTTTTTGTCGAAGTGATAGCCATCCTCTCTTGGGGAATGCTGCTTTTTAGTTAGCTTTGCCACATTATTGAAAATATAGATTTTTGGATTGTTTTTACTCTCCTCAATTAGGATGGAAAAGTAGGTTGGTAGGGTAGCAGTGAGGGCTCTTCGATATTGCATGGTACTGTCTTTCCAAGCTCGTCGGAAGGCTTCCAGCTTCGTGGAGTGTCGTTTCCGTTCCAATTTTCTGGAAGCTTGCTTCAGGGCTTGGGTATTTTCTGTACACCAGGAGCTGATTTCTTGTGACAAATGTTTTTAGAGGTGCAATGCGACTGCATCTACGGTATTACGCAAGGTTAAATTGAGTTCCTCAGTTAGGTGGTTAACTGAATTTTTTTACTCTGATGTCCTTGTGTCGGTGGAGGAGTCTGGAAGGGCATCTAGGGATCTTTGGGTTTTCCGAGAATTAATAGCACAGCTTTTGATAATCTTGGTTGGCGTTTGAGCAGATTTATTTGTTGCGATTGCAAACGTTATAAAATGGTAATCCGGTAGTTCAGGATTATGAGGAAAAATATTTAGATCCACAATATTTATTCCATAAGAAAAATTAGATTGGGGTATGACTGTGGCAGTGCGCGGGATGGAAGACATGTTGGACAAAACCCACTGAGTCAATGGTGGCTCCGAAAGCCTTTTGGAGTGCGTCTGTGGTCTTTTTCATGTGAATATTGAAGTCAACAAAAATGTTAATATTATCTGCCATGACAACATAGTCTGACAGGAGTTCAGGGAACTCTGTGGGGAATGCTGTATATGGCCCTGGAGGTCTGTAAACAGTAGCTATAAAAAGTGATTGAGTAGGCTGCAAAGACTACAATCTCAAAATAAGAAAATGCAGTCTTATTTATTTAAATTGTTTATGCTGTCGTAAATGTTAACAACACTTCCGCCTTTGTGGGATGCGTGGGGGATATGGTCACTAGTGTAACCAGGAGGAGAGGCCTTATTTAACACAGTAAATGAATCGGGCTTGAGCCATGTTTCAGTCAGGCCAATCACATCAAGGTTATGATCAGTGGTTAGTTCATTGACTATGACTGCCTTGGAAGTGAGGGATATAACATTAAGTAGTACTATTTTGAGTTGTGAGATATCACAATCTCTTTCAATAATGACAGGAATGGAGGTCCATTCCTGTCATGTAAAGAAAACTAATTAAGAAATAAGCTTTTTGTCCCATATGGAACATTTCTGGGACCTTTTATTTCAGCTCAGTAAACATGGGACCAACACTTTACACAATGCGTTTTATATTTTTTGTTCAGTTTAGATTATTTGTTTGTTCTAAAAACATGCATTTTTTTCACTTTCAGACTGGGCTGTAGATTAACAGACCCCAAAACGATTTTAGACGCAATGTTCTTAGTTTAGCAAAGCCTGATGAAGACAATTTAAAGTTGTGAATGCTACACACTTTTTGTGAAATTATTATTTTGTCAAAAAGACATGCATTTTCCTTGATCTGGGTACTCCAACTAGGCTGTAGATATAGGCCTATACAACCTCTATAACCCATCGGCATGCAACCAGCCCCACTCCTTGTGAGACTCTACTCTCTGACCGACACACCTTGTTAATACGGAAGAAATACTACAGGATCTATCAGGCCTCTCATCACAACCTCTCACCTATCATATCCTGCCTCTCATCACAACCTCTCACCTATCCTGTCCTGCCTCTCATCACAACCTCTCACCCATCCTGTCCTGCCTCTCATCACAACCTCTCACCTATCCTGTCCTGCCTCTCATCACAACCTCTCACCTATCCTGTCCTGTCTCTCATCACAACCTCTCACCTATCCTGTCCTGCCTCTCATCACAACCTCTCACCCATCCTGTCCTGCCTCTCATCACAACCTCTCACCTATCCTGTCCTGCCTCATCACAACCTCTCACCTATCCTGTCCTGCCTCTCATCACAACCTCTCACCTATCCTGTCCTGCCTCTCATCACAACCTCTCACCTATCCTGTCCTGCCTCTCACAACCTCTCACCTATCCTGTCCTGCCTCTCATCACAACCTCTCACCTATCCTGTCCTGCCTCTCATCACAACCTCTCACCCATCCTGTCCTGCCTCTCATCACAACCTCTCACCTATCCTGTCCTGCCTCTCATCACAACCTCTAACCTATCCTGTCCTGCCTCTCATCACAACCTCTCACCTATCATTCCTGCCTCTCATCACAACCTCTCACCTGTCCTGCCTCTCATCACAACCTCTCACCCATCCTGTCCTGCCTCTCATCACAACCTCTCACCTATCCTGTCCTGCCTCTCATCACAACCTCTCACCTATCCTGTCCTGCCTCTCATCACAACCTCTCACCTATCCTGTCCTGCCTCTCATCACAACCTCTCACCTATCCTGTCCTGCCTCTCATCACAACCTCTCACCTATCCTGTCCTGCCTCTCATCACAACCTCTCACCTATCCTGTCCTGCCTCTCATCACAACCTCTCACCTATCCTGTCCTGCCTCTCATCACAACCTCTCACCTATCCTGTCCTGCCTCTCATCACAACCTCTCACCTATCCTGTCCTGCCTCTCATCACAACCTCTCACCCATCCTGTCCTGCCTCTCATCACAACCTCTCACCTATCCTGTCCTGCCTCTCATCACAACCTCTAACCTATCCTGTCCTGCCTCTCATCACAACCTCTCACCTATCATTCCTGCCTCTCATCACAACCTCTCACCTATCCTGTCCTGCCTCTCATCACAACCTCTAACCTATCCTGTCCTGCCTCTCATCACAACCTCTCACCTATCATTCCTGCCTCTCATCACAACCTCTCACCCATCCTGTCCTGCCTCTCATCACAACCTCTCACCTATCCTGTCCTGCCTCTCATCACAACCTCTCACCTATCCTGTCCTGCCTCTCATCACAACCTCTCACCTATCATTCCTGCCTCTCATCACAACCTCTCACCCATCCTGTCCTGCCTCTCATCACAACCTCTCACCTATCCTGTCCTGCCTCTCATCACAACCTCTCACCTATCCTGTCCTGCCTCTCATCTCAACCTCTCACCTATCCTGTCCTGCCTCTCTCACAACCTCTCACCTATCCTGTCCTGCCTCTCATCACAACCTCTCACCTATCCTGTCCTGCCTCTCATCACAACCTCTCACCCATCCTGTCCTGCCTCCTCTCACCCATCCTGTCCTGCCTCTCATCACAACCTCTCACCTATCATATCCTGCCTCTCATCACAACCTCTCACCTATCCTGTCCTGCCTCTCATCACAACCTCTCACCTATCCTGTCCTGCCTCTCATCACAACCTCTCACCTATCCTGTCCTGCCTCTCATCACAACCTCTCACCTATCATATCCTGCCTCTCATCACAACCTCTCACCTATCCTGTCCTGCCTCTCATCACAACCTCTCACCTATCATATCCTGCCTCTCATCACAACCTCTCACCTATCCTGTCCTGCCTCTCATCACAACCTCTCACCTATCCTGTCCTGCCTCTCATCACAACCTCTCACCTATCCTGTCCTGCCTCTCATCACAACCTCTCACCTATCATATCCTGCCTCTCATCACAACCTCTCACCTATCCTGTCCTGCCTCTCATCACAACCTCTCACCTATCCTGTCCTGCCTCTCATCACAACCTCTCACCTATCCTGTCCTGCCTCTCATCACAACCTCTCACCTATCATTCCTGCCTCTCATCACTACCTCTCACCCATCCTGTCCTGCCTCTCATCCTCAACCTCTCACCTATCCTGTCCTGCCTCTCATCACAACCTCTCACCTATCCTGTCCTGCCTCTCATCACAACTTCTCACCCATCCTGTCCTGCCTCTCATCACAACCTCTCACCTATCCTGTCCTGCCTCTCATCACAACCTCTCACCTATCATTCCTGCCTCTCATCACTACCTCTCACCCATCCTGTCCTGCCTCTCATCTCAACCTCTCACCTATCCTGTCCTGCCTCTCATCACAACCTCTCACCTATCCTGTCCTGCCTCTCATCACAACTTCTCACCCATCCTGTCCTGCCTCTCATCACAACTTCTCACCTATCCTGTCCTGCCTCTCATCACAACCTCTCACCTATCATATCCTGCCTCTCATCACAACCTCTCACCTATCCTGTCCTGCCTCTCATCACAACCTCTCACCTATCATTCCTGCCTCTCATCACAACCTCTCACCCATCCTGTCCTGCCTCTCATCACAACCTCTCACCTATCATATCCTGCCTCTCATCTCAACCTCTCACCTATCCTGTCCTGCCTCTCATCACAACCTCTCACCTATCCTGTCCTGCCTCTCATCACAACCTCTCACCTATCATATCCTGCCTCTCATCACAACCTCTCACCTATCCTGTCCTGCCTCTCATCACAACCTCTCACCTATCCTGTCCTGCCTCTCATCACAACCTCTCACCTGTCCTGTCCTGCCTCTCATCACAACCTCTCACCTATCCTGTCCTGCCTCTCATCACAACCTCTCACCTATCCTGTCCTGCCTCTCATCACAACCTCTCACCTATCCTGTCCTGCCTCTCATCACAACCTCTCACCTATCCTGTCCTGCCTCTCATCACAACCTCTCACCTATCCTGTCCTGCCTCTCATCACAACCTCTCACCTATCCTGTCCTGCCTCTCATCACAACCTCTCACCTATCCTGTCCTGCCTCTCATCACAACCTCTCACCTATCCTGTCCTGCCTCTCATCACAACCTCTCACCTATCATATCCTGCCTCTCATCACAACCTCTCACCTATCCTGTCCTGCCTCTCATCACAACCTCTCACCCATCCTGTCCTGCCTCTCATCACAACCTCTCACCTATCATATCCTGCCTCTCATCACAACCTCTCACCTATCATATCCTGCCTCTACACATGTCTGTCAGTGTCAATAATACTCATACTTTTCTTGATTTGCTACTTTTTTCCTCTTTCTCTCCTCTCCCCCCAGCTTGTAGCTCTCTGTGTTGTGGTTTGGCCTCTGGCCCCCGAGGGCCTCCAGGTGGCTCCCTGATGCACTGCGTCATGAAGCTGGCTTCTGGGGTTGCCCCCGACAACAGCCCTGTCCAGCAGCTGGCCTTCTCCCTGCTGGCCAACCTGGCCATCAACAAGGACTGTAAAGGAGTCCTGCACAAGGTAATGTACTACATTATTACCCCTATTACATTACCCTTACACCCCTTACCACATTGTCATCAAACCTGGCCCTGCAGAAGGTAATATGATTGGAGACGGTGTCAATATGACTACTGGTTAAAAACGTGTCGTTACTGTAAATACTGTAAGTTGAGTCTCTGCACTCTGTAAACTTTAACAAAGCTCTCGATTTCAGATGTCTTTCTCAGTTTCAATCAAAACCTGGCTGAATCTCATTTTTCTCTCTCCCTGTTTGTCACTCTCCCTCCAGAGTAACTTCCTGCAGCCGTTCCTGTCCCTGCCTGTCCCTAAGCCAGGCAGTAAGACGGGTGCCGGGGGGCTGTTGGGCCTGTGGCTGAGGCTGCTCCTGAGTGTCTCCTTCGGTGAGGACGGCCAGCTGAGTGTCCTGAGGCTGACTGGAGCCCTGGACCTCCTTGCTGACCTGGCCGCTACGCAGCCCCAACGCCACCGTCACTATAGCAATGGGAGCAGGCCCATCACCATGACGGACAATGCCCTCCTCATCCTCCACAATGTCTGTTTCAGCTCTGCCAACAAACCCAAAGTTCTGGCCAACGGTAGGGATGGAACACAGGGTATACACATGGATGTTTTATCAGAGAGAGAGAGAGGGACAGGGAGAGATGTTGAGAAATGGTTTCTGTGTTTAAATTGCCCTATTCGTATCCCTTGCATCACGTTTACACAAAATGTAATCTGATGACATCTTAGGGGTCTTCTTTTGAATTCGGGTTTTGTTCTTTCCGGTGGAAAGCTTTGGCTTCCTGTATGCGTGTGTGAATATAAAAGGTGGGTGTTTGAAATGAAATGGAAGCTGTTAGGTCTTCTCTTTTGATACTTTGTGCTGAACTGTAACAGGAAACGATCTGAAACAGGATGTGTGAACAGAAGTGGTCTTTGTTTCACCATCGCACCCTGTCAAACTCTCTTGTCTTTGCTAATGATGTGTCATTTTATGAATGGGAAATGTTTTATTTTCAGGAATAACACTATGTCCAACATGAATTATATGTCCCTGTCCAGATAAGGCCATGAGGGTGCTGGTGTCCTGTCTGGACAGTAAAGAGGCTGAGGTTCGCTCTATAGGGGCCTCGGCACTATGGGCCCTGCTCCACAACTACCAGAAGGTACACACACACACACACACACACACACACACACACACACACACACATCATTTTTAGAATCATAAGAGCTCATTTATATGAAGTACAGCTGTCTCTAACCTGCCGTTGTGATTCCTCACCTAAGGCCAAGACCACTTTGAAGTGTCCATCTGTCAGACTCAGGGTGCATGAAGCCTATAAAGTTGCTAAGAAAGGTAAAACCAGACATGTGCTGAAAATGTTTGATGTGTCACAGTCCTGTTGTTCTGTGCTCTATTGCCTCAATTTGTGTGTGTGCCTATCTTTTTTTGTCAGATGCAGAGAAAAATCCTGACATCATGAACACCTACCTGTTGAA
The DNA here is from genome assembly GCF_023373465.1 of Oncorhynchus keta. Classification (NCBI taxonomy): domain Eukaryota; kingdom Metazoa; phylum Chordata; class Actinopteri; order Salmoniformes; family Salmonidae; genus Oncorhynchus; species Oncorhynchus keta. The sequence goes on along the minus strand of NC_068448.1, from coordinate 61,592,237 downwards.
GTGCCTTGAGAACTTAATTCAGCTGCTGAATACCTGACTGACGCATTGATGCAATCTGATAGAATGTAGACACCTTGAAACCTTATTTATATTTGAAGTGAATATATGTGTGCAAACTTGATACGGTAGATATCGTTTTTAATGTCCCTACATCTTTTCTATGATCTGTGATGTTTTTGTAGGTTTTGTACATATTTTGGGGATTGAATCATAAATTAAAGTAAATAATGATGGAAGAAAAAGAATGTCTGACTTTTATGCTTACAAGATAATATAATGTTTCAGAATGACGTTCTGAACCTGATACCTTATAAGACAACTCCAAATGGTACCATTTCCTCTAAACGAGGCCTGTGTAGCTGTCATTTTGAAATAGCGCAACAGTGGTGGAACTGTGGCTGGAAAAGGGAGATGTCACCTCTGGTCGTGTCAACCCCAACACCACATTTCAGTCAAACACACAGCTAACCAGAGCTGCTGCAGAATTACACACCAAAGGTAGTGCTACACACAATATTTCCCAGTATCTAAATAGATCTTTTATAATTACTAGTCTATAGTTTACAATAAACCACTGCAACACACAGCACCTCTCTGTAGTAGCCTGATAGCATAAGCTAGCAGGACTAAGCTTTCCACCCACCACTCACCCTGCATATAAAGTGTCCCTCTGTGTAGAATGAGCTAACAAAGGGTTAGCTTGGCGTGTCCCCCCCTGGCCCCTCCCATGGACTAAAGTGTTTGTTTCTGTCCCAAAAGGCAATGTATTCCCTGTATAGTGCACTACTTTTGACCAGACCCCTTTGGGTCAAAAGTAGTGCACTAAATAGGGAATAGGTTGCCATTTGGGATGTAATCTTGCTCTGTAGCGCGAGAGACAGCTAGTAGGAAGTGCAGCCCTGTTGCCTCTCTACTCATCTCATCAATGCAGCTTTCATTCTGCCTCAGAGGGCCAAGATGGAGGCTGTACAAAAGGACCACTGGTACTTCATGGTACTCCTCATCTTTCTCTCCAGTCTCGAAGGTATGGGAATGTCACTTTTATTATTTTAACCAATAATGTTGATCAGGGAAATGTCACTTTTTTTGTATACTTGTACACTGGATTATAAAGCAGAACACATTGAAAGTTGTTGGTTTAGTTAGGTAGGCTATTTGTTGTCTTACTTTTGGTAAATATTTAAGTTTGCTGCTGTTAAAAGTCTCAACATAAAACATTATTACTGAAATATTCACCCAGATGTGTTTTAGTATTTATTTAGTTGCTTGAAGATAGCATACCATGAGCTGTTAGGATTAAAACTACAAAGGATTCTCTTTGACTTCTCATTGTCCTTATTCTCTATGCATGTTTCCACAACTATCAGACTGCGTTCAGACATTCTCTCTTCAACTCTTAATTAGGAGACTACATGAACACCAACCATCTCATCAGCTTCTCAAACGTCCCTTCACTCGTACAGAGTCCATGTTAATGAGTTAATCTTTAGATGGGCAACGCTCCCCTGTTGCCTTAACAGGACTAATACAGTGAAAAGACAGCTAGTCTGACAGGTTCAGAAGAAGTATCTCCCCAAGGGATTGTTTTTTTTAATCTGTTGTCTAGATGGAAGTCTGATCGAGTGATTTAAAAAAAAAAAATTGGATCATCAGCTATTGCCATTTATGTTGATTTGTGTGGGCTAATATTCTCCAAATTAATGATACCCAGGGGAGAGACTCTAAAGAGGGAAATGTATTTGATGACTGCTTCATCTTCAGTTGGAACAGCTGACTACGTGATGAAGGTTCTTCTTACAGGCTTTTCATTCTGCTCTATGCATAATTTCCATGTCATAATTCCTGTGACTAACTGTACTGAGGGCTGCAACTCCATATCAATGATTTCTTTTTTCTTTTTTTTTTTACATTTCATTAATTTAGCAGACACTCTTATCCAGAGCAACTTGCGGTAGTGCATACATTTTTGTGCTGGTCCCCTGTGGGAATCGAACCCACAACCCTGGCGTTGCAAGCACCATGCTCTACCAACTGAGCTACACGGGATGCGATTAATCTGATTAATCTGAATAAAAATAAACTGGAGATAACCTTAGGTCAGAATGGTTATTGAGAATTACTAGTATTCTTGATGAACTGACCAGCTAAAATCAGATAAATGTAATACTGTACACATGTATGAAAACATGCCCTCTGCCATGTCCAGTTTCTGTGCAGCAGAGAGATGGTGTTACCACGGTGAAGCTTAAGGAGGGGATGGTTCTAGAGTGTATGTGTCCATGGGAAGGGAACCTCAGCATGGTCTCCTGGACCAAACTGATCCGGTTTGAGAAGGCCCCTGTAGCTGTATATCACCCTGAGTACGGAGTGTCCATCTCCCAGTACTACCAGACCAGGATCCAGTTCCAGAAGACCACACCCATGGATGGCAGTATCACCATCAGTAAGGTCACCCAGGAGGATGCAGGGCTCTACCACTGCTCTGTTCAAACCTTTCCTAAAGGATCCTGGGCGAGAGACATACGGGTGGAGGTGGAGGACACAGGGACTGTGGAAGAGGATGGTGCAGGTAGTGAAGCAGGTACTGTCTAGGACTTCTTGTGTATTTTCATTTAGAATATGTTGTCTAGAATAATTGAGTTTGACTAGCTAGTACCAAATACTTTGACTGATAATGGTGATTGTTTTCATCAATCCCAGTGTTATTACTATGCCCAAGCACCTTTTTAATCAATGTCTGTTTTCTTATGTACAGTAACAAATCATTTTGACAGTATCCTTCCAAAAAGTATTTCCTTCATAAAGCTTTTTAAAATTTCTTTATGTACTAGGTCAAATGTTTGTTTCTTGGGCTTCAGGAAAGTGACTGAAAAAGGGCACCTGGTCCTAAAAAAGAAAAATAATTAACTGATTGAAGGTATATCAGTGAACAAATGCCGTGGTGAAGGCTACGACGGTGCCAGTGCAATGAGTGGAGTGTACTCCACAGTGTTCAAACGCGCATATCAGACCCGGGAGCCTGTTTCCTATGTATGCCTAGTTCTTTAAGTTTTAGTTTAAAAAACAATCTCTCAGAAGAAGTGGCAGCCACAGGGATGGTAAAAATGTCTTGATTGCCATAGCAACATCAGGGAAACTGGGAAGATGGAAAGTGCTTCAAATGAAGCAGTTCTGCAACATCTTTAATTCTCCATAAGTCCCGGTCTCAACACTTTATGGAAATAGTTGAACTGTATATGAAACTCTGGGGACAGGTCGTTTGGATACTGAACAGCCAATACATTGGCAGATGCAAACATATTATCTATAGCTGATAAGAGTTATTGAGGGTTTCAAAAAATATATATAAAAACATTTGATTTTCGTTCATAGTGTGGAACCGGCGTTTGAGTTGTGTGGTTGCAACATCAACAGTCCCTTATCTCTGGTATAACTTGCCATGCATAATTTAAGACTAAGTTAAAATTGTGTACAGCTCAATGAACAATGTCTCAGGAATGTCTGTTGACAATAAGTCGGGCCCACAACCTGGACATACAGGTCATGGTGAAAACATTAGCACACAGGAGACAAGGGGAGTCTCAAATTGGATTGAATTGGATTTAGGAGTAATTTAATCTACCTTGAAAATTGCAGCCCATTTGTGTAGGCTTTTAGCCAGAGTTCAAAAATACATCTGAATTTATCCTCAAACCAACTACTTTTTTCCTCACTGTTAGGCTATTTGATGTCATTTTATACAATTTACAACAATACAATTTATAACGTTTATAAATAACACTTAAATCGCAGCTAAAGATGGTGTATGGGGCAAAAAAGTATTTAGTCAGCCACCAATTGTGCAAGTTCTCCCACTTAAAAAGATGAGAGGCCTGCAATTTTCATCATAGGTACACTTCAACTATGACAGACAAAATGAGAAAAAGAATCCATAAAATCACATTATAGGATTTTAATGAATTTATTTGCAAATTATGGTGGAAAATAAGTATTTGGTCACCTACAAACAAGCAAGATTTCTGTCTCACAGACCTGTAACTTCTTCTTTAAGAGGCTCCTCTGTCCTCCACTCGTTACCTGTATTAATGGCACCTGTTTGAACTTGTTATCAGTATAAAAGGCACCTGTCCACAACCTCAAACGGTCACACTCCAAACTCCATTATGGCCAAGACCAAAGAGCTGTCAAAGGACACCAGGTTCCAATAGCCTATACAAGACAGCTTTGCATATATATATATAATTTTTTTTTTTTTTAATATATATGTACAGTTGAAGTCGGAGGTTTACATTTATGTTGGAGTCATTAGAACTCGTTTTTCAAAAACTCCACAAATTTCTTGTTAACAAACTATATTTTTTGGCAAGTCGGTTAGGACATCTACTTTGTACATGACACAAGTAATTTTTCCAACAATTGTTTGCAGACAGATTATTTCACGTATAATTCACTGTATCCAGTGGGTCAGAAGTTTACATACACTAAGTTGACCCATTTGCGACCAAGCCTTGACAGCTTGGAAAATTCCAGAAAAGTATGTCATGGCTTTAGAAGCTTCTGATAGGCTAATTGACATCATTTGAGTCAATTGGAGGTGTACCTGTGGATGTATTTCAAGGCCTACCTTCAAACTCCGTGTCTCTTTGCTTGACATCATGGGCAAATCAAAAGAAATCAGCCAAGACCTCAGAAAAAAATGTACACCTCTACAAGTCTGGTTCATCCTTGGGAGCAATTTCCAAACGCCTGAAGGTACCACGTTCATCTGTACAAACAATAGTTTGCAAGTATAAACACCATGGGACCACGCAGTCGTCATACCGCTCAGGAAGGAGACTCATTCTGTCTCGTAGAGATGAACGTTATTTGGTGCGAAAAGTGCAAATCAATCCCAGAACAACAGCATAGGACCTTGTGAAGATGCTGGAGGAAACAGGTACAAAAGTATATATGTCCACAGTAAAACGAGTCCTATATCAACATAACCTAAAAGTCCGCTCAGCAAGGAAGAAACCGCACATGGCGACAAAGATCGTAGTTTTTAGAGAAATGTCCTCTGGTCTGATGAAACAAAAATAGAACTGTTTGGCCATAATGACCATTGTTATGTTTGGAGGAAAAAGGGGGAGGCTTGCAAGCCGAAGAACACCATCCCAACCGTGATGCACTTCACAAAATAGATGGCATAATGAGGGAGGAAAATTAGGTGGATATATTGAAGCAATGTCTCAAGACATCAGTCAGGGAGTTAAAGCTTGGTCGCAAATGGGTCTTCCAAATGTACAATGACCCCAAGCAAACTTCCAAAGTTGTGGCAAAATGGCTTAAGGACAACAAAGTGGCCATCACAAAGCCCTGACCTCAATCCTATAGTGTGTGTGAGCAAGGAGGCCTACAAACCTGACTCGGTTACATCAGCTCTGTAAGGAGGAATGGGCCAAAATTCACTCAACATATTGTGGGAAGCTTGTGGAAGGCTACATGAAACGTTTGACCCAAGTTAAACAATTTAAAGGCAATGCTACCAAATACTAATTGAGTGAATGTAAACTTCTGACCCCTGGGAATGTGATGAAAGAAATAAAAGCTTAAATAAATAATTCTCTCTGCTATTATTCTGACATTTCACATTCTTAAAATAAAGTGGTGATCCTAACTGACCAAAGACTGGGAATTTTTACTAGGATTAAATGTCAGGAATTGTGAAACTGAGTTTAAATGTATTTGGCAAAGGTGTATGCAAACTTCAGACTGCAACTGTATATATCAAATTGGTAGCTGGTTGGTATTCCGTTGTAAATGTATTGGACAGTCTGCACTGTTTGAATTTCCAACTTGATTACTGAAAATGTAATTACATTGTTGTCAGTGGTCTAAAATGGCTTTGTGAAATGTTAGGCTTAACCTGAGAAATGACGACCCAATAGGCCTACCTATTAGCTATGTCCGAATGCCGACCTTGTGTTGGGGCCCAGAGAAACTGCTTTATACCTGTGTGTGTGTGTATTGATCATGTCACTACATATACACTACATGACCAAAAGTATGTGGAGAACATTAGAAAATCATGGTCATTAATATGACTATAACGGCCTCCACTCTTCTGGGAAGGCTTTCCACTAGATGTTGGAACATTGCTGCGGGGACATGCTTCCATTCAGCAATGAGCATTACTGAGGTCAGCACTGATGTTGGGCGATTTGGCCTGGCTTGCAGTCAGCGTTCCAATTCATTTCAAAGATGTTCAATGGGGGTTGAGATCAGGGCCCTGTGCAGGCCAGTCAAATACTTCTACACCGATCTCGACAAACAATTTTTACAAATATATGTATATTTTTTTTAACCCAAATTTTGATGTCTCATCACCTGGTGATCTTAGGCTTGTGTGTGGCTGCTCGGCGGATGAGCTGTTGTTGCTCCTAGATGTTTCATCTTCACAATAACAGCACTTACAGTTGACCGGGGCAGCTCTAACAGGGCAGAAATTTGACGAACGGACTTATTGGAAAGGTGGCATCCTATGACAGTGCCACATTGAAAGTCACAGAGCTCTTCAGTAAGGCCATTCTACTGACCATGTTTGTCTATGGAGATTGCATGACGGTGTGCTCGATTTTATACACCTGTCAGCAATGGGTGTGGCTGAAATAGCTGAATCCACTAATCTGAAGTTGTGTCCACATACCTTTGTATATATGGTAATGTGAATTTTCTCAGCATTTTCTGCCTTTGTTTTGTAATTTCCCTGGATCACAGATGGAGATACTAACATCCACACCAGAGAACCTGAGCCTGAGGTAATCCAAGCAGACACTGAACTCATCGCAGAGAGGAGCGAAAACCTGACTATCAGCTGCAACCACGAACATAACGGGACTGTGTATGAGGTCACAGTCGAGAAGCTAGACCATGGTAGCACCAGTGGAGTGGGCATCATGGCGAAGTGTCGGCTGGAGAATGGTGGTCTGTTGGGAGTAGACTACACACACAGGGGGATAGTGAACTGTTCAGAAAGACTGGACACAAGTCTGCAGCTCAATGATGTGGGCGAGGAAGATGGAGGGTTATATAGATGTCTCTTCAATACGGACGCTGGGGTACAGACCACCACTGTGCTGCTGACTGTACTTAGCCCAGGTAAGAGGTCAGAGTTAAAACATTACCAGACTAATTGTAACCAGCGAAGGTAATTTCAGACAACTTAATTACTAATACACAGTCGTGGAAAAAGTACTCGGTCTTACATGAGTAAAAATACTCAAAAAGATACCTTAAAAGACAATGACTCAAGTGAAAGTCACCCAGTAAAATACTACTTGAGTAAAAGTCTACAAATATTTGGTTTTAAATATACTTAAGTGTCGAAAGTAAGAGGAATTGCTAAAATATACTTAAGTATCCAAAGTAAAGGTAAAAAACATTTAATTTGTTTTTGATGGATAGCTAGGTGCACACTCCAACACTCAGACATCATTTACAAACAAAGCATTTGTGCTTAGTGAGTCCGCCAGATCAGAGGCAGTAGGGATGACCAGGGATGTGAATTGGACCAAGTGTGTGAATTGGACCAAGTGTGTGAATTGGACCATTTTCATGTCAACATGTAACAAGTACTTTCGGTTGACAGGGAAAATGTATGGAATAAAAATTACATTATTTTCTTTAGGAATGTAGTAATGTAATGTACGGATACTTAAAGGATACTTAAAGTAGTACTTTAAAGTATTTTTACCACTGTGTGATGGCTCTGAGAGTGTAATGAAATTAGAATATCCAGACAGGTAACTGTGACAAGGTCATGTATAGCTTTAAAAACCATCAACAGTTTGATCTGCACCAGTCGGAGATGAACTGAAAGCCAGTTCAGTTCCCTTAAGTGATTAGGACCAATGTGTATCCTAGGGCTGAGCTTGAGTATAATAATAACTAATACAGTATTTCAGTGCACCGTAACGTTGAGACCTTGAAAGCCTGGGTAGACCAGTCCCCTGTGAAAGCAACCTCATATTTCCATGACAATGATGATCTACACTGAACAAAAATATAATCGCAACATGTAAAGTGCTGCTCCCATGTTCATAAGCTGGAATAAAATATACCAGAATTTTTTTAAATGGACAAAAATATTATTTCTCGAAACGGTTTTGTTTACAAATGTGTTTACATCCCTGTTAGTGAGCATTTTATCAAGAAAATCCATCCACCTGACAGGTGTGGCATTTCGAGAATCTGATTAAACAGCATGATCATTACACAGGTGCACCTTGTGCTAGGGTCAATAGGGCACTCTAAAATAGAAAGTTTTGTCACACAGCCCAATGCCACAGATGTCTCAAGATTTGAGGGAGTGTGCAATTGGTGTGCTGACTGCAGGAATGTCCACCAGAGCTGTTGCAAGGGAATTTAAACACAATTGTAATTATCAATGGCATTTTGAATGCACAGAAAAACTGTGATGAGACCCTGAGGCCCATTTCTTTTTAAGTATCTGTGACCAATAGATGCATATCTGTATTCCAAGTCATGTGAAATCCATAGATTACTTCAATTGACTGATTTCCTCATATGAACTGTAATTAAGTAAAATCTTGGAAATTGTTGCATGTTGCGTTTATATTTTTGTTCAGCATAGATCAAGATGCAGCATAGAGACAAGGTATTAATTAGGCTGTGTATACACATGCAACTCTGCTAACAATGACATCATACACACAGTGAGTGCCATAGTGACACAGGATGTGGCGAAGACCGTTAGCGGTTTGGTACAGGTGCAAAACTGAATGACTCATTCTCTAGATGATGGGTGGGTTTAAGGAGAGAAGGAGGTGTTTAGATAAGTGGTAAGCAGACTATATTTACCCAGATGTTTCTACAGAGTCTTTAAGACACAAGGGGTAAAAAAAAAACTACACACATCACATCACACACCTACCATTTTGGAAACACAGGTTAACATACAACTGTCTAATGTCCTCTTTTCTCCCTCCATTCTCTCTTTCCTCTCTCCTCCTCTTTTCTCCCTCCATTCTCAGTTGAATTCAGCCTGTCTGAGTATCTAATCTACATTGGAGGGGGAGTGTCAGGACTCCTGCTGTTGCTCTCTGTCATTGCAATGCTGGTTGTGTGGCAAAGGTACAGTAAGTGTTGACTTTCTAGATTCTTTCTTCATGCAGGGACAATTTACAGTTATATTTACTCTTAGCCTAGGTAAACATATTCAGAGGACACACATGGATGAACACTTTATTTGCAGAAGGTCCCTTTGTACCTATTTCCCCTTTACACTGTCAAACTTGATTTGGATGTGATAAATGTAAAAGTTCCACACATTCTTACTAGTAAAATACCTCTCACAGACCATGCATTAGTCATCCCAGTTAGAGATAAATAGGCTACTAGAGATAGGTACTCATTTGTTAGAGAATAAACTTTTTGCTGTGAAATTCCATTTCCCCAACCTTCCTTCACTCCCTCCGTCCCTCCCCTGCACCATGTATCTGAAAGGCGGGCCATCGCTCACACTGAGTTTTACTCAGAGTGCACTTTCATTTCGCTTTCTTAGCGAGAAGTGTAGGTGCTGTACTTCCAGTAGAGTGTGGGCTTTAGGAGTGTACAGTATGTGTGTGTGGGAGGGGGATATATATGATGAGTTAACTAATACATCCTGGCTCCTCAGAGTTCACTCATAAAAATGCAGTCCATCTTCTTATCTTGAATGAAAACGCATCCATATACACTACCGGTCAAAAGTTTTAGAACACTTACTCATTCAAGGGTTTTTCTTTATTTTTACTATTTTCTACATTGTAGAATAATGGTGACGACATTAACACTATGAAATAACACATGGAATCATGTAGTAACTAAAAAAGTGTTCAACAAAATCCAAATATATTTTATATCTGAGATTCTTCAAAATAGCCACCCTTTGCCTTGATGACTGCTTTGCACACTCTTGGCATTCTCTCAACCAGCTTCACCTGGAATGCTTTTCAAACAGTCATGAAGGAGTTTCCACATATGCTGAGCACACTGCTTTTCCTTCACTCTGCGGTCCGACTCAAACCAAACCATCTAAATTTGGTTAAGGTCGGGGGATTGTGGAGGCCAGGTCATCTGATGCAGCACTCCATCACTCTCTTTCTTGGTCAAATAGCCCTTACACAGCCTGGAGGTGTGGTGGGTCATTGTCCTGTTGAAAAACAAATGATAGTCCTACTAAGTGCAAACCAGATGGGATGGTGTATCAGTGCAGAATACTGTGGTAGACATGCTGGTTAAGTGTGCCTTGAATTAAAAATAAATCACAGACAGTGTCACCAGCAAAGCACCATCACACAGTCTCCTCTGAACAGTTGATGTTGAGATGTGTCTGTTACTTGAACTCTGTGAAGCATTTATTTGGGCTGTAATTTCTGAGGCTGGTAACTCTAATAAACGTGTCCTCTGCAGCAGAGGTAACTCTGAGTCTTCCTTTCCTGTGGTGGTCCTCATGAGAGGCAGTTTCATCATAGCGTTGATGGTTTTTGAGACTGCACTTTCAAAGTTCTTGAAATTTTCCGTATTGACTGACCTTCATGTCTTAAAGTAATGATTGACTGTTGTTTCTCTCTTCTTATTTCAGCTGTTCTTGCCATAATATGGGCTTGGTCTTTTACCAAATAGGGCTGTCGTCTGTATCCCCCTCTACCTGGTCACAACACATCTGTTTGGCTCAAACGCATTAAGAAAGATAGAAATTCCACAAATGAACTTTTAACAAGGCACACCTGTTAATTGAAATGCATTCCAGCTGACTACCTCATGAAGCTGGTTGAGAGAATGCCAAGTGTGTGCAAAGTTGTCATCAAGACAAATGGTGGCTATTTGAAGAATTTAAAATATAAAATATATTTTGAATTGTTTAACACTTTTTTGCTTACTACAAGATTCCATATGTGTTATTTCATAGTTTTGATGTCTTCACTGTTATTGTACAATGTAGAAAATAGTAAAAATAAAGAAAAACCTTTGAATGAGTAGGTGTTCTAAAACGTTTGACCGGTAGTATAAATATGGTTGCATGCTTCTGGACCAAAATAACCAGCTATTCTACCCGTCTCTCTGTCTGTCTCTTCAGAAAGAAGAAGATGAGAGCGAAGTACATAACCAAACTGCATCCAGCTCAGAGACGGGTAAGAATATAACCTTATATCTTGTCATTTCCTAATCATGTGGATACTAATAAAATAGCACTATATCTTGTTTCCATGTATCAGTCAGTGCTTTTCCATAAATGTGGCACATCTCTAACATATCTCTAATATAGCTCTAATGTCTTTGTAGTCCTGCAACGACTATGAGAACGTTCCTGTGTATGGCAGGATGAGGAAGGGGACCAATCAGAGAGGAGATAGCCCAGTGTACGGCAACATACACACCGTACGTTCACACACTAAAAGGAAGAGATAGGGAGAAGTACTGTGTTACAGACCCCTGTCTGACCCCTATCATGCTGTAACAGTGGCACAGCCACAGTCTCCCCATTGAAACATTCAAGAATATGATATTCAACCGCTTATAGTGTTCAAAGACTGTGGGACAGAATCATTCATATAACTGCAAAGTAGGCCAACTTCAATTAAACTATGTATCAGTCTGACTTGCATAGATTGAGAGCAAACAAAGTGTAACTCTGTGTACTCCCTTGAAACATTGACGGTTTGTTTAGAGATACATTTGCCACTAATAATATGTAAAACACTCATGTTGTATAATATATTGTTGAAAGCTTTACATGCAGTAATACCGTCCCATAACAAACTGTTATTAAAAGCCTCCCAGCTCCATTCAATTCCTTAGTTATCCCTAACTCAATCGTGTGACAATGAACAAACCAATCATGTTGTTCCATCCCCTGGGAATGCTGTGTTTTCCTGTTGTGGTTACACAGATTGGGTCCTGTAGGTTCTTATGGAATGCTGCAATGTTATGTTAATCATGGAATTGTTCACATGTTAATTCAGCAAGATTATGATAGTCAATGGAAATATACTGTACTATTGTATTTTTTCTATATCTAAGCCATTAGATGAAATATTTCTTCTCTTTCTAGCTGTAGAATCTAGATGAATGCTGTGATTAGAAATTCTTCTGACACTGTTGGACAAAAATGCAATTCTATTCCTAGCTGAGAATAAAATGGAGGTCTTGGGAATGAAAGATGTCTGGGCTCTCAGCAAGAAGAGGAAGAGGAGGATGCAAAAAATGAAAGAATAATGGACAATTTACATTCGGAATACAGGGTTTTAGTCTTGTTAATTTATTAAGCCTAATTGTCTGCGTCGGTACAATAGGTGCTGATACTGTGTTTCTCTGTGACTTTAATGACCCCATGTGGACTAAATAACACCTACTCTACTGTGACATGAGTTGGTCTCTTCCAGGAGTGTTTGGCCGGGATTCAATCAAAGGTGTGTTGTAAACAAGGGGCATTGCACTTGACTTTTGAAGGTAATTGACACATGTGCCGACATCCGCAGCGCTTGCCATGAATGTGATCTCCGCGAATGTCTGGAACATTGACTTTTAAAGCATATTGCAATTTGCTTCTCTACAATGTGCTTTTGTTTGAACCCCTGCCAAAGCAACTGCATTTAGCCCTGTTGCATGTTGGTTAAATCGGCACAGAAATGTATTGTCATAAAAAATAAATAAAATAAAAACATCTTTATACCTTGACAACATGTACATTCAATTTATTCTCTTTCATCAAAAAAACATTACATATATACATTTAGTGAGTGAACAATATAATCCTACACTCAATGTACAGTGGGGAGAACAAGTATTTGATACACTGCCGATTTTGCAGGTTTTCCTACTTACAAAGCATGTAGAGGTCTGTAATTTTTTTTTATCATAGGTACACTTCAACTGTGAGAGATTGAATCTAAAACAAAAATCCAGAAAATCACATTGTATAATTTTTAAGTAATTAATTTGCATTTTATTGCATGACATAAGTATTTGATCACCTACCAACCAGTAAGAATTCCGGCTCTCACAGACCTGTTAGTTTTTCTTTAAGAAGCCCTCCTGTTCTCCTCTCATTACCTGTATTAACTGCACCTGTTTGAACTCGTTACCTGTATAAAAGAGACCTGTCCACACACTCAATCAAACAGACTCCAACCTCTCCACAATGGCCAAGACCAGAGAGCTGTGTAAGGACATCAGGGATAAAATTGTAGACCTGCACAAGGCTGGGATGGGCTACAGGACAATAGGCAAGCAGCTTGGTGAGAAGGCAACAACTGTTGGTGCAATTATTAGAAAATGGAAGAAGTTCAAGATGATGGTCAATCACCCTCGGTCTGGGGCTCCATGCAAGATCTCATCTCGTGGGGCATCAATGATCATGAGGGATCAGCCCAGAACTACACTGCAGGACCTGGTCAATGACCTGAAGAGAGCTGGGACCACAGTCTCAAAGAAAACCATTAGTAACATACTATGCCGTCATGGATTAAAATCCTGCAGCGCACGCAAGGTCCCCCTGCTCAAGCCAGCGCATGTCCAGGCCCGTCTGAAGTTTGCCAATGACCATCTGGATGATCCAGAGGAGGAATGGGAAAAGGTAATGTGGTCTGATGAGAGGAAAATAGAGCTTTTTGGTCTAAACTCCACTCGCCGTGTTTGGAGGAAGAAGAAGGATGAGTACAACCCCAAGGACACCATCCCAACTGTGAAGCATGGAGGTGGAAACATCATTCTTTGGGGATGCTTTTCTGCAAAGGAGACAGGACGACTGCACCATATTGAGGGGAGGATGGATGGGACCATGTATCGTAAGATCTTGGCCAACAACCTCCTTCCCTCAGTAAGAGCATTGAAGATGGGTCGTGTATGGGTCTTCCAGCATGACAACGACCCGAAACACACAGCCAGGGCAACTAAGGAGTGGCTCCGTAAGAAGCATCTCAAGGTCCTGGAGTAGCCTAGCCAGTCTCTAGACCTGAACCCAATAGAAAATCTTTGGAGGGAGCTGAAAGTCCGTATTGCCCAGCGACAGCCCCGAAACGTGAAGCATCTGGAGAAGATCTGTATGGAGGAGTGGGCCAAAATCCCTGCTGCAGTGTGTGCAAACCTGGTCAAGAACTACAGGAAATGTATGATCTCTGTAATTGCAAATAAAGGTTTCTGTACCAAATATTAAGTTCTACTTTTGTGATGTATCAAATACTTATGTATTTGCAATAAAAATTCATTACTTACAAATCATACAATGTGATTTTCTGGATTTTTGTTTTTTGATTCCGTCTCTCACAGTTGAAGTGTACTTGAAGTGTAATTTCAGACCTCTACATGCTTTGTAAGTAGGAAAACCTGCAAAATCGGCAGTGTATCAAATTCTTGTTCTCCCCACTGTATTAAAAAGTGGTATCAACAAATATTATGACAGTGGCAAAACACAAAGAATGTAGTGTGTGACTATTTAGACACAAACATCAAACTAACATTGAGGTGGTACTGTAGGAACATTACCATTGTATAACGTACAGTGGTGTTAAGTACTTTAAGTAAAAATACTTTAAAGTACTACTTAAGTCTGTTTTTTTGGGGGTAACTTTACTTTTACAACTTTTACTTTTACTTCACTACAGTCCTTAAGAAAATACAGTACTCTTTAATCCATACTAGTTGCCTGACACCCAAAAGTACTCGTTATATTTTGAATGGTTAGCAGGACAGGAAAATGGTCAATTTCACACACGTATCAAGAGAACATCCCTACTGCCTCTTATCTGGCGGACTCACTAAACACACATGCTTCGTTTGTAAATGATGTTGGAGTGTGCTCCTGGCTATCCATACATTTAAAAAACAAGAAAATGATGCAATCTGGTTTGCTTAGTACAAGGAATATGAAATTATTTATACTTTTGCCTTTTTGTATACTTATGTAAATGTTAGCAATTACATTTACTCTTGATACTTAAGTATAGTTAACCAAATACTTTTGGACTTTTACTAAAGTAGAATTTTATCTGGGTGACTCACTTTTGAGAAGTGTTCTATTAAGATATCTTTACTTTTACTCAAGTATGACAATGGGCACTTTTCCCACCACTGGTAATGTACCATTGAAGACAGAAAACGTCTACTGTCTATTTCTATACTATATTCAAACAAGATGTGGGTGACATAAACAGTGTGAGAAAGACATGTAAAGTGGAAAACAACAAATAATGAATGTCACAGAACTACCTGGTACTACTTTCTCTCATTACCACAGTTGTATAAATACTCCAAACAAATCACAACTACTTTCTCTCCCTACCACAACTGTATAAACACTCATCACAAACAAAATGGAACTACTTTCTCCCTTTACAGTTGTGTAAAATAGTAGAGATGGATTAATTACATTAAACACAGCTGTGCAGTAGTGAGTTTCACCCAGTTATCATTGTATCAGATAGATACTGAGAACCTTTAGTAGAAGGGCACTTTCTTTGTTAATCCAACCCATGTTCAGGTTAAATTGATTCACTTATAACAAACAGCAAATTGTGTGTAACTGTGAGATCTAAACATATGATATTCATGGAAATTATTTTATAATGTGCCCTGGATGTTTCTGGGATTCCATATAAACAAATCTATCTCCTACGAAAACAAATATTCAAACGTTGACCAAAATAATTCACACAACAAAGAAAGGGAGTAGCTCAAAAGGATAACAGTGTTTCGACTGATTTGCTCATCCCTATACCTCAAACTGATTGTCTTTTCTTGTGAACATTGACTCTGTGTTTGTACGATCTGTGAATTTGTGGATCATATCTTTTCTCAGATAATGACAGACGACAAGTATTTTTTTGTTTAAATTGGACAAGACTATTTTCAGAATGTCTTGCACCTAAGAGGAGCCGAGGGCATAGATATACTAGAATAATGACAGACCCGGACCAGGGCCAGAGATTAAGCCTGTGTGTGTCTGGTACAGTAGTGTCACACTCTGCAGTCTGCATGCGTCAGAAGGCACTTCATACTGTGGCTGGAGGACAGGGCGAGAGGTCTGGAAAACATCAATAGTCAGACCAAGCATGGTCACAGTCTGAGTGCTCCAGACAGAAGCCAAATAAACTGCTTGTTCACAAGGGTCAGCCTTAAATAGGCTATAGTCTATACTGTAGGTCCTAGTCAAGTTGGACTTAGATATAGCCTATAGGTGCTAGGCAGATTTGTTAATATTTTCATTGTATGGTTTTGTTCATACGTTTGGAAGTTGGGATGATTTGTATAGATTTTTAAATATGTTGTCTGCAGCGTCTATCTCAGACCTGTACTCGTGAACAGGCAAACCATTTGGAATGGAGGAACGTGGTGCTTGTTGCAGGTAAACTAAAAAGCCCACAAATATTTCCGAACGTTACAAGTTTTCCCTAATGAATGGGCCCCAGCAGGTGTCAGAACATCAGTGTGGGGAAAATTAAAGGATGAAAAACACATTCCAATTTTCTGGACCTTCAGTCACAAGACATTAACTTACAAACACAGCCCCTTTCAGCATTGCTTTGCAATCTGCATAAACTTTAGACATTTCAGAATGAATGATATGCAGTTTGAAAAAAAGGCTAAACCAACAAGGGACTTTACAGTGAAAGGACCCAAAGTACTCGCAAACACTATGACACGTACAGTATGTCTCCCTTTTGAAAACTACAAGAGAAATATTTTTGGTGCAATTGTTTTAGCCTATGTTGTCTCACAACGGGTACAAAAAAGTCTAGGATAATATATATATATGTACCGCTCTACAATTAACACTCGTCATAATTTATTAACATACAATGCCATATTATACATGTTCCTATACATATTTCTACAGCCTTCTAAAGTGTTGGAATGTCCAGGTTTGTCCTGTAAGTGCTTGTCATTGGAGCATCCCCTGGTTGCAGTTTGAGCCATAGCCACTGGAGGGGGAAAGTGCCTCTTCCTGGTGCTGAGAGGACTGCTCTTCTTCTGTCTGTTCAGAGAGGAAGCTGGGGAAGGTCTGTGCTCGGGGGATCATCGTCAGGCTCGTACCTGGAAACAACAGGAGAAGACAGTGGTGAGGAAAAGGATAGTCTCTCTGGCTATGGTCCATACTAGGTCATTCAGTGCCTTCAGAAATGATTCATACCCTTTATTCCACATGTTGTTGTGTTACAGCCTTAATTCAACATGGATTAAATCGATTGTTTTGCCTCACCCATCTACACAACACACCATGATGACAAAGTGAAAACACATTTTTCCACATTTATTGAAAATGAAATATAGAAATATCTAATTTATGCAATTATTCACACCCCTGAGTCAATATATGTTAGATTCACCTTTGGCAGCGATTACAGCTGTCTTTCTAGGTAAGTCTCTAAGAGCTTTGCACGCCTGGGTTGTATAATATTTGCACATTCTTTTTTTATTCTTTTTGAAATTCTTCAAGATCTGTCAAGTTGGTTGTTGATCATTGCTAGATAGCCATTTTCAAGTCTTGCCATAGATTTTAAAGCTGATTTAAGTCAAAACTGTAATTAGGCCACTCAGGAGCATTCAATGTCATCTTGGTAAACAGCTCCGGTGTAGATTTGACCTTGTGTTTTGGATTATTGTCCTGCTGAAAGGTGAATTCATCTTTCAGTGTCTGGTGAAAAGCAGACGGAATCAGGTTTTCCTCTAGGATTTTGCCTGTGCTTAGCTCTATTCTGTTTATTTTTTATCCTGAAAAACTCCCCTGTCCTAAACTATTACAAGCATACCCATAACATGAGGCAGCCACTACTATGCTTGAAAATATGAAGAGTTGTACTCAGTAATGTGTTGTATTGGATTTTTCCCAAACATAACACTTTCTATTCAGGGAAAAAGTTAATTGCTTTGCCAATTTCTTTTACAGTATTACTTTCGTGACTTGTTGCAAACAGGATGCATGTTTTGGAATATTGTTTATTCTCTAAAGACTTCCTTCTTTTCACTCTGTCAATTAGTTTAGTATTGTGGAGCACCAACAATGTTGCTGTTGCTGTTTTCTCCTTTCACAATCATTAAACTCTGTAACTGTTTTAGAGTCACCATTGGCACTCATGGTGAAATCCCTGAGTGGTTTCCTTCCTCTCCGGCAACTGAATTAGGAAGGAGGCCTGTATCCTTGTAGTGACTGGGTGTATTGATACACCATCCAAAGTGTAATTCATAACTTCACCACACCCAAAGAGATATTCAACGTTTGGTTTAAAAATCAACCAATAGGTGCTTCCCTGGTCTTTGTGGTTGAATCTGTGTTTTAAATTCTTTCTGAAGGCGCACTGTACATTGTATTCACTCCCATTTGGCGTTTTAATTTAATGTAAAATAGATTAAATTGAGATGTATTGGTCACTGACCTACACACTATACCCCATAATGTCAAAGCGGAATTATGTTTTTTTATTTTACATTCTTGCAAATTAATTAAAAATGAGAAATGTCTTGAGGCAATAAGTATTTAACCCCTTTGATATAGCAAGCCTAAATAATAGCAACCCTAAAACATTTGCATAACAAGTCACAAAATAGGTTGTATGCACTCAATCTGTATGCAATAACGGTGTTTTGCATGCCCCACACACACAATTACCTGGAAGGTCCCTTAGTTGAGCAGTGTATTTCAAACACAGATTCAACCACAAAGACCAGGGAGGTTTTCCAATGCCTCGCAAAGCAGGGCACCTTTTGGTAGATGATGGTGAAAAAAGAAGACGTTCAACATCCCTTTGAGCATATTGAAGTTATTGATTACACTTTGGATGGTGTATCATTACACCTTGTCACTACAAAGATACAGGCATCCTTCCTAACTAAGTTGCTGGGGAGGAAAGAAACCACTCAAGGATTTCACCATGAGGCCAATGGTGACTTTGAAACAGTTAGAGTTTAATGGCCGTGATAGGAGAAAACAGCATTGTAGTTACTCTACAATACTAACCTAAATTACAGAGTGAAAAGAAGGAAGCCTGTACAGAAGAAAATATATATATAAAAAAAATATCCGGTTTGCAACAAGGCACTAAAGTAATACTGCAACAAAAAAATGTGGCAATGCAATTACCTTTCTGTCCTGAATACAAAGCGTTATGTTTGGGGCAAATAAAATACTACACATTACTGAGTACCACTCTCCATATTTTCAAGCATAGTAGTGGCTGTATCATGTTATGGGTATGCTTGTAATCGTTAATGACTGGGGAGTTTTTCAGTATAAAAAAATAAACAGAATGGAGCTAAACACAGGCAAAATCCTAAAGGATAACCTGGTTCAGTCTGATTTCCTCAATACACTGGGAGATTAATTAACCTTTCAACAGAACAATAACCTAAAACACTAAAACAGCCAAATCTACACTAGAGTAGCTTACCAAGAAGACAGTGAATGTTCCTGAGTGGATAAGTTACAGTTTTGACTTAAATCTACTTTTTAAAAAATCTATGGCAAAACCTGAAAATGGTTATTTAGCAATGATCAACAGAAGCTGCCAAAGGTGCTTCTACAAAGTATTGACTCAGGGGTGTGAATCCTTATGTAAATTGGATATTTCTCTATTTCATTATCAATACATTTGCTAAAATGTCTACAAGCATGTTTTCACTTTGTAATTATGGGGCATTGTGTGTAGATGGGTGAGAAAAACATATCTAATTGATTTTGAATTTGGGCTATAACACAACAAAACATTTCAAGGGGTATGAACAACTTCTGAAGGCACTTAATTATATGTAGTATGCTGTGGGTGTTGGAAGACTGTCTTGTTTCACCCAACCTGAAACATAGAAGATGTTTGTCTCATATCGCTTTGACAATCTGAGAGTGTCTGTTGAAAACACATGTTCACAACAACAATTCAGTGTTTGCTTTGTTGTACTGCACAGCGCTAAACGTTTAGCTTGTTTCTCTGCAAAAAAACACCTCTCTTCTTAATCCAAATTATTTATCCAATTTGCTTCCGACATCCTGTTTTCAGATATTTTTGGAAATGGGTGTAAATGGATACTTTGGGGGGTGTTTTTCACTTAGACTCCGGTCATTAATAATGGATGGGAGTCAGCTGGTCTCGGAAATGTGTGGAGGTAAGATGAGGACACAGTAGAGTGCAGAGGACTGCTGATTGGGTGTTGCTGACCAGGAAGGAAGTGGATATCAATCAATATTTCATGAGGTCCAGAAGAACCCTTTAGACTATATGCTGCAATCAACTGTACCTACAACACCTCTGGCTGTTTATTAACTATATTCATCCAATCTAATAAACCAAACAAAGCAAATTATACACCAATACACTGTGTAAGCTTTGCTAGAGATTAATTGAAACTGAACTCATGAATTGCAAATGATAGGTTATGTTCTATGGTACAGGTATGTCCATTTTAATATCAAAGACAGTAATTCCTTGCTTTATTCCATGCCAGGTGTGAACCCCCTCCAGTGTGCCCCTGTGTCTGTAAGCTGTAGCTGGATCCTATCAGGAGGGAATTGGTGTGTGGTTACTGGTCTGTGCCACTCTGTGCCACACTGCCTCTTCAGTGTGGTGCCAGGATAGCCGTGCCACCACACTGTGTGTCTGTCAATGACTCCTCCACATAAACCATGTTCCAGTCACCTTGGCAAGTGCTGCCAAACTGCAGATAACATGGCGTGGGAGCAGGGGCAGAGACAGAGAGGGAGAGAGAGGGGGATTGTTTGATTACATGTGAATGTGTATGAGAATGGAGAGAGCGAAAGAAAGAGCAATTAGAAAAGTGAGTCCGAGAGCGAGTGAGCAACAAGGAAGGAGAAACAAATAGTGAGAAAGACCAGTGTGAGTGGGTGATGTGAAGCCAATCACAGCAGTGTGTCTCAGAGAGAAAATGTGAAGTGAGTCACACATACACTTTGAAAATACTGCACTGGTGAAAATTTATTCTCCAGAAAACAGAAGTAGAATTATCTGATTCAGAATGTCCCTAGTACAGATCCTCCAACATTCGCTCACTCTACCACTTTAGAAAATCACTGAGACCGTAACGAGGGTAAAAGGGAACATTTCTCTTTTTGTCTCCATATTACATTTGTGAAACAGCCGGGGTGCAGCCAACCACAGCCCTCTCATCTATCTCTGCCAAGACAATTTTTTCTCTACCCACCACAATGTAGGCTGGAAATGGAGTCTTCCAGTCCAGATCAAAGTGAGAAAACACAACAGAACTAAACATCTGCTGGGCTTTAAACAGCTGTGTGTGTGTGTGTGTGTGTGTGTGTGTGTGTGTGTGTGTGTGTGTGTGTGTGTGTGTGTGTGTGTGTGTGACAAGACCCCTGTCGAGATCCAAGCTCTGGACGCAGACCCCTGTCTGGACTGTAGTAGACACACAGGCTATGGACCGCAGCAGCCCCCCACCTCCTCTGCTCTGAGAGGCAGAGAAAGCCACAGAGAGAGAAAGAGCGAGAGCCACAGAGAGAGAAAGAGCGAGAGCCACAGAGAGATGGAGCGCTACCAAGTGAGAGAGAGAGTAAGCCACAGAGAGAGAGAACCACAGAGAGAGGAGATTACCTTGTCCTACTGTCACCAACAGAACAAGGTCTACAGGAACAACTTAACATTCTTTGGGAATACAACATCAACTTTCAGAAAACCAAAGTCTTGATTTTCCAGAAAAAGGCCAGGAATCAGAGCAGTAGACACTCAAATGAGGAAATACCATGGTTAAACATGCCCTGGGAATAAAAATCAGTGCCTCTGTTGGATTTGGTCTGGCAGAGAATGCACTAAAAGAAAAAGCCCGCAAAGCATTTTACTCCTTAACAATACAATTTAAAAAAAGATATACTCCTACCCAAACCTGGTGCAAAATACTCAAGTGTAATTTTACTAATTGCACTATATGGAAGCGAGGTTTATACAGAATTCTGCATAATTGCCCTAAATATCCAAAAGAAAGTACCGAATAATGCCTACAGAGTGGAACTCGGAAGATTCCCTTTAAAGATTTTGGCATCATTTGAAATTAAGCCCGAAAAACATCCTTAGAATTCAAAATACTTGAAACCAAAGAGCTGAACTGTGAATGCCAACCGTTAAAAACACTAAACAACCCTATTATTCAAACATACAGAGAAATCAATCAAACTGTTAGAGAAATGAAAACCTTTTTGACAAATTGGGAAAAGAAAAACACACAATAAACTAAATTGCTGTTTGGCCCTCAAAAGACAATAAAAATTGTAAGAATATCTCTACTGTCAGAGCTACAAAACAGAGACAGACCCCAACCAAATACAGGCTCAGCGACCACCAATTGGCTATAGAAAAGGGGGTGACACAAAAAGACATGGCTACGCAAAGAGGAGCGTCTATGTGGTCACTGCACGACAGGGGAGTTAGAGACAGAGATGCACCATTTCCTCTACTGTGAGAAATACCCCCAAATAAGATCATCTTTTTAAAGAAAATATCTCAATCAATTCCCATCTACTGTGCATTTACTAATGACATAAAGCTGGGAAATATTCTGGGTGAGGGAGAAACTGCAAATATCATATGTACAGTTGAAGTCGGAAGTTTACATGCACTTAGGTTGGAGTCATTAAAACTCATTTTCCAACCACTCCACAAATTTCTATTTAACAAACTATAGTTTTGAAATGTCGGTGAGGACAATTACTTTGTGCGTGACACAAGTAATTTTTCCAACAATTGTTTACAAACAGATTATTTCACTTATAATTCACTGTATCACAATTCCAGTGGGTCAGAAGTTTACATACACTAAGTTGACTGTGCCTTTAAACAGCTTGGAAATTCCAGAAAATGATGGCATAGCTTTAGAAGCTTCTGACATAATCTGAGTCAATTGGAGGTGTACCTGTGGATGTATTTCAAGGCCTACCTTCAGACTCAGTGCCTCTTTGCTTGACACCGTGGGCAAATCAAAAGAAATCAGCCAAGACCTCAGAAAAAAAATTGTAGACCTCCACAAGTCTGGTTCATCCTTGGGAGCAATTTCCAAATGCCTGAAGGTACCACGTTCATCTGTACAAACAATAGTACGCAAGTATAAACACCATGGGACCACGCAGCTGTCATACCACTCAGGAAGGAGATGTGTTCTGTCTCCTAGAGATGAACGTACTTTGGTTCGAAAAGTGCAAATCAATCCCAGAATAACAGCAAAGGACCTTGTGAAGGTGCTGGAGGAAACAGGTACAAAAGTATCTATATCCACTGTAAAACTGTGATAACGTGTGTCTCGGTGAGAGGTGTAGGAGTCAGGCGCATGAAATATAGTCCACCAATACAAAAATGGCAGACGAAAATCCAAAGACGATGCTCTCGAATACTCGTGGAAACGCACGGAGGAACAAACACAGTTCCGACACTTTACATATATATATATATATATGCCATTTAGCAGACGCTTTTATCCAAAGCGACTTATGTGTGCATACATTCTACGTATGGGTGGTCCTGGGGCTCGAACCCACTACCCTGGCGTTACAAGCGCCATGCTCTACCAACTGAGCTACAGAAGGACCACACACGTGCGTAATAGTGAAAACAACAAACATCAAATACAATCGAGCGCAATACACACACGTCTAATCCCGCACGAACTAAGGCAGGCAACAGGTACCCTATATACCCACAGAAATAAATGCAAATGGTGTGAAAAAAATTACAGACAAAAACAAACAGAAAAGGAAGAAGGGATCGGTGGCGGCTAGTAAACCGGCGACGCCGACCGCCGAGCGCCGCCCGGACAGGGAGAGGAGTTACCTTCGGTAGAAGTCGTGACAAAAACTAGTCCTATAATGACATAACCTGAAAGGCCGCTCAGCAAGGAAGAAGCCACTGCTCCAAAACCGATATAAAAAAGCCAGACTACGGTTTGCAACTGCACATGGGGACAAAGATTGTACTGTTTTGGAGATGAAACAAAAATAGAACTGTTTGGCCATAATGACCATCGTTATGTTTGGAGGAAAAAGGGGGAGGCTTGCAAGCAGAACATCATCCCAACCGTGAAGCACGGGGGTGGCAGCATCATGTTGTGGGAGTGCTTTGCTGCAGGAGAGACTGGTGCACTTCGCAAAATAGATGGCATCATGAGGTAGGGAAATTATGTGGATATATTGAAGCAACATCTCAAGACATCAGTCAGGAAGATAATTTGGCTAAGGTGTATGTAAACCTCGGACTTCAACTGTATATGATTGCCATAGTCTGAGGGACATCTTGTGAACATTAATTTGCTGAATTATTTACATTGTATATAACTTATTGTTAATACATAGTGGAACCATCATCCATGTACATGTTGTCGATTATTTATCAGACATACTCTTTCTATTTGTTTTTTATCATTTTATTTTTTATCTAATTAAATGTTTTGACCGAAGATTACACAATGCAACATCAGTAGTGTTGTATACATGATTATCCTGTATGTACTATTTATCCAAAAGTTATTATTACAACTAAAATGAAGTGTATTTCATTATCCTCATCACATTGAACAGTATTTACTGAAATGCCGCACCACTGTACTGCTTTGGGAATATCTACTAATTGGATTTCATGCCAATAAAGCAATCTGAATTTGAGACAGAGAGCGTGCGAGAGAGAGCACATGCGAGAGAACAGAGAGATACAGAAAAAATATAGAATTAGAGTTGGATAAATCTAGATAAACATGGATTTTTTAAGCAAGGACTTATACAGAATACTCAACCTCAACATCAAAACCTTCAATTCAAATCACAATTCTAGACGTAAAAGCTTGATTTTGGACTATTACTACCAAAGACCATCAGTGGAAAATGGCGCGGAAGTACATGGTTGACATTTTACATTCTCCCAAACAATTGTGCTTTTGTGTGTTTTTTTATGTGTTTTGTGTAACTTATTTTTTAAACTTATTGTGTACATAATGTTGCTGCTACTGTTTCTTTTGACCAAAAATGACTTCTGGACATCAGAACAGCGATTACTCACCGCGGACTGGAAGAAACTTTTTCCTTTAACGATTCCGATGAGAAGGATATCGTACTTTCACTGGAACAGGCCCAGATACACGCCTTTTGAGTGAAGAAAAGACGATGGAAAAGGGGACGTAGATCGGGGATCCTTCTGAGAATCCGGAGGTGAGCAAGTAAACTCCCAATGCCTTCCATTCTTCTTGCTAACGTGCAATCATTGGACAATATTATTGATGACCTACGATGAAGATTATCCTACCAACGGGACATTAAAAACTGTAACATCTTATGTTTCACCGAGACGTGGCTGAATGAAGATACGGACAATATAGAGCTAGCGGGATTTTCACCGGCAGAACAGAGACGCTACCTCTGGTAAGACGAGGGGTGGGGGTGTGTGTCTTTTTGTCAATAACAGCTGGTGCGCGATGTCTAATATTAAAGAAATCTTGAGGTATTGCTCGCCTGAGGTAGAGTACCTTATCATAAGCTGCAGACCACAATATCTACCAAGAGAGTTCACATCTTTATTATTCATAGCCGTCTACATTTGAAGTTGAAAGTTTACATACACCTAAGCCAAATACATTTAAACTCAGTTGTTCACAATTCACAACATTTAATCCTAGTACAAATTTCCCATATTAGGTCAGTTAGGAACACCACTTTATTTTAAGAATGTGACATTTATTTCAGCTTTTATTTCATTCATCACATTCCCAGTGGTTCAGAAGTGTACATACACTCAATTAGTATTTGGTAGCAGTGCCTTTAAATTATTTAACTTGGGGACAAACGTTTCGGGTAGCATTCCACAAGGTTCCCACAATAAGTTGGGTGAATTTTGGCCCATTCCTCCTGACAGAGCTGGTGTAACGAAGTCAGGTTTGTAGGCCTCCTTGCTCGCACATGCTTTTTCAGATCTGCCCACAAATTTTCTATAGGATTGAGGTCAGGGTTTTGTGATGGCCACTCCAATACCTTGACTTTGTTGTCCTTAAGCCACAACTTTGGAAGTTTGCTTGGGGTCGTCGTCCATTTAGAAGACCCATTTGAGACCAAGCTTTAACTTCCAGACTGATGTCTTGAGATGGTGCTTCAATATACAGTGAGGCGAAAAAATCCAGAAAACGCATGTCAAAAATGTTATAAATTGATTTGCATTTTAATTAGGGAAATAATTATTTGACCCCTCTGCAAAACATGACTTAGTACTTGGTGGCAAAACCCTTTTGGCAATCACAGAGATCAGACGTTTCTTGTAGTGGGCCACCAGGTTTGCACACATCTCAGGAGGGAGTTTATCTCAGTCCTCTTTGCAGATCTTCTACAAGTCATTAAGGTTTCGAGGCTGACGTTTGGCAACTCAAACCTTCAACTCCCTCCACAGATCTTCTATGGGATTAAGGTCTGGAGACTGGCTAGGCCACTCCAGGACCTTAATGTGCTTCCTCTTGAGCCACTCCTTTGTTGCCTTGGCCGTGTGTTTGGGGTCATTGTCATGCTGGAATACCCATCCACAACCCATTTTCAATGCCCTGGCTGGGGGAAGGAGGTTCTCACCCAAGATTTGACGGTACATGGCCCCGTCCATCGTCCCTTTGATGCGGTGAAGTTGTCCTGTGCCCTTAGCAGAAAAACACCCCCAAAGCATAATGTTTCCACCTCCATGTTTGATGGTGAGGATGGTGTCCTTGGGGTCATAGGCAGCATTCCTCCTCCGCCAAACACGGCGAGTTGGGTTGATGCCAAAGAGCTCCATTTTGGTCTCATCTGACCACAACACTTTCACCCAGTTGTCTTCTGAATAATTCAGATGTTCATTGGCAAACTTCAGACAAGCATGTATATGTGCTTTCTTGAGCAGGGGGGCCTTGTGGGCGATGCAGGATTTTAGTCCTTCGCGGCGTAGTGTGTTACCAATTGTTTTCTTGGTGACTATGGTCCCAGCTGCCTTGAGATCGTTGACAAGATCCTCCTGTGTAGTTCTGGGCTGATTCCTCACCGGTCTCATTGCATGATCATCTTCCATGGAGCCCCAGGTCGAGGGAGATTGACAGTTCTTTTGTGTTTCTTCCATTTGCGAATAATCGCACCAACTGTTGTCACCTTCTCACCAAGCTGCTTGGCGATGGTCTTGTAGCCCATTCCAGCCTTGTGTAGGTCTACAATCTTGTCGCTGACATCATTGGAGAGCTCTTTGGTCTTGGCCATGGTGGAGAGTTTGGAATCTGATTGATTGATTGCTTCTGTGGACAGGTGTCTTTTACAGGTAACAAACTGAGATTAGGAGCACTCCCTTTAAGAGTGTGCTCCTAATCTCAGCTCGTTACCTGTATAAAAGACACCTGGGAGCCAGAAATCTTTCTGATTGAGAGGAGGTCAAATACTTATTTCCCTTATTAAAATGCAAATAAATTTATAATTTTTGGGGGGACTTTGTTGTTGTTATTCTGTCTCTCACTGCTCAAATAAAGCTACCATTAAACTTATAGACTGATCATTTCTTTGTCAGTGGTTAAACGTACAAAATCAGCAGGGGATCAAATACTTTTTTCCCTCAGTGTATCCAAATAATTTTCCTGCCTCATGATGCCACCTATTTTGTGAAGTGCACCAGTGAAGTGCACACAACATGATGCTGCCACTCCCGTGCTTCACGGTTGGGATGGTGTTCTTCGGCTTGCAAGCATCCCCCTTTTTCCTCCAAACATGACGATGGTCATTATGGCCAAACACTATTTTTGTTTCATCAGACCAGAGGACATTTCTGCTTTTTTATATCGGTTTTGGAGCAGTGGCTTCTTCCTTGCTGAGTGGCAATTCAGGTTATGTTGATATAGGACTTGTTTTACTGTGGATATAGACACTTTTGTACCGGTTTCCTTCAGCATCTTCACAAGGTCCTTTGCTGTTATTCTGGGATCGATTTGCATTTCCAAATCAAATCAAAAATCAAATCAAATGTATTTGTCACATACACATGGTTAGCAGATGTTAATGCGAGTGTAGCGAAATGCTTGTGCTTCTAGTTCCGACAATGCAGTAATAATCAACGAGTAATCTAACCAAACAATTCCAAAACTACTACCTTATACACACAAGTGTAACGGAATAAAGAATATGTACATGAATGAGTGATGGTACAGAACGGCATAGGCAAGATGCAGTCGATGGTATCGAGTACAGTATATACATATGAGATGAGTAATGTAAGGTATGTAAACATTATATTAAGTAGCATTGTTTAAAGTGGCTTACATCAATTTCCATCAATTCCATTATTGAAGTGGCTGGAGTTGAGTCAGTATGTTGGCAGCAGCCACTCAATGTTAGTGGTGGCTGTTTAGCAGCCTGATGGCCTTGAGATAGAAGCTGTTTTTCAATCTCTCGGTCCCTGCTTTGATGCACCTGTACTGACCTCGCCTTCTGGATGATAGCGGGGTGAACAGACAGTGGCTCGGGTGGTTGTTGTCCTTGATGATCTTTATGGCCTTCCTGTGACATCGGGTGGTGTAGGTGTCCTGGAGGGCAGGTAGTTTGCCCCCAGTGATGCGTTGTGCAGACCTCCCTACCCTCTGGAGAGCCTTACGGTTGTAGGCGGAGCAGTTGCCGTACCAGGCGGTGATACAGCCCGATAGGATGCTCTCGATTGTGCATCTGTAGAAGTTTGTGAGTGCTTTTGGTGACAAGCCAAATTTCTTCAGCCTCCTGAGGTTGAAGAGGCGCTGCTGCGCCTTCTTCACGACACTGTCGGTGTGGGTGGACCAATTCAGTTTGTCCGTGATGTGTACGCCGAGGAACTTAAAACTTACTACCCTCTCCACTACTGTCCCATCGATGTGGATAGGGGGGTGCTCCCTCTGCTGTTTCCCGAAGTCCACAATCATCTCCTTTGTTTTGTTGACGTTGAGTGTGAGGTTATTTTCCTGACACCACACTCCGAGGGCCCTCACCTCCTCCCTGTAGGCCGTCTCGTCGTTGTTGGTAATCAAGCCTACCTCTGTAGTGTCGTCCGCAAACTTGATGATTGAGTTGGAGGCGTGTATGGCTTTCTGCGTGGGTGAACAGCCCACGCAGAAAGCCATGCACGCCTCCAACTCAATCAGGGAGTACAGGAGAGGGCTCAGAACGCACCCCAGTGTTGAGGATCAGCGGGGTTGAGATGTTGTTACCTCTTGAAGCATGTGGGAACAGCAGACTGGGATAAGGATTGATTGAATATGTCCGTAAACACACCAGCCAGCTGGTCTGCGCATGCTCTGAGGACGCAGCTTGGGGTGCCGTCTGGGCCTGCAGTCTTGCGAGGGTTAACACGTTTAAATGTTTTACTCACGTCGGCTGCAGTGATGGAGAGTCCACAGGTTTTGGTTGCGAGCCGTGTTATTGGCACTGTATTGTCTTCAATGCGGGCAAAAAAGTTATTTAGTCTGCCTGGGAGCAAGACATCCTGGTCTATGATGGGGCTGGTTTTCTTTTTGTAATCCGTGATTGACTGTAGACCCTGCCACATACCTCTTGTGTCTGAGCCATTGAATTGTGACTCTACTTTGTCTCTATACTGACGCTTAGCTTGTTTGATTGCCTTGCAGAGGGAATAGCTACACAGTTTGTATTCGGTCATGTTTCCAGTCACCTTGCCCTGGTTAAAAGCAGCGGTTTGCGCTTTCAGTTTCACGCGAATGCTGCCATCAATCCACGGTTTCTGGTTTGGGAATGTTTTAATCGTTGCTATGGGAACGACATTGTTAATGCACTTTCTAATGAACTCGCTCACCGAATCAGCATATTCGTCAATGTTGTTGTTGGAAGCAATGCGGAACATATCCCAGTCCACGTGATCGAAGCAGTCTTGAAGCGTGGAATCAGATTGGTCGGACCAGCGTTGAATAGACCTGAGCGCGGGAGCTTCTTGTTTTAGTTTCTGTCTGTAGGCAGGGAGCAACAAAATGGAGTCGTGGTCAGCTTTTCCGAAAGGAGGGCGGGGGAGGGCCTTATATGCGTCGCGGAAGTTAGAATACCAATGATCCAAGGTTTTACCAGCCCTGGTTGCGCAATCGATATGCTGATACAATTTAGGGAGTCTTGTTTTCAGATCAGCCTTGTTAAAATCCCCAGCTACAGTGAATGCAGCCTCAGGATATGTGGTTTCCAGTTTGCAAAGAGTCAAATAAAGTTTGTTCAGGGCCATCGATGTGTCTGCTTGGGGGGGAATATATACGGCTGTGATTATAATTGAAGAGAATTCCCTTGGTAGATAATGCGGTCGACATTTGATTGTGAGGAATTCAAAGTCAGGTGAACAGAAGGACTTGAGTTCCTGTATGTTGTTGTGATCACACCACGTCTCATTAATCATAAGGCTTACGCCCCCACCCCTCTTCTTACCAGAAAGATGTTTGTTTCTGTTGGCGCAATGCGTGAAGAAACCAGCTGGCTGCACCGATTCTGTTAGCGTCTCTCGAGTGAGCCATGTTTCCGTGAAGCAAAGAACGTTAGTCTCTGATGTCTCTCTGGAATGCTACCCTTGCTCAGATTTCATCAACCTTGTTGTCAAGAGACTGGACATTGGCGAGTAGTATGCTAGGGAGTGGTGCGCGATGTGCCCGTCTCCGGAGCCTGACCATAAGACTGCTTTGTTTGCCTCTTTTACGACGTCGTTGTTTTGGGTCGCAGGCTGGAATCCATTTAGTTGTCCTGGGTGGAAGGCAGAACACAGGATCCGCTTCGCGAAAGTCATATTCCTGGTCGTACTGATGGTGAGTTGACGTTGCTCTTATATTCAGTAGTTCTTCCCGACTGTTTGTAATGAAACCTTAGATTACCTGGCGTACCAATGTAAGAAATAACACTTAAAAAAACTAAATACTGCATAGTTTCCTAGGAACGCGAAGCGAGGCGGCCATATCTGTCGGCGCCGGAAGTATCACATTTTTCACACCAAAGTACGTTCATCAACAGGAGACAGAACGCATCTCCTTCCTGAGCGGTATCACGGCTGCATGGTCCCATGGTGTTTATACTTGCGTAGTATTGTTGGTACGGATGAACGTGGTACCTTCAGGCATTTGGAGATTGCTCCCAAGGATGAACCAGACTTGTGGAGGTCTACAATGTTGTTTCTGAGGTCTTGGCTGATTTCTCTGATTTCTGATTACACCTTTTCTGTCTCATCCTGGAATAAACAAGGTCTGAGGTCATCTGTTTTTGACCTAAAGAGCAGGAACCCAGACTTCATCAAAGAAATTGGAAATATCCATCCTACAAGAAACATGGTATAAAGGAGACGGACCCAATGGTTGCCCTCTAGGCTACAGAGAGGTGGTAGTCCCATCCACCAAACTACCAGGTATGAAACAGAGAAGAGACTCAGGGGATGTGCTAATTTGGTATAGAGCAGACCTAACCCACTCTATTAAATGAGTCAAAACAGGAACATTTTACTTCTGTCTAGAAATGAATAAGGAAATTATCTCAACAGAGAAAGATGTCCTCATGTGTGCGACCTATATACCCCAGATAGAACCCCCATACTTTCACGATAACAGCTTCTCCATCTTAGAAGGGGAGATCAACAATTTACAGGCCCAGGAACAAATACTAGTCTGTGGTGACCTAAATGCCAGAACTGAACAAGAACCTGACACCCTCAGCACACAGGGGGACAAACACCTACCTGGAGGGGACAGCATTCTCTCCCCCATATGCCCCTCAAGCCACAACTATGACAACATAACCAACAAAAACGAGTGAAAACAATGTACTGAGCAAATGTCAAATGGGCTTTTTACCAAATTATCATATGACAGACCATGTATTCACCCTGCACACCCTAATTGACAAACAAACAAACCAAAACAAAGGCAAAGTCTTCTCATTGAGTCGAAAAAGCCTTCGACTCAATTTTGCATGAGGGTCTGCTATACAAATTGATGGAAAGTGGTGTTGGGGGAAAAACATACAACATTATTAAATCCATGTACATAAACAACAAGTGTGCAGATAAAATAGGCAAAAACACATACACATTTCTTCCCACAGGGCCCTGGGGTGAGACAGGGATGCAGCTTAAGCCCCACCCTCTTCAACATATACAGTGGGGCAAAAAAGTATTTAGTTAGCCACCAATTGTGCAAGTTCTCCTACTTAAAAAGATGAGAGAGGCCTGTAATTTGCATCATAGGTACACTTCTACTATGTCAGACAAAATGACAAAAAAAATCCAGAAAATCACATTGTAGGATTTTTTATGAATTTATTTGCAAATTATGGTGGAAAATAAGTATTTGGTCACCTACAAACAAGCAAGATTTCTGTCTCTCACAGACCTGTAAGAGGTTCCTCTTAAAGACGCTGCACTTCCTAACCTCCTGCCAAATGTATGACCATATTAGAGACACATATTTCCCTCAGATTACACACATCCACAAAAAAATTGAAAACAAACCCCATTTTGATGAACTCCCATATCTACTGGGTGAAATACCACATCACAGCCATCACAGCAGCAATATTTGTGACCTGTTGCCACAAGAAAAGGGCAACCAGTGAAGAACAAACATTGTAAATACAACCCATATTTATGTTTATTTATTTTCCCTTTTGTAGTTTAACCATTTGCTCATCGTTACAACACTGTATATATACATAATATGACATTTGTAATGTCTTTATCCTTTTGGAACTTCTGTGAGTGTAATGTTTACTGTTCATCTTTATTGTTTATTTCACTTTTGTATATTATCTACTTCACATGCTTTGGCAATGTTAACATGTTTCCCATGCCAATAAAACCCCTTGAATTGAATTGAGTACGAGAGAGAGAGCGCTAGAGAGAGTGAGAGAGCGAGAGCACGAGCAAGCAAGACATAGAGAGAGTGAGAGAGCGAGAGCACGAGCACGCAAGACATAGAGAGACAGAGAGAGTGAGAGCACACATGTGAGAGAGAGTGTGCGCTAGGGAGAGAGAGCGAGAAGGCAAGAGAGAGCACGAGAGAGAAAGAGGGCTGGGGACAAGATTACCAGTGTACTGAATGAGACGTTACAAATGTACAGCACATTCATAAGCTGCAGGCGATCCATTATTTAAGTTGTACCTGTTGCAGTAGAGATAGTAGTATCACCATACTCTCTCTCCTATCATAATCCTATGTCATTACTGACTTCCTCTCCTCCTTTCAGTAAAATCCACTTTTATCACTCTGAAAGGATCAAATAAGAACACTGCTATTAGAATTGCTAATGCTGCTGCTGCGGATAGGCGGATAACTGTTGAAAGATGCGTTTCATAGAGGGAGAGAGAATGAGAGTGTTTACGTGAGTGGGGGGCAGAGAAAGAGGGATAGACAGAGAGAGAGGTAGAGGGAGGCAGGGACACAGACAGAGAGAAGGAGAGAGAGAAATAACTGAACAATTATCTCTAAAACCAGCAATTCTTGTGCATTTCCATTCCAATATCAGTTGGGGTAATTGAACCGTTTCAGACAGGCGTTGGGGCTTGATTTTTTATCTTGCCTTTAAAACTTTAAAGTGCACTTATTATTTTGATGCATCATCAATCTCTCAGTGGGAAACAAACAGCACCATTTTCCTCTCTCAAAGGAAAAAACGGCCTTCTATTAAACATGGAGCATTTGTAAGAATATAAAAAGCCAGTCATTTTGTCTTATGGTTATTAGTAAGACTTTAAAATCATCTAAGAGAGGAAATATGATTGATATCTTCTTTGTCTAAGGGTCTGCTTTTTTATCTCTATATATTTACTGATTTAAAGTGTCAAGTACTTAAGCGAAACAGAAAGAGCAAATGAGTGGGTGGGAAACACATGATTAAAATTGAAGATGAAACATTTTGCAATGGTCTGGTGTTGAGATATACATTCTTTGCATACAATGCCTTCAGAAAGTATTCACAACCCTTGACTTATTGCAAATTTTATTTTTATTTATTTTTATTTCACCTTTATTTTACCTGGTAGGCCAGTTGAGAACAAGTTCTCATTTACAACTGCAACCTGGCCAAGATAAAGCAAAGCAGTGCGACAAAAACAACAACACAGTTACACAAGGGATAAAGAAACGTACAGTCAATAACACAATAGAAAAATCTATATACAGTGTGTCATGACATTGCCCTCCTTGGGGATAGCGAGTACCACCCCCCTCTCTCTGCACCATCCCCCCCTCCCTCTCACCACCTCTCTGTCTTCCCCCTACCAATAGGCTCTGTTAGGCAGGTCATACATTTCTAGAGGAGTTCTCTCCTCATGGCCAGAGTATAAGAGAGAGAGAGTGAGTTTTCATAGAGAGAACAAAGGAACTTCTTCCACATCACAGAACTTGAGAACTGAACAATATCCATGTTCTGGAGAAGGTATAAACGGTCGATGAAGTAGCCAGATACGAACTGGTCCGTTTTGTACAATTTGGTGACCTCAGGAAAGACAATACAGCCACACCATAACTCTGTTTATACAAGAGTCTCAGTTGTGAGGCTTGCATCTAATTGTTGTATAAAATGAATGAGTAAAGATGAAACTATTTGTGAAATTATGTAATGTGATTTTAAACGGTTTAATGAAGGAAACTCCAATTCCCTTTGGAGTTTAACTAAATCATTGGCCCACCCCATGAGCACAGACTGAGCACAGAGGCGTCATGGGACAGCCTCTTTCTACTGTTACGAATATAACCCCCATTCGGGAGGAATTCCCTTCAGACCAGCTTACCTCGATTATCGAGAGGGCTAAGGTTTGAGTAGAGACCATAAACCTGAGTATAAGCTAAGGTTGTAATGGTTGTTGAAACTCTAAGACTATCGATACCAACAGAATAAGAGCAAATCTTTGATACTAATTACTAGTCTGCAGCTAGAAATTAAGTACCCATGAATGCGAGGATCTATCTATAACAACATTTCTGAATGGGACTCTGAACTATCCATTCTAACCACGGAAGAGAGAGAGAGAGGGCGGAAAAACTCTCCAACAGAAACTAACTTTCCAACAGAGATCACGACGACACACTAAGCGTAAATATACATACTGATTGCAATTATTCCCAAATGAGTGAGCATTCTTGTGCAAAGGAGTAGCATTTAAGTTGTTATAATTATCAACTGTGTAGTGACTCTTGTTTTTCGCGCCCTTCTGAATCCCTTTGTCTACCAAGCCGCCATGCCGGTTTAGCCCACTAGGGCACATCCTCTATCATTTCCTTCTAACCATATCTACTTTGTTTGTTTGTATGTGTGTGCATTTCTGTGATTATTTAGTTAGCTAATAAATAAATGATTGAGACAATTGATGTATGGATGACTCATAGTGAAGACTGGGTTCGTGCAGATAACCAACCATTTACGACATTTGGAATGAGACTAAAGTGAGGTAAAGAATAACTCATTAATTAGAAGACTAATTGATCAGATATTAAAATATCTTCAAGTTATATTAGGAAATGTATAACTTTGTAATCTGAGTATTTTCCTGATTATTTAATCACGTAATAATAATTACAGAGAATTGATTTGATAAACTAACAGTCTTCAGTTTAATGATGCCAAAGACACGACAAGTGTGTGCAAATGTAGTAAGATTATGAAGATAAGGCAATACATAGGCCATAGTGGAAAAATAATTGCAATTTAGCAATTAAACACTGGAGTGATAGATTTGCAGAAGATGAATGTGTAAGTTGAGATAACAATATGGGGATGAGGTAGTTGGGTGAGCTATTTACAGATAAGCTGTGTACAGGTGCAATGATCGGTAAGCAGCTCTGACAGCTGATGCTTAATATTAGTGAGGGAGATATAAGACTCCAGCTTCAGAGATTTTTGCAATTCATTCCAGTCATTGGCAGCAGAGAACTGGAAGGAAAGGCAGCCAAATGAGGAGTTGGCTTGGGGTAAGTCTTTAAGAGCTTTGCATACCTGGATTGTATAATATTTGCCCATTATTCTTCAAGCTGCTAATTGATTTTATATTTAACTAGGCAAGTTAGTTAAGAACAAATTCTTATTTACAATGACAGCCTACACAGGCCAAACTCAGACGACGCTGGGCCAATTGTGTGCCACCCTATGGGACTCCCAATCACGGCTGGGTGTGATAGTCTGGATTCGAACCAGGTTGTCTGTAGTGACACCTCTAACACTGAGCTGCACAATCTTAGACTACTGCGCCACTCAGGAGTGCCAATTGAGCACAGATAGACAGCCATTTTCAAGTCTTGCCATAGATTTTCAAGGCGATTTAAGTCAAAACAGTAACTAGGCCACTCAGGGAACATTCAATGTTGTCTTGGTAAGCAACTCCAGCGTATATTTGGCCTTGTGTTTTAGGTTATTGTCCTGCTGAAGGGTGAATTTGTCTCCCAGTGTGTGTTGGAAAGCAGACTGAACCAGATTTTCCTATATGATTTTGCCTGTGCATATCTCTATTCCTTTATTTTAATTTTAAGAAATGACCTATTCTTTGCCAATGATAAGCATACCCATAACATGATGCAGCCACCACCCTTTTTGAAAATATGAAGACTGGTATTCAGTGATGTGTTGTGTTGGATTTGCCCCAAACATAGCGCTCTGTATTCAGGACCAAAATTGTATTTGTTTGCCACATTTTCTGCAGTCTTACTTCAGTGCCTTATTGCAAACATGATGCATGTTTTGAAATATGTGTTATCTGTACAGGCTTCCTTCTTTTCACTCTGTCATTTAGGTTAGTATTGTGGAGTAACTAGGATGTTGTCGATCCATCCTCAGTTTTCTCCTATCACAGCCAAACTCTGTAATTGTTTTAAAATCACCATTCGTCTCACGGTGAAACCCCTGAGCAATTTCCTTCCTCTCCGGCAAATGGGAGGACGTCTGTATCTTTGTAGTGACTGGGTGTATTGATACACCATCCAAAGTGTAATTGATAACTTCACCATGCTCAAAGAGCTATTTAGTGTCTGTTTTTCCCCCACCCATCTACAAATAGCTGCCCTTCTTTGTGAGGCATTGGACAACCTCCCTGGTCTTTGTGTTTGAATCTGTGCTTGAAATTCACTTCTCTATAATTGTGTGTGGCACAGAGATGGGATAGATGTTCAAAAAACATCTTAACCAATGTTATTGCACACAGAGCAACTTATTATACTATATCCCAATATATTTGTTGTTGTTGTAAATGTATAGTACCATTCAAAAGTTTGGACCCACCAACTCATTCAAGGGTTTTTCTTTATTTTAACTATTTTCTACATTGTAGAATAATAGTGAAGACATCAAAACTATGAAATAACACATATGGAATAATCTAGTAACTCAAAAAATGTTACACAAATCAAAATATATTTTAGATTTAGATTCTTCAAATAGCCATCCTTTGCCTTGATGACAGCTTTGCACACTCTTGGCATTCTCTCAACCAGCTTCATGAAGAATGCTTTTCCAACAGTCTTGAAGGAGTTACCACATATGCTGAGCACTTGTTGGTTGCTTTTCCTTCACTCTGCGGTCCAACTCATCCCAAACCATCTCAGTTGGGTTGAGGTCGGGTGATTGTGGAGGCCAGGTCATCTGATGCAGCACTCCATCACTTTCCTTCTTGGTCAAATAGCCCTTACAAAGCATGGAGGTGTGGTGGGTCATTGTCCGGTTGAAAAACAAATTATAGTCCCAATAAGCACAAGCCAGATGGGATGGCATATCACTGCAGAATGCTGTGGTAGCCATGATGGTTAAGTGTGCCTTGAATTATAAATAAAGGACCAAGTGTCACCAGCAAAGCATCCCCACACCATCACACCTCCTCCTCCATGCTTCACGGTGGGAACTACACATGCAGAGATCATCCGTTCACCTACTCTGCATCTCACAAAGACCAAACATCTCAAATTTGGACTCATCAGACCAAACGACAGATTTCCACCAGTTTAATGTCCATTTTTTTGTGTTTCTTGGCAAAAGCAAGTTTCTTATTATTATTGGAGTCCTTTAGTAGTGGTTTCTTTGCAGCAATTTGACAATGAAGGCCTGATTCACGCAGTCTCCTCTGAACAGTTGATGTTGAGATGTGTCTGTGACTTGAAGTCTGTGAAGCATTTATTTGGCCTGACATTTCTGAGAATAGTAACTTTAATGAACTCATTCTCTGTATCACAGGTAACTCTAGGTCTTCATGTCCTGTGGCGGTCCTCATGAGAGCCAGTTTCATCATAGCGCTTGATGGGTTTTTGCTACTACAATTGAAGAAACTTTCAAAGTTCTTCAAATGTTCCAGATTGATTGACCTTCATGTCATAAAGTAATGATGGACTGTCATTTCTCTTTACTTATTTGAGCTGTTCATAAAATGGACTTGTTATTTTACCAAATAGGGCTATCTTCTGTATACTTTTGCACACCTGTTAATTGAAATGCATTCCAGGTGACTACCTCATGAAGCTGGTTGAGAGAAGGCCAAGAGTGTGCAAAGTCGTCATCAAGGCAAAGGGTGGCTAATTTTAAGAATCTCTAATCTAAATAATTGTCATGCCCTCATCTGTTTCACCTGTCCTTGTGATTGTCTCCACCCCCCTCCAGGTGTCGCCCATCTTCCCCGTTATCCCCTGTGTATTTATACATGTGTTCTCTGTTTGTCTGTTGCCAATTCGTCTTGTTTGTCAAGTCAACCAGCATTTTTCTCAGCTCCTGCTGTTTTGACCCTTGCCTGTCCGGACTCTGAGCCTGCCTACCTGACCACTCTGCCTGCTCCTGACCCTGAGCCTGCCTGCCGTCCTGTACCTTTGCCCCACCCCTCTGGATTATCGACCCCTGCCTGCCTTGACCTGTCTGTTTGTCTGCCCCTGTTGCTGTAATAAACATTGTTACTTTAACACAGAAGGCATTTAGGTCTTACCTGAAACGTTATAATAATATATATATTTTAACACTTTTTTGGTTACTACGTGATTCCATATGTGTTATTTTATAGTTTTGATGTCTTCACTATTATTCTACAATGTAGAAAATAGTAAAAATAAAGCTAAACCCTGGAATGAGTAGGTTTGTCCAAACTTTTGACTGGTACTGTAAATATTATTTTAAATGATTTTTTAAAAAGGGGTGTGAATACTTTCTGAAGGCACTGTATGTCACCAACACATGGCATACTGAGGGAAATGTACACTCATAGAAAAAATGGTTCCAAAAGGGTTCTTTGGCTGTCCCCATAGGAGAACTCTTTTGGGTTCAATCTAGAACACTTTTGGGTTCCATGTAATACCCTTTGTGGAAAGGTTTTACATGGACCTCAAAAGGGTTCGACCTGGAACAAAAAACTGATTCTCAAAGGGATATCCTATGGGGACAGGCAAACAACCCTTTTAGGTTGTAGATATAACCTTTTTTTTCTAAGAGTGTACTATCTTCAAATGCCAATTCATGTAGTGTTCTTCATTGATGTGAATATATAGTATTATTCCCCAACCTGACGTTTTTGACATGAGTACTTAAAACCGATCTGCCTGTCAAGGTTTATTAAAGGTCTAGTGCATTCAAAAACTAAATTTGCCTGTGTGTTATATGTATTTTCACACTATGAGGCTGGAATAATACTGTGAAAATCTAAAAATGATGTAAATTTAATTTCAGTGTAAAAGCTGTTTGAAAAGACTACCTGAAATTTCTGCCTGTTTTGGTGGGATGGTAACATCCCGAGGCGGTAACTTACTTAATATACCAATT
This sequence comes from Oncorhynchus keta, assembly GCF_023373465.1. NCBI lineage: Eukaryota > Metazoa > Chordata > Actinopteri > Salmoniformes > Salmonidae > Oncorhynchus > Oncorhynchus keta. The sequence goes on along the minus strand of NC_068448.1, from coordinate 61,552,510 downwards.
AAGAAAGAGAGCCACTGCTCTCTGCCAATAACAGCTAGATTTCCATTTTACCCTCCCCAATCAAACCCCTCCCAGACACCCTAACAAAATTCTTGCTTGAGAAATTGCTCTTTGCTAAGAGGCGGTTTTTGTTTCTTGTCAACCATTTTAATCAAAAACAATCCCAGTAAGTTACTATAATATTACCTAGAAATGATTTGATATTGAGATAAAAACATCTGCATTGGACCTTTAATGCAGTTTCTCTCTGTATCTCACCATTACTGAAATGGTTCAAATAAGTGTATGGTTTATATTCATACAGTTTGCACTGCTACCTTGCCTGTACTCATTTCATTTGCAAGCAAACCAAAACTTTCCTAGAAGTCTAACATTTCAGCCCAAGTCTAATCGAAACAGAAACTTTCGCACACACACAAAAAGCAGCTAATTTATTTCTGGTTCTCCGATTAACTGAATGAGAGAGAAAAATAAATAAATAAACATATAGCAAAGCAGCAAAGCTGGATGGGACAAGAACCAGTGTTCCTTCATTATTCCAGAGGACTCATGGGTATTTAAACACAACCCGACCATGACTCAGCCAATTAAGCATGCTGATTGCAGATTCATCACGGCACAGTGACACATAGGGGGCTAATCTAACACTATCACCTCCACCCACACCCAAATCAGCCCATAGTCAGTTTTAATATAGTCACTGTACTGTTACTATACTGGATTTGTTTATCATAAGCTTTATTATAGATTCATCACAGGTACAGTGACACACAGGGGCCAGTCTGGTCCATGACACACAGGGGCCAGTCTGGTCCACACGTTCTGTCTAGCATCTCTCACCTCCACGTACACCCCAATCAGCCCATACTCAGTTAATATACAGTATTAAAATAGTAATAATAATGGTATTATAATGGTATTATCATAGGCTTGCTATATTATATGATCATTACGGGCCCACTGAGACACAGGGGGCTAGTCTGGTCCATATACGTCACATCTTACGTATCTCACATCGTTATCCATAATAATGCAGTTATTTTGCTGTTTTATCACATTATTGTAGTATTGATTCATCACTGGCAAAGTGAGACCCAGGAAATCAGGTAAAAATGCTCTTATACTCCACTGATTCATGAATTGCAGAACGTGTGCGCGTGTTTACGTGCACATGTATTTATGTGTGTGTATAGAGATGCATGTGTGTTCAGGGATCTCATGTTGTGTGTATAGAGTCATCCAGGATCAGGTTGAGGTCCTATGCCTGGGGAAGTAGATGCCCCATATTTAAAGTTGCTAAATGACTTAAATGTAAATGTAAATGTAGAAAATAGGCTCAAGATGGTGTGTAAGGGGTATGGGGGTAATACCTGCAGAGTGAGGATAAAACATGGCTGCCATCAACCAAAAGAGCCAAGTCTTTAACCAGTGTCTCCTCAATTTCCCAGACCTGTTTATCTATTGAACTGTATAGAAACCCTACATAGTGACTTGACATGGTTATTACATATGTCTTAGCTACAGATTGTAAAGCACATAATGTGATATAACTAAAGATTTTTTTAATCCATTATTGGTGGCTACAGGTTTGCCTAAACAAAACGATGCCATAGATTTTTCAACTAACCTGGTATTGGTGATACTATCTTCAATCTCGATTTGGCCAAACATGTACGCACATGCGTGTGTGTGTGTGGACGTGTTTACCTATTCTTGCGGGAACCAGAAGTCCCCACAAGAATAGTAAACAACCAAAAATTTGACCAACTGGGGACCAGTTATCACTAGCCACTTTAAACAATGCTACTTAATATAATGTTTACATACCCTACATTACTCATCTCATATGTATATGTATATACTGTACTCCATATCATCTACTGCATCTGTATGTAATACATGTATCACTAGCCACTTTAAACTATGCCACTTTGTTTACATACTCATCTCATATGTATATACTGTACTCGATACCATCTACTGCATCTTGCCTATGCCGCTCTGTACCATCACTCATTCATATATCTTTATGTACATATTCTTTATCCCTTTACACTTGTGTGTATGAGGTAGTAGTTTTGGAATTGTTAGGTTAGATTACTCGTTGATTATTACTGCATTGTTGGAACTAGAAGCACAAGCATTTCGCTACACTCGCATTAACATCTGCTAACCATGTGTATGTGACAAGTAAATTTGATTTGATTTTGACATTTTCTTAGTCCCCACGGGGTCAAATGTTATTTCTAGGGGGAAAAGGAAGAAAGGGAAGCGCTGCGAAGACACACAGTAGTAGAAAGAAGGTACTCTTTGGTAAAAGGGGTAAATTGGTCATCAAAAAGAAAAGAAGACCAAGGCACTCTTCATATAATTCATTAAATGCCTTTATTTACATTGAACAAGCTATTCCAAGTGGGTTTACGGTTAAGGTTAGAATTCATGTTAGGGTTAGAATTACTTTAGGAGCAAACCCCACAAGGTTAGCTGTACACGATGTATGTATGTGTGTGTGCGCGCTCCCTGTTCACACAGTCCGTGCTATGAATGTCTGATATATCCCATGTGGCAGACCCTGTAGAACTAGAGGAGATGTCTGAAGCCATTGCAAACACTTGCCGGGAAGAATTGTGAAACTACGATGACTGAACGAGGCCGTATTGACCGTAGAAAGAAGTTGCAGTACCTTCATTCAAAAATGTGGTCTTAGGAAAGGAGAAGACAACGTAGAATGCAATAGAAAGCATTGCTGTCGGTGACTTTGCACTGGCTTGAGAACAACATGCAGTCTCATAAGACAATCCTGTTGTGACAAGAGGAGCAGAACCCTGGGTTGAGAACAACATGCAGTCTCATAAGACAATCCTGTTGTGACAAGAGGAGCAGAACCCTGGGTTGAGAACAACATGCAGTCTCATAAGACAATCCTGATGTGACAAGAGGAGCAGAACCCTGGGTTGAGAACAACATGCAGTCTCATAAGACAATCCTGATTGTGACAAGAGGAGCAGAACCCTGGGTTGAGAACAACATGCAGTCTCATAAGACAATCCTGTTGTGACAAGAGGAGCAGAACCCTGGGTTGAGAACAACATGCAGTCTCATAAGACAATCCTGTTGTGACAAGAGGAGCAGAGCCCTGGGTTGAGAACAACATGCAGTCTCATAAGACAATCCTGATGTGACAAGAGGAGCAGAACCCTGGGTTGAGAACAACATGCAGTCTCATAAGACAATCCTGTTGTGACAAGAGGAGCAGAACCCTGGGTTGAGAACAACATGCAGTCTCATAAGACAATCCTGTTGTGACAAGAGGAGCAGAACCCTGGGTTGAGAGCATAAGTGCTGCGGCTTTCCAAATGGAGAAGAAAACAGCAGATTAAGAGGAAAACAGCGGAGAGAAATGTGCTTGAAATCAAATCAAGTTGTATGTGTCACATGCTTCGTAGACAACAGGTGTAGACTAACAGTGAAATGCTTACTTGAGTCTACTTTTCCAACAATGCAGTGTTAAAGATAAGGTAATACATTTAATAAAAAATAGAAATAGTGACACAAGTATTAAATACACAGTGAATAATGAATAGAAGAAACAAGTAAAAATAACAATATACAGGGAGTAGAAAATAATATGGCTATATATAGGGAGTAGAAAATAACGTGGCTATATACAGGAAGTAGAAAATAACATGGCTATATACAGGAAGTAGAAAATAACGTGGCTATATACAGGGAGTAGAAAATAACATGGCAATATATAGGTAGTAAATAATAACATTGCAATATACAGGGAGTAGAAAATAATATGGCTATATATAGGGAGTAGAAAATAACGTGGCTATATATAGGAAGTAGAAAATAACATGGCTATATACAGGAAGTAGAAAATAACATGGCTATATACAGGGGAGTAGGGATATACAGGAGAAAATAACATGGGTATATATAGGGAGTAGAAAATAAAAATAACATGGCTATATATAGGGAGTAGAAAATAACATGGCTATATACAGGGAGAAAATAACATGAAAATAACATGGCTATATACAGGAGTAGAAAATAACATGGCTATATACAGGAAGTAGAAAATAACATGGCTATATACAGGGAGTAGAAAATAACATGGCTATATATAGGGAGTAGAAAATAACATGGCTATATATAGAGGAGTAGAAAATAACATGGCTAGGAAGTAGAAAATAACATATATACAGGAGTAGAAAATAATATGGGTATATATAGGGAGTAGAAAATAACATTGGCTATATATAGGGAGTAGAAAATAACGTGGCTATATATAGGGAGTAGAAAATAACATGGCTATATATAGGGAGTAGAAAATAACATGGCTATATACAGGGAGTAGAAAATAACATGGCTATATACAGGGAGTAGAAAATAACATTGCTATATACAGGAAGTAGAAAATAACATGGCAATATACAGGGAGTAGAAAATAACATGGCTATATATAGGGAGTAGAAAATAACATGGCTATATACAGGGAGTAGAACATAACATGGCTATATACAGGGAGTAGAAAATAACATGGCTATATAACATAGAGGGAGTAGAAAATAACATGGCTATATACAGGAAGTAGAAAATAACATGGCTATATACAGGGAGTAGAAAATAACATGGCTATATACAGGAAGTAGAAAATAACATGGCTATATATTGGGAGTAGAAAATAACATGGGTATAACATATAGGGAGTAGAAAATAACATGGCTATATATAGGAAGTAGAAAATAACATGGCTAGAAGTAGAAAATAACATGGCTATATACAGGAAGTAGAAAAACATAATATGGCTATATACAGGAAGTAGAAAATAACATGGCTATATACAGGGAGTAGAAAATAACATGGCTATATACAGGGAAAATAGAAAATAACATGGCTATATACAGGAAGTAGAAAATAACATGGCTATATATTGGGAGTAGAAAATAACATGGGTATATAGGAGTAGAAAATAGGGAGTAGAAAATAACATGGCTATATATAGAGGAAGTAGAAAATAACATGGCAATAAATAACAAAATAACTATATATAGGGAGTAGAAAATAACATGGCTATATACAGGAGTAGAAAATAACATGGCTATATACAGGGAGTAGAAAATAACATGGCTATACAGGAGTAGAAAATAACGTATATACAGGGAGTAGAAAATAACATGGCTATATACAGGAAGTAGAAAATAACATGGCTATATATAGGGAGTAGAAAATAACATGGCTATATACAGGAAGTAGAAAATAACATGGCTATATACAGGAAGTAGAAAATAACATTGGCTATATACAGGAAGTAGAAAATAACATGGCTATATACAGGAAGTAGAAAATAACATGGCTATATATAGGAAAAAATAACATGGCTATATACAGGAAGGCTATATACAGGAAAAAAATAACATGGCTATATACAGGAGTAGAAAATAACATGGCTATATACAGGAAGAAAATAACATGAAAATAACATGGCTATATACAGGAAGTAGAAAATAACATTGGCTATATATAGGAAGTAGAAAATAACATTGGCTATATACAGGAAGTAGAAAATAACATGGCTATATACAGGGAGTAGAAAATAACATGGCTATATACAGGAAATATAACATGGCTATAGACAGGAGTAGAAAATAACATTGGCTATATACAGGAAGAAAATAACATGAAAATAACATGGCTATATACAGGAAGTAGAAAATAACATGGCTATATTCAGGAAGTAGAAAATAACATGGCTATATACAGGGAGTAGAAAATAACAGGCTATATACAGAAGTAGAAAATAACATGGCTATATACAGGAAATAGAAAATAACATGGCTATATACATTGGAATATAGGGAGTAGAAAATAACATGGCTATATACAGGAAGTAGAAAATAACATGGCTATCTATATAACATTGGCTATATATAGGAGTAGAAAATAACATGGCTATATATACAGGAAGTAGAAAATAACATGGCTATCTACAGGAAGTAGAAAATAACAAGGCTATATACAGGAAGTAGAAAATAACATGGCTATATACAGGGAGTAGAAAATAACATGGCTAAAAGGAGTAACATGGCTATCTATAACATGGCTATATATACAGGGAGTAAAATAACATGAAAATAAAATAACATGGCTATCTATATACTATAACATGGCTACAGGAAGTAGAAAATAACATGGCCATCTACAGGAAGTAGAAAATAACAAGGCTATTTACAGGAAGTAGAAAATAACATGGCTATATACAGGGAGTAGAAAATAACATGGCTATCTATATACAGGGAGTAGAAAATAACATGGCTATATACAGGAAGTAGAAAATAACATGGCTATATACAGGAAGTAGAAAATAACATGGCTATATACAGGAAGTAGAAAATAACATGGCTATATACAGGAAGTAGAAAATAACATGGCTATTTTATTTTTATTTTTATTTATTTCACCTTTATTTAACCAGGTAGGCTAGTTGAGAACAAGTTCTCATTTGCAACTGCGACCTGGCCAAGATAAAGCATAGCAGTGTGAGCAGACAACACAGAGTTACACATGGAGTAAACAATTAACAAGTCAATAACACAGTAGAAAAAAGGGGGAGTCTATATACAATGTGTGCAAAAGGCATGAGGAGGTAGGCGAAAATTACAATTTTGCAGATTAACACTGGAGTGATAAATGATCAGATGGTCATGTACAGGTAGAGATATTGGTGTGCAAAAGAGCAGAAAAGTAAATAAATAAAAACAGTATGGGGATGAGGTAGGTGAAAATGGGTGGGCTATTTACCAATAGACTATGTACAGCTGCAGCGATCGGTTAGCTGCTCAGATAGCTGATGTTTGAAGTTGGTGAGGGAGATAAAAGTCTCCAGCTTCAGCGATTTTGCAGTTCGTTCCAGTCACAGGCAGCAGAGTACTGGAACGAAAGGCGGCCAAATGAGGTGTTGGCTTTAGGGATGATCAGTGAGATACACCTGCTGGAGCGCGTGCTACGGATGGGTGTTGCCATCGTGACCAGTGAACTGAGATAAGGCGGAGCTTTACCTAGCATGGACTTGTAGATGACCTGGAGCCAGTGGGTCTGGCGACGAATATGTAGCGAGGGCCAGCCGACTAGAGCATACAATTCGCAGTGGTGGGTGGTATAAGGTGCTTTAGTGACAAAACGGATGGCACTGTGATAGACTGCATCCAGTTTGCTGAGTAGAGTGTTGGAAGCCATTTTGTAGATGACATCGCCAAAGTCGAGGATCGGTAGGATAGTCAGTTTTACTAGGGTAAGCTTGGCGGCGTGAGTGAAGGAGGCTTTGTTACGGAATAGAAAGCCGACTCTTGATTTGATTTTCGATTGGAGATGTTTGATATGAGTCTGGAAGGAGAGTTTGCAGTCTAGCCAGACACCTAGGTACTTATCGATGTCCACATATTCAAGGTCGTAACCATCCAGGGTGGTGATGCTAGTCGGGCATGCGGGTGCAGGCAGCGATCGGTTGAAAAGCATGCATTTGGTTTTACTAGCGTTTAAGAGCAGTTGGAGGCCACGGAAGGAGTGTTGTATGGCATTGAAGCTCGTTTGGAGGTTAGATAGCACAGTGTCCAATGACGGGCCGAAAGTATATAGAATGGTGTCGTCTGCGTAGAGGTGGATCAGGGAATCGCCCGCAGCAAGAGCAACATCATTGATATATACAGAGAAAAGAATCGGCCCGAGAATTGAACCCTGTGGCACCCCCATAGAGACTGCCAGAGGACCGGACAGCATGCCCTCCGAATTGACACACTGAACTCTGTCTGCAAAGTAATTGGTGAACCAGGCAAGGCAGTCATCCGAAAAACCGAGGCTACTGAGTCTGCCGATAAGAATATGGTGATTGACAGAGTCGAAAGCCTTGGCAAGGTCGATGAAGACAGCTGCACAGTACTGTCTTTTATCGATGGCGGTTATGATATCGTTTAGTACCTTGAGTGTGGCTGAGGTGCACCCGTGACCGGCTCGGAAACCAGATTGCACAGCGGAGAAGGTACGGTGGGATTCGAGATGGTCAGTGACCTGTTTGTTGACTTGGCTTTCGAAGACCTTAGATAGGCAGGGCAGGATGGATATAGGTCTGTAACAGTTTGGGTCCAGGGTGTCTCCCCCTTTGAAGAGGGGGATGACTGCGGCAGCTTTCCAATCCTTGGGGATCTCAGACGATATGAAAGAGAGGTTGAACAGGCTGGTAATAGGGGTTGCGACAATGGCGGCGGATAGTTTCAGAAATAGAGGGTCCAGATTGTCAAGCCCAGCTGATTTGTACGGGTCCAGGTTTTGCAGCTCTTTCAGAACATCTGCTATCTGGATTTGGGTAAAGGAGAACCTGGGGAGGCTTGGGCGAGGAGCTGTTGGCCGAGGTTGGAGTAGCCAGGCGGAAGGCATGGCCAGCCGTTGAGAAATGCTTATTGAAGTTTTCGATAATCATGGATTTATCGGTGGTGACCGTGTTACCTAGCCTCAGTGCAGTGGGTAGCTGGGAGGAGGTTGTCTTGTTCTCCATGGACTTCACAGTGTCCCAGAACTTTTTGGAGTTGGAGCTACAGGATGCACACTTCTGCCTGAAGAAGCTGGCCTTAGCTTTCCTGACTGACTGCGTGTATTGGTTCCTGACTTCCCTGAACATTTGAATATCACGGGGACTATTCGATGCTATTGCAGTCCGCCACAGGATGTTTTTGTGCTGGTCGAGGGCAGTCAAGTCTGGAGTGAACCAAGGGCTGTATCTGTTCTTAGTTCTGCATTTTTTGAACGGAGCATGCTTATCTAAAATGGTGAGGAAGTTACTTTTATAGAATGACCAGGCATCCTCAACTGACGGGATGAGGTCAATGTCCTTCCAGGATACCCGGGCCAGGTCGATTAGAAAGGCCTGCTCACAGAAGTGTTTTAGGGAGCGTTTGACAGTGATGAGGGGTGGTCGTTTGACTGCGGCTCCGTGGTGGATACAGGCAATGAGGCAGTGATCGCTGAGATCCTGGTTGAAGACAGCGGAGGTGTATTTGGAGGGCCAGTTGGTCAGGATGACGTCTATGAGGGTGCCCTTGTTTACAGAGTTAGGGTTGTACCTGGTGGGTTCCTTAATGATTTGTGTGAGATTGAGGGCATCTAGCTTAGATTGTAGGACTGCCGGGGTGTTAAGCATATCCCAGTTTAGGTCACCTAACAGAACAAACTCTGAAGCTAGATGGGGGACGATCAATTTACAAATGGTGTCCAGGGCACAGCTGGGAGCTGATGGGGGTCGGTAGCAGGCGGCAACAGTGAGAGACTTATTGCTGGAGAGAGTAATTTTCAAAATTAGTAGTTCGAACTGTTTGGGTATGGACCTGGAAAGTATGACATTACTTTGCAGGCTATCTCTGCAGTAGACTGCAACTCCTCCCCCTTTGGCAGTTCTATCTTGACGGAAGATGTTATAGTTGGGTATGGAAATCTCCGAATTTTTGGTGGCATTCCTGAGCCAGGGAGTAGAAAATAACATGGCTATATACAGGGAGTAGACAATAACATGGCTATAGACAGGAAGTAGAAAATAACATGGCTATATACAGGAAGTAGAAAATAACATGGCTATATACAGGAAATAACATGGCTATATACAGGGAGTAGACAATAACATGGCTATAGACAGGAAGTAGAAAATAACATGGCTATATACAGGAAGTAGAAAATAACATGGCTATATACAGGAAATAACATGGCTATCTATATACAGGGAGTAGAAAATAACATGGCTATATACAGGAAGTAGAAAATAACATGGCTATATATAGGGAGTAGAAAATAACATAGCTATATACAGGGAGTAGAAAATAACATGGCTATATACCGGAAGTAGAAAATAACATGGCTATATACAGGGAGTAGAAAATAACATGGCTATATATAGGGAGTAGAAAATAACATGGCTATACACAGGAAGTAGAAAACAACATGGCTATATACAGGAAGTAGAAAACAACATGGCTATATACAGGGAGTAGAAAATAACATGGCTATATACAGGGAGTAGAAAATAACATGGCTATATACAGGGAGTAGAAAATAACATGGCAATATACAGGAAGTAGAAAATAACATGGCTATATACAGGAAGTAGAAAACAACATGGCTATATACAGGGAGTACCCGTACCGAGTCGATGTGCAGGGGTACGAGGTAATTGAGATAGATATGTACTGTACATATACAGTTGAAGTCGGAAGTTTACATACACCTTAGTCAAATAAATTTTAACTCAGTTTTTCACAATTCTTTACATTTAATCCTAGTAAAAAATCCATGTATTTGGTCAGTTAGGATCACCATGTTTTTTTTAAGAATGTGAAATGTCAGAATAATAGTTGAGAGAATGATTTATTTCAGCTTTTATTTATTTCATCACATTCCCAGTGGGTCAGAAGTTTACATACACTCAATTAGTATTTGGGAGCATTGCCTTTAAATTGTTTAACTTGGGTCAAACGTTTCGGCTAGCCTTCCAAAAGCTTCCCACAATAATTGGGTGCATTTTGGCCCATTTCTCCTGACAGATCTGGTGTAACTGAGTCAGGTTTGTAGGTCTCCTTGCTCACACACGCTTTTTCAGTTCTGCCCACAAATGTTCTATAGGATTGAGGTCAGGTCTTTGTGATTGCCACTCCAATACCTTGACTTTGTTGTCCTTAAGCCATTTTGCTACAACTTTGGAAGAATGCTTGGGCTCATTGTCCATTTGGAAGACCCATTTGAGACCAAGCTTTAACTTCTTGACTGATGTCTTGAGATGTTGCTTCAATATATCCACCACATTTTCCGACCTCATGATGCCATCTATTTTGTGAAGTGCACCAGTCCCTCCTGCAGCAAAGCAACCCCCGTGTTTCACGGTTGGGATGGTGTTCTTTGGCAAGCCTCCTCCTTTTTCCTCCAAACATAACAATGGTCTTAAAAGCCAAACATTTCTATTTTTGTTTCATTTGACCTGAGGACATTTCTTCAAAAGGTACGATCTTTGTCCCCATGTGCAGTTGCAAACCGTAGTCTGGCATTTTATGGCAGTTTTGGAGCAGTGGCTTCTTCCTTGCTGAGCAGCCTTTCAGGTTATGTCGATATAGGACTCGTTTTACTGTGGATATAGATACTTTTGTACCTGTTTCCTCCAGCATCTTCACAAGGTCCTTTGCTGTTATTCTGGGATTGAGTTGCACTTATCGCACCAAAGCATGTTCATCTCTAGGAGACAGAATGCGTTTCCTTCCTGATCGGTATGATGGCTGCGTGGTCCCATGGTGTTTATACTTGCATACTATTGTTTGTACAGATGAACGTGGTACCTTCAGGAATTTGGGAAAAAAATTCTGAGGTCTTGGCTGATTTCTTTAGATTTTCCCATGATGTCAAGCAAAGAGGCACTGAGTTTGAAGGTAGGCCTTGAGATACATCCACAGGTACACCTCCAATTGACTAAAATGATGTCAATTAGCCTGACAGAAGCTTCTAAAGCCATGACATAATTTTTGGAATTTTACAAGCTGTTTAAAGGCACAGTCAACTTAGTGTATTTAAACTTCTGACCCACTGGAATTGTGATACAGTGAAATAATCTGTCTGCAAACAATTGTTGGAAAAATTACTTGTGTCATGCACAAAGTAAATGTCCTCACCGAATGCCAAAAATATAGTTTGTTCACAAGACATTTGTGGAGTGGTTGAACAACGAGTTTTATTGACTCCAACCTAAGTTGGAAAAGCTATACTTTTCATCGCTGTTTATTTACCACCACAGACAGATGCTGGCACTAAGACCGCACCCAGTCAGCTCTATAAGGAAATAAGCAAACAGGAAACCACTCACCCAGAGGCGGCGCTCTTAGTGGCCGGAGACTTTAATGCAGGGAAACTTAAATCAGTTCTACCAAATTTCTATCAACATGTTAAAGGTGCAAACAGAGGGAAAAATGACCTGTACTCCACACACAGAGACGTGTACAATGTTCTCCCTCACCCTCCATTTGGTAAATCTGACCACAACTCTATCCTCCTGATTCCTGCAAAAAAATGTAGGAATCACCATTGACTCAGTCTATAAAAAAGTGGTCAGATGAAGCAGATGCTAAACTACAGGACTGTTTTGCAATCACAGACTGGGACATGTTCCGGGATTCTTCCGGTGGCATTGAGGAGTACACCACATCAGTCACTGGCTTTATCAATAAGTGCATCGAGGATGTCGTCCCCACAGTGACTGTACATACATACTCCAACCAGAAGCCATAGATTACAGGTAACATTCACACTGAGCTAAAGGGTAGAGCTGCCGCTTTCAAGGTGCGGGACTCTAACCCGGACGTTTACAGGAAATCCTGCTATGCCCTGTGACGAACTATCAAACAGGCAAAGCATCCATACAGGGCTAAGATTGAATCATACTACACCAGCTCCGACACTCGTCTTATGTGGCAGGGCTTGCAAACTATTACAGACTACAAAGGGAAGCACAGCCACGAGCTGCCCAGTGACACGAGCCTACCAGACAAGCTAAATCACTTCTACGCTCGCTTCGAGGCAAGCAACACTGAGGCATGCATGAGAGCACCAGCTGTTCTGGACGACTGTGTGATCAAGCTCTCCGTAGCCGACGTGAGTAAGACGTTTCTTTAAACAGGTCAACATACACAAGGCTGCAGGGCCAGACGGATTACCAGGACGTGTGCTCCGGGCATGTGCTGACCAACTGGCAGGTGTCTTCACTGACATTTTCAACATGTCCCTGATTGAATCTGTAATACCAACATGTTTCGAGCAGACCACCATAGTCCCTATGCCCAAGAACACAAAGTCACCCTGCCTAAATGACTACAGACCCATATTACCCACGTCCGTAGCCATGAAGTGCTTTGAAAGGTTGGTAATGGCTCACATCAACACCATTATCCCAGAAACACTAGACTCACTCCAATTTGCATACCCCCCAAACAGATCCACAGATGATGCAATCTCTATTGCACAACTGCCCTTTCACCCCTGGACAAAACACTTATGTGAGAATGCTATTCATTGACTATAGCCCAGCATTCAACACCATAGTACCCTCAAAGCTCATCACTAAGGTAAGGATCCTGGGACTCAACACCTCCCTCTGCAACTGGATCCTGGACTTCTTGATGGGCCGCCCCCAGGTGGTGAGGGTAGGTAGCAACACACCTGCCACGATGATCCTCAACACTGGAGTTCCCCAGGGGTGCGTGCTCAGTCCTCTCCTGTACTCCCTATTCACCCACGACTACATGGCCAGGCACGACTCCAAAACCATCATTAAGTTTGCAGACGACACAACAGTGGTAGGCCTGATCACCGACAACGACGAGACGGCATATAGGGAGGAGGTCAGAGACCTGGCCAGGTGGTGCCAGAATAACAACCTATCCCTCAACTTAACCAAGACTAAGGAGATGATTATGGACTACAGGAAAAGGAGGACCGAGCGCGCCCCCATTCTCATCGACGGGGCTGTAGTGGAGCAGGTTGAGAGCTTCAAGTTCCTTGGTGTTCACATCAACAACAAACTAGAATGGTCCAAACACACCAAGACAGTCGTAAAGAGGGCACGACAAAGCCTATTCCCCCTCAGGAAACTAAAAAGATTTGGCATGGGTCCTGAGATCCTCAAAAGGTTCTACAGCTGCAACATCGAGAGCATCCTGGCCGGTTGCATCACTGCCTGGTAAGGCAATTGCTCAGCCTCCGACCGCAAGGCACTTCAGAGGGTAGTGCGTACGGCCCAGTACATCACTGGGGCTAAGCTGCCTGCCATCCAGGACCTCTACACCAGGCGGTGTCAGAGGAAGGTCCTAAAAATGGTCAAAGACCCCAGCCACCCCAGTCATAGACTGTTCTCTCTACTACCGCATGGAAAGCGGTACCGGAGTACCAAGTCTAGGACAAAAAGGCTTCTCAACAGTTTTTAAGACTCCTGAACAGGTAATCAAATGGCTATCCGGACTATTTGCATTGTGTGCTACCCCCCAAACCCCTCTGTTACGCTGCTGCTACTCTCTGTTTATTATATATGCATAGTCACTTTAACTATAGATTCATGTACATACTACCTCAATTGGCCCGACCAACCAGTGCTCCCGCACATTGGCTAACCGGGCTATCTGAATTCCGTCCTGCTACCCACCACCCATCAACCCCTCTTTACGCTACTGCTCCTCTCTATTCATCATATATGCATAGTCACTTTAACCATATCTACATGTACATACTACCTCAATCAGCCTGACTAACCAGTGTCTGTATGTAGCCTCGTTACTTTTATAGCCTCGCTACTGTATATAGCCTTGCTACTGTATATAGCCTGTATTTTTACTGTTGTTTTATTTCTTTACTGACCTATTGTTCACCGAATACTTTTTTTGCACTATTGGTTAGAGCATGTAATTAAGCATTTCACTGTAAGGTTTACACCTGTTGTATTCGGGGCACGTGACAAATAAACTTTGATTTGATATAAACTTCCGACATCAACTGTAGGTAGGGGTAAAGTGACTAGGCAACAGGATATATAATAGACAGTAGCAGCAGTGTATGTGGTGAGTGTGAAAGTGTGTGTGTGACTGTGTGTGTGTGTGTGTGTGTGGCGTCAGTAGGCATGTGTGTGCATGGTATGTGTGTGTGGGCGTATGTAGTGTGTGTGTGTTGGGGTGTCAGTGTAAGTATGTGTGAGTGTGTGGGTAGAGTCCGGTGTGTGTACATAGAATAAGTGCAAGAAAGTTAGTGCAAAAAAGGGCCAATGCAGGTAGTTTGGGTAGTAGAGATTTGATTAGCTATTTAGTCATTTTGCTTAGAAGTCTTATGTCTTATGGTCTTATGGTTTAGAAGCTGTTCAAGGACCTGTTAGGTCCAGACTTGGTGCATTGGTAACTCTTGCCGTGCGGTACCAGAGAGAACATTTTGTGGCCTGGGTGGCAATTATTTTGACAATAATTTTGTCCTTCGGCCCCAGTGATGTTCTCGGCCCCAGTGATGTTCTGTGCCATACCCACTACCCTCTATAGCGCCTAGCGGTCGGATGCCAAGACGTTGCCATACCCACCACCCTCTATAGCGCCTAGCGGTCTGATGCCAAGACGTTGCCATACCCACCACCCTCTATAGTGCCTAGCGGTCGGATGCCAAGACGTTGCCATACCCACCACCCTCTATAGCGCCTAGCGGTCGGATGCCAAGACGTTGCCATACCCACTACCCTCTATAGCGCCTAGCGGTCGGATGCCAAGACGTTGCCATACCCACTACCCTCTATAGCGCCTACCCTCTATAGCGGTCGGATGCCAAGACGTTGCCATACCCACTACCCTCTATAGCGCCTAGCGGTCGGATGCCAAGACGTTGCCATACCCACTACCCTCTATAGCGCCTAGCGGTCGGATCGGATGCCAATGCCAAGAGTTGCCATACCCACTACCCTCTATAGCGCCTAGCGGTCGGATGTCAAGAAGTTGCCATACCCACTACCCTCTATAGCGCCTAGCGGTCCAAGGATGCCCCACTAGAGCGTTGCTTGCCATACCCACTACCCTCTATAGCGCCTAGCGGTCGGATGCCAAGACGTTGCCATACCCACTACCCTCTATAGCGCCTAGCGGTCGGATGCCAAGACGTTGCCATACCCACTACCCTCTATAGCGCCTAGCGGTCGGATGCCAAGAAGTTGCCATACCCACTACCCTCTATAGCGCCTAGCGGTCGGATGCCAAGAAGTTGCCATACCCACTACCCTCTATAGCGCCTAGCGGTCGGATGCCAAGACGTTGCCATACCCACCACCCTCTATAGCGCCTAGCGGTCGGATGCCAAGAAGTTGCCATACCCACTACCCTCTATAGCGCCTAGCGGTCGGATGCCAAGAAGTTGCCATACCCACTACCCTCTATAGCGCCTAGCGGTCGGATGCCAAGACGTTGCCATACCCACTACCCTCTACCCTCTCGGATGCCAGCGCCCACTACCTCTATAGCGCCTAGCGGTCGGATGCCAAGAAGTTGCCATACCCACTACCCTCTATAGCGCCTAGCGGTCGGATGCCAAGAAGTTGCCATACCCACTACCCTCTATAGCGCCTAGCGGTCGGATGCCAAGAAGTTGCCATACCCACTATGCCCCCATACCCACTACCCTCTATAGCGCCTAGCGGTCGGATGTCAACGTTGCCATACCCACTACCCTAGCGCCTAGCGGTCGGATGCCAAGACGTTGCCATACCCACTACCCTCTATAGCGCCTAGCGGTCGGATGCCAAGACGTTGCCATACCCACCACCCTCTATAGCGCCTAGCGGTCGGATGCCAAGACGTTGCCCCATACCCACTACCCTCTATAGCGCCTAGCGGTCGGATGCCAAGAAGTTGCCATACCCACTACCCTCTATAGCGCCTAGCGGTCGGATGCCCAAGACCAAGAAGTTGCCATACCCACTACCCTCTATAGCGCCTAGCGGTCGGATGCCAAGAGCGTCGGATGCCATTGCCACCCACCCTCTATAGCGCCTAGCGGTCGGATGCCAATAAGTTGCCATACCCACTACCCTCTATAGCGCCTAGCGGTCGGATGCCAAGAAGTTGCCATACCCACTACCCTCTATAGCGCCTAGCGGTCGGATGCCAAGACGTTGCCATACCCAGCGCTGATGCAGCCAGTCAAGATGCTCTCGATGGTGCAGATGAGCATGTTGTATGTCTGACATGTCATATTGTAATCCTACATGATTAGCTGTGTTTTAAATATTTGCCGTTGTGGGAAGACATACAACCATTAATTTATTTGCTGGTTGTCATAAAATCACTGATTGACTTAAGAGTTGCCGATTTTGATACTGTTACACTGTCCTGTTGAACTACAGGGGTATTGAATATTACTTGCAATATTACCAGCAGGTAGCATTACTGGTAATGTGTTCCTGCGTGCGTGTGCGTGTTCAGATAATGCTGTTGGGCTGCCTAGCTGAGCTCTGCTGTTTGTACCTTGGTAGCTGTAGATGTCTCCCACGCTGTTCTGGCGCATTATGTGATGCCAGTAGGCACTGCGAGGCAGAGAAATGGACTTGGTTAACGTTGTCTGGTTGGAGTGGGTCTGAAACAGAGACAACAACAACAACATCATCTTCAGTGTGTTGGGCTGCGTCCCAAATGGCAGCTGACGGTCTCTATAGTGCACTACTTTAGACCACTAGTTTTGATAGGGATTAGGGTGCAATTTGGGATGCAATTGTTATCTCTGGGTATAGTCACCTCTAGGGAATGCAAAGTAGGAAAAACAGCCACAGGCATTACAGGTAGCTACTGCATATTGTGGACAAATGACATGCAGTACAAATTCACAACATTTGATCAATACCATGATATGAAAGCTAAACGTGTGTTTTAAACTACAGTCACTGCAATTTTCTCTTTCAATTATATCGAGTACATCTCTTTAGAACCTAAAAGTCCTATTTGTGGTATGATGACCCATAACCACTGTGTCCACTGTCCACTGTGTTCCACAACCTCTTCATGTAATTCATGTATTTCAGTATACTCTGCAGTATTCCCATATGGAGGGAGTCCAGGAACATGGCCATATGGCCAGGGCTCATCAAGCCTTAGAAAACCATACGTAAATACAGCATACTGACCATAGAGAGAGGAAAGAAGCATAGGCCATATCCACAGGGAATTTGTGTGTGTGTGTGTGTGTGTGTGTGTGTGTGTGTGTGTGTGTGTGTGTGTGTGTGTGTGTGTGTGTGTGTGTGTGTGTGTGTGTGTGTGTGTGTGTGTGTGTGTGTGTGTGTACTATGTCTGTCTGTGTGTGCGTGTGTGTGTACTATGTGTGTCTGTGTGTGTGTGTGTGTGTGTGTACTATGTGTGTCTGTGCGTGTTACCTGTGAGCTCTTCTTCATCTCTACCATCATCCTCTCATGTTGCTGTGCGATGGACAGGGTGGCTGAGTGGACTCTCTGGTAGATTATCTCTCCCTCCCGCGTTTGGAACGTAAACAGACCCTCCCCCGTGTCACACATCCTAGAGACAGAGAGAGTGGGGACGGGAGACAGTGGGGAGGTGGAGAGAGAGGGGGGAGAGAGAATGGGGAGGGGAGAGAGAGGGGGGAGAGAGAGTGGGGAAGGGAGAGAGAGGGGAGGGAGTGGGGAGGGGAGGGAGAGTGGGCAGGGGAGAGAAAGTGGGGAGGGAGAGAGAGGGGGAGAGAATGGGGAGGGAGAGAGAGGGGAGGGAGAGAGAGGGGAGGGGGAGAGAGAGTGGGGAGGGGAGAGAGAGGGGGGAGTGGGGAGGGAGAGAGAGAGTGGGTAGGGGAGAGAAAGTGGGGAGGGGAGAGAGAGGGGGAGAGAATGGGGAGGGGAGAGAGAGGGGGGAGAGAGAGGGGGAGGGGAGAGAGAGGGGGAGAGAGAGTGGGGAGGTGGAGAGAGAGGGGGAGAGGGAATAGGGGGAGAGAGAGTGGGGAGGGGAGAAAGAGGGGGAGAGAGAGTGGGGAGGGGAGAGAGAATGGGGAGGGGAGAGAAAGTGGGGAGGGGAGAGAGGGGGGGGAGTGGGGCGGGGAGACAGAATGGGGAGGGGAGAGAGTGGGGAGGGGAGACAGTGGGGAGGTGGAGAGAGAGGGGGAGAGAGAATGGGGAGGGGAGGGAGAGTGGGGAGGTGGAGAGAGGGGGAGAGAGAATGGGGAGGGGAGAGAGAGTGGGGGAGAGAGAGAGAGGGAGGGGAGAGAGAGAGTGGGGGGAGTGCAGGGGGAGAGGGGGGAGAGAGAGAGGGGAAGGGAGAGAGAGTGGAGGGTGGGGAAGAGAGGGGGAAGAGGGGGGGGGCAATAGAGTTTTATTTCAGATACGTACACAGGTTAGAACACACAGAGAAAACATGAGGTACAGATATGCCTACAGAAAGCAGATACACCCTGTCATCTCATAGCCTGGAGGGGGTGGAACATGTGGATATGCTGACATGTTTAGAGTTCAAACTTCTTTTGAAAAAGTTTTGACTATTCCCAAAGTAACTCTGTGTGTGTGTGTGTGTGTGTGTGTGTGTGTGTGTGTGTGTGTGTGTGTGTGTGTGTGTGTGTGTGTGTGTGTGTGTGTGTGTGTGTGTATATGTGTGTTGTTTATCAGGACCCATGTGACCAGTTTTCCTCTCCTGTTGATAAACCGGTCCCAGATCTAGGAGAGATGTGAATGGGTTAGGGTTAGGGTCAGATCCAGGACAGATGTGAATGGGTTAGGATTAGGGTCCGGTCCAGGAGAGATGTGAATGGGTTAGGGTCAGATCCAGAAGAGATGTGAATGGTTTAGGATTAGGGTCAGATCCAGAAGAGATGTGAATGATTTAGGATTAGGGTCAGATCCAGAAGAGATGTGAATGGGTTAGGATTAGGGTCAGATCCAGGAGAGATGTGAATGGGTTAGGATTAGGGTCCGGTCCAGGAGAGATGTGAATGGGTTAGGGTCAGATCCAGAAGAGATGTGAATGGGTTAGGGTCAGATCCAGGAGAGATGTGAATGGGTTAGGATTAGGGTCAGATCCAGAAGGGATGTGAATGGGTTAGGATTAGGGTCAGATCCAGAAGAGATGTGAATGGGCTAGGATTAGGGTCAGATCCAGGAGAGATGTGAATGGGTTAGGATTAGGGTCCGGTCCAGAAGAGATGTGAATGGGCTAGGGTCAGATCCAGGAGAGATGTGATTGGATTAGGGTCAGATCCAGGAGAGATGTGAATGGGTTAGGATTAGGGTCCGGTCCAGAAGAGATGTGAATGGGGTAGGGTCAGATCCAGGAGAGATGTGAATGGGGTAGGGTCAGATCCAGGAGAGATGTGAATGGGTTAGGGTCAGATCCAGGAGAGATGTGAATGGGGTAGGGTCAGATCCAGGAGAGATGTGAATGGGTTAGGGTCAGATCCAGGAGAGATGTGAATGGGTTAGGGTCAGATCCAGGAGAGATGTGAATGGGTTAGGGTCAGATCCAGGAGAGATGTGAATGGGTTAGGGTCAGATCCAGGAGAGATGTGAATGGGTTAGGGTTCGATCCAGGAGAGATGTGAATGGGTTAGGGTCAGATCCAGGAGAGATGTGAATGGGTTAGGGTTCGATCCAGGAGAGATGTGATTGGGATTGGGAGGTGACCGTGTGTCACTGTGAGCACACCCTCCTGTCTCATTGGTGAACTTGATGGATTCTCTCTCTCTCTCTCTCTCACACACACACACACACACACACACACACACACACACACACACACACACACACACACACACACACACACACACACACACACACACACACACACACATACACACACACAAAACAAACATACCTTCCCGACTCGAAAGTGAACCAAGTGGAGTCTCGTCCGTATCTCCTCAGTGAGTTGAGGGGCCACATAACCAGTTTGACGCGGGCGTTGTGGATGTCCCACAGGTAGATGTTCTCATGGGTGATCTGCATCGTACACTCCCCATAGATGTCCATGTTGGGAGTGGGCATCAGGTACACGTTGAACCGCTCTGGAAAAAAACCAACACAGCAATTTTTTAAAAGGACAGAATAACAAGGTAGATGTGTTACAAAGGTGAGCATTGGACTTTTGGACAGAATCTATTGCAGTCCTTTCATTTGGACTGTTTTGAACCACTTTTCAAGTTTCCATTCAGCTTGTAGCGAAGGCTACGAATCAATGTTCTCAAAGGACACATAAAAACATGGTCCTTCAGTAGTCATCAGAGGGTTATATCAGGTGGGTTTGGGGAGTATGGACCGACAGAATAACAGACAGACACAGTATCAGTGGTCTCATCTGTTTGCCAGAAACCATTACTGTATCTGACAGAGCCCATACAGTAGGATACACTCCATCCTAATTTAAAAAAATGTCAAAAACTGACTCCATCTAAAAACATCCCAGTATCAGCAGTTTTGGGACTTTGACTTTTGTACACTTCTGGCTATATGAGTCACTAAAATAACTTTCTTCACTTGATCATTGAAAAGGCATTTGAGTCCATGCTGTTGTAGAGCCGACTTAAAATCCAGAATTATCATTCAAACCAGCTTGCATAAGCATGAAATCCATGCATTGAATGGACAAAAAAAGACAGCTCCTTACAAAATCTTAACTTCATTCAAATTATGAAAAATGGATGAGGCAGACAGAAAAAGTTATAAGAAAGTAAAATGAACATAAAATTGAATAGTTCTTAGAGGCCGCTCTCTGCTCAGCGCAAATTGACTTTACATAACAGACTGATAAAGACTAAAGTAATAAAGACGTGCTCCTAGAAAAATTACATCATTCTCATTAAGGACTATTATTTTCCTATTTCCTTGAGAGAGAGAGAGAGAGAGATAAAGAGAGAGAGAGAAAGGGAGATATAAAGAGAGAGAGAGAGAGAGAGAGAGAGAGAGAGAGAGAGAGAGAGAGAGAGAGAGAGAGAGAGAGAGAGAGAGAGAGAGAGAGAGAGAGAGAGAGAGAGAGAGAGAGAGAGAGAGAGAGAGAGAGAGAGAGAGAGAGAGAGAGAGAGAGAGAGAGAGAGAGAGGGAGAGAGAGAGAGAGAGATAAAGAGAGAGATAAAGAGAGAGAGAGAGGGGTAGAGAGAGAGAGATATATTTAAAGAGAGAGAGACAGAGAGTACAGTGAGCGTTGTGAAAGTCAGCGTCCAGTTGCTAAGGAGTAGCGGAAGAAGTCTCAACAGTATTTAAATGTTGTCTCTCTTCGTCTCCTTTGCTTCATCTAAACTGACTCCAGCGGGACAGGTGGTACTGTAGCTTCATCTAAACTGACTCCAGCGGGACAGGTGGTACTGTAGCTTCATCTAAACTGACTCCAACGGGACAGGTGAATTTGTAGCTTCATCTAAACTGACTCCAGCGGGACAGGTGAACTGTAGCTTCATCTAAACTGACTACAACGGAACAGGGAGTACTGTAGCTTCATCTTAACTGACTCCAGCGGGACAGGTGGTACTGTAGCTTCATCTAAACAGACTCCAACAGGACAGGTGTTACTGTGGCTTCATCTAAAATGACTACAACTGGACAGGTGGTACTGTAACAAATCTCCCTCATTACTCTTTCATCATAATTATTCAACCTGTTTTCTCTATCTGTTCAGGTGAAGGAAAGCAGACAAGGAGAGGAAGCCACTTTAAACTATCGAGACGCACCCCACGCCGTTGTCATAGTTTTTTCAAGCCAGCCAACCAGATCCTGTACCTACTGGAGACCTCCTCAGCCTCAATCACTTTAACCAGCTGGAGTCTCTACTAGAGACCTCATCATCCCCAGTCACTTTAACCAGCTGGAGTCTCTACTAGAGACCTCCTCAACCCCAATCAATTTAACCAGCTGGGGTCTCTACTAGAGACCTCCTCATCCCCAATCACTTTAACCAGCTGGAGTCTCTACTACAGTCCTCCTCATCCCCAATCACTTTAACCAGCTGGAGTCTCTACTAGAGACCACCTTATCCCCAATCACTTTAACCAGCTGGAGTCTCTACTAGAGACCTCAGCCCCAATCACTTTAACCAGCTGGAGTCTCTACTACAGACCTCCTCATCCCCAATCATGTTAACCAGCTGGAGTCTCTACTAGAGACCTCCTCAGCCCCAATCACTTTAACCAGCTGGAGTCTCTACTAGACATCTCCTCAGCCCCAATCACTTTAACCAGCTGGAGTCTCTACTAGAGACCTACTCAGCCTCAATCACTTTAACCAGCTCTCAGAGAGCTCTTCATAATCTACATTAATACTCACTAATTATGCCTAATGTTTCAAAAGAACAGCCATGAGTCTAGAGTGAGGACTGATGAAATGGCAATGTAATATGATGAGGCTATTTTTAGGAGCAGCGAGAAAATGAACTTTGATTTAATTATCAGCCCCTGTAGTTGGGTGATCACTAATTGAAGTCTAACTGCAGAGGGTGGAGTTTTGTCCCATTTTAGTATATGTGCTGCAGAGACAAGCACAAGTGTTTAGCGTTCTATTTCTGTTGTTGTTTCTCTTTCTTTCTTCACACACCGCACCACTTCGATGTTATGAATACAAATCAATATTTCCCTGTCATTTTACATCGACGCTGAGGGAGAGAGAAATACATGTTATTACTGTTCATTGAACTAGATGGGCTGCTCAGATTCATTCGGATTCATATCGATTTTTTCAAACGAGGGCAGAGCACAAAGTTATGTGTAAATGCAATTGTAGGCGTCCTGTAAGAGGTTGTTAGGGGAGTAAAAACACAAATGAGACCTTGGGCCAGATTCTTGATTCTTTCATTTCCAAAGCCAGTCTATAAAACACACACACACGCACACACACACACACACACACACACACACACACACACACACACACACACACACACACACACACACACACACACACACACACACACACACACACACACACACACACACACACACACATGCAGTCATTTCCACAGCTAGTCTACAAATGAATAGACATTCCCCATTTAATAACAGCTATACCTTTCTTTCCTCCTTCCCATTTCTCTATTTCTATTTCCTGGATGGGGGGGAAGTGATTTCATGGCCTCAGCCCCAGCAGATATAATCTCATTCATTTTTGTGACAAGCTTCATTATGAGGGGAGCCAGTGATGCACTCAGCACCTCTCATTAGGGGAAGACAGCCACACACATACACGTGCACATTACACACGTTCACAGATACCACTCTGCTCCCGTACATATACGCATGCAACACTGGTTCACACACACACACACACACACACACACACACACACACACACACACACACACACACACACACACACACACACACACACACACACACACACACACACACACACACACATAGATAAAGATGCACACAAACACACACACAGACCTCTGTTGCACTAACATTTCTGGGCTGGTAATGAAACCGTCTACAAGTGCTGGGATGGTTGGGGGGGAAATATCGACCCAAAATGGTCTCTGTTGGCAGGGACTAATTGGAGACTCACCGTTTCCCTATCACAAACCTCTGAGGACTCAGTTGCACTCAAACATATCCAGTTTGGGGCAGGATTGACCCAAAATGGCCTCCATTAGCTGGGGTTCTAATTGGGGACTCACCGCTCTGCTCCCGCTGCACCCCCGCTGCTAACAGGTCTGGTTCTCCCAGACTGATGTCATTCAGTCGGCTTCCTAGGCACTCCACACACAGCAGCTTGTACCACTCCTCTGCATCCAGCTCTAAACACAGAGTTAAAACAAGAGTTAAACACACAGGCAGAAATACACACTCCACACACAGCAGCTTGTACCACTCCTCCGCATCCAGCTCATACAAAGTTAGAAAAGTACACACACACACACACACACACAGATGAATCATACAGCATGCACTGTGGACTAAAAAAGCCCCCCGGACGTGAGTATCAGGTAGTGGTAACCTGGAGAAAATCAATCTGATTGATTCTCTGCTGATGAAAAGAGTCAAGCAGTTCATGAACACAAAACACCAGATGAATGCTGCATTTCCTCTCTCTCTTCTGCTATCCCATCTTTCTCCCCTCTGACCACTCTCAACACTGCCCTCCCTAACCCTCTCTCTCTTCCCTCTCTCCTCTCCTCTCTCCTATACTGTACTCCTACAGCACTTGACCACCAGACCCCTGATATACACGGCCATCAATTATTTGTTCCAAGCTAAATCACAAGATATTGTACATAGAGCAGATTTTTAAAGGACCATAGAGTTCCGTCTCTATTCTTTTTTTCCCAATAAAAAATGGAGCATTGTGGTAACTGTGACAACCGCAATCTGTACTGTACTTCTAAAGCACATCCAGTACAGATCTGGGATAAGGCCATAAAGCATTTTTTCTCGGATAGATTTGATCAACAAGCAGAACACAGGGGGATCAACTGACATTCTTAACACCAGAAAATCAATAGCTTATTATCCCAATAGGGTGATATAATTAAACGGTGGGAAGCCTGGGTGTAGAAAACAATTAACAGGATTGATCTCTAAGGAAATTGTGTGAATGCATCCGAAAATAATTATCTCGGAGCAACAGTGACAATCTTTTAATCAAACCCATACAAGTCGATAATATCTCCTCTCTCTTAATCAGTTACACACACCTTATCTCTCTCCGAGGCACACATGCACACACAAACAGGAACAGGAAGATGAACATGAACACACACAAACACATACACCACATACGCTGCCGTGTGCACAAGTCTCGAAAAGCTCAACTCGGGCACTCTTGGCAGTGGTGAGGGAAGAGGAGGGGTGTTATTGAATTGTTTAATTAACCACTAAGTGGAGGCTGATGGTTTCATGAATCAAATTCTCACTCCCTCACACAGCAAACAGAAAGACAGTTGTTGGTGAATACCAATGTCTTCCTCTAAAGATGGAGAAAGCTCTGTTTACAATGGAAAGTAAGATTCCAGACTGTAGAATGTGGATGAGAGTTACTGAGCTATGAAATGAGAGTCAGACTGAGTTGTTTATCTGTGTGTTGTCTACTTCTCCCTGGTCTCTTCCCAAAGGAGCTCCAGGACATGGCACTGTGGTCACTGATGTGTATAGAGATGCATGTGGAACTGTGTGTGTGTGTGTGTGTACACTCTTAAAAACAAAAGTGCAAATTGGAACCAAATAATGTTATTGAGAGTGATGCCATAGTGATGCATTAGTGATGCCATAGTGATGCATTAGTGATGCCATAGTGATGCCATAGTGATGCCATAGTGATGCATTAGTGATGCCATAGGGGAACCCTTTTAGAGTCTCTGAAGAACCATAAATGGGATGGTTCTTTGAAAAAACCATTTGGGGATTTTTATTTGCATAGTTCCCAGGATGCCTTTCGGGTTCATTTTCAAGGTACTTGTACCACTCATGACTTTTTGCTAGTGACATAGACATGGTTGTTGATTTCATTCATTAAAATGTCATTCTTAAATAATATATGCCATTTAGCTGACGCTTTTATCCAAAGCGACTTACAGTCATGTGTGCATACATTCTACGTATGGGTGGTCCCGGGAATCGAACCCACTACCCTGGCGTTACAAGCGCCATGCTCTACCAACTGAGCCACAGAAGGACCAGAAAGACAATACAGCCCAGTTTTACCCTAATACAGTGGCCTGAAACTCATAGTTTACAGAACACACAAGGCATGCAAGTCACACTATGCTGGCATGCAAGTCACACTATGCTGGCATGCAAGTCACACTATGCTGGCATGCAAGTCACACTATGCTGGCATGCAAGTCACACTATGCTGGCATGCAAGTCACACTATGCTGGCATGCAAGTCACACTATGCTGGCATGCAAGTCACACTATGATGGCATGCAAGTCACACTATGCTGGCATGCAAGTCACACTATGCTGGCATGCAAGTCACACTATGCTGGCATGCAAGTCACACTATGCTGGCATGCAAGTCACACTATGCTGGCATGCAAGTCACACTATGCTGGCATGCAAGTCACACTATGCTGGCATGCAAGTCACACTATTGCAAAACAATGTGTAATTCCAATTGGAATCCAGACTAGGGATATACACCATTTAGAATTTTTATTCACCTGCATTTGGAATGACTACCAGGCTCGGAAAGACTAAGATATAACAGGTGCAATGAGTCCTAATAACACATTGGAACAGTTTAGAAAAATGTATGTTATTTATATTTGAGTAGCATAAGTTTAATTAATCAATAAACATCCATGCAAAAACATAGATATTGAAAGAAACAATTCTGAAAATCCACCTGCAAAAGAGCATGCTGGGGAATATGATAGTGATGGCCATGGTTTTGGTTCAACTCTAGTTATTAACACCAACTCTGGGGTTCTTTTACACCACTGATTAACTGTTGAATTAACCCTAGAAATGTTACACTGAAAACTCAACACTAGTTAACACTGGACAAATTGCTGTGTGCTATGAAAGGGACATATTTGCAGGCTTCAATAGACATTTCAAGAACCTTTAAGAATTCTGAAGAAGCGTAGATGCCACATCAAAAACCCCACACTTAACTCAAAGTTGTTTTTATGCGGCAACAGTGCTCCAAGGAACCTTAAGAGCTGAGGAAGAACCACTTAAGAACCTTCATTTGGAAATGGGTAAAGTGGGTAAAGGGTCTGTTCCCTAGACTGACCTTGCCTGAGGTTGTGGCCTTGTTCATCCGCACACACACACACACACACACACACACACACACACACACACACACACACACACACACACACACACACACACACACACACACACACACACACACACACACACACACACACACACACCACACACACACACACACACACACGCACATACACACACACACACTGATAAATCTCTGTACTTAAGAGCCTCGGTCCATTTCACGCACATACTGAGCCTGTGTCCTCTGATAAAGTCTAAACTCACACACTGTAAGAGCTCTCTTGTGGAAAATCACATAAACAAACACTTTATCTGAGCCTGTGTCAACTCTGGGAAAGAGAAGAAGAGAGAGCGAGTCAGGGGAGAAACTCAGACAGAGAGTAGAGAGAGAGCCGAGTGGAAAATCACATAAACAAAGAGAGAGAGAGAGGAGCCTGGACAGAGACAGAGGAGAAGAGAGAGAGAGAGAGAGAGAGTGAGGAGAGAGAGAGAGAGAGAGAGAGAGAGAGAGAGAGAGAGAGAGAGAGAGAGAGAGAGAGAGAGAGAGAGAGAGAGAGAGAGAGAGAGACTTTTGACTTTTGGTCTTGCTTTATTGAAACATTCTTAATTCATTTAAAACTCACCCCCCACTCCTAAAATAAATAAAAAAATAAAAATAAAAATACACAAAAACCATCTCCTACAACCGTATATCCAAAACATCTTCCCAGCAATACAGACAGCCCCCCAACACACCATATCTCCTCAAACATCTCCACACATTTGATCATTTTATAGAACTCAAACTCAACCCTAAGGCGCGCAGAGACCATCCCATGAAACAGTAGTAAAGGGTCTGTTATCCCCCACCTTTGACCCTGTTCCTCCTTGTTAGCCAAATAGCTAACTTTGCCTGAGCAAACAGAAAATTCAACAAAACACATTTTTCTTTCTCCTTACTCGAATACCTGTATCCCATTATAAACATCCCAACAGCAAAAACCACCCCCAACCTGTCACACAGACATTCCAACAGAGACATTAATGGCATTAACCTGGTGCACACAGAAAACACATGAATTACAGTTTCTTTCATTTGACAGAAAGGACACCCCTGCCCAATTCCCGGATCAACCCGTGCCAACCAGCTGTTAGTGGCCAGGGCTCCATGAAGAACCCTCCACTGGAGGTCCCCTGACCTCTTTGGTACTGGGGGTTTGTAGAGAGCCCTCCATCTAAAACCCACCATACTCTCCGCCCCCACATACCCCTGCCACTGATGTGCCTTCACTCCTGTTAGGCTTCTAATGCTCCTCACCTTAACGCAGAGGTTGTAGAGGGCTTTACCTCCCACCCCCTCAAACTCCCCCAGGCTCGGAGTGTTAAAATCTAACAAGTCCTCCAGACCCCCTTGCCAGTCTCCAGTCTCTGCCGTCACCTGCAGTGGCGGGAACATTGGTGGCCCCTCTCCCTTTGGCCTCTCAAACACCCCCCTTACCGGCTCAGACAGTGCCTCCTGGACCTCCTCCAGGAATCTCTCCAGCAGCCTAAGAGACGTTATTCCTGTTTGTTGCGCCAAGACCTCCGGGGTTTTCCACCCCTCCTCTCCCAGCAGTCTCAGGTCACCCAGCCTTTGTAAACCCCCTGCCATCAGTTGCCTCTGCAGGGTGGCCGACTGAACCGATCTCAAAGGGATGGCTGGGTTGTGGAAGATGGGCTCCTCCCACACCCACTGCCCAGGCTCCACACCCCCTTCTCGTGTGGGCCTTAGCAGCTGCCAGGCCCTCAGCACCGCAGAGTAAAACTCTGAGAGACCTGCTGTACTCAGCCTCTCCAGCTTCATGAGGAACAGCTGCCGGTCCAACCCTAATCCGCCAGCTCTCCTCAGCAGCGCATGCTGGTTCCCTCCAGCCAACATCAGTGTGGTACAGCAGTCTCTGCACCGCCTTTAGTCTGAAAGCAGCCATCCTGCTCTCCAGTTCCACCAGGCCCTGTCCTCCTTCGTGGACGGTCATGTACAAAACTGCTGCCTTCAGCCAGTGATGTCCTGACCAAAAAAAGTCCACCAGCTTGCGTTGCAGGTCTGCAAGCAGACCGGCGGGGGGTTGAGGACAGCCAGTTTATGCCACAAGGAAGATGCCACCAGGTTGTTGATTATCAGCACCCTCCCTCTATATGACACTTGGGACAGGAGCCACCTCCACCTGGCCAGTCTTGACACCACTGCCTGTGTCAGCCCCTCCCAGTTCTTGCTGACCCACCTCTCCGAGCCCAGGTACACCCCCAACACTTTAAGCCCTTCACAACCCCACTGCAAACCCCTGGAAGCAGAGGAGGAGCCCTATCCCCCATGCCCCACATAACAGAGCTTTGCTCTTTCCCAGTTTACCTTAGCTGATGAAGCTCCCTCATACACCTTCAGACTGGTCTCTAGTTCCTGCATATCTTGCCCATCCCTGACCATCACAGAAACATCATCTGCATATGCTGAGACTGCAATTCCTGTCACCACATCCATGCCTGTCCAGCACACTCCCCGCAGTCTCCTGCGTAGCAGTCCTAAAAAGGCTCAATGGCTAGTGTGTACAGCTGCCCAGATAGAGGGCATCCTTGTCTAATGCCCCGTCTCACCCAGACTGGCCTACTGAGCCCCCTCCCACCTTAACCATACATGACGCCCCAGCATACAACAGCTTCACACAGGTCACAAAACTCTTCCCAAACCCAAACACAGACATCACATTAAACAGATACTCATGATCCACTCTATCAAAAGCCTTCTCTTGATCTAAAGAGACCAGTCCAAAGTTCACATTAGAACCTCTCGACAAGTCCAACATGTCCCTAATCAAGAACAAGTTGTCCGTGATTGAGCGTCCCGGTACACAATATGTCTGGTCCTTGTGTATTATAGAGTCCAGATGGGACTTCAGTCTGTTAGAGAGGACCTTGGCAAAAATCTTGTAGTCCGCACAGAGTAACGCCACAGGCCTCCAGTTCTTAAGTTCACACAAGTCCCCTTTTTTGGGCAGGAGAGTCAGAGCCGCCCGACGGCAGCTCATCGGCAACTCTCCTACCCCTATGCATTCTCGCAACACGCAAAAGAAATCCTGTCCAATTGTTCCCCAGAATTTTTGTAAAATTCCACTGGAAGTCCATCAACCCCGGGTGCACGACCGGGGACATCTGGGTTACTGCCTCTGCCAGTTCATGTGACAACAGAGGAATGTCCATTTCATCCCTCTGTGCCCGAGAGAGCTTAGGGAGTCCTGCGAACAAGACCTGAGCACACATAGGATCACACATTTCTGCCCTATACAATTCAGTATAAAACTCCACAGTCCGCTCCCGCATCTCCCCCACCACAGAGGTCACCCGCCCATCAGACAGCCGTAGACAATGCATACCCTTGGCTTCACTGCTCTGTCTTTCCAAACCAAAGAAGAAGGAGCTGGGAGCATCCATCTCCTTGAGCATGGAGAACCTAGCTCTTACAAGTGCTCCCTTTGCTTTAACCTGGAAAAAACTGCCCAGGTCCCTACGTACCGGCTAAGTTAGCCTGGAGGCCTACATTGCCTTGCCCCACCATCTCTACCTCCATCTCACTAATACACCGCTCTAGTTCCCCCAACACTCTCCTTGCCTCTGAGGATGAGAGAGCTGTGTACTGTTGACAGAAAAGCCGAATTTGCACTTTCCCCACATCCCACCACTGACTCAGAGACTCATACTCCTCTCTTCGCTGCCCCCATCTTTCCCAAAAGTCTGGAAACCTGAGCAAAAAGTGGCATCTTGTAAGAGCTTTACATTGAACTTCCAATAAGATGCCTGCCGGGGCCCTGGTGAAATAGACAGCCGAGCCATGGTTATGTGGTGATCCGAAAACCCCACTGGGAGAATGGTAGCACTCAGAAGCCTATTGCTCTGATTCCTGGACATGTAAAAACGATCAAGTCGAGCTGCACTCACCCTAGCCCCAAAAACCTTCACCCACGTATACTGTCTTGTGTTTGGATGTTTAGTTCTCCAAACATCCACTAGGTCAAACTGATTAAAGATGTCCCTTAACACTCCCACTGACACTGAATGAGGCTCTTCCCCATTTCTGTCTTTTGTAAAATCCATTGTACAGTTCCAGTCACCTCCGATCACCAGCGTCTCCTCAGGCGCTACTTGTGAGAGTTCCTGTCTAAGACTCCCAAATAGAACCCCTCTTTCTCTCCCTGTGTTAGGCGCATACACATTTATAAAGACAAAACACATGTTGTTAATTTCTGCTTTAACAACAAGCAACCTACCCTACACACCTCCTTTGAGGAGCAAATTTTTACAGCCAGACCCGGTGCAAAAAGGACTGCCACCCCTGCACTAAGATTTGTCCCATGGCTCAACACACTTGCCCCTTTCCACCAGAGCCCCCAATCAACTTCATTCACCACATCACTATGCGTCTCCTGCAGAAACAACACCTGTACTTGTTTATGTTTTACATATTCACTCAACACACTCCTCTTTCCCGCATCTCTGGCGCCATTTATATTGAGCGAGCCTACCCGAAGAGTCTCCATAAGAAGTGGGAGAAAAGCCAGCAGAGAAATAGACCAATAGCAAAGCTCAAAAAGCCCCAGTGTCAGTAAGAAATTAAACATTTAAACAGTGTCTGAAGGTAAACCTTTACGCACTGTTGTGACCCACTTCCTCAACCTAAACCGTTTCTTGGGTGAGAGGACACCATGCCCCTCATTTCTCATAGCATGTTGTACTGATCTTACAAACTTTCTAGGATCAGGAAAAAAGCCTCAAGATTAACTTTTTTCCCCTTAGTCTCATTCAGGAACCTTGTCAGTTCTCTCAACGTGTACTTAGACCCCTCTGGTTGACTGGCTGTCAGCTCCGGGCCAATTGAAGAGGAGTCTGAAAAAATACCTCCTCATCCTCTTCCTCAGACTCACTTTCCTCCTCTTCTCTATCTCCCACCCTGACCACCTGCCCTTTCTCTCTGGTTAGGGCCTCACCCACAGCAACAGGCAACATTTCCATGGTGCCTTTGTCCACACCCTTTTTCTTTTCCTCTTGACACCCTCCTCCTCCTCCCCTAATCTCTTACACTTCCCACTATACTCTCCTCATCCACTAGAATAACCTGACTAGACGCAGTATCATCTGCACCACCTCCATAGCATGACTAGGGCCAGCCTCAGCTACAACACCCTCCATAGCATGACTAGGGCCAGCCTCAGCTACAACACCCTCCATAGCATGACTAGGGCCAGCCTCAGCTATACCACCCTCCATAGCATGTCTAGGCCCAGCCTCAGCTACCCCACCATCTCTAGCCTGACTAGACCCAGCCTCAGCTACCCCACCATCTCTAGCCTGACTAGACCCAGCCTCATCTACACCACCATCTCTAGACTGACTAGGCCCAGCCTCTGCTGTCTGCATCTCCTTACCCCCTGCATTTTCACCTCGATTTCCCCTTGCGCTCGTACCCTCCCCTTGTCTATGGCCTTTATGTGGGCACGCAAAGCTCTTGTGCCCCAAATCCCCACATTCAAAACACCGTAGACTATCTGTGCTGGCAAAACCTGCATAGAGCCCTTCCCCATGCCTCACTTTAAAATGCACATTTAGCTGTTGCTCATTATTGTTCAGAAACATAAACACTTGCCTCCTGAATGAAACAACGTGCTTAACGGCATCTGCCTGAAAACCTGCTGACAGTACACGGAAACCGCTAGCAAACTTACCAAAACGACTCAGCTCTTTCCTAATTTGATCATCCGTAATAAACGGAGGCAAATTTGCCACTACAACTCTTGTTGAAGGGGTAGAGAGAGTGAAATTGACACCAACACATCCCTTACAAATATTCCGCTAGCAATTAGCCTACCGACCAAATTAGCTCTTTTCATGAACACAACCACCGCCTTGTTCATTCTAGAAGCAGAATGTATAAACTCAGCTCCTACCTGTTCACCGACCGCGAGCAGAACCTCCTCCACCTTAACTCCGTTCTCAGGAACACACCTGAAACCATGCTGAATCGACAGCGTCTCTTGCGCACTAGGCTGAGAAGCCATTGCGCACACTATACCTTGCAACCCCCGGAATGTTACTCTGTCCTCTTCCACCCTAACTTTGAAAAAAGAAACTTTGGATACCGCTAAAAACAAATATTGCATTAACCCTCCACCATAGAAAATAACATGTAAAGAAAAGAATAGAATCAAGAAAGTTAGTTAGGATAGAGCTTTCCACACCAAACACTCAAACTCCAAAACACCCAGCATGCACCGAGAGAGAGAGAGAGAGAGAGAGAGAGAGAGAGAGAGAGAGACAGAGAGACAGAGAGAGAGAGAGAGAGAGAGAGAGAGAGAGAGAGAGAGAGAGAGAGAGAGAGAGAGAGAGAGAGAGAGAGAGAGAGAGAGAGAGAGAGAGAGAGAGAGAGACAGAGAGAGAGAGAGAGAGAGAGACAGAGAGAGAGAGAGAGAGAGAGAGAGAGACAGAGAGAGAGAGAGACAGAGAGAGAGAGAGAGAGAGAGAGAGAGAGAGAGAGAGAGAGAGAGAGAGAGAGAGAGAGAGAGAGACAGAGAGAGAGAGAGAGAGAGAGAGAGAGAGAGAGAGAGAGAGACAGAGAGAGAGAGAGAGAGAGAGAGAGACAGAGAGAGAGAGAGAGAGGGAGAGAGAGAGAGAGAGAGAGAGAGAGAGAGAGAGAGAGAAGAGAGAGAGAGAGAGAGAGAGAGAGACAGAGAGAGAGAAAGAGAGAGAGAGAGAGAGAGAGAGAGAGAGAGAGAGAGAGAGAGAGAGAGAGAGAGAGAGAGAGAGAGAGAGAGAGACAGAGAGAGAGAGAGAGAGAGAGAGAGAGAGAGAGAGAGAGAGAGAGAGAGAGAGAGAGAGAGAGAGAGAGAGAGAGGGACAGAGAGACAGAGAGAGAGAGAGAGAGAGAGAGAGAGAGAGAGAGAGAGAGAGACAGAGAGAGAGAGAGAGAGAGAGAGAGAGAGAGAGAGAGAGAGAGAGACAGAGAGAGAGAGAGAGAGAGAGAGAGAGAGAGAGAGAGAGAGAGAGAGAGAGAGAGAGAGAGAGAGAGAGAGACAGAGACAGAGAGAGAGAGAGAGAGAGAGAGAGAGAGAGAGAGAGAGAGAGAGAGAGAGAGAGAGAGAGAGAGAGAGAGAGAGAGAGAGAGAGAGAGAGAGAGAGGGGGGGGGTGGAAGAGATAAGAGATCTAGACATCAGTTTTTTAAAAACTAGCAGTGTGAAGGAGCAAGAGGGAGTGAGAGAGAAAAGAGGCTGACACTGGCACAGTACCACAGAGAGAGCACAGGAAGTGAAGGACACTGGGAGGGCAGCTTCCTGCATGGGGTGGACATGGGAGAGAAATAGAGAAAGTGTGTGCGTGCGTGCCTTAAGGCTGGCCGGCATGGCCAAAATATCATATCATGATATTTGTGAAGGTATGACTGTATTTGACTGTATTTTTTATAAAAGTTGCAGATATGCTTCATAAGTAATTGTTTTATACTGTTCAATCAAAAACAAAATCAGCATACATGTATGTAGTAATTACTACATTTGTTTTGTCTTTGTATGTCTCTATATTGTGAAAAATGTACAGTTTTCTTTATCAGAATAGTTACTCTCCTCTATAACTACGTTTCCATCCAATAGCGACAGATTTTTATGCAATTATTCTAAAATCTGCATAAAAAGAATATGCCCACTTTCCCACCAGAGATGTGCTTCCATCAAATGGACTTGTTTCTGATGAAAGGCTGTACGTGATGACGTAGCTGCACATCAAAATACCTTTGTGGTTCAATTCCCATGTACTGCATAAAAAGTGAAATGGGTTTCCATGGCAATTTTCTACTCTACTGAGTGGTTTCCCACAGACAATGTTGGGTTATATAGCGAGTGTGCCCACGTTGGTATTGACAAGTGCGCTCTAGCCAACAGCTTACAGATACAGTGCGGGTATAGCCTACATCAGTGGTTCCCAACGTTTATCGGTTACTGTACCACCAACTGAATTCTGCTCTGCTCGGAGTACCCTTCAAGTACCCCCTGCGGATAGGCCAAGTCCCCCCAGAGTCCTAGTAACACTTGCATACATTATGAGATTTTTATAGACAAAAGAGCAAGATCATTTTTTATTTGTCACCATAATAAGACTGTCACGTTGGTATAAAGGGTTCGGGAGACAGGCGCAGGAATGCGTAATAGGGGTTTAATTTACACCCAAATTATGGCACACCATGTAAAGGCACGGGGACGAAGACCAAGCAAACACGATGCAAAACACAGGGTTGAAACCCAAACAAAAGAGCGAGGATTACCTCGAATAAATACACATGTGCACAATGATTAACACACGGGACGAAACCCGTAATCATCTGCGCAATCCACAATGGCACGAAAGCCAAAACACACAGCACAGGTTCTCACATGCACCAACGGACATAGTAACAATAATCCAACAGCCCAATGGAACCCAAAGGGCACACTTATACAATAACTAATCAGTGGGAATAGGGGACAGGTGTGCGTAATGAAAGCTCCGGAGGGATCCGTGACAGAGACCCTCAGTATTTATTGGAAAGGACCCAAATCGTAGTTGGTGGACCACACAACATCGCGTGACTCCAAGTTTACTTCCATATGATTGGTTATCAATCAGTATTTATCAATCAATATTTACACATTAGTGTTTACACCAACATTTCTAGCATAATTCATTTTACAGACACAAAATGATCCCAGCTTGTCTAGCATATTTAGTTTCAGCACTCAGTTATTACATTTAATAAACAAAACATTGATATACTGTTACAGTGGGGTAAAAAAGTATTTAGTCAGCCACCAATTGTGCAAGTTCTCCCACTTAAAAAGATAATTTTCATCATAGGTACACTTCAACTATGACATACAAAATGAGAAAGAAAATCCAGAAAATCACATTGTAGGATTTTTTATGAATTTATTTGCAAATTATGGTGGAAAACAAGTATTTGGTCATCTACAAACAAGCAAGATTTCTGTCTCTCACAGACCTGTAATTTTGTCTTTAAGAGGCTCCTCTGTCCTCCACTCGTTACCTGTATTAATGGCACCTGTTTGAAGTTGTTATCAGTATAAAAGGCACCTGTCCACAACCTCAAACAGTCACACTCCAAACTCCACTATGGCCAAGACCAAAGAGCTGTCAAAGGACACCAGAAACAAAATTGTAAACCTGCACCAGCTTGGGAAGACTGAATCTGCAAAAGGTAAGCAGCTTGGTTTGAAGAAATCAACTGCGGGAGCAATTATTAGGAAATTGAAGACATACAAGACCACTGATAATCTCCCTCGATCTGGGGCTCCACGCAAGATCTCACCCAGTGGGGTAAAAATGATCACAAGAACGGTGAGCAAAAATTCCAGAACCACACGGGGGGACCTAGTGAATGACCTGCAGAGAGCTGGGACCAAAGTAACAAAGCCTACCATCAGTAACACACTACGCCGCCAGGGACTCAAATCCTGCAGTGCCAGACGTTTCCCCCTGCTTAAGCAAGTACATGTCCAGGCCTGTCTGAAGTTTGCTAGAGAGCATTTGGATGATCCAGAAGAAGATTGGGAGAATGTCATATGGTCAGATGAAACCAAAATATAACTTTTTGGTAAAAACTCAACTCGTCGTGTTTGGAGGACGAAGAATGCTGAGTTGCATCCAAAGAACACCATACCTACTGTGAAGCATGGGGGTGGAAACATCATGCTTTGGGGCTGTTTTTCTGCAAAGGGACCAGGACGACTGATCCGTGTAAAGTAAAGAATGAATGGGGCCATGTATCGTGAGATTTTGAGTGAAAACCTCATTCGATCAGCAAGGGCAATGAAGATGAAACGTGGCTGGGTCTTTCCGCATGACAATGATCCCAAACACACAGCCCGGGCAACGAAGGAGTGGCTTCTTAAGAAGCATTTCAAGGTCCTGGAGTGGCCTAGCCAGTCTCCAGATCTCAACCCCATAGAAAATCTTTGGAGGGAGTTGAAAGTCTGTGTTGCCCAGCAACAGCCCCAATACATCACTGCTCTAGAGGAGATCTGCATGGAGAAATGGGCCAAAATACCAGCAACAGTGTTTGAAAACCTTGTGAGGACTTACAGAAAACGTTTGACCTCTGTCATTGCCAACAAAGGGTATATAACAAAGTATTGAGATAAACTTTAGTTATTGACCAAATACTTATTTTCCACCATAATTTGCAAATAAATTCATTAAAAATCCTACAATGCGATCTTCTGGATTTTTTTTTCCTCATAGTCATAGTTGAAGTGTACCTATGATGAAAATTACAGGCCTCTCTCGTCTTTTTAAGTGGGAGAACTTGCACAATTGGTGGCTGACTAAATACTTTTTTTGCCCCACTGTATGTAAGGTAAATTAAACATCCAAACTGGTCGGTATATACTAAAATGCGGTTCACCGCCCAGCCCTAGTGTGCATGTGTGTGATTGAGTGCAGGAAGTGAAGTACCATGTGTTGGACACGGGAGACACATCCCTCCATATGGCAAGGGACTCCAGGAAGAGGGAGGGAGGGAGGGGTCAGCAGCGTAACTGTGAGCTTTGTGTGTTTGATCGTTTGTTTGTTTGTTTGTTTGTTTGTGTGTGTGTGTGTGTGTGTGTGTGTGTGTGTGTGTGTGTGTGTGTGTGTGTGTGTGTGTGTGTGTGTGTGTGTGTGTGTGTGTGTGTGTGTGTGTGTGTGTGTGTGTGTGTGTGTGTGTGTGTGTGTGTGTGTGTGTGTGTGTGTGTGTGTGTTGGAGAGAGATAAATAGAGAGAGAGAGAGAGGAGGGAGAAAGGGATAGGAGAGAGAGACATAGAGAATGGTGTGAGGGGAGAGGGGAGTGAGTGGAGATAGAGTTCACTGCACCCCATAAGGCACATAATCTATCCCCTGAGATCCACTGCTACAGCTCACAACAGCACATCAGCACACGTGCACACGCACACACACTCACACAGGCACTAAAATCACCTGCAACTTGTCTACAGCAGATCACTGTCCTTGTTTGTTTGTGTATGTCTCTTCCACCCAGTGCCCAATTAACTACTGTTTACTTCTCTGTTTGTGACATTACAGGAGAGGAGAGAAGAAGAAAGATAAGAGAATGGGAGAGGAGACGAATGGGGAGGATAGGATAGGATAGGAGAGGAGAGGAGAGGAGAGGAGAGGAGAGGAGAGGAGAGGAGAGGAGACGAATGGGGAGGATAGGATAGGATAGGATAGGATAGGATAGGATAGGATAGGATAGGATAGGAGAGGAGAGGTGCTAATATCTCTGCAGGACCACTACTCACGCTATTTATCTCTCATCCCCAATGTCTCTCTCTCTCTACCTCTAATCCCTATCACTCTCATTCACTCTTCCCAATCATTCTCTCTCTCTCTCTCTCTCTCTCTCTCTCTCTCTCTCTCTCTCTCCCTACCTCTATCCCTATCCCTCTCATACACTCTTCCCAATCGTTCTCTCTCACTCTCTTTCCCTCCCCATCCCGTTATCACTATGAATCCAATATCCATCCTCCTCTATCTCTCCGTGTTTCTCTTTAGTTCTCTATAAAGACTCTTAACACTATTAACTCAGCCAGTCCCTGCAGCAGAATTCATTACAACCTATCAGATCACAGCATTCTGCTCTACCAGGACCCAGAGGATGCAACCATATATATATAATACCCAAGTACCCCTCCACACAAACCCACACACACACCCACCCGTCTTAGCTAATACAGTACAGAATCACATGTCTGGCGCTTGGAATACCTTCAGCACTTAATTGTCTTTCTCTCTCTCTCTCTCTCTCTCTCTCTCTCTCTCTCTCTCTCTCTCTCTCCCTCTCTCTCCTCTCTCTCTCTCTCTCTCTCTCTCTCTCTCTCTCTCTCTCTCTCTCTCTCTCTCTCTCTCTCTCTCTCTAACCTATCCCTTCTCTGTTCTTTTCTCTCTTCTATTGCTTTCTCCCTCTCTCTCCCCCGTACTCTTCATCCCTCCCCCCTTCTTCATCCACCATCCCTCCCTCCCTGCCCCCCTCCGTTCCCCAGCGTTGCATTGCTTACCTGACTCACAGGCAAATGTCTTGGAAGTCTCGTCGTAGAAGATGATTGCCATTGCGTGTTTCTTGGTCTCCCGGGGCATCCGTGTAATGTTCTTGATATTGTGAAGCTCCGTGATCTAAGACAAACAGAACAACTAAACATTAGCCAAATCAACAAGACGACAGCTGAGGGGACAGGCCATGGGAACACCGTCTATAGCTTTTCTTGTTTTTCTTGTTTGAAAAAGTTGCCGAGATAAATTCGTTGTTCGACTTGCTCCCTTAACTGATAATTTGTCATCTTAAATTACTATTGGTGATGTTCTGTACATGCAGAATGGCAAAACGAAATTGAGTTGTATCATATTTATTTACACAATATTCATATTTCATAAACTCTGTTGAAAGGAGCTATATGAATGCAATTCATTACCACTACTATCGTCTTATTTAGGGAAATCAATGGGAATTGTGTGAAGAAGACCATTTATATTGTGTAATGGACTATAACAAGCTTGTCATATACATTATGGATCAACTCAGTCTCCTAAATGACAGTGTGGATTTCCATTGGTCTGGCTCTAACTAAAAAAACAGCAAGAGCAATTGGTGAAACTGCTTCACTTTGCACACGGCCAATAAAGATCCAATCAATACTCAGGAGCAGAATCAAAAGCTCCTAAATCATGTTAACTCTGGGAGTTAACA
Source organism: Oncorhynchus keta (assembly GCF_023373465.1). Lineage (NCBI taxonomy): Eukaryota > Metazoa > Chordata > Actinopteri > Salmoniformes > Salmonidae > Oncorhynchus > Oncorhynchus keta. The sequence continues at coordinate 61,512,499 of NC_068448.1, read as the reverse complement.
GTCATTTAATTGAATATCTTGTGCATTTATAGGACTGTTTTCTTCAACAATCCTCTCTGTTCACTGCTGGACAGATAAGAGCCATTACATGATTGTAGAGCGCTCGCTCAGAGCCAACCGTGGGCACAATGCCAGCCTGATGGGAATGTATTACGTGGGCTCACTGCCGTATACTGTAGTAAAATGTGTGTGTGTGTGCGTGCGAGTGTTCGTCCCTGCGTGCGTGTTTCCTATATAGTACAATCTGACTGTTAGAGATCAGTGACACGAGCCATGCTAACATGCCACATGCAGAATAAAGATTTCTACGTTTGATTTGATTATTGCTAGTGAAATAAATTCTATTTTCCATTAGCATTTTCTGTTCAAGACTGTTGTGAAACTGCATCACAAGGCAGTGTGATGATGAGGTTGTACAAAATGTATTGAATACCATTATCCTCAGTGTTCATTATCCAGACAATAGCATTGATACCATCTGTTTGCATCGCTGATGTGAGGAAGTGAATATGAAGTCAATATGGTTCATATCTTAACCCAGAAACATAATTATAACACAGAACTGACAGCAAAAACCACATCAGCACTAGAGCTAGCTGGGCTCTATATGCTTAGCCAGTCTCCTCTCCTCTCCTCTCCTCTCCTCTCCTCTCCTCTCCTCTCCCTCTCCTCTCCTCTCCTCTCCTCTCCTCTCCTCCCCTCCCCTCCCCTCCCCTCCCCTCTCCTCTCCTCCCCTCCCATCTCCTCCCATCCCCTCCCCTCTTTGATGATCTTCTCTTTCCTCTCAGAACATAGCCACAAAGCTATTGTCAAGAATATAGCCCAAAGGCATAAACTCTCTAAAAGTTACTTCTCTACAGTTTACTGCTTATTTATAGTTTATGAACCAAGCCATTGGTAGCATCATATGGCTGCAAATGCCTTTGTCAAAAGCTCATGACATAGAGGCAGCCAAAACAGTAAACAAGTGAGACAGGGAGTGGGTCCTGCTGAATTATTTTTTGGAATTATTCAGTTGTATACTCCGAGTCAATATTCAGGTAATAATAAGGAATTCCCCTTGACCACACCCACAAATTGGGGAAAACAAACGTTATATCCCAATGACATCCAGTGTAAAAGAGACAACTTTGTCGTCGTGTTTTGTTTAACAGAAATAACAAAACATGCTGAAAATCTAATGTGTTGTTTAATGTACATGTAGCCAGGTCAAAAATCCCAACCTATGGTTCACAATGCTCCCACGTAGGGAAATAGAACCTGCGAAAATAGCTGTGTGGCTTCAGCCTATTGGGCATGAGAGAGTGGGAAACTGTGGGGAGCCGGTATCCACGTAGGCTACACATACAGTACAGTCAAAAGTTAGGACACGCCTACTCGGTCAAGTTTTTAAAATCTTTTTTATATTTTCTACATTGTAGAATAATATTGAAGACATCCAATCTGTGGAATAACACATATGGAATCATGTAGTAACCAAAAAAAGTGTTCAAAAAATAAAAATATATAGTATATTTTAAATTATTCAAAGTAGCCACCTTTTCCCTGGATGACAGCTTTGCAGACTCTTGGCATTCTCTCAACCAGCTTAATGAGAAATGCTTTTTCCAACAGTCTTGAAGTAGTTCCCACATATGCTAAGCATAGGCTGCTTTTCCTTCCCTCTGCGGTCCAACTCATCCCAAACCATCTCAATTGGGTTGAGGTTGGGTGATTGTGGAGGCCAGGTCAACTGATGCAGCACCATCACTCTCATTGGTCAAATAGCCCGTACACAGCCTGGAGGTGTGTTTTGGGAAATTGTCCTGTTGAAAAACAAGATAGTACCACTAAGCACAAACCAGATGGGATGGCGTATCGCTGCAGAATGCTGTGGCAGCCATGCTGGTTAAATGCGCCTTGAATTCTAAATAAATCACTGACAGTGTCATCAGCAAAGCACCCCTACACCTCCTCCTCCATGCTTCACGGTGGGAACCACACATGCGGAGATCATCCGTTCACCTCCTCTGCGTCTCACAAAGACACGGCGGTTGGAACAAAAAATCTCAAATTTGGACTCATCAGACCTAAGGACAGATTTCCACCAATCTAATGTCCATTGCTGTGTTTCTTGGCCCAAGTAAGTCTCTTTTTCTTGTTGGTGTCTTTTAGTAGTGGTTACTTTGCAGCAATTGGTCCATAAAGGCCTGATTCACGCAGTCTCCTCTGAACAGTTGATGTTGAGATGTGTCTGTTTCGTGGCTGCAATATGAGGTGCAGTTAACTCTAATGAACTTACTCTATGCAGCAGAGGTAACTCTGGGTCTTCCTTTCCTGTGGCGGTCCTCATGAGAGCCAGTTTCATCATTGCGCTTGATGTGTTTTTGCGACTGCACTTGAAGAAACTTTCAAAGTTCTTGACATTTTCCGGATTGACTGAGCTTCATGTCTTAAAGTTATGGCTTCTGAGTGGCGCAGCGGTCTAAGGCAGTGGTTTGATTCCGTGCTGTTTCACAACCGGCTGTGATTGGGGGTTCCATAGGACGGCACAAAATTCGTCAGCATCGTCCCAGCATCGTCCGGGTTAGGGCCGGGGTAGGCAAGTCATTGGAAATAATAATTTGTCCTTAAATGACTTACCTAGTTAAACAAAGGTTAAATTATTACTTAAATTTTTTTTTTTTTTTTTAAATGATGGAATGTAATTTCTCTTTGCTTATTTGAGCTGTTCTTGTGATAATATGGACTTGGTCTTTTACCAAATAGGGCTATCTTCTGTAACCCACCTCTACCTTCTCACAACACAACTGATTGGCTCAAATGCATTAAGAAGGAAAGAAATTCCACAAATGTACCAAATTAACACCTGTTAATTGAAATGCATTCCAGGTGACTACCTCATGAAGGTGGTTGAGAGAATGGCAAGAGTGTGCAAAGCTGTCATCAAGGCAAAGGGTGGCTACTTTGAAGATTCTCAAATATAAAATATATTACGATTTGTTGTACATGATTCCATATGTGTTATTTCATAGTTTTGATGTCTTTACTATTATTTTACAATGTAGAAAATAGTCCAAACAAAGAACAACCCTGGAATGAGTAGGTGTGTCCAAACTTTTGACTGGTACTGTGGCTATGTGTGTGGAAAACATTCAATCACAGGTAATACATTTCACTTGTTTAATATACTCAGTTTGTACTGAAAGTCCATTCACTACTTGTAGCTGTAAAATCAGTTTGTTTGTGTTGTTGGGAAGCCCTACAATATAAAACGTTCTATGTAGTGAGAACGCTCCGGAGCAAGCAATGTTGAAAAGTCATCTTTAGACATGTTGTACTTTTCTTAAATCTAGTTTTGTAATTTATTAAAACAAGCAGACAACAAGAAAATTGCTTTGAAAAAGGTCATGTTTTAGCTGTGAGACAACGGGGTAACCTAGGTAACCACAGGTTATTTTCCTGACAGGCGGGCGTGGCCGCAACGTTCTATCTATGCAGCACCCTTCGAAACACAAAAGCAAATCCACTGTTGTTGTTGTTTTTAAGTTTTCTCTGGAGCACTGTTCTGGAATCCCTCGGATGGAACCTTTCCTAATCTGTGTGGGGATTCTAGGGAAGCGTTTTCATGTGCACTGGGGAGCACTGTGTTGGAAGCATTATCAGGTGCACTGGTGCATGTGTTCTGTCATCACTCACTTTGCTGTGGGTAGCAGACATCTCTAGGAGAGGTTAACTCTACACAGGCATTTCAATTTGATGGAATGATGTAGTATAAAAAGTTACGTAGCTATCGGAAATCAGCATAGGCCTCCAGTCGGTCAACCCCTTGATGAGGTGGGGAAGTGACTGATAACTAAATATAGTGTATTAGACAGTGTGTTATAGCCTCTCATAATACAGCCACATATTAAAGAGCCCAGACACATCAAACACTCTGGTGTCCCAGCAAGTCCCTATCTGAGGCCACATCTCCTCTCCTCTCATCACTACAGCAGAGCCACTTAACTCACTTAACATTATCCTTGCCACTGATAATGAGGCCTAATTGGGGTATTTTCAAAGGGTAAGATGGGAGAGATATATTATATTCCAGATTATCCTCCTCAATGGAAGAGAAAGACCCCGGAGGAACGAGATAAAGCGTCCAAATGTGCCTTAATAGATTCCGAACAGCAATCTTTACCCCATGTGTAATTATTTTATGAAAGACAAAATACAATCATTTTTTGGGGTCGGTTTGTGCGTAGTAGGATTTAACCGATTGATGTGTAATAAAATAAGTGCTTGGCAATATTGTCTGAGGGGAAATGGTGGTTGGGGCTTGTTATTGGGTGAAAATGAAGGTTGTGGCTAAGTTGTGATGGGAGGCGGTGCCGTTAAAAGGGTCGACAAACTCAGACAAATGAATTTCTGTCTGGCCTTGTGCTGCGTCTAAAAACATATCTGTCTACTGAGTGTACCCTTCATATCAAGACAGAAATATTTTGGAGAGCCAATGAGGTGAATATATATATATATAGTTGAAGTCGGAAGTTTACATACACTTAGGTTTGAGTTATTAAAACTTGTTTTTCAACCACTCCACAAATGTATTTTTAACACACTATAGTTTTGGCAAGGCAGTTAGGACATCTACTTTGTGCATGACACAAGTAATTTTTCCAACAACTGTTTACAGACAGATTATTTCACTTACAATTCACTGTATCACAATTCCAGTGGGTCAGACATTTATTTACATACATTAAGTTGACTGTGCCTTTAAACAGCTTGGAAAATTCCAGAAAATGATTTCATGGCTTTAGAAGCTTCTGATAGGCTAACTGTGTAGTGTATGCATAACTGGCTGCAGGGAAGTCAGGCGCAGGAGAGCAGAAATGGGTAGAAAACGGAGCCCTTTATTACGGCGAACAGACACACGGCACTAAGAAAAATAAACAAATACGGGTTACATAACCCGGGCCAAACCAGTCTGACGTGCACATACACGTAACAACACACAGACATGGGGGGAACAGAGGGTTAAATACTTGTCAAATAATGAGGGAATGTAAACCAGGTGTGTGGGAAAACAAGACAAAACAAATGGAAAATGAAAAGTGGATCGGCGATGGCTAGAAGACCGGTGACGTCGACCACCGAACGCCGCCCAAACAAGGAGAGGAACCGACTTCGGCGGAAGTCGTAACAAATTGACATAATTTGAGTCAATTGGAGATGTACCTGTGGATGTATTTCAAGGCCTACCTTCAAACTCAGTGCCTCTTTGCTTGACATCTGAAAAAAATTATAGATCTCCACAAGTCTGGTTCATCCAAGGGAGCAATTTCCAAATGCCTGAAGGTACCACGTTCATCTGTACAAACAATAGTACGCAAGTATAAACCACCAAAAAAACAGACTATGGTTTGCAACTGCACATGGGGACAAAGACCGTACTTTTTGGAGAAATGTCATCTGGTCTGATGAACCAAAAATAGAACTGTTTGGCCATAATGACCATCGTTATATTTTGGGAAAAAAGGGGGAGACTTGCAAGCTGAAGAACACCATCCCAAACGTGAAGCACAGGGGTGGCAGCATCATGTTGTGGGGGTGCTTTGCTGCAGGAGGGACTGGTGCACTTCACAAAATAGATGGCATAATGAGGCAGAATAAGTATGTGGATATATTGAAGCAACATCTCAAGACATCAGTCAGGAAGTTAAAGCTTGGTTGCGAATGGGTCTTCCAAATGAACAATGACCCCAAGCATACTTCCAAAGTTGTGGCAAAATGACTTAATGTCACGTTCTGTCCATCGTTCGTATGTGTTTTCCTTGTTTTAGTGTTGGTCAGGACGTGAGCTGGGTGGGCATTCTATGTTGTGTGTCTGGTTTGTCTATTTCTATGTTTGGCCTGATATGGTTCTCAATCAGAGGCAGGTGTTAGTCATTGTCTCTGATTGGGAACCATATTTAGGTAGCCTGTTTTGTGTTGGGTTTTGTGGGTGATTGTTCCTGTCTGTGTGTTTGCACCAGATATGACTGTTTAGGTTTTGACTTTTCTTGTTTTGTATAGTCTGTTCATGCATAGTCGTCTTTATTAAAAACATGAATAACCACCACGCTGCATTTTGGTCCGCCTCTCTTTCACCAGAAGAAAGCCCTTACACTTAAGGACAACAAAGTCAAGGTATTAGAGTGACCATCACAAAGTCCTGACCTCAATCCCGTAGAAAATGTGTGGGCAGAACTGAAAAAGCGTGTGCGAGCAAGGAGGCCTACAAACCTGACTCGGTTACACCAGCTCTGTCTGGAGGAATGGGCCAAAATTCCCCCAACTTATTGTGGAAAGCTACCTGAAACATTTGACCAAAGTTAAACAATTTAAAGGCAATGCTACCAAATACTAATTGAGTGTATGTAAACATCTGACCCACGGGGAAAGTGATGAAATAAATAAAAGCTGAAATAAATCCTTCTCTCTACTATTATTCTGACATTTCACCTTCTGAAAATAAAGTGGTGATCTTAACTGACCAAAGACATGAAATTTCTACAAGGATTAAATGTCAGGAATTGTGAAAAACTGAGTTTATATGTAGTTGGCTAAAGTGTATATAAACTTCCGACTTCAACTGTATAAATATATATATATATATATATAAATAGACAGTGACAGCATAAAACATGTATTTACCTTGTGAAAGCTTCTGAAGTATGCTGCCTTCTCATCTTGGTATTTCTCTAACCGTCTGGGGCCTTTACTGGACGCCTTCTTAAACACCAGCCAGCACCTCTTGAAGATCTGTGGAGAACACATGGGTAACAGAACCATGAGAATACCATCAAAAGAACCCCAAACCAGTGAGATGTTCCCCTGAAGAATCGGGTCAGCCACCCAAACCAGAGAGATGTTCGCCTCAAGAATCTGATTTGAAACCCAAGCCAGAGAGATGTTCCCCTGGTGAACCTGATCAGAAGAACCCCAAACCAGGGAGACGTTCCTCCTAAGAATCTGATCAGACACCCAAACCAGAGAGATGTTACCCTCAAGAATCTGATCAGACACCCAAACCAGAGAGATGTTCCCCTCAAGAGTCTGATCAGAAACCCAAACTAGAGATATGTTACCCTCAAGAATCTGATCAGAAACTTAAACCAGAGAGACGTTCCCCTGAAGAACCCGATCAGAAACACAAACCAGGGAGATGTACAGTAATAAACAAGACTAAAAACCAGCACGCAATGCAACCTTTGAAGTTTGAAAAAAGACGTAACTGATTACACAGCCAAACAAAACAAAATGCTGATATTGTCAAGGGCATTTTTTATCATAACACAATGAACGGTATTCATTTAGAACATTGGGCTGAGTGTATAACAAAAAACAAAACAAAATGCTGACATTGTCAAGGGCATTTTTTATCATAACACAATGAACGGTATTCATTTAGAACATTGGGCTGAGTGTATAACAAAAAACAAAACAAAATGCTGACATTGTCAAGGGCATTTTTTATCATAACACAATGAACGGTATTCATTTAGAACATTGGGCTGAGTGTATAACAAAAAACAAAAACAAAATGCTGATATTGTCAAGGGCATTTTTTTTATCATAACACAATGAACGGTATTCATTTAGAACATTGGGCTGAGTGTATAACAAAAAACAAAACAAAATGCTGACATTGTCAAGGGCATTTTTTATCATAACACAATGAACGGTATTCATTTAGAACATTGGGCTGAGTGTATAACAAAAAACAAAAACAAAATGCTGATATTGTCAAGGGCATTTTTTTTATCATAACACAATGAACGGTATTCATTTAGAACATTGGGCTGAGTGTATAACAAAAAACAAAACAAAATGCTGATATTGTCAAGGGCATTTTTTATCATAACACAATGAACGGTATTAATTTAGAACATTGGGCTGAGTGTATAACAAAAAACAAAACAAAAACAAAAAAAATGAATTTGATACATTAATAAGCATCTTCACTAATTCATTTTCCCAAGCATTCCAGCCAGCCTGTCTCATCATTTATCTGTTTGGATATTAATCCAGACTCAATGAGATGCTCACCGGTGCATCACCACATCAATAACTCAAAGAGCAAATGCTTTCCTCTCAGTCAACTGAAACTGGGCTGTTTGTGCATTCATCTATTTAGCAATCTAGGCCTATTTGTTTGGATGCACTGCTACTGCACAGTCACAGATACACATACACACACCCACGCACACCCCACAGCCGCACACACACACTGTGTGCCAAAGGGCCACAATAAGGTCAACATCGAAAGGGGACATACTCGCTCAAAAACGGTCCCTAACTCTCACCGTCACACAGGAGAGAGAGAGAGAGACATCCTTCAGTTTATTTCTGTGCGTATAACATTGTAACGACACGACAAAGTCATGTCAAAATGTTGACAGCTGATATGTCCCGGTGTTTAGTGAGAGATGATAAAGCAGTGTAATAGTAGCTCCCTTTGTGTTGGCTAGCTCAGAGGTAGCCTACTGATGTAGCTTAGTGAGTATTGATTAGCTGACCAAAGTCTGGTACATCCCCCCCCCCCCCCCTCTGCAGGGACTTAGAACTCTCTGGATCACACACCACACGCACACACACACACACACACACACACACACACACACACACACACACACACACACACACACACACAGAGAGAGAGAGACACACACAGATAGACAAACACACACACTGTGTGCCAAAGAGCCACAACAAGGTCAAGATTGAAAAAGGGACACAGACAATCAAAAACTCTTCGTGTTTTAAAAAAAAGAACTCCACAATCAGCTCTCCACTTCATTCTCCTCTGTCTGTCTGTCTCTCTCTACTTCATTCTCCTCTGTCTGTCTGTCTCTCTCCACTTCATTCTCCTCTGTCTGTCTGTCTGTCTGTCTGTCTGTCTGTCTGTCTGTCTGTCTGTCTGTCTGTCTGCCTGTCTGTCTGTCTGTCTGTCTGTCTGTCTGTCTGTCTGTCTGTCTCTCCACTTCATTCTCTCTCGTTCTGTATTTTTTTCTCATGAAGGATACATTGAATCAGACCAGAATAATCCACATCTGAATACCTTATTCTACAGTCTTTTCTTATTCTAGTAGTACATCCATAACCTATATCATCCATAACCTATATCATCCATAGCCTAAATCATCCATGGTCTATATCATCCATAACCTATAACATCCATAACCTATATCATCCATAGCCTATATCATCCATAGCCTATAACATCCATAGCCTATATCATCCATAGCCTATAACATCCATAGCCTATATCATCCATAGCCTATAACATCCACAATCTATATCATCCATAACCTATATCATCCATAACCTATATCATCCATAGCCTATATCCTCCATTGCCTATATCATCCATAACCTATATCATCCATAGCCTATATCATCCATAGCCTATAGCATCCATAACCTATATCATTCATAACCTATATCATTCATAACCTATATCATCCATAACAGAGCAGACACTGAAAGTGAAAGATCCTAAGTCATTGTAACTTTTTACATCCTTATACTACTACTGTGTGAGTTACTCTGACTCTGCGATGTCAGTTGAAGATGTCACACACATCCCCTCTGTGGTCTGTTAATACTTTATATCTCCCTGACAGCTTGGCTCACGGACCTCTTGGCTCGCATCCACTTTATTATCCTAATATAATTCTTGTATGGCATCCGGAAAGACCAGGGAAGGTGTCCTCTATCCTTAATGGTCTGTGTAAATGCATAAAGCGCTTCTCTGTCTCCAACAGAGTGATTTAAACCAAATACAAATATACAGCTCATTAATGATAAATGCAATAGCTTGAGATTGTTGTGATATTGTGCACTTAAATAGAGCATGCGGTTACAAGTAGCAACTTTGGGAGGACTGGAACACCGTTGTGAAAAGTGTAGTGCACTTAAAATATGCACTTATCTGAAGTGCACTTATAAGGAGTCAACTATAACTTATTAGGCCTAATACCATATCTAGGGGCTTCATGTTGGAGAAGAGGATCTTTCAACTTCCTGTCTGATATAGCTAGCTGATATTGATCTGTGTGATGTATGATTATCACTCTCTGCATCGTCATGGTGGGGGGGACTGTGTATCCAGGATTCATTTGTTTACTCTATAAAAGGAACACAGCGCCTGAACTTCGCACTCCAGGTAATTGACTGGAGTGAATTCCTGCCTTGGTTCTTATCTGCTCTGTTCCTACTGATGGGCCTCGGGGCCATTAGTGAGCCTCATGACTATTATACAGAGAAAACAAGAGAGAGAAAAAGGGAGAGAGAGAGAAAGAGAGAGAAAGGGATGGAGAGAGCAAGAGAGAGAGAGATGGGGAAGAGAGGGGCAGAGAGAGAGGTACACAACCTAATGCTTTAATGTAGAATGGGACACTTAAGGTAATGATGGGCTGTACCTATAAAGTGCTTTCTTACTTCTGCATTCACACAAGAGGCCATAGTCAATAACCAATCTATTTTCTGAATAGTTTACCTAAGGACAAAACAACAGCATATTACATTAAACCCCAAGAGGTAAGAATGAGCTGTCTGGTCGTTGATCATAAACCTACAGATCCAGTATGTGGCAAGTCACAGGGAAACTGACTCAACTGTTGTGTCAAAATCCCTTCTGGGGCGATGAAACAAAACCATTCATTGCCTACCAAACACAAAGTAATTCACTCTGAGAATGCTGAGATTAAGTCATTACAACGCTACAAAAGCAAGCTCAGAGAGATAGCTACAGTGTCGATGAGAACACAAGGTATGAAGGAAAAGGCTTAATTTCGCCTGTTCCACAGTTGCCAAATGCTTTGTCAAGGAGGGCCTATTCCTGGCAGTGTTTCTAGGTGTTACTTAGGAGGACTCTTACACTGATTTTAATTACATGGAGGTGAATGAGACTCTGCAGCTTCTAGAATGTGTGACTAATTAGAATGCTGGAACATTATTCCATGCGAGGGTGAGTGTGTGAGTGTATTTGTGTGTTGCCGCAGAACAAAGCCTCATCGCCCAGAAATAAAATATATATATTATCAAGAAAAAGGGATGTTATGGGAGTACAATCAGCATCTTTTCTTTGAGGTGTGATCTGAGTAGCAGAGGATGAAAGCACTGGTTTCTACTACAATAGCCCATTCAATTTGTGTGAAGAATTACCCCAGAGAAATGTTGCTGTAGCTACTGTATGTTGCTGTCTTTTGACTGTAACAAATAACCCTTTTCCATTTGTCTACAAGAGCTTTAAAATAAAATGATTATATTTTTCATGCTGCTTTAGTCCCTTATTGTATAAGCAACAACACTGAAATGATTTTTATACAAGCGGTACACAAGGTACCCAATGAGAACTATATTGATTTCAGTGTGGAAATAAACCAATTGTACAAAACACCAACATGTATGGCTCACAAGACATATTATGGCCAAAAGAACAGACTAAATGCATCGCAGTGTAGCTTCGTTCATCAGCTTTGACCTGCCTCTCAGCAGAGGTCCAGAGGCTGAATATGGACTGGAGCACATCTCTCGGCTCTCTGAGGCAGAGACATGCTGATTGCACTCTGAAATCTCAATGGCTGATTAATCACTGGAAGTCCTGACCTGTGTCTTTATGAGTGTTCAGAACAACCCAGACCTTCCAATCATAACACTCCTCTTTGCAGATGTTTCTGATCAGAATACTATTCAATGCCCGGAGCACAAACAGGTCCAATATGTCGTAAATATTTAGCCATGACAACCTATGGTACATACAGTACGATCACAAGCCAATGATATCCTATATGGGTAGTAGGACTGAGTGTTTCTTCAGGATACATGACTCATACAAAATGCTAGAGGCAGAGGCCACAAGCATTTTGGATCGAAAGTAAACTGGGTCATGAAAATGCACTTTGTAATAATTTGGGGTTTTCTGAAGTTGAAAACAAACTAATTTAAAATATATTTTTTTACCATCTCTGTGCCACAGTTTGTTTTGTGGAGTGAAAGCTTCCTGAGTATGATCTTAGCTGATCAAAAGACAACAGAACACAGCTGGAGATGAGTGTGTGTGAGCGTGTGTGTGTGTGTGTGTGTGTGTGTGTGTGTGTGTGTGTGTGTGTGTGTGTGTGTGTGTGTGTGTGTGTGTGTGTGTGTGTGTGTGTGTGTGTGTGTGTGTGTGTGTGTGTGTGTGTGTGTGTGTGTGTGTGCGTGTGTGTGTGTGTGTGTGTGTGTGTGTGTGTGTGTGTGTGTGTGTGTGCGTGCGTGCGTGCGTGTGCATCCCAGCCAGCCTGCATGTGTGACCTTTCGTGCTCCAACAGGAGGAGACATGACAGCCAGCTGTGTGGGACAGAGGAAGAGATTCTCTCCTCACCTTTATATGTCTGGATACACACCTGGGGAAGCAGCTGGCACAGCCCTGGGCTCGCTCATTAGCTGTGCGTGCGTGTGTGTGTGTGTGTGTGTGTGTGTGTGTGTGTGTGTGTGTGTGTGTGTGTGTGTGTGTGTGTGTGTGTGTGTGTGTGTGTGTGTGTGCGTGTGTGTGCGTGCGTGTGTGTGTGCGTGCGTGCGTGCGTGCGTGCGTGTAACGGAGGCAGTCCAGTTTGTAGTCAACCTGTTATTTTCAAGACAGAGTGCTTTAGCGCCCACAAGTCTACTTTATCCGAGCAAATAATATTCTAATTCTACTTAAACTGCATCAAATTCATGGAACAGAGGCAGTAAAAGTGCTCCTTTAGAAGTAAAGAGGTGAAATCACATTTTAAACCCTGGTAATAAGTCACCACAGTCATTTCCTGTAAGTGGCCCCTGATGCTAAGTCCCTCCATTAACTTCTCTCAGAACATTGTGAAAGTTTCAGCGTTATTGAAGATGTGTCTGGCCTCTCAATAAAACATAAGCGAACTCCCCCGTAGGCACATTACTCACCTGCTGAACGGGCGGAGAAACCATCTAAAGACATGAAAATGATTTCCAATGACAGCTACTGTAGCTCCAGGTATATGACTTCTCTCACATCTGCTAAAAATAGCAAAGCCTGTCTGCAAGTTCTGTTCAGGAACGAACAGAGTTTAATATTGAAACATAATGAAAACCTCAGAGAGACGTGTGCTCACAGTAACATCCACTAGTTCTCAGGTGCTGGGTAAGAGGACAAATGTAATGTTGAGATGAGACCAGAACTCTGCTTTATGTTTCCAGAAAGGGAAGTTTGATTTGAAAAGGTAGCACGGATAGGATGAATGACAACTTTCGACCATTGCCTGAAGTTAACATTTTATTCTACAGCCTTAGGCTATTTCAGCTGATATTTACCAGCTTTTTAATTTTTTTTATTTAACTAATCAAGTCAGTTAAGAACAAATTATTATTTACAAAGACAGCCTACCTCAGCCAAAACCGGACGACGCTGGGCCTATGGGACTCCCAATCACAGCCGGTTGTGATACAGCCTGGGAATTGAACAAGGGTCTGTCGTGACACCTCAAGCACTGAGATGCAGTGCCTTAGACAGCTGCGCCACTCGGGAGCCCACGTCCATACAGTACTGTCTTGTACTTACTTCAACAAATTAAACTACGATACCAACATTTGTAACATAGTAGCATTTATTTCAATCAATCCCAAACACACAGAAAAAGAACAATCCTCAACAACCATCCTATTGCCATTCTACAAAGTCACTTCTAAGCCAACACCAAATGAAAAGCCTAGTAAAGTGTAACCAATATGGACGTAGCTACAGTAGCATGTAGCCCATACTCTTTCAGCCACAGTATCATGCCCCCCACAGAGTGAACCATATTCCTATGGTGATAATGACTGCTGATGGACTATGACAGACCAGGCCCTGCAATATCAGCTGCTGCTGTTGGCAATCAATTTCAGACAGCGGCGGGCCAGCGCTGGGCCAGTACCGCGGTCCATCTTTATAATTTGATTTGTTATCCCGTCGGACAGTTGGTACAGCAATCATAGCAGCTATCATTTCCCTCACCCCCCCACACAGCCCCAACCCGCACAAGAACATTTCTACAATTTGACAGCAAATGTGATGACTAGAAATGTCTATTTAATTGCACCCGTGACCCTACTCCCTCCCTCCCAATCCTGAAAATTGTAAACGTACACCTTACCTCGATCACACTCCCAAATATCTCCCTAAAACACACACATTTACATCAATTCTCACCCCGACACTAAGCCACACATATATAGTAGCCACATGCACAAACACACAAATGCTCATACACACACACACATACACACTCCCCATTCCCGCCCCTTTAATATGTTTGGACATCCCATAATGTTGTAATTGGGCCCTGACTACAGCTGTTGGCGAGGTAGTAAGGCTGCTGCACCACGCCGCGCCCCAGTTAATCATAGATTACTTTATCTGGGCCACTCCAAATCCTCATGTGTCAACAGTGCTACCTCAGAGCCATGTAATCACTGCATCCCCTCTTTCCATCTCTCTCACTTTCTTCCTCTTTCCATCTCTCTCTTTCAATCTCTCTCGCTTTCTCTCTCCCTCCATCTCTCTCTTTCAATCTCTCTCGCTTTCTCTCTCCCTCCATCTCTCTCTTTCAATCTCTCTCGCTTTCTCTCTCCCTCCATCTCTCTCTTTCAATCTCTCTCGCTTTCTCTCTCCCTCCATCTCCCTCTTTCCATCTCTCTCTTTCCATCTCTCTCTTTCCATCTCCCTCTTTCCATCTCCCTCTTTCCATCTCTCTCTTTCCATCTCTCTCGCTTTCTCTCTCCCTCCATCTCTCTCTTTCCATCTCTCTCGCTTTCTCTCTCCCTCCATCTCACTCTTTCCATCTCCCTCTTTCCATCTCCCTCTTTCCATCTCTCTCTTTCCATCTCTCTCGCTTTCTCTCTCCCTCCTCTCTCTTTCAATCTCTCTCGCTTTCTCTCTCCCTCCTCCCTCTTTCAATCTCTCGCTTTCTCTCTCCCTCCTCCCTCTTTCAATCTCTCTCGCTTTCTCTCTCCCTCCTCTCTCTTTCAATCTCTCTCCCTCCATCTCTCTCTTTCAATCTCTCGTTTTCTCTCTCCCTCCTTCTCTCTCTTTCAATCTCTCTCCCTCCATCTCTCTTTCAATCTCTCTCAGTTTCTCTCTCCCTCCATCTCTCTTTCAATCTCTCTCGCTTTCTCTCTCCCTCCATCTCTCTTTCAATCTCTTGCTTTCTCCCTTCTTCCATCTCTCTCTTTCAGTCTCTCGCTTTCTCTCTCCCTCCATCTCTCTCTTTCAGTATCTCTCGCTGTCTCTCTCTCTCTATATCTCTTTCTGTTGGGTTCTCTCTCTTTCTGACTCCCTTTTTTCTCTCTCAATTCAATTCAATTCAAGGGGCTTTATTGGCATGGGAAACGTGTTAACATTGCCACAGCAAGTGAGGTAGATAATATACAAAAGTGAAATAAACAATAAAAATGAACAGTAAACATTTAACATACAGAAGTTTCAAAACAATGAAGACATCTCTCTCTATCTATCTTTTCCCTCCTTTCTCCAGACTATATCCATGTCTTCCTTTCCTCTTTGTTTACCCCTCCACCCCTCTTTTCCCTCTTCCTCTTTCCCTGTGCATGGCTAGAGCTCCTCGTCAACATTAATGGGCCAAATCAGTCCAGAATTGTAATATCCATGTCCTAATGGAATAGAGTGAGATACATGATAACTCTATGTTATACATTCTGCCTGTGACACTGACTGCTATTGAACATGACATCAGGTGTAGAGGACATTGCAGGCTCTCACCCAAAGCACAGCCTCTACAGTCATGATGACATAAGCAACGGGGACAGGTGCTAATCCATGACAGAGTGTAAGATGAGAGAGAAGGGAGAGAAAGAAGAGGAGAAGGGAGTGTGTGAAGAAGAAGAAGTGAAAAAGTAGTAGCTGTTGAGAAACTCTTTGCAGTGAGAAAAGTCTGGTTCAGAAGCCTGGAACACAGGTCTGGTGAAAGAGAGAACAACTGCATTTGGCTTCAGGCCGCCCTCCATTAGAAATAATGAGAAATTAGACTTTATAAACAGGACTTCTAGTTAGAAGCCTGTGAATTGATTATAACACACAAGACAACAAATAACAATTTTCCTCTTCCGCAGTAGAATATCTCTCATACTCTGCCCTCTCTGCTATTTCAGACCAGACTGGAGCTATTATGCTCTCATTCCACATCAATAAGCCATAGGACAAGCCCTGTTAAAAAACACACCCAAATCCCATGCAAATATTCCTGTCAAGCACAGGCAACCAGGGCAGCGCTTTCCCTCATGTTTTCTTATTACCCTGGTTGTACTCTGGGGATGTTCGGCCCTTGTTGGCCACCGGGTGGTTGGAGCCGGGAACATTAGTTAAAATGTCAAACACAGCAGCAGATACAGTCAACACACCCTACAAAGCATACTTAAGAACAGGACCAAAATAGCAGCCAAATTATTCTCAAGGAGATATAGGTCAATATTGAGGTTTCTCCTCTCTGAGGTGTGGGGGAGAAAAGGGCAAATGTTTCGGCTGTTGGAAACCACACAGTGTATTGCTCATGTCAGTACATACACACACACACACACACACACACACACACACACACACACACACACACACACACACACACACACACACACACACACACACACACACACACACACACACACACACACACACACACACACACACACACACACACACACACACACACACGCATAAACAGACACACACTTGATTGAGTTCTGGAGTCTTGAGGATAGCTGACCTGCCCTGGCTGTCAGAACATACATACCTCATACAGAAATAGCAGATGCAATAGTTCACAACATCTCGAAGAGAGAATAAAAACAGATTCAAGTACAGTTCCCTACAAGCATAATATATTGATGTTACTGGTTTGAAAAAATAATAATGTTGTATATACATTGTTTTATACATTTTATTTCCTGGTGGGATTTCTGATTCTAATGTAGATGGTTGTATAACTGTGCCAACTGTTTGATGTGAGCAGGAGGTCTCTACTGTGGATGTAAAATACATTTTAAAATACTCTTCCAATTGGTTCACAGTGGATGGATTCTGCTCTCAGTCATCATCATGACAATTGCCTGCTCTTTAAAACGTCCCTTATCCCAAAGCCTCTCAGTATTACAGCTTCAGTCAGCAATCCCGCCGCAGCCAGAGAGCAATTTCCATTTAATCTAACTACAAGGCTGAAGCAGCTCGTTGCTAGCTGTGTTCACAGACAATAACACAGAGACAAAAAGGGATTTGACTATGTAAGAATAACCCTACTCCGTCTGTCTGGCTGAAGACAACGTATTCAGCCCAGCACAAACACAGACAAACAAAACAGGCCACGGCTATTTCTTTCTGAGTGTACTTTGACAGTCTATTATTGGTTATGAGCATGGCTGTCTGAGTGAGGTCCTATATTCACTAGTATTGTATTCATTCTGTCTCCCAGCCTCAGCATGGGGAAACAGGCTGCATACACCTCACAACACACAGACATCTCAATTTAACCCCAGCTCATAATACTCAAGCCGTGTTGTAGGGACTGACGTTTGTAGCCTAGCCATTAGTGTGCTACATTAGCATCCATACGTTAGCCTCCATTCGTTAGTGTCATTGTATTAGGCTAGCCATTAGCTTGGTCTCAGATATGTATGGGCAACGATAGGCAGAGGGGTTGGCTAAACAAAAGCACATTGGCCTACAGATCTGGGACCCGGCTATTAAATATACGATTATTTGTTTATCTGTCTTAAAAATCAGGTCATTTTTTTGTATGGTTTTGTTTTATATATAGTACATGTGAAGGGGGAGGTGCCTTCCAAGCTGCTCTGTTTTTTGTGTTTGTTATTTACATCACCTGCACATGTTCTTTTCATGTACCTTTCAAAACTTCAGCATAATAGATCTTTTTTTCTTGTATGCAAATAAATAAATACAAAAAAAGAAATCAAAAAGCGCAGGGCCAACTATATAAGCTAGGTACACAGGTGTGGGCTGTTGTGTGAAGACCAAATGGAAGCCAGCTTGCCTGTGAAGTGACCGATGGCAGCTGTCTCAAAGGAAACAAGGAAACAGTCTATCAAAAGGGATGAAAGAGGTCCTTTCTTTAGAGCTACGACACTTGACTATTCTAATAACGCTTAGCTGACCTTCATTATCATGTAAACACAACCTGGGGATGTGATTGCGTGTAGTGCAAACCACTGCATCCGAGAGAGAGTATAATATTTGCATGTTGCAGGACTACATCATTATGCCTCTTTGTGTGTTTGAGGACACTTTGTATGAGAGAGTTGTTTGCTAGAATATCATCAGAGGACTAAGGATGGTAATTCTAGCCCAGTGGATCAGATACATCCTGAGGATTACTCCTAAAGTAGTACAGTAGGCTTACTGTTCACTGATGTTTTGGCTCCTAAAGTAGTACAGTAGGCTTACTGTTCACTGATGTTTTGGCTCCTAAAGTAGTACAGTAGGCTTACTGTTCACTGATGTTTTGGCTCCTAAAGTAGTACAGTAGGCTTACTGTTCACTGATGTTTTGACTCCTAAAGTAGTACAGTAGGCTTACTGTTCACTGATGTTTTGACTCCTAAAGTAGTACAGTAGGCTTACTGTTCACTGATGTTTTGGCTCCTAAAGTAGTACAGTAGGCTTACTGTTCACTGATGTTTTGGCTCCTAAAGTAGTACAGTAGGCTTACTGTTCACTGATGTTTTGGCTCCTAAAGTAGTACAGTAGGCTTACTGTTCACTGATGTTTTGACTCCTAAAGTAGTACAGTAGGCTTACTGTTCACTGATGTTTTGGCTCCTAAAGTTGTACAGTAGGCTTACTGTTCACTGATGTTTTGGCTCCTAAAGTAGTACAGTAGGCTTACTGTTCACTGATGTTTTGACTCCTAAAGTAGTACAGTAGGCTTACTGTTCACTGATGTTTTGGCTCCTAAAGTAGTACAGTAGGCTTACTGTTCATTGATGTTTTGGCTCCTAAAGTAGTACAATAGGCTTACTGTTCACTGATGTTTTGGCTCCTAAAGTAGTACAGTAGGCTTACTGTTCACTGATGTTTTGGCTCCTAAAGTAGTACAGTAGGCTTACTGTTCACTGATGTTTTGGCTCCTAAAGTAGTACAGTAGGCTTACTGTTCACTGATGTTTTGGCTCCTAAAGTAGTACAGTAGGCTTACTGTTCACTGATGTTTTGGCTCCTAAAGTAGTACAGTAGGCTTACTGTTCACTGATGTTTTGGCTCCTAAAGTAGTACAGTAGGCTTACTGTTCACTGATGTTTTGGCTCCTAAAGTAGTACAGTAGGCTTACTGTTCATTGATGTTTTGGCTCCTAAAGTAGTACAATAGGCTTACTGTTCACTGATGTTTTGGCTCCTAAAGTAGTACAGTAGGCTTACTGTTCACTGATGTTTTGGCTCCTAAAGTAGTACAGTAGGCTTACTGTTCACTGATGTTTTGGCTCCTAAAGTAGTACAGTAGGCTTACTGTTCACTGATGTTTTGGCTCCTAAAGTAGTACAGTAGGCTTACTGTTCACTGATGTTTTGGCTCCTAAAGTAGTACAGTAGGCTTACTGTTCACTGATTTTTTGGCTCCTAAAGTAGTACAGTAGGCTTACTGTTCACTGATGTTTTGGATCCTAAAGTAGTACAGTAGGCTTACTGTTCACTGATGTTTTGGCTCCTAAAGTAGTACAGTAGGCTTACTGTTCACTGATGTTTTGGATCCTAAAGTAGTACTGATGCTCTGGTTGGTTTGCTCATGCATTTACTTACAGCCAGAAAACATAGGGGATCCATACATGCATGAAGCCATGTTTTGGCTGGCTCGCTGATGCCTTAAACTGGGATGTATCCAAACTAGGTTATAACTAGGCTATATGCACAATGAGTTTTCCCTACTACTAAAATCCAAAGGGATCTCTTTCATACTGTAACTAACTTGATTTAGCTAATAGCCAGCCACTTTAACTAACAGTTTCCAAATGTAATTAAACACGTGTTAGAGGAAGAAGGAAAACATGACCTTTTCGCTCAGAGTAAAACATCAAAGGAAGTGTAGTGATGGAGTTCGTCATATTGTTTTTGTCTCATTTCCACTAAAGAACATACTCCATTGGAATACATGGGCAGTGATTCAGAGTGACTGTGTGCAGTCTCAGCATGGAGCCATTGTGGAATGCAATTATCACTTCAGCTAACAGATTACTGGGCAGAATGAGAGGGAATAACTGGGATGCCAGGGGGAAGTGGGGAAGTGCGTAGGAAACATGCAGTTAGTTAGAGGAGTGTTTAGGGCACAGGAAGGTCAGGCGTGTGTGTGTGTGTGGAGGGGGAACTGTGTGTGTGCATGTGTGTGTGATCTAAATGCCTGCTGCTCAGTACCTCACAGCATCAGCATTAGCTCAATGTCCACTGCTTGCATACAAAACATACCATTCAATCTGCAAATGATCAATTATTCAACCACTAAACCACTCTTTCTTACACATACTAATGCCACATTATAGGCGTTTTCCCATCCAGACAACTGTCCAAGACCTTCATGTTTGCCATGTCTTTACGAGTAAGGAAGTCATTATTTTCTCCATTATGGCCCCATAAATGATTTCCATGGAAGTGACAGTGCCAGGGCTGGTATTGTACTCCATTTACAACTTCCCTTGGCAGACCTTATCCAAAATTAATTCCTCTAACAATAACTCTTGAGGAAATATTACAAGCTGTCTTAATAGAAAGTGGATCATATTGCGGGCGGACGAGACAGCACTCCATGTTTCTCTGTAACACTGTGACTCATTAGAAAGTAGTACATTTTTTAAAAGCAGGCAGATACAGTAAGCCAGGCGCTGTGAGAAGGAAGCTGTTGTGCCATTTTACATAGTACTCAGCAGGACAGACAGGTAGCTTACTGCCAGCCCTGTATGGGGAGAGAAGTTAACTGTCACCTTCTTACTATTAAAAGAACTCCCATGAGAGAGAGAGAGAGAGAGCGAGAGAGAGAGAGAGAGAGAGAGAGAGAGAGAGAGAGAGAGAGAAAGAGAAAGAGAGAGAGAGCGAAAGAGAGAGCGAGAGAGAGAGCGAGAGAGAGAGAGTAGACTCATCTCTGAATAAATAGAAGCAAGCATCAACTCCTTGGTGAGTGCTGAGAGAGGTGATAGCTGTCAGAGCTTTGCCAACACACATGTCAACGTTACCTCTCATATTACAAATACATATTACAAATGTGTTGAAATAAATATTGTTTCTTAGGCTGAATGTTCATTATTCAAATAATTGTATTTGGGAGTTTTTAATAATGCAGTGATCTTTGATTGAAAATGTATGATGTTTCTCTATTTAAAACAAGAGAAGAGTGTAGCGTGCACAAACAGGTAGCGTGCAAAAGTACAAACACACACGCACACACACACACACACACACACACACACACACACACACACACACACACACACACACACACACACACACACACACACACACACACACACACACACACACACAAAGAGACTGCCGTGACTAGGCCATGTGGATGGTTATGTGGACGTGTAACTCCTTTACAGCTCCCCGATTAAAGCTAGCAAAGAGAGAGTCATTACATCTCTAATTCTAAAATAAAGGTGTACCGCTTCCGGCTAAAAGCCTTTTTTCCTAAGAATAACTTCATACTTCATATTTCCTCCTCTACAGAGTTCAAATATCCTATTTCAAGATCACACTATAACACAAAAATGGCATACTTTATGTTAACGCACACCTCTGAAATGAGATTGAGCTACAGGTAGATCAGATTTACACACACACGCATACACACACACACACGCGCGCGCACTCACACTCACACACGCACACATAGGCATAAACCCATTGAGTTGTTCAGTAGGTTTGTGAGCCCAGAGGGATGGAGTGATTAATGAAGGGGAAAGAAGAGAAGAAGGGGATGTGAGAGGTGGTGTTAAAGGAGCTACTAGCTATGATATATACCTTTAGCCTCGGGATTTCACAGGTCAATCTCAAGTGTGTCCGTAGAAGATAATAACACCATGGAGAATCATACAATTCAAATGGCGCTGTACATCATCAAATCTGTCATTCTAAACTGGAGCAGGGAGACGTTTGTACCTTGTGTTAATCCTGAGAGAAATGAATTATTCGCATGCAAAAGCTGCTGGTTATGTACAGTGTTCTATGATGCGTTTTGCAATTGTTTGTGATATCAGTAAAACTGTTTGCAGTACATGCCATCCATTATCTCAAAAGGTTAAAACAGTCCTCCTTCACTTACATAGTATAGCCTATAGCCACACCGACAGGCTAAGGTAGTGAACCATGCACCAGTGCTTCACTATCAAGGTCAACGTCATTACCAAAAGGACAAGAGTCATCAGAGGAAATGAGTGAGCTGTTTAAAAAGAAAGAGCACAAATGATTATGCAATGAAATGTCTCAAGTGTCTGTCTCAAGTTAGGCGTTTTCTGATTGTGTCTCTCCTCTCTAGTTAAGAGGCTAGATGGTGCAGCAGTTGGCTCAGTCTGTGGTGCCAGAGCATCAGGGTATCAGGGATTGATTTGGGAGATTAAATTGTCGTGGTAGGGAGTCCTCTCCTCCCTCCATCCGCGCTGAGCTGTGACTTCTCCCCTCTCTCTGTGTGGATTAGTGAACTCTGCACTTTACAGAGCAGTTTATCACAAACACAATGAAAACACAAAGCTGCTGTTGGGAGTAGTCGGGACAGACAGCTTGATGTATTATTGAGAGGATTGAGAGAGGGGGAGAGAGGGAGACAGGGAGAAAGAGGCTGGGGTTTAGACACCGAGAGAGACCGAGGCGGTGGGTCAGACAGAGAGAGAAAGGGAGGGAGAAAAAACCCCAGAGCAAACTAGAATACTATTTGGCCCTAAACAGAGAGTACACCGTGGCAGAATACCTGACCACTGTGACTGACACAAACTTAAGGAAAGTTTTGACTATGTACAGACTCAGTGAGCATAACCTTGCTATTGAGAAAGGCCGCCGTAGGCAGACCTGGCTCTAAAGAGAGGACAAGCTATGTACACACTGCCCACAAAATGAGGTGGAAACTGAGCTGCATTTCCTAACCTCCTGCCAAATGTATGACCATATTAGAGACACATATTTCTCTCAGATTACACAGATCCACAAAGAATTAGAAAACAAACTCAATTTTGATTTAACTGCCATATCTACTGGGTGAAATACCACAGTGTGCCAACCCAGCAGCAAGATTTGTGACCTGTTGCCACAAGAAAAGGGCAACCAGTGAAGAACAAACACCATTGTAAATACAACCCATATTTATGTTTATTTATTTTCCTTTTTTACTTTAACTATTTGCACATCGTTACAACACTGTATATTGACATAATATGACATTTTAAATGTCTTTATTCTTTTGGAACTTCTATGAGTGTAATGTTTACTGTTCATTTTTATTGTTTATTTCACTTTTGTTTATTATCTACTTCACTTGCTTTGGCAATGTTAACATATTTTTCCCATGCCAATAAAGCTCTTAAATTGAAAATGAATTGATATTGAGAGAGGGACAGAGAGGGACAGAGAGAGAGGGTGGGGGGGGGGTAGAGCGAGAGAGAGGCGGGTGGGTCAGACAGAGAAAGAGAGCGAGGGAGCGAGAGAGAGAGCGAGAGAGAGAGAGAGAGAGAGAGAGCGAGGGAGCGAGAGAGAGAGAGAGAGAGAGAGAGAGAGAGAGAGAGAGAGAGAGAGAGAGAGAGAGAGAGAGAGAGCGAGAGAAAGAGAGAGAAGGAGAGAGAGTGAGGTGGTGGGATGTCAGAGAGAGAGAGGGAGGGAGAGAGAGGGGAGAAGAAGACAGACAGAGAAAGGGTAAAGACAGAAAGAGAGAGAGAGAGAATGAGACAGAGGGTAGAGACCTCCCAGGCATCCTCAAGAGGGAATGGCAGAGAGGAGGAGGAGGAGGAGGAGGAGGAGGAGGAGGAGGAGCAGAGGAGAAGAAAGTGTATTGATGCACACAATGCCCCATTGTGAGCCCCCGGGCCCTTCTATGTGGCACATTAATTCATCAGTTGGGCCTTAGACATCTCTAACTGCTAATAGCAACATTTGTACCTGTTCAGAGTAAAAAGCTCTTTTGATAATTAAGAGCAGCGGGGATCATTGATGTGAAATATTCAAGCGAGGTCTGAAGACAGAGATTTATTTATGAAAGGAGCTGAATAGTAGCACATTTTTCACTGTGAATAATGTTGGCTGTGTTGTTTCCCATATCCTGTGAGACGCCATTCATCAGGCCCAATAAGAGCCAGTCATTTGTCTTTAGGTCTTTTGTGTCTGATAGCAGCTGATGAAAACAGAAAAACAAATTGGTCCAAGCGAACGAACGAAGGAACGCCCACGCCTGGCCCTGCATATCTGTGAGTTAATCAGCTGGGTTCCAACAACATCTCTCACCGAATATACAGATGCGGGGCTATACACTAGAGCAGTCCTTCTGGAAGCATCCTTAAAACTATCGAACAGGAAAGCTCAGCTGACAACAGTTCAGTGTAACCGAGTGCCTCATTCCAGAAACTCACCTCCGAGTACAGTACAACGGCCAGTCAGTGACAGTGACTTAGCTGGTGGAAATATCCTTATGCCATATTGTTTAGATCAACAACTTCACATTTACAAAAATGGTGGGAAATAAAGTCTTAAATTCATAGAAATGGGAAGTTCACTGAAATCGCCTGCCTCTTTCCATAAACTCACTTCTGTAGCTCAGTTGGTAGAGCATGGCGCTTGTAACGCCAGGGTAGTGGGTTCGATCCCCGGGACCACCCATACGTAGAATGTATGCACACATGACTGTAAGTCGCTTTGGATAAAAGCGTCTGCTAAATGGCATATATTATTATTATAGGACAGTCGCTGCAGCTCCAGTTTGAGAGAGTTGCCTAGTGAGTTAGTCTACCTGCGGAGAATCTCCTGACGCCCTGTATCCAGGCCAGCCTGTCATCGTTAACAGTGAGAGCACACAGTGAGTAGAGATCCTATCTTAACTGACTGGGGCATCTCCCACAATACAACCATTGTTCTCCTCCGTTACTGGCCTGGTGCGTCTGTTGTGCGCTCCGTCCCTAACCACATCAGGCAACATAACCACACACTTACAGTAATACTCCTTGTTAAGATACTAGTGCTCTGTTGGAGCCAGAAACACAAGCATTTCGCTACACCCGCAATAACATCTGCTAAACACGTGTATGTGACCAATCACATTTCATTTATTACAATACATATTCTGAAAATACAGTTGAGCGATCAGTGAGGACAGAGCCCCCTTTGAGTGGGGTTGAGTGAAGAACACCCCGGGAGAGACAAAGAAGAGCGGTTAGGGGAGTTAATACGAGATGAATGGGCAGGGATAGAAGCAACTTAGTCAGGGGGAAAAGAACATGGTGGCAGATTGGACTTGTTGGGGAGATGACAATGTGTTGACTCTCAGAGCATAACAGGGAGTACTATAAAGAGCTCAAGCAAGATTAACGACAATCAAATCAGGGTCAGATTAAATTAAAATGCTCTCACTCTCAATCTCTCTCAATATCACTCTTTTGAAAACAGAAATCTTTCTCTCTCTCTCTCCCTTCCTCCCCCCATCCCTCTCTCCCTCCCTCTCGCTCCCTCTCTCTCTCCCTTCCTCCCCCATCCCTCTCTCCCTTCCTCCCTGATGGCACATTTACAGTGTCACCATTTACGGGGATGTGACTTTGAATGGCAGCCTGGCTGATAGCCAGGGAACTGTAAAAATGACTAAATGGTGCTTCCTATATCCATTAGTTATGACTAAGATAGAGACATGCTTCAGTTGACCTTTCCTCATCTCTAGCACAAACCTCAACCTGAGGAACATGGACCTGCATTCAGATGACTAAAAGGTCATGTTTTGCTCCCTTCCCCAGACAGTCTATGCTTCCGTTTCTCACAGAGAAGGACAGGATATGGGGATAATGGCAATATCCTATGCCATCGTAGCTATTTCTTACACAGCGGTAGGCCCTTCACCACCAGTTTATATTTAGTTTGGTTCTGTCTGTCTGTCTGTCTGTCTGTCTGTCTGTCTGTCTGTCTGTCTGTCTGTCTGTCTGTCTGTCTGTCTGTCTGTCTGTCTGTCTCCCGGGCAGACTGAGTCAGAGCGCAGAAAACAAGTAATAGCTTATGGTAGAAAGCCACAGGATTAGATCTAATTGAAGAACCACCTACTCTGGAAAAACATTGTTTGCTTGTTTGTTTGTGTGTGATTTTGTGCCAATTCCCCCGTGTTGGGCCAGTGTGTGCGGCCACCCAATGCAGCTGTGCGTGCATTCACGTTTGCGTGTGTGTGTGTGTGTGTGTGTGTGTGTGTGTGTGTGTGTGTGTGTGTGTGTGTGTGTGTGTGTGTGTGTGTGTGTGTGTGTGTGTGTGTGTGTGTGTGTGTGTGTGTGTGTGAGTGGAAAAAGGGAGAGAGAGAGGGAGAGAGGGAGAGAGAGAGAGAGAGAGAGAGAGAGAGAGAGAGAGAGAGGGGGAAGAGGGAGAGAGAGAGGGGGAGAGAGGTAGAGAAAGAGAGCGAGAGAGCGAGAGAGAAAGTGAGAGGGAGAGTGAGAGAGAAGTGAGAGGGAGAGTGAGAGAGAGGGAGCGGGATAGAGACAGAGTGAGAGGAAGCGAGAGAGGGAGAGAGAGAGACAGAAAGAAGGAGAGGGAAGAGAGAGTGAGAGCGAGACAGAGAGGGAGGGAGAGAGAGAGAGAAGCAGAAGGTACAAGACAGAGTGAGAGGGAGAGAGAGAGGGAGGGAGAGAGAAGCAGAGGGTAAGAGACAGAGTGAGAGAGAGAGAGAGAGAGAGAGAGAGAGGGAGAAGCAGAGGCTAAGAGAGAGTGAGAGGGTGGGAGAGAGAGAGAGAGGGAGAAGCAGAGGGTAAGAGAGAGTGAGAGGGAGGGAGAGAGAGAGAGAGAGAGAGGGAGAAGCAGAGGGTAAGAGACAGAGTGAGAGGGAAAAGGGTGTAAGAGGCTTGGAAGGACAAAGAAGGAACTGAGAAAGCGGGGAAGAGATGAGAGAGAAGGGGGAGAGGTGAGAAAGAGGGGGAAAGATTAAGGAGAGGGAGCGAGATGAGGGAGAGGGGGAGATCTGAGAGAGGAAGAGAGGCGTGAGAGACTGAGTTGTGTGAGAGGTGAGAAAGAGTGTGAAAGATGAGGAAGAGAGGGAGAGGTAAGAGAGCGATGAGATGAGAGACAGGGAGCGACGAGGGACAGGGACAAGTTATGAGAGGGGAAGATATGAGGGAGCGAGGAAGAGGTGTGAGGCGAGGGCGAGACAACAATCTCTGACTCTCAGCCAATCTGAATCTCCAAGCTACGGAGGCTTAGTTGACTATATCAATACACCACACAACTCTTCACAACTCTTCAAGTATATCTAAGTAAAAATACAACAAAGGAGTTGTCTAGACTCTAAAGTAGAAATATAATGTATTCCATCAAGGCTGGGTAAAGTGACTAAACATGACATATAAACAAAAGAGAGGGAAGAACAAAAATGTGCCTAGACCTTTTTAACAATTCCGCAGAAACACTGACACAGTACGATCTAACCTTCACACATGACCAGCTTCGAAAATGAGCCAATCAGGTTGACTGATGCTGATGAGGTTTTCCGCCGAATCTATTGTTAGCCGCGGAAATTCATACCACACAGAAGAAATATCCTAATATCATTCAACTGTAGTTTTCCATAATCAGAAATTGAAACGAGGAAAATATGTGAAATGGTAGCCCTCTGGAGAGTAAGGTCAGAGAGAGGGGGAAGCGGAGGAGGATGGAGGAGGCTAGGTTTTGAAAGGTCAGTCATGATGCGATGGTTCTTATGTCAACGTGGACCTTTTCACGTCTGACAGACCATTTTACAGACCAGTGAACTTCGCTGAGTGGGAAAAAAACCCATCCAACAACTGCTACAGTGATATTGAAGAACATACACAAATTGCACAGTAAGGTCAGCTTTGTTTTTAACCTTCTAATGCCCTTATATTCAACTCTGGACCTCGAAGCCAGTTCCACAGTTGTTTTCTCTCATTCTCTCCCTTCAATCAGTGCCTGATCTGGGCCTGCGACACGAGGTGCAATTCATTATCAGGTAGAACAGAAAACCAGCAGGCTCTGGACACCGTAGGGTAACAGTTGAATACCCCTGCCCTAATTGTTTTTGGTTAAGGTTATGAGTTAGGAGGGGTAGCACCGATATGGAATTGTTCCACCCAGAAACAGTCCAGCAGCAAAACTGGAGAGGCAGAAGGTGAGGAGGACAACCTCTCAGTGTCAGACAGTCCTCCTATAGGTTCTCTGTCCGTCAGTCTGTACAGTCCACCACATGCTTTATCAGAGGTGAGACACGACCGTACCAGCATGGCATTAGATCCAAACAACAAGCTGGGGGAGGTTGACAGGCTGAGAACAAAAATAACATATTGCTGTTCAGCCCTTGCCTCACAACCAGCATGATGAAAGGTAGCTGTCCTGGCATAGCCACCTCCACAACAGCCAAATGTTGAATTATCTAACTCACAAAGTTACAGCAAAGCACTGTGCCAGAACACAATATACACTCACAAATACGCATAACAATGTGGACCAGAGAGATTTTAAATTGAGTGATACGATGAATGGGAGGATCAAATGTTATTTTCCTTCTTTTTTATCATAAATGTTTCATCGTAGAAAAATGAATTACAATAGTCTTATTCTAAAATGTAAATGCACGAAGACAAAGTCGTGATGAGGGCAAGGCAGGGGAGAAGAAAGCAGACATCATTAGCCAGCATCACCCATCATGGTCAGAGGAAAAGATTTCTGCTCTACATTAATTCTGTAATGTACTGTAATCTAAAAATACCCCAGCTGGCTTTAAAGATCCAGGAAATATCACAGAGTACAGGCTACCATCATCACCACCATTTACTGTTAGAATGATATTGTCTAGTGGGGGGGGGATACAGATCACTGTATGTAATGTAAGCAGAGTGCTTTGAGCATTTTGAAAAGCATTATAAACATAAGCCATTGCTACTGTTATTACAACTGTATTACTGTGTTATAATTTAGTTGTTTACCCGTTGCAGTGCTTCAGTGCTTCTGGTCAATACAACTCATTTGACCACAGTTGCAGTCTACTTTATGCTAGATTACCCACTTTAGCCTATTTTTCACAACCACACTGATATACCATCCAGTCTTTATCAACACAATACTTCACCATTATCCTTACACCATCTATATCCATCATGCTTGTAGGCAAGGAGTCAGTCCCCTGCATGGACTGAATATAATTTAGAAACAGCTGTTGTCAATGATGGAGTTGTCTCTGTAATTAGGGAAGTAGCCTAAATTACAACTTTGACAACCTAGTAATCAATGTGGTGATGAAGGAAATAAATAATCATCAAACTTTTTGCAAGATAATAAACGTGAATTTGCCAATATCTCCAACAAACACTATCCCAATTTTAAACATTGTTATTGCCATCATATTCTGTTTAATGTCCTACATATTAACGAAAAAAAACTCTCAACAAATCCAACCACTAAAGGAAAGTGAATCATGTTGTTTTGCTCCTCTATTATCTAACTCTGTAAAACTCAAAGCAGGACAGCTGCCTGCAATTACACCTTTTCTAAATAATCCAGCTGCCTTCCTAGTGCCCCTGCCTCCCTGCCTGCCTTCCTGATGCGGCTACTGCTGCCTGCCTGTCCTGACCACAAATAACTACGTAGAAGCCTCTCCTCTCCTTCAGCAAAGTGACACTCACCCCTAGTTTCTTACTCCGTATCCGCACGTATCCCTGCTTCACTATATCATTAAAGTTGGAGGCCATGGTCAGCGCGCTCCGCCACTGCCGCGGAAAAGTAACCTCCCTTTCGACTGCGAATAATTCTCCCTCGCCGGAGTCAGTCCGATATCCACAACAGTAAAGAACCACAGGCAATCTTCTACGCTTTCAACGCTCGGGCAGCAGCCGGCTTCGGCGCGGCAGCGCGTTCCATACGGGAGTAGGGAGATACCATTTGTCAGCTGATTTAATTCAGTGTATATAGAGAGAGAGCGAGAGAGACAGAGAGGGGGGGCGCTTCCTGGAAGGCACCATCACCTCTTTAGCAGGGGGGCAGCAGGTAGCACGGTTAATACAGATGGCCAACCACAATGGTCTTCTCTCTTTTGCTATGACACAGTTGCCTGGCTACCCATCCACATTGATATTTATTCTCCAAGATGAGTGTAGGTTATGATTGATAGAGCAGCGGAATTACATTCAGGGTGAGTCATCAACGGTAGCTATCTAGCCATACACCGATAAACAGTATCCTTCGCCTCCGTCCCTCGCCCCTATCGGGCACTTTTCCCGCAGTTCTGTTAATGATGGTGAGGGCAGGTGTTCGGCAGGCGGGAGCGAAGGACACTGTGTGCTAGCTTAGCAAGCTAGTCCTAAAGGGGACTCTGGTACACAGCAGGCGGGAGTCGGGGTGACATTGTGCACTAGCAAGCTAAGTAGCAACCTAGCACACAGTGTCGCTAACTAGCAAGCTAGCTAGTTCATGGTGTTGTCCTAGCCTCCCGTCTGCTGTGCTAGTGGAAGGCGGGAATGACCGGTAGACAGTGTCCTTTGCCCCCGCCTGTCGCTAGCTAGTGAGGAGGACTCCGGTATGCAGGCAGAAAAACTCAGAGGGGGTGTTCCTGAAGGAATGCCTAAATGCAAGATGCCCACCCACCCCGAATCATACTCCTCAGAGGAGGAAGGGAAGGACCATCATCATCATCAGTGAATTTCACAAAAATAAAAGTTGTAAAACATTTAAAAAGTTATCCTTTTTAAGTAAAACTTTACAAGATATATTCACGTCATCAAATAATTGAGTAAAATACACTGTTTTGCAATGAAGGTCTACAGTAGCCTCAACAGCACTTTGTAGGGTAGCATCATGGTGTAGCCGGAGGACAGCTAGCTTCCATCCTCCTCAGGGTACATTGACTTCAGTACAAAACCTAGGAGGATCATGGTTCTCACCCCCTTCCATAGACTTACACTGTAATTATGACAACTTCCGGAAGACGTCCTATTAGCTATGTTGTGTCACGTGTGCTCCCTCTCTGGCCTCTGGGTCACCAGGCTGCTCGTTAGGGCGCACACCTGTCACCAGCGTTAGGCGCATGATGACACTCACCTGGACTCCATCACCTCCTTGATTACCTGCCCTTAATACAGTGCCTTGCAAAAGTATTCATCCTCGTTTGTCCTATTTTGTTGCATTACAACCTGGAATTTAATTGGATTTTTATTTGGATTTCATGTTACTGACATACACAAAATAGGCAGAATTGGTAAAGTGAAATGAAAAAAATAACTTAAAAATAAAAAAATACAGAAAAGTGGTGTGGATATGTATTCACCCCTGTTGCTATGAAGCCCCTAAATAATATCTGGTCAACCAATTACCTTCAGAAGTCACATAATTAGTTAAATAAAGTCCACCTGTATGCAATCTAAGTGTCACATGATCTCAGTATATACACACCTGTTCCGAACGGCACCAGAGTCTGCAACACCACTAAGCAAGAGGCACCACCAAGCAAGCGGCACCATGAACCAAGGAGTTCTCAAAACAGATCAGGGACAAAGTTGTGGAGAGGTACAAATCAGCGTTGGGTTATAAAAAATATCCAATACTTTGAACATCCCACGGAGCACCATTAAATCCATTGTTAAAAAATGGAAAGAATATGGCACCACAGAGTTGGGCTTCACAGAAGAGTGGCCATAAAAAAAGTCATTGCTTAAAGAAAATATAAGCAAACACGTTTGGTGTTTGCCAAAAGGCATGTGGGAGACTCCCCAAGCATATGGAAGAAGGTACTCTGGTCAGATGAAACTAAAATTGAGCTTTTTGGCCATCAAGGAAAATGCTATGTCTGGCACAAATCCAACACCTCTCATCACCCTGAGAACACCATCCCCACAGTGAAGCATGGTGGTGGCAGCATCATCGACAGGACTGGGAAACTGGTCGGAATTGAAGGATTGATGGATGGCGCTAAATACAGGTAAATTCTAGAGGAAAACCTGTTTCACTCTTCCAGAGATTTGAGACTGGGACGAAGGTTCACCTTCCAGCAGGAGAATGACCCAAAGCATACTGCTAAAGCAACACTCGAGTGGTTTAAGGGGAAAGATTTATATGTCTTGGAATGGCCTTGTCAAAGCCCGGTCCGCAATCCAATTGAGAGTCTGTGTGATGACTAAAAGATTGCTGTACAGCAGCGGAACCCAACCAACTTGAAGGAGCTGGAGAAGTTTTGCCTATAAAAATGGGCAAAAATCCCAGTATTTAGATGTGCCAAGCTTATAGAGACACACCCCAAGATACTTGCAGCTGTAATTGCAGCAAAAGGTGGCTCTACACAGTATTGACTTTGGGGGGGTGAATAGTTATGCACACTCAAGTTTTCAGTTTTTTTGTATTTTTTCTTGTTTGTTTCACGGTAAAATATATTTTGCATCTTCAAAGTGGTAGGCATGCTGTGTAAATCAAATGATACAAACCCCCCAAAAAACAATTTTAATTCCAAGTTGTAATGCAACAAAATAGGAAAAATGCCAAGGGGGGTGAATACTTTCGGAAGCCACTGTATGTCACTCCCTTTAGTTTCTTCCCCAGTCATCATTGTTCCTGTTTCAGGGAGTGTTTTTTGTTTGCTTATGTTTTGGGGGTGATGTTGGGTCCAGGTGTTGGAGCCGGAGCTACCTGGGAGGCTTCAGCCGGTTTGTACGCTCCTATGCCTCAGCGGGTTCGATAGGCTCCCATGCCGAAGCTGGGTGAACAGGTTCCTGTGCCTCAGCCGAGGCAACCGGGGAGGTCTCAGCCGGCTCTTCAGGCTCAGTCCTCAGCAGGTTCCTCAGGTTTCTGCACCTTAGCGGCCGGTCCACTGCGGATCCCCAGGATCGTCCCTGTGGTTGGCATCCTGCGGCTGGAGGAAAACGCTCTAGGCGCCGGAGAGAAATTGTCCTCTCTCATCATAAACAGCACTGACCGCCACTGATAGAGTTACAGTGCTTGCGAAAGTATTCGGCCCCTTTGAACTTTGCGACCTTTTGCCACATTTCATGCTTCAAACATAAAAATATAAAACTGTATTTTTTTTGTGAAGAATCAACAACAAGTGGGACACAATCATGAAGTGGAACGACATTTATTGGATATTTCAAACTTTTTTAACAAATCAAAAACTGAAAAATTGGGCGTGCAAAATTATTCAGCCCCTTTACTTTCAGTGCAGCAAACTCTCTCCAGAAGTTCAGCGAGGATCTCTGAATGATCCAATGTTGACCTAAATGACTAATGATAAATACAATCCACCTGTGTGTAATCAAGTCTCCGTATAAATGCACCTGCACTGTGATAGTCTCAGAGGTCCGTTAAAAGCGCAGAGAGCATCATGAAGAACAAGGAACACACCAGGCAGGTCCGAGATACTGTTGTGAAGAAGTTTAAAGACGGATTTGGATGCAAAATGATTTGCCAAGCTTTAAACATCCCAAGGAGCACTGTGCAAGCGATAATATTGAAATGGAAGGAGTATCAGACCACTGCAAATCTACCAAGACCTGGCCGTCCCTCTAAACTTTCAGCTCATACAAGGAGAAGACTGATCAGAGATGCAGCCAAGAGGCCCATGATCACTCTGGATGAACTGCAGAGATCTACAGCTGAGGTGGGAGACTCTGTCCATAGGACAACAATCAGTCGTATATTGCACAAATCTGGCCTTTATGGAAGAGTGACTTGAAGAAAACCAGTTCTTAAAGATATCCATAAAAAGTGTCGTTTAAAGTTTGCCACAAGCCACCTGGGAGACACACCAAACATGTGGAAGAAGGTGCACTGGTCAGATGAAACCAAAATGGAACTTTTTGGCAACAATGCAAAACGTTATGTTTGGTGTAAAAGCAACACAGATAATCACCCTGAACACACCATCCCCACTGTCAAACATGGTGGTGGCAGCATCATGGTTTGGGACTGCTTTTCTTCAAGAGGGACAGGGAAGATGGTTAAAATTGATGGGAAGATGGATGGAGCCAAATACAGGACAATTCTGGAAGAAAACCTGATGGAGTCTGCAAAAGACCTGAGACTGGGACGGAGATTTGTCTTCCAACAAGACAATGATCCAAAACATAAAGCAAAATCTACAATGGAATGGTTAAAAAATAAACATATCCAGGTGTTAGAATGGCCAAGTCAAAGTCCAGACCTGAATCCAATCGAGAATCTGTGGAAAGAACTGAAAACTGCTGTTCACAAATGCTCTCCATCCAACCTCACTGAGCTCGAGCTGTTTTGCAAGGAGGAATGGGAAAAAATGTCAGTCTCTCGATGTGCAAAACTGATAGAGACATACCCCAAGCGACTTACAGCTGTAATCGCAGCAAAAGGTGGCGCTACAAAGTATTAACTTAAGGGGGCTGAATAATTTTGCACGCCCAATTTTTCAGTTTTTGATTTGTTAAAAAAGTTTGAAATATCCAATAAATGTCGTTCCACTTCATGATTGTGTCCCACTTGTTGTTGATTCTTCACAAAAAAATACAGTTTTATATCTTTATGTTTGAAGCCTGAAATGTGGCAAAAGGTCGCAAAGTTCAAGGGGCAGAATACTTTCGCAAGGCACTGTACATACAGTGCCATCAGAAAGTATTCACACCCCTGGAATTTTTCCACATTGTTACATGGTGAGATTAAAATGTATTTAATTGGCTATTTTTTGTCAACTGTCTACACAAAATGCTCTGTAATGTCAAAGTCAAAGAAAAATGCTAACATTTGTAAAAGATTATGAAAAATAAAACACTAATATACAATAACTTGATAAGATAAGTATTCAACCCCCTGAGTTGATACATGTTAGAATCACCTTTGGCAGCGATAATAGCTGAGTCTTTCTGGGTAAGTTTCTAAGAGCTTTGCTCTCCTGGATTGTACAATATTTGTACATTATTCTTTTTCAATTCTTCAAGCTCTGTCAAGATGGTTGTTGATTACTGCTACACAACCATTTTCAAGTCTTGCCATAGAAATTTCAATCAAATTGAAGTAAAAACTGTAAACAGACCACCCAGGAACATTCAATGTTGTCTTAGTAAGCTACTCCAGTGTATATTTGGCCTTGTGTTTTAGGTTATTGTCCTGCTGAATGGTGAATTTGTCTCCCAGTGTCTGTTTGAAAGCATAGAATTTTGCCTGTGCTTAGCTCTATTCCATTTATTTTTATCCTGAAAAAAACTCCCTAGTTCTTGCCGGTGATGAGCATACCCATAAAATCATGCAGCCACCACCATGCTCGAAAATATGAAGAGTGGGACTCAGTGAAGTTTCATTAGTGTAACGGTCGTCGTTGGTGGAAGAAGGTGAGGACCAAAGCGCAGCGTGGTAAGTGTTCATATTTTTTATAAAATAAACTGAACACTATAAAAATACAAAATAATAAAGTGAAAGACAAACGAACAGTCCCGTAAGGTGAATGAAAAAACACTAAACAGGAAATAAACACCCATGAAACACAGGTGGAAAAAGGCTACCTAAGTATGATTCTCAATCAGAGACAACTAACGACACCTGCCTCTGATTGAGAACCATACCAGGCCAAACTCAAAAACCAACATAGAAAAACAAACATAGACTGCCCACCCCAACTCATACCCTGACCATACTAAAACAAAGACAAAACAAAGGAACTAAGGTCAGAACGTGACAATTAGCCTTTGTATTGAGGACATAAAGTTAATTTCTTTACCACGTGTTTTTGATTCTGTACCAGCTTTCTTCTTTTCACTCTGTCATTTATGTTAGTATTGTGGAGTAACTACAATGTTGTTATCCATCCACAGTTTTCTATCACAGCCATTAAACTCTGTAACTTTTTTAAAGTCACCATTGGCCTCATGGTGAAATCCCTGAGCGGTTTCCTTCCTTTCAGGCTACTGAGTTAGGAAGGACGCCTGTATCTTTGTAGTGACTGGGTGTATTGATACACCATACAAAGTGTAATTGATAACTTCAGCATGCTCAAAGAGATATCCAATATCTGCTTTTGAAATATTTTACGCATCCACCAATAGGTGTCCTTCTTTGCAAAGCATTGGATAACCTCCCTGGTCTTTGTCGTTAAATCCGTGTTTGAAATTCACTGCTCGACTGAGGGACCTTACAGGTAATTGTATGTGTGGCGTACAGAGATGAGGTAGTCATTTTAAACATTATTACTGCACACAGTGTGGATCCATGCAACTTATTATGTGACTTGTTAAGCCAATTTGAACTCATTAACTTATTTAGACTTGCCAAAACAAAGGGGTTGACAATTTATTGACCGGACATTTCAGCTTTTAATTTTTATTTTTTTGTAAAAATGTCTAAATGTAAGCCATTGACACAACATCTACATGTAATCCTTTTTCAATTCAAGCTGTAAGACAACAAAATGTGGGAAAAGAGCAGTGATTTTTAAAAACCTTTATTTAACTAGGCAAGTCAGTTAATTAAGAACAAAGTCTTCTTTTCAATGACAGCCTAGGAACAGTGGGTTAACTGCCTTGTTCAGGGGCAGAATGATAGATTTTCATCTTGTCAGCTCAGATTTGATCTTGCAACCTTCCAGTTACTAGTCCAACACGCTAACCACGAGGCTAGCTGATGACCCATACACTTTCCGAAAGGTGCTAAATGTGTGTCTATGTTAATCTGTGTATATTTGGGATATGCATTTCAGGTTTATTTAATTACATTTAAGAAATACTTTGGTTAATAAAAAAAATGATTCAATAAAATAATGACACCCACACATGTCAACCTGCTGTACATTACAGAGCAATCATACAATCACTATTTCCATACTATGCAGCTGACTTATTGTTCATACTAAGAGGGTGTTTGCTAAAACTTTCTAGACAGCTTGAGACTGAAACAAATCAGCCAAATTCTGCTCCTCTGTGATCCTTTACCATAAGCTATCACAAAGCTGTCACGCCCTGGTCGAAGTATTTTGTGTTTATCTTCATGTATTGGGTCAGGCCAGGGTGTGGCATGGGGTTTTTGTATTGTGGTGTGTTTTGTCTTGGGGTTTTGGTGTTGGTATTGGGATTGTAGCTTAGTGGGGTATCTAGCAAAGTCTATGGCTGTCTGGAGTGGTTCTCAATCAGAGGCAGGTGTTTATCGTTGTCTCTGATTGGGAACCATATTTAGGCAGCCATATTCTTTGAGTTTGTGGTGGGTGATTGTCCTTAGTGTCTTTGTTTCCTGTCGCTGTGTTAGTTGACAAGTATAGGCTGTTTCGGTTTTCGTTACGTTTTGTAGTGTTTGTGTTTATTCGTGTTTACGTTTGTTGATTAAACATGGATTGTAATCTCCACGCTGCATTTTGGTCCGACTCTCCTTCACCAAAAGAGAACTGTTACAAAAGCATGTTGCAAAATGCTAATGAACACCACTGCTTGCTGTTCACTCTAAAACATCAGGCTTTATACTTTCTATTTGTGTTATTACCTGGCTGAGTATGAATGTCATTTCCATACATTTCACCACCAAACAGCAGCCGCCATTAAATGAGTAAAGAAATACAATTACAGATTGCCTGTGTGTGAGCAACATGTTCAGTCATTATCAAGCGGCCGTGGATAGATGCTGTGAGATTGGTTTTGTGATCAAATCTAATCTGTGGGATTAGTCCATATCAAATGAATTGAATGCCAGCAAGATACCGCCACACAACCACATATTACGGAGAAACAATAGTCTCACACAATACAGCACAGATACAACTCTGATACCCCCATAAAGAAAACTTAAATGTTTTACCGTCACAGAGCCCAAATGACTAAAATCCTTATAATCCTGAGAGAGGAAGAGAGAGCATGATGTTGGTTGGATGTGGGAATGTGGGAACTAAAATCCTAGACATTGCAACAGCAGACGGCTCAGGTACATCAAATCAAGCTGAATTTATATAGCACATGTCAGACATGAATGCAACACAATGCGCTTCACAGGAAAAAGCAAATATACAATGAAAATAAAAAAGGAAATATTTACTACACAAGAAACATAAGATTGACAAAAGATTGACAAATTAAAACTGAAAGAAAAAAAATGACCCTAAGGAAAAGTAAAGCTAAAAAGGCGTGTTTTAAGATCTCTTTTAAATGTCCACAGTTTCGGCCCCCGTCAGGTTCTCTGTCAGGCTATTCCAGAGGCAAGGGGCAGAGTAACTAAAAACTGCCTCTCCATGCTTGTTGGTTCTCGGTTTTGGCATAGTTAAAAGGCCAGTACCAGAGGACCTAAGGGCCCTACTGTGTACATAACTTAAAACCATGTCTGATATGTATTGGGGTGCGCAATTGTGGATTGGTTTGAAAACCAATAGAAGAATCTAAAAATGTATTCTAAAACTCACAGGCATCCAGTGCAGAGACCTTAAAACTGATCTAATGTGTACTCTCCGTCTGATCTTGGTCAGTACCCGTGCTGCAGAATTCTGTATGTTTTGCAGTTGACCAATATCTTTCTTGGGTAGACAAGTTCTCTTTACATAATCAAGTCCAGATCTCTTTCTAGTGTCCTTCCACACGCCTCTCTGGCAAGGCTCTGCTGTATACCAATGGCCCACTTTCAAACCAAACAAAGACCCAGCCAGAACTCTCCTACTCTTCTCTCTACAAGTCTTCAGAGGTACATTACCGCTAAGGGAATAGGAGGGGATGAAATAGAGATGAGAGAGAGGGAGAGAATTGGAATTGGTTATGTTGATTAGAATTGTGAGCTGCAGAGGAGGAGGGGGGCTTATGTAAGAAAGTTATGTAAACAAAGTGATTAAGGGAAGATCAAGTCTTTTTTATGTCAATAAACACCCTTTTCCATATCACCACACTCTCCACTTTGCAATCTGAAAATGGTTATCTCATATCTGCTTGTTTAGAGTGGTCTTCTCAGAGGAGGACATTGTAAATGAATATTGCCAGTTTCACATAATAGATTTTCTGTCATAAATGGACAACAACATTTCAACCAGCCACTTCCCTACCATCACAATTCCCTTACTGCTCTTATTAATTAATTGATTTCTCCCCTGAAATGCATAGCCTACAAAAAAAGCTATTTTCTACCCTCAATTGTGGGGGGAACAGAGGCTTGTAGCATGGATGATTGACACTTTGAGCACTGTTATTTGTCAAGTGTCAGCTTTTCAGGGTTGCGGTAAAGCAGAATGCTTGTATTTTCTGTTGTGTTTATCATGTTTTCTGGGCTCACAGCGAGATCCTCCACCAACAAACAGCTTGAATTTGATAGTCTTCTTGCATCTCTGGGGGGTGTCCTCAAATTTCAGACTTGTCAAAGTTGGTTTGTCTTCTTGATCCTTTTGCCCCTACTCTATTCGCAGTACCTTGTGTAAAACAGTTGTCCTACTTTGGGGGGTCAGTGATTGCAAGCAGCGATACAGCAACAGCAACATCAATATTAATTATATTTAATTTAATGTAGGTGCAGTATGTAGGTCTCTAGCGGAAAATCACCATATGGGCCGGTCATACATGAATGGTTACAAGTTGGGTCACAGTATGTGTGAAGACAGAAGCTCAAGAACAGAAAGTCCTTGACCAAGGTCAAGTCCAACAACCAACAGAGTTCTGCTGAGTTATGAGAAATAGAACTGTTCCTCCAATCTGGCAATTCCTCAGCTATTGACCCCATTATCATGACGATATTTCATAGTTGTTCCGCATCAGGAGTGCATGTCCCTCCGTGCCTGTGATGATTAATACAGTCGCTCTCCAAGAAAGCCCAGCATCCATTACATTGCTAAGCATTTCTAGACATACTGTGCTTATTCAGTAGCCTAACAGTACACTTGCGTTTGTGAAAACAGGAAAAGTGAATGTTTTTACTGTAATTCTTGGGTGAAATATTGAGATTGTTGCGGTCACTTTTCACACTTTCATTATGAATGTGTTGTTTTGGCAGGCATTCAACAACACAAAACAGCTCAATAATTAACATAGCACAAAAAACAAGAGAGAGAAAAATGGAGAGAGATAAGAAAATAAGAAGTGGAGAAAGGGGAAGTGAAAGAGAGAGAGAGGGGGGGAGAGCGAAAGAGAGATAGAGAGGGAGATAGAGGGAGCGAGAGAGAGAGAGAGAGAGGGGGAAGAGAGAGAGGAAAATAAAAAGTGAAGAGAGGGGAAGTGAAAGGGAGAGAGTGAGGTTTAGGGAGAGAGAGTCGGAGAAAATCTTAACACTTAGCTGTTTGCCTTGTAAGCACTTATCCATGTAGGAGGGGGGTGAAGGAGAGAGTGGAGAGAGGAGAGAGAGATCATGCTGGCAGAGTTATGTTAATGTCCTGGTCTGGGTTTCTCTGCTGTAGCTTTTTACAGCATCCCACATTCAGCCCTGATATGTTAATGGTCACAGTGGGATTTGGGTTTGATTAAATGTCAATGCCTTCAGGAAAAATGCACTCAGTATAACTCGTTGGGTCCTTGGCCCTATGGGTAGGACATTGGATGTGTGTGTGTGTGTGTGTGTGTGTGTGTGTGTGTGTGTGTGTGTGTGTGTGTGTGTGTGTGTGTGTGTGTGTGTGTGTGTGTGTGTGTGTGTGTGTGTGTGTGTGTGTGTGTGTGTGTGTGTGTGTGTGTGTGTGTGTGTGTGTGTGTGTGTGTGTGTGTGTGTGTGTGTGTGTGTGTATATATTACATGGTCGTGGTGCAGAGATGTTCCCTGAGGATCCTCCCATGTCATGTTTGTGATTTACTCCATAACAGTCCAACTAAGAATGGTTGGAGGGCCTCTGCAGCCTCTGCAGTGAAAGCAGAGACTGCATAGAGAGGTTTCTGTATAACCCAATGACTGACTGTTCAATGATGAGTACAATACAGTGTGTCCAAACATGAAGGTGTTATTGATAGCTGCAATTATACAGGTAGTCTGTAGAGAATATCTTCAGGATACAAAATGGAGAGAGAAAAGAGGGTCCTCAGTTTTATTCTGTCAAATCTGATAAGTTTGTAAACATGATTATTATTGTGGTTAAATAAGGAGTTAGGTTTAGGGGTTTGACTAAGGGTTGGGGTTAGGGTTGTGGTTAAGTGTTAGGGTTAGGGTTAGGGTTGGGGTTGTGGTTAAAGGTTAGGGTTGGGGTTAGGGTTGTGGTTGGGGTTAGGGTTGGGGTTGGGGTTAGGGTTTAGGGTTAGGGTTAGTGTTGTGGTTAAGGTTAGGGTTAGGGTTTAGGGTTGTGGTTAGGGTTAGGGTTGGGGTTAGGGTTGTGGTTAGGGTTAGGGTTGTGGTTAAGGGTTAGGGTTGTGGTTGTGGTTAAGGTTTAGAGTTGGGGTTGGGGTTAGGGTTTAGGGTTAGGGTTAGGGTTGTGGTTAAGGTTAGGGTTAGGGTTTAGGGTTAGGGTTGTGGTTAGGGTTGTGGTTAGGGTTTGGGTTAGGGTTGTGGTTAAGGGTTGGGGTTAGGGTTATGGTTTTGACTAAGGGTTGGGGTTAGGGTTTAGGGTTAGGGGTTAGGGTTGTGGTTAAGGGTTGGGGTTAGGGTTATGGTTTTGACTAAGGGATGGGGTTAGGGTTTAGGGTTAGGGTTGGGGTTAGGGTTGTGATTAAGGGTTGGGGTTAGGGTTAGTGGACAAGGGAGAGTGAATTAGATGATGAGACAGTTCTAATTTCCATCAGGTCTCAAAGCTCTTTACTTTGTAAGAGAACTCACCTCGTCTCATCCGCTACTTATGTGAATCATCCACCCGGATCATGTGATGTAGCTAAGGCATTTGATCATGTATCCAGTGGAGCGGCTTCGCCACACTGCAGCCATTAGTCCCAAGAGACCTGACCACACACTGACCAGCCCAGAGGATAGGGTGAAGAGTTCAGATGATTACACCCAGGTTCAGTGATCTGGATCGGGGTTAATTTTGTTAACATGTGATTGAACTCCCCTCATATCCCCTGGAGCCAGAACAGACTCCCGAGCTAACACTTTATTTTCAGGGTCCGTAATAAACCATTTATATGGTGTTTATAAAGTTCCTCATTTATCAATCATTACTCCGGCATTGGTAAACCATTTACTAATCACTAGTTCCATCTTTTTGCTGTCCAAAATCTAAAGTGAGCACTGTTTATACTTTATGAATGTTTTGAGTGACCAGTGTAATTTCTCACATAAAGATGGACATGCCATTGGAAAACATTCCAGTAGTACCTAGCAAAAGAATTAGCACACAACACAATATTTTTAAGGAAATATATAAATATGCATGTGTAAATAACTAGCATACTAACATTTACAAATGTGGGAGAAATGATTCATAAATGGTGAGCATACTGTTTGTCAAATGCCTTAGAAATGGTTCAAATGAAGAGTTACCAAGGTATTCAGAAAATGAGACAAGTAAAATTGAGTTTTTTATTATTATAAGGCAATGAAAAGGAAGAGAGTCCCCAGGAGTATCTCTAGGCTCTGTCCAAATTGACACCCTACTTCCTGAGACTGGACAAAGTAGTGCATAGGGAATAGTGTGTGATCACAGATATGACCTTAATCTCCAGCATGACGTTAGAAAGGGACCCTGTATTACTCTGCATTATACTTTTTCTCAATTGTTTACTCATTAAAACTGGCCAATGAGGCACAATGACCCAAACCTGTAACTCATTTAGCAGAACAATACACCAAATCTGCAATACTACTGGCACATGCCTTGCTTTACACTCAGATTGCAATTCTATAACACACATTTGGCAAAACACAACACACATTTCTCTACCTTTGGCACAACCTTCACAACTAAAATCTCTTGTGCGCTGAATACAACAGCTGTAGACCTTAACGTGAAATGCTTACTTACAAGGTCTTAACCAGTAGTACATCATAAAGCACAGTAAAGACTGTAGATTCAAATACAAACTGTAAGGGGAAACAAAGTCAATGTTTCATGTATTACTGTATGTCTGAAATTGTTAACTAAACTATTTTGTCACACGTTTATCTTGTATACTGTATTACTGTAGTGTTTACTG
The DNA here is from genome assembly GCF_023373465.1 of Oncorhynchus keta. Classification (NCBI taxonomy): domain Eukaryota; kingdom Metazoa; phylum Chordata; class Actinopteri; order Salmoniformes; family Salmonidae; genus Oncorhynchus; species Oncorhynchus keta. The sequence continues at coordinate 61,469,359 of NC_068448.1, read as the reverse complement.
TACTGTATGCTATTTTGTTTTTGTAGAACTGAAAGACGACCACGTCAATTTTCAGACGAAAAGGATGCTGCCATTGTGCAAATGGTAGTTGAAATAATGCCATAAGACAACGGGAAATCCAACAACAGATTTTTGAAAACCCTGCCATCTTCCATAACATCACAGTGATCTTATCAATCATAGGCCACATCCTTCAGAAACACCATTTCGGGATTAAGCAAATCTAAAGATCCCATTTGAATGGAATTCCCAAAGAGTGAAGGATAAATGGTACGAATATGTGCAAGTAAGTCATGTTCTGGTATTACACTCTTTAAACATTAGATACTCGTTGATGTTGCCAGTGCACTTTACTATACAGCAATTACAGTATTTATTGTCATTTCAGAGACTCATGGAGTTGGATACAAGTCCCAATCCCCAGGAACTCATATTCATAGATGAGGCTGGATTCAATTTAGGGAAGACGAGGAGGAGAGGAAGGAACAACATAGGTCAACGCGCCATCAGTTAGGTACCTGGCCACATTGGGAGAAATGTCACCATATGCTCAGCAATGAGCCACAATGGGGTCCATCGCCATGCGTCCCTTGGACCACTGCCCATCTCCTTAATTTCCTGAACACGTTACATAACAATCTTTTTCAGCCAAAGCAGAGAGGGCCATGTGATCCTGAGCAGAAAATGTATGTTCTAATTTGGGACAACGTGAATTTCCATCGGGCTGCTCAGGTCCGCAACTGGTTCCATGACCACCCCAGGTTTACAATTATTTTTCTCCCAGCATATTCCCCATTTCTCAACCCCATTGAGGAGTTGTTTTCATCATGGAGGTGGAAGGTGTATGATCGCAAACCCCATGAACGTATGGTCCTTCTCCAGGCAATGGAGGATGCCTGTGGTGACATCCATCCCTGAGTCATGTCAGGGGTGGATGCCAGAATATATTTCCCCTGATGTCTGGCCAAGGAGAACACCGCCTGTGATGTTGATGAAAATCTGTAGCCGGACCGAAACACAAGACATGAATGATTTTGTTTTCACAATGGAGTATTTGTTTCTTGACATGATTTTGATTTGACTGTCTTTTGACAGTTTCTTTATCTATTCCATACAATTGATCTAACATACAGTACTGTAGTACAAATAGGCCTTCCTTTGCATATGCAAAATATATTTACTGTAGTTTTGCATTTTTGCTGTATGTGTGCTTACAGTATGCTTTTTGACAGGTATTGAGTCACATTGAAATTGAAAACAACATTTTTTTTTGCATTTGTGTTCCTTTCTTGTTTGAGTACACACCAACAATATGCAGTATAACAACAAAATATTTGTCTTTAGACTGAAATAGGTTCTGATAGTAGTGTTTTGAATATGTCACATCAGTGTGATCTTGGTTGCCACTAAGTTAGATTCATTTGAAGTGTCAGTTTGTCTCATTTGTAAGCAGAGCTTCATTTTGAGCAGGGAGTACATGATTTTGATTGCTGTGTTTCATTTTGTAAGATGTCTGTGGGGTTAAAAGAAATTTTCTAACTGTTCTGTGTTTTGTGTTTAGAGTTTTGAGTACCTGAGACGTAGTTTCAGCAAACGAGTGTTAACAATTGGGAAAAACTGTAATAATTCACATATTCTCATTTCCCTGCCTTTTGCTGCTTGAAAGATAATAAGGTGAGGGGGGAATGCATCCTGTGATTTACAACAATATCCTCTAGATGGAGACATTGTATTGCATGGGGGTTCAAGTGACTGGTTGTGAATGTGACTTCCCTGTCTTGGTTGCACACTGACATGTCCCCATCTATGCTGATGTACTGTTTCGTTCAAATGGAAAGAGACAGTATACAGGTGATTGAAACTAGGTTACACTTCAAATCTAAGGGTTTGGTCCTTGGAGGTGTAGCACATGGGGATGTGTGAAACACACTCCTCAGCCTGAAGTGTCTCCACTTGCGCTGCCGTGTAGCTAGCTTCTCTGTGGCATGACTCGTAAGACACTTCGGGAGAACAGCCATGTTTGTTTACAAGGCAGAGGTCCTGGGTTTTGAGCCAAATCAGGAGGAAGCTAAGCAAGCAGCATGGCGTCCTGAACAGAGGCAATGGGTGTATCTAAAAAATACTTCGATACAGATTTGATTTTTTTTACGAAACATGTCAAGTGTTTAATGAGCTGAAATAAAAGATCCAGGCTGCTGAGGAGTATTTCAGTCTATAATAAATCCCCCTTTTGTGGGGGAAAAACTCTGATTGCATGGGCCTGGTTCCCCAGTGGCTGTGCCCATGTCCAGTCATGTGAAATCCTTAGATTAGGACCTAATTAATGTATTTCAATTGACTGATTTCCTTCTATGAACTGTAACACAGTAAAATCTTGTTGCATGTTGTATTTATATTTTTTGTTCAGTACAGTTCTAAATGCAATATAATCAAATCATCTGGGTGATACATACAGTATTTCCTCATGTAGTGCTTATAATTAGTCACCAGATTGAATCCTAAAACCACGAATGAATTCAAGTGCCTGGAAACCAACTGAGCAAGCAGCAGAAGTGCAGCATTTTGAAATTGCCACTAGTGAGCATCCCAGGGTTCCCAATGGTAGGACGTGACTTACTGTAGAGAGACTGGCAGGTAGGCAGGTAGTGGACGTGGCTTATATACCATCTGGATCTAAGTGATGTGTAGGATTACTCTCAAAATAAATAAATTGATGACTCAGTCAATACATACCTATATATTATAAATAGGTGAGTAAATAAACATGTCAGTGTAATATTTATATGAGACCCCTAGAGGGTATCCCAATACCTTAAATAACCCAAAGACAATTGTTAGTCACACATAGTATAGCGGACAGAATAAGAAAATGAATCTGGTTAACCCTCAGGGCTAGACATAAATCTTCACTATAAGCCTAGCTGTGCACTTTAGCCCTACAACAGAATGGAGAGAAAGGTCTCATTAATGACCCACCACCAAGGCCATTGCAGTCATAAAGCTCCATACATATGGAGACCTAGCAGTGGAAAGATAAAGATTTCACTGCATTACAAACTCCATTAGATATGTGCCGTCGGCATTGGGAACCAAAGGCACTCAAATGTGTGGTCTGATTTATTTGAGCACTGATCAGGGGAAGAGATAATTAGCGTATAGGTTACCACGCCAGACCCCTTGGACACAACCATGGCCAGATCAATACAGGGGTTTACAGGGACCAGGCCCATAGGGGGCCCAAGATTAATACACTCAGTGGCCAGTTTAGGTACACCCATCTACCCCCTGTTGCATCCAAAACAACCTGAATTCTTTGGGGCTTGGAAATGTCGCTCAATTGGTATCAAGGGACCCAACGTGTGCCAGGAAAACATTCCCCACACCATTACACCACCGCCACCAGCCTGTACTGTTGACACCAGGCAGGATTTGGCCATGGACCCTGCTTATGCCAAATCCTTACTCCTCTATCAGCATGACACAATAGAAACTTGAATTTGTCAGACCAGGCAATGTTTTTCCACTCTTCAATTGTCCAGTGTTGGTGATTGCGTGCTCACTGGAGCCGTTTCTTCTTGTTTTTAGGTGATAGGAGTGGAACCTGGTGTGGTCTTCTGCTGCAATAGCCTATCAATAGCCCATCTGTGACAAGGACCGTCGAGTTGTGCATTCCGAGATGCCGTTCTGCACACCACTGTTGTACTGTGCCGTTATTTGCCTGTTTGTGGCCTGCTTGTTAGCTTGCATGACTCTTGCCGTTCTCCTTCGACCTCTCATCAACGAGCTGTTTTCGCCCAAGGACTGCCGCTGACTGGATGTTTTTTGTTTGTCGCACACATTTTGGTAAACCAATGATAATACCATACTCAAAGTCACTTAGGTTAGTCATTTTGATTCATTAGGATACCCATTAGCCAACGCCAATGGCCCCAGATAGTCTTACTGGTGTTTGAAACATAACAGAAAATATATAATAGAAAAAATACTTCACAATTACATACAGTTTATTTAAAAACATGAATGTGTGTGTGTGTGTGTGTGTGTGTGTGTGTGTGTGTGTGTGTGTGTGTGTGTGTGTGTGTGTGTGTGTGTGTGTGTGTGTGTGTGTGTGTGTGTGTGTGTGTGTGTGTGTGTGTGTGTGTGTGTGTGTGTGTGTGTGTGTGTGTGTGTGTGTGTGTGTGTCTGTCAGTTATACATACATGTCAGTACATACACACAACAAGTTGGTTACATGGGTGTTGCTTTACTTGTTTTTTGAAACCAGGTTTGCTGTTCACTTGTGCTATATAAGATAGAAGGGAGTTCCATGCACTCATGGCTCTGTATAATACTGTACGTTTCCTTTCATTTGTTCTGGACCTGGGGACTGTGAAAGACCCCAGGTGACATATCTAGTGGGGTAAGTTTGTGTGTCAGTGCTGGGTGTAAGTTGACCATGCAAACAATTAGCAATTTCCAACACATTAATGTTTCTTATCAAAACAAGAAGTGACGCAGTCAGTCTTTCCTCAACTCTTAGCTAAGAGAGACTGACATGCATAGTATTAATGTTAGCCCTTTGATTACAGAGCAAGACGTGCATCTCTGTTCTAGGCCAGCTGCAGTTAGGTCTTTCTTTGCAGCACTTGACCATATGATTGGAAGATATTTAAGATAAAACTACCAATCAAATGTATTTATAAAGCCCTTCAGCTGATGTCACAAAGTGCTGTAGAGAAACCCAGCCTAAAACATAAGGCAATGCAGGTGTAGAAGCACGGTGGCTAGGAAAAACTCCCTAGAAAGGCCAGAACCTAGGAAGAAACCTAGAGAGGAACCAGGATTCCAGGTGGAGATTATAACATTTGGCCAAGATGTTCAAATGCCCATAGATGACCAGCAGGGTCAAATAATAATAATCACAGTGGTTGTAGAGGGTGCAACAGGTCAGCACCTCAAGAGTAAATGTCAGTTGGCTTTTCATCACCGATCATTCAGAGTATCTCTACTGTTCCTGCTATCTCTAGAGAGTTGAAAACAGCAGGTCTGGGACAGGTAGCACATCCGGTGAACAGGTCAGGGTTCCATAGCCGCAGGCAGAACAGTTGAAACTGGAGCAGCAGCACGACCAAGTGGACTGGCGACAGCAAGGAGTCATCAGGCGAGGTAGTCCTGAGGCATGGTCCTAGGGCTCAGGTCCACAGAAAGAAAGAAAGAAAGAAAGAAAGAAAGAAAGAAAGAAAGAAAGAAAGAAAGAAAGAAAGAAAGAGAAAAGAGAGATAGAATTAGAGAGAGCATACTTAAATTCACACAGGACACCAGAAAAGACAGGAGAAATACTTCAGACATAACAGACTGACCCTAGCCCCCCACATAAACTATTGCAGCATAAGGCCGAGTATAACCCACGAAGATCTCCCCCACGGCACAAACCCAGGGGGGGCGCCAACCCGGACAGGAAGATCATGTCAGTGACTCAACCCACTCAAGTGACGCACCCCTCCTAAGGATGGCATGGAAGAGCACCAGTAAGCCAGTGACTCAGCCCCTGTAATAGGGTTAGAGGCAGGGAATCCCAGTGGAGAGAGGGGAACCGGCCAGGCAGAGACAGCAAGAGCCTGCAACTAGAGCCTGCAGTACTTGCTTTGTAGTGTGTGGTATCATAAAAGCAGAGCATCTCTCTATTACGGACAGACCTCACCCCATCACTACAACCATTGAATCTATATGTTTTGACCATGACAGTTTTCAATCTAAGGCAACACCAAGTAAGTTATCTCCTCAACTTGTTCAACAGCCACATCATTCATTACCAGATTCAGCTGAGGTCTAGAACTTAGGGAATGATTTGTAGCAATTACAATGCTCTTAGTTTTAGAGATGATCAGGACCAGTTGATTACTGGCCACCCATTCCAAAACAGACTGCAACTCTTTGTTAAGGGTTTCAGTGACTTCATTAGCTGTGGTTGCTTAAGAGTATATGGTTGAATCATCAGCATACATGGACACACATGCTTTGTTTAATGCCAGTGGCAGGTCATTGGTAAATACAATTGAAAAGCGTAGAGAGCCTAGAGAGCTGCCCTGCGGTACACCACACTGTACATGTTTGACATTGGAGAAGCTTCCTTAAAGAAAACCCTCTGAGTTATATTAGATAGATTGCCATATTGTGGATTCAGAGCTGAGGTTGAAAATCCATAACACATCATTTTTCTCAACAACAGGTTACGGTCAATATTAACAAAGGTTGCACTGAAATCAAAAAAGTACAGCTCCCACGATCTTGTTATTCTCAATTTCCTTCAACCAATCATCAGTCATTTGTGTCAGTGCAGTACATGTTGGGTGCCCTTCTCTATAAAAATGCTGAAAGTCTGTTGTTAATTTCTTTACAATTTTTCCACCAGTTTGCTAAGAGCTGGCAGCAAGCTGATAGGTCTGCTGTTAAAACCAGTAAAGGCCACTTTACCACACTTGAATAGTGGAATGACTTTGGCTTCCCTCCAGTCCTGAGGACAAAGACTTTCCTTTAGGTTCAGATTAAAGATATGACAGATATGAGTGGCGAAAGAGTTAGCTACCATCCTCCGTAGCTTTCCATCTAAGTTATCAATGCCAGGAAGTTTGTCATTATTGATGAATAACAATACTTTTTCCAACTCTCCAACACTTACTTTACAAGATTCAACTTGCAATTTTTTTTTTTCATTATTATTCTTTAAAAAAATCATTCATCATTCTTTAAATCACTGATCTTGGCTTCATAGTACAAGTTCTTATTTTTGTTGTGTTTAGTCGGGGCGGAAGGGTAGCCTAGTGGTTAGACTTGTAACCAAAAGGTTGCAAGTTCAAATCCCCGAGCTGCCAAGGTACAAATCTGTCGTTCTGCCCCTGAACAGGCAGTTAACCCACTGTTCCTAGGCCGTCATTGAAAATAAGAATTTGTTCTTAACTGAATTGCCTAGTTAAATAAAGGTTAAATAAAATAAATAGTCACATAATTTCTTAATGTGCAGTAAAGCAGCCATTCAGATGTGCAGCCAGACTTATCCTTTTTCCTCATCCCTTTCAACCATACCATTATCAATTCCCTATCAATCCATGGAGCCTTAACAGTTCTAACAGTCAGTTTCTTAACAGGTTCATGTTAATCAAAAATTGGAAGAAGCAATTTCTTAAACTCATCAACTGCAGCGTCTGGATGCTCCTTATTAATTACATCAGACCAACAAATATATTTAACATCATCCACATAAGAGTCACAGCAAAATCTTCTGTATGATCTCTTATACACTATTTTAGGGCTAGCTTTTGGAACTTTGGCTTTCCTGGATATAGCCACTATATTGTGATCACTGCATCCAATGGGTATGGATACAGCATTAGAGCAAAGAGCTACAGTATTAGTAAAAATGTGGTCAATACATGTGAATGTACCTGTAGTGTTTGTAAACACGTTTTGTCCATTCTAACATTCAATCAAACAGTAATGGAGTGCCTCGATGCCTGTCTGCCTGCTTCATATAGCAAGCCATGGCCACGAGACTGTCACATCTACTCCAGCTCCTCCCCTCCAGCAATCGACGTTGCCGGTTTACAACCACCAGTCTTGGCATTCATCATTACGCACACCTACGCTTCATCAATAGGCACACCAGGACTCCATCACTTCACTGATTACCTCCCTTATATCTGTCACTCCATTAGTTCCATTCCCCAGGCAGTATTGACTGTGTTTCATGTATGTACACTGCTTGTGTTTCTTGTTTTGTTCCGTTTATTATTAAACTCACCACCAGCACTTGCTTCCCGACTCCCAGTGTTCACGTTAGAGTCTCACTGTCTGTTGGAGCGAACCACTTTTGGGAACGGGGTGGTGTAATAACCTGACCACTGAGTGTATATTACACCGAACAAAAATAAAACACAAAATGTAAAGAGTTGGTCCTCCCATGTTTCATGAGCTGATATAAAAGATCCCAGAAAAGTTCCATATACACAAAACGTTTTTTCCTCGCAAAATTGTTTTAACTAATTTCTATCAAGAAGCTGATTAAACAGCATGATCATTACACAGGTGCACCTTGTGCTGGGGACAAGTTTTGTCATACAACACAATGCCACAGATGTCTCAAGTTTTGAGGAAGTGTGCAATTGGCATGCTGACTACAGGAATGTCCAACGGGGCTGTTACCAGAACATAAGCCATCTCCAATGTTGTTTTAGAGAATTTGGCAGTACGTCCAACTGGCCTCACAACCGCAGACCACGTGCATGGCGTCGTGTGTGCGAGCGGTTTGCTGATGTCAAAGTCGTGAACACAGTGCCCCATGGTGACAGTGGGGTAATGGTATGGACAGGCATAAGCTACGGACAACAAGCACAATTGCATTTTATCAATGGCAATTTGAATCCACAGAGATACTGTGACGAGATCCTGAGGCACATTGTCATGACATTCATCCGCCGTCATCATGTTTCAGCATGATAATGAACAGATAATGCAAGGATCTGTACCCAATTCCTGGAAGCTGTAAATGTCCCAGTTCTTTCATGGCCTGCATACTCACCGGACATGTCACCCATTGATCATATTTGGGATGCTCTGGATCAACGTGTATGACAGCATGTTAAATTTCCCAGCAACTTCACACAGCCATTGAAGAGGAGTGGGACAACATTCCACAGGCCACAATCAACAGCCTGATCAACTCTATGTGAAGGAGATGTGTTGCCCTGCATGATGCAAATGGTGGTCACACCAGACACTGACTGGTTTCTGATTCACTCCCCTATCTTTTATTTAAAGATGTCTGTGAACAACAGATGCATGTCTGTTTTCCCAGTCATGTGAAATCCATAGATTAGGGACTAATGAATTTATTTAAATTGACTGATTTTCTTATGAACTGTACCTCAGTAAAATATTTGAAATTGTTGCATGTTGCATTTATATTTTTCAGTATATATTTAGTGTATACTCTTATCTTTCAAAAGTTTGGGGTCACTTAGAAATTTCCAAAAATGTCCAAAACCGTATCGCAAGCGAGGATCCATAACGTTTTTAAATGTTAAAACAGAGCGCCGGGATTGTAATTCACAGTAAACCAGCTGTGGTCCATATTCCCTAATCGGAGGATGTGAAACCCCTTTGGGTTCTCAAGAGCTAACAGTAAAGTACGCCTACTGCTGGACTAGGCTAGTGGTGACCTTATTTAACCTAAAGCTAGGGTATGTCAATGTGAACAACAAGGAGGAAGAGGTGTGGTGCTATTTTGATCTTACATTAATTGGATATCAGTGTCTGAATCATTGGTCGTTTGTGAATGTACTACGATGGTTACATTGGCAATTCTTAATGTCTTAAAGATGAGGTAACAGCTTTCCTTACATTAGAACTACTCTACATCACTTTGGTTGAAAAGACACTTTGTTCTGTGATTTGATGCCACTGTTGCTTTTGACAGTTACAGATGTAAAACAGTCAGAGATGGCAGGTGGCTATGACTTCAGAAATACAGTGGGGCAAAAAAGTATTTAGTCAGCCACCAATTGTGCAAGTTCTCCCACTTAAAAAGATGAGAGAATTTTCATCACCTGTAATTTTCATCATAGGTACACTTCAACGATGACAGACAAAATGAGAAAAAAATCCAGAAAATCACATTGTAGGATTTTTAATGAATTAATTTGCAAATTATGGTGGAAAATAAGTATTTGGTCAATAACAAAAGTTAATCTCAATACTTATATGTTATATACCCTTTGTTGGAAATGACAGAGGTCAAACGTTTTCTATAAGTCTTCACGAGGTTTTTCTCACACTGTTGCTGGTATTTTGGCCCATTCCTCCATGCAGATCTCCTCTAGAGCAGTGATGTTTTGGGGCTGTTGCTGGGCAACATGGACTTTCAACTCCCTCCAAAGATTGTATATGGGGTTTAGATCTGGAGTCTGGCTAGGCCACTCCAGGACCTTGAAATGCTTCTTACGAAGCCACTCCTTCGTTGCCCGGGCGGTGTGTTTGGGATCATTGTCATGCTGAAAGACCCAGCCACGTTTCATCTTCAATGCCCTTGCTGATGGAAGGAGGTTTTCACTCAAAATCTCATGATACATGGCCCCATTCATTCTTTCCTTTACACGGATCAGTCGTCCTGGTCCCTTTGCAGAAAAACAGCCCCAAAGCATGATGTTTCCACCCCCATGCTTCACAGTAGGTATGGTGTTCTTTGGATGCAACTCAGCAATCTTTGTCCAAACACGACGAGTTGAGTTTTTACCAAAAAGTTATATTTTGGTTTCATCTGACCATATGACATTCTCCCAATCTTCTTCTGGATCATCCAAATGCTCTCTAGCCTGGACATGTACTGGCTTAAGCAGGGGGACACGTCTGACACTGCAGGATTTGAGTCCCTGGCGGCGTAGTGTGTTACTGATGGTAGGCTTTGTTACTTTGGTCCCAGCTCTCTGCAGGTCATTCACTAGGTGTGGTTCTGGGATTTTTGCTCACCGTTCTTGTGATCATTTTGACCCCACGGGGTGAGATCTTGCGTGGAGCCCCAGATCGAGGGAGATTATCAGTGGTCTTGTATGTCTTCCATTTCCTAATAATTGCTACCACAGTTGATTTCTTCAAACCAAGCTGCTTACCTATTGCAGATTCAATCTTCCCAGGCTGGTGCAGGTCTACAATTTTGTTTCTGGTGTCCTTTGACAGCTCTTTGGTCTTGGCCGTAGTGGAGTTTGGGGTGTGACTGTTTGAGGTTGTGGACAGGTGTCTTTTATACTGATAACAAGTTCAAACAGGTGCCATTAATGCAGGTAACGAGTAGAGGACAGAGGAGCCTTTTAAACAACAAGTTACAGGTCTGTGAGAGCCAGAAATCTTGCTTGTTTGTAGGTGACCAAATACTTATTTTCCACCATAATTTGCAAATAAATTCATAAAAAATCCTACAATGTGATTTTCTGGATTTTTTTCCCTCATTTTGTCTGTCATACTTGAAGTGTACCTATGATGAAAATTACAGGCCTCTCTCGTCTTTTTAAGTGGGAGAACTTGCACAATTGGTGGTTGACTAAATATTTTTTTGCCCCACTGTATATGGTGAATGGAATTAGAAAAAAATATGGATTGATATACATTTCTTTTGCAGTTTTATCAGTATTAGATAATAGGTCATAATTAAATAATTATACAGAATAATTCGATACATTTTTCATGAAAATATGATCCTTATTAAATGCTATGAAACTAAATGATGGTTAGTGACGATGACATCCAAGTTCATCATAACCTTCACTGAGGTGATAGATAAGAGAGAGAGAATGAGCGTGCGCCGCCCAAAAATAACCATTGTACTGAGAGAAGAGATGTGTCTTCTGATTGCTGTCTGTCATGCTGTCACGTTGAGTAAAGCAGCGTGTCTCTTCTTCCTCCCCGCCCTGTCAGTCAGAACACCTCTGTCTTTTTAGACATGACCTTTGATCCACAAGTCCTTTTCAATCTGTTCTTACCTGCCATCGTCTTCCATACACACACAACACACCGCGCGCGCGTATACACACACAGTGACACACACACACACACACACACACACACACACACACACACACACACACACACACACACACACACACACACACACACACACACACACACACACACACACACACACACACACACACACACACACACACACACACACACACACACACACACACATGCTTGCGCAAAGACGTGCACACACACACACTGAAGTCTATTGTTGGCCTATATTTAGAATGCTATTAAGGCAGCAGGTAGCCTAGCGGTTAGAGCAGTGGGCCAGTAAACGAAAAGTGTCTGGTTTGAATACCTGAGCCGACAAGGTTAAGCAAGACACTTAACCCTAATTTGCTCCTGGGGTGCCGTACTGGCTGACCCTGTAAATAAAACACATTTCACTGCATCTATCCGGTGTATGAGACAATAAAACATCTATATATATATAGTACCAGCCAAAAGTTTGGACACCTGCTCATTCCAGGGATTTTCTTTATTGTTGAATAATAGTGAAGACATCAAAACTATAAAATAACACAAATGGAATCATGTAGTAACCAAAAAAGTGTTAAACAAATCAAAATATATTTTATATTTGAGATTCTTCAAAGTAGCCACACTTTGCCGTGAAGACAGTTTTGCACACTCTTGGCACTAGGAGGGAAGGAGGTTAAAGAAGGATTTTTAAGCCTTGAGAGAGTTGAGACATGGATTGTGTATGTGTGCCATTCAGAGGGTGAACGGGTAAGACAAAAGATTTAAGTGCCTTCGAATGGGGTATGGTAGTAGGTGCCAGGCACACTTGTTTTGAGTGTGTCAAGAATTGCAATGCTGCTGTGTTTTTCATGCTCAACAGTTTCCAGTGTGTATCAAGAACGGTTCACCACCCAAAGGACATCCAGCCAACTTGACACAATGGGGAAGCAATGGGGTCAACATGGGCCAGAGTCCCTGTGGAATGCTTTTGACACCTTGTAGAGTCCATGCCTGATGAATTGAGGCTGTTCTGAGGGCCAATGGGGGTGCAACTCAATATTAGGAAGGTGTTCCTAATGTTTTGTACTCTCCGTGTGTATTCTCTGGACATCCAACCAGGGATCATCAAAAGTCGTGCTATAAATTCTCTGACAACCCAAAGATTCCTAGATGTCCTTCCAGACTCCCTCCGCCTACCCAAGGACGTCAGAGTACAAAAATCAGTTAACCACCTAACTGAGGAACTTAACCTTGTGCAATACCCTAGATGCAGTCGCACTCCTAAAAACAAAAAACATTTGTCATAAGAAACTAGCTTCCTGGTATACAGAAAATACACGAGCTCTGAAGCAAGCTTCCAGAAAATTGGAACGGAAATGGCCCAACACCAACTGGAAGTCTTCCGAATAGTTTGGAAAGACAGTACCGTGCGATATCGAAGAGCCCTCACTGCTGCTCGACCAAACTGGAAGTCTTCCGACTAGTTTGGAAAGACAGTACTGTGCAATATCGAAGAACCCTCACTGCTGCTCGACCATCCTATTTTTCCAATTTAATTGGAGGAAAATAAGAACAATCCAAAATGTATTTTTGATACTGTCGCAAAGCAAACTAAAAGCAGCATTCCCCAAGAGAGGATGGCTTTCACTTCAGCAGTGATAAATTCACGAACTTCTTTGAGGAAAAGATCATGATCATTAGAAAGCAAATTACGGACGAAATCTGAGTATTCCTCCAAAGCTCAGTTGTCCTGAGTCTGCATAATTCTCCAAGGACATAGGATCAAGGGAGACACTCAAGTGTTTTAGTACTATATCTCTTGACACATTGATGAAAATAATCATGGCCTCTAAACCTTCAAGCTGCATACTGGACCCTATTCCAACTAAACTACTGAAAGAGCTGCTTCCTGTGCTTGGCTCTCCTATGATGAACATAATAAACGTCTCTCTATCCACCGGATCTGTACCAAACTCACTAAAAGTGGCAGTAATAAAGCCTCTCTTGAAAAAGACAAACCTTGACCCAGAAAATATAAAAAACTATCAGCCTATATCGAATCTTCCATTCCTCTCAAACAAAAATGAAAAAGCTGTTGCGTAGCAACTCACTGCCTTCCTGAAGACAAACAATGTATACGAAATGCTTCAGTCTGGTTTTAGACCCCATCACAGCACTGAGACTGCACTTGTGAAGGTGGTACATGACCTTTTAATGGTGTCAGACCGAGGCTCTGCATCTGTCCTCGTACTCCTAGACCTTAGTGCTGCTTTTGCTACTATCAATCACGACATTCTTTTGGAGAGATTGGAAACCCAAATTGGTCTACACGAACAAGTTCTGGCCTGGTTTAGATCTTATCTGTCGGAAAGATATCAGTTTGTCTCTGTGGATGGTTTGTCCTCTGACAAATCAACGGGAAATTTCGGTGTTCCTCAAGGTTCCGTTTTAGGACCACTAATGTTTTCACTAAATATATTAACTCTTGGTGATGTCATTCGGAAACATAATGTTAACTTTCACTGCTATGCGGATGACACACAGCTGTACATTTTGATGAAACATGGTGAAGCCCCAAAATTGCCCTCCCTGGAAGCTTGTGTTTCAGACATAAGGAAGTGGATGGCTGCAAATGTTCTACTTTTAAACTCGGAAAAAACAGAGATGCTTGTTCTAGGTCCCAAGAAACAAAGAGATCTTCTGTTAAATCTAACAATTAATCTTGATGGTTGTACAGTCGTCTCAAATAAAACTGTGAAGGACCTTATCGTTACTCTGGACCTGATCTCTCTTTTGACAAACATATCAAGACTGTTTCAATCCTCTGCCTTGTCTTAGGATGGTAAGTTGGTGATTGAAGATATCCCTCTAGTGGTGTGGGGGCTGTGCTTTGGCAAAGTGGGTGGTGTTATATCCTGCCTGTTTGGCCCTGTCCGGGGGTATCGTCAGATAGGGCCACAGTGTCTCCCGATCCCTCCTGTCTCAGCCTCCAGTATTTATGCTGCAATAGTTTATGTGTCGGGGGACTAGGGTCAGTCTGTTATATCTGGAGTATTTATCCTGTCTTATCCGGTGTCCTGTGTGAATTTAAGTATGCTCACTCTAATTCTCTCGCTCTCTCTCTCACTTTTTCTCTCTTTCTTTCTTTCTCTCTCTCTCTCTTTCTCTCTTTCTTTCTCTCTCTGTCTTTCTCTCTTTCTTTCTCTCTCTCTCTCTCCCGGAGGACCTGAGCGCTAGGACTATGCCTCAGGACTACCTGGCCTGATGATTCCTTGCTGTCTCCAGTCCACCTGGCCGTACTGCTGCTCTTTCAACTGTTCTGCCTGCGGCTATGGAACCCTGACCTGTTCACCGGACATGGTACCTGTCTCAGACCTGCTGTTTTCAACTCTCTAGAGACAGCAGGAGCAGTAGAGATCCTCCGAATGGCTAGGTAACTGACATTTACTCCTGAGGTGCTGACCTGTTGCACCGTCAACAACCACTGTGATTAGTTTTATTTGACCCTGCTGGTCATCTATGAACATTTGAACATCTTGGCCATGTTCTGTTATAATCTCCACCCAGCACTTCCAGAAGAGGACTGGCCACCCCTCATAGCCTGGTTCCTCTCTAGGTTTCTTCCTAGGTTCTGGCCTTTCTAGCGAGTTTTTCCTAGCCATCGTGCTTCTACACCTGCATTGCTTGAGTTTCTGTACAGCACTTTGTGACATCAGCTGATGTAAGAAGTGCTTTATAAGTAAATTTGATTGATTGATTGATTGAATTTTATTTCACTCACTGTCTTGTCTTGGTTACATTGGTACTCGGTAAATACTCATGAATAGGTTAGCTAGCCAGTTTATGGAATCAAAAAGAAAGTTCCCTTAAATGGTCTTGACCACTAGATGGTAGTGTTAAGCTGTACAGGATTTATAGACAATGTGTTTCACTGCAAGGAGGACATTAATAGTGTATTTCTATTCTTGATTTACTCCAGTGTTTTACCCAAAAGGCTCAGACTTTTCTCTTTCCATCTACATGGGTCGGCACCTGTGTCTCACTGGGCCATAGCTCCGCTGGACCTGCTCTCACTTGGGGCCAAAACCAGGCCACTGGTACTTTTCAGCTGGTATTTAAATAGCAATGGCTGACTGTGGACTTCAACACCTTCTCACAAAGCAATTGTATTGATTATGCAGAGGTTGTTGATTCTGCTCTTCACAAGTACTCAGTGTCAGCCCTAGCTATGGAAACATAATACCCTATTATAACATAAGGGTGTATACACTAGTGTAACACTGGTGTTGCAGTCGAAAACCAGCATGAATGTTGAGCCCTACTATTGTTATATGGCAAGTTTGGCAACAAAGTTTCCCTATGAAAGGTTAGTTAGGGGTAATGGTGATTTGACTGTTGGAAAATGGGATGTTAAACGTAAGCAAATTGTCTCAAATTGTCTCATATGTTTATTCAACTAGAAATTATTGTTTGGAATGTTACGTAAAAATCTAGTTGTTGAATTAGTTAAACACATAGTGCTTTCAACATACAGTGGGGCAAGAAAGTATTTAGTCAGCCACCAATTGTGCATGTTCTCCCACTTAAAAAGACGAGAGAGGCCTGTAATTTTCATCATAGGTACACTTCAACTATGACAGGCAAAATGAGAAAAAAAATCCAGAAAATCACATTGTAGGATTTTTAATGAATTTATTTGCAAATTATGGTGGAAAATAAGTATTTGGTCACCTACAAACAAGCAAGATTTCTGGCTCTCACAGACCTGTAACTTCTTCTTTAAGAGGCTACTCTGTCCTCCACTCGTTACCTGCATCAATGGCACCTGTTTGAACTTGTTATCAGTGTAAAAGACACCTGTCCACAACCTCAAACAGTCACCCTCCAAACTTCACTATGGCCAAGACCAAAGAGCTGTCAAAGGACACCAGAAACAAAATTGTAGACCTGCTGGGAAGACTGAATCTGCAATAGGTAAGCAGCTTGGTATGAGGAAATCAACTGTGGGAGCAATTATTAGGAAATGGAAGACATACAAGACCACTGATAATCTCACCCCGTGGTGAGAAGAACGGTGAGCAAAAATCTCAGAACCACACGGGGGGGGGGGATCTAGTGAATGACCTGCAGAGAGCTGGGACCAAAGTAACAAAGCCTACCATCAGTAACACATTACGCCGCCAGGGATTAAAATCCTGCGGTGCCAGACGTGTCCCCCTGCTTAAGCCAGTACAATGTCCGGGCCAGTCTGAAGTTTGCTAGAGAGCATTTGGATGATCCAGAAGAAGATTGGGAGAATGTCATATGGTCAGATGAAACCAAAATATAATGAATGAATGGGGCCATGTATCATGAGATTTTGAGTGAAAACCTCCTTCCGTCAGCAAGGGCAATGAAGATGAAACGTGGCTGGGTCTTTCAGCATGACAATGATCCCAAACACACCGCCCGGGCAACGAAGGATTGGCTTCGTAAGAAGCATTTCAAGGTCCTGGAGTGGCCTAGCCAGACTCCAGATCTAAACCCCATATAAAATCTTTGGAGGGAGTTGAAAGTCCATGTTGCCCAGCAACAGCCCCAAAACATCACTGCTCTAGAGGAGATCTGCATGGAGGAATGGGCCAAAATACCAGCAACAGTGTGTGAAAACCTTGTGAAGACTTACAGAAAACGTTTGACCTCTATCATTGCCAACAAAGGGTATATAACAAAGTATTGAGAAACTTTTGTTATTGACCAAATACTTATTTTCCACCATAATTTGCAAATAAATTCATGAAAAATCCTACAATGTGATTTTATGGATTTCTTTTTCTCATTTTGTCTGTCATCGTTGAAGTGTACCTATGATGACAATTACAGGCCTCTCTCATCTTTTTAAGTGGGAGAACTTGCACAATTGGTGACTGACTAAATCATTTTTGTCCCACTGTATGTTTTCAACTTACTTAATTGACACACAATGAGCATATTCATTTACACACTAATTCATATTCACCATGTCCTTTCACTGGGATTTGTACCTCTTGAGTCAGAAAATCGTAACAGGAGGACCAGAATACCATGAAATAAGAGGTTGTTAGTTAAGATCTCAGGTTAGAATAATAGATACAGTATGAATGAACATGCTGCAATCATGCGTGTCAAGTACTGTAAGTAAGTTGGAAACATTGTATGTTAAAATAACATGTGTCACCAGTTCCACAGCATGTTTTAGCTGAGATGCCAAAGAATAATTTATAATTGAATGAACATATGAGACAACGATCAAGTTGAGCAAAGACAATTTTAAATTGACAGCTTTTTTTTGACAATGTTTTCTCAAGTTAAGTTTAGGCCAACAATTATTTTGTTTGTTAAGTTAAGGTGAAACTTTGACTGATAGGTTCAGTAAACTGAAAAAAGGCTGTGGAACCAGTTACTTCATAATAACCAGTTGAAAAAACTAGATGAATCACTCTGAGATCAATTTAAATGCAATTGAAAATAAAATCAAGCACATCATGAGAGCCCTGGAATTCAGTTTGAGAGGGAAGGATAACCTGTTGTGGAGAAAGAGCCAACTCCTCATAGCTGTTTGACACATGGAATGAAATAAGGATTCCTATAAACACAGGTTGTACAACATTTCAGATTGCGTGAGAAAAAGTTGTGATGGCCTCAATTAAAAATAGGAGTGTCCCATCAGCTTTCTATAGGCTAGGCCTACTATATTTATGTATCAACGTTCCTAATATTAAGTACATTGCCTTGCTTAATAAATTGCTCCGAATTAAAAGCGCCCTCTATTCACTATTCAAGTGCATATGGAGGACCAGTTTGGACATGTCTTTTTCCCCCTGCCCCTAATTTCACACATGTATTATTTAGTACATGTCAAGCCCAGATTAAATTGAGAATAGTCTGATGGGTGAGAATACCAATGACGTGCCACTGACGTTAAACATAGCAAACCAAGCAGACAATATCCTTGTCTGCACATTATGCATTAACTCTATTCTTCTCTATTCTTCTGCGCCCAAAAACCTGCTCCTTTTACTCTCTGTTCCGAACGCACTAGACGACCAGATCGTATAGCCTTTAGCCGTACCCTTATCCAACTCGTCCTCTGTTCCTCTGGTGATGTAGAGGTTAACCCAGGCCCTGCAGCGCCTGGCTCCACTCCCATTCCCCAGGCGCTCTCATTTGTTGACTTCTGTAACAATAAAAGCCTTGGTTTCATGCATGTTAACATTAGAAGCCTCCTCCCTAAGTTTGTTTTATTCACTGCTTTAACACACTCTACCAACCCAGATGTCCTAGCCGTGTCTGAATCCTGGCTTAGAAAGGCCACCAAAAATCTGGAAATTTCCATCCATAACTATAACATTTTCCATCAAGATAGAACTGCCAAAGGTGGTGGAGTTGCAATCTACTGCAGAGATAGCCTGCAGAGTTCTGTCATACTATCCAGGTCTATGCCCAAACAATTTGAGCTTCTGCTTTAAAAAATGCACCTTTCCAGAAACAAGTTTCTCACCGTTGATGCTTGTTACAGACCACCTTCAGCCCTGGACACCATATGTAAATTGATTGCTCCCCATTTATCTTCAGATAAATGTTAGGTGACCTAAACTGGGACACGCTTAACACCCTGGCCATCCTACAATCTAAGCTAGATGCCCTCAATCTCACACAAATGACCAAGGAACCCACCAGGTACCACCCTAAATCCGTAACCATGGGCACCCTCTTAGATATCATCCTGACCAACTTGCCCTCTAAAAACCATTGCTATCTTCAACCAGAATCTCAGCAATCATTGCCTCATTGCCTGCGTGTGTAATGGGTCCGCGGTCAAACGACCACCCCTCATCACTGTCAAACACTCCCTAAAACACTTCAGCGAGCAGGCCTTTCTAATCAACCTCATCCCATTAGTTGAGGATGCCTGGTTGCTCTTTAAAAGTACTTTCCTCTCCATATTAAATAAGCATGCCCCATTCAAAAAATGTAGAACTAAGAACAGATATAGACCATGGTTCACCCCAGACTTGACTGCCCTTGACCAGCACAAAAACATCCTGTGGCATTCTGCATTTGCATCGAATAGACCCCGCGATATGCAACTTTTCAGGGAAGTCAGGAACCAATATCCTCAGGCACTTAGGAAAGTTAAGGCTAGCTTTTTCAAACAGAAATTTGCATCCTGTAGCACTAATTCCAAAAGGTTTTGTGACACTGTAAAGTCAATGGAGAATAAGAGTACCTCTTCCCAACTGCCCACTGCACTGAGGATAGGAAACTTTGTCACCACCGATAAATTTGTGATAATTGAGAATTTCATTAAGCATTTTTCTACAGCTGGCCATGCTTTCCACCTTGCTACCCCTACCTCAGCCAACATCTCAGCACCCCCTGCAGAAACTTGCCCAAGTCCCCCCACTTCTCCTTCACCCAAATGTAGACAGCTGATGTTCTGAAAGAGCTGCAAAATCTGGACCCCTACAATTCAGCTGGGCTAGACAATCTGGACCCTCTCTTTCTAAAATTGTCGGCCGAAATTGTTGCAACCCCTATTACGAGCCTGTTCAATCTCTCTTTCGTATCGTCTGAGATCCCCAAAGATTGGAATGCTGCCACAGTCATCCCCCTCTTCAAATGGGGAGACACTCTAGACCCAAACTGTTATAGACCTATATCCATCCTGCCCTGCCTTTCTAAAATCTTTGAAAGTCAAGTTAACAAACAGATCATCGACCATTTCGAATCCCACCGTACCTTCTCCACTATGCAATCTGGTTTCCGAGCTGGTCATGGATGCACCTCAGCCACACTCAAGGTCCTAAACGATATCACAACCGCCATCGATAAGAGACAGTACTGTGCAGTCGTCTTTATCGACCTGGCCAAGGCTTTTGACTCTGTCAATCACCAACTACTTCTCAAATAGAGTTCAGTGTGTCAAATCGGAGGGCCTGTTGACCATACCTCTGGCAGTCTCTATGGGGGTGCCACAGGGTTCAATTCTCTTTTTTCTGTATACATCAATGATGTCGCTCTTGCTGCTGGTGATTCTCTGATCTATCTCTATGCAGATGACACCATTCTGTATAGATCTGGCCCTTCTTTGTACACTGTGCTAACAAACCTCCAAACCTACAACACTCCTTCCGAGGCCTCCAACTGCTTTTAAATGTCACTGAAACCCTTAACAAAGTAATGCAGTCTGTTGAAGTTGAAGAGACTAAATTTACTTGGTGTTACCTTAGATTGTAAACTGTCATGGTCAAAACATAATGGTTGTAAAGATGGAGATAGGTCTGTCCGTAATAGAGATGCTCTGCTTTATTGAAACCACACTCCGCTAAGCAAGTCCTGCAGGCTCTAGTTTTATCTTATCCTGAAGAAATAATAAACCGAGGCAATACAAAAACTAGGGTACCCACCCTAGTCACGCCCTGACCTAACCAAAATATTTAAAAAACAGAGATATCTAAGGTCAGGGCATGACATTTGGACTCATCAGACCAACGGACAGATTTCCACCAGCGTCTAATGTCCATTGCTTGTGTTTCTTGGCCCAACAAGTCTCTTTTTATTATTTGTGTCCTTTAGTAGGGGTTTCTTTGCAGCAATTTGACCTCGAAGTCCTTAATTTGGGCTGTAATTTCTGAGACTGGTAACTAGTGAACTTATCCTCTGCAGCAGAGGTGACTCTGGTTGTTCCTTTCCTGTGGCGGTTACATGAGAGACAGTTTCATCATAACTCTTGATGGTTTTTGCGACTGCACTTGAAGAAGCTCTTGAAATGTTCCGTATTGACTGACATTCATGTCCTAAAGTAATGATGGACTGTCATTTCGCTTTGCTTATTTTAGCTGTTCTTACCATAATATGGACTTGGTCTTTTACCAAATAGGGCTATCTTCTGTATACCACCTCTACCTTGTCACAACACAACTGATTGGCTCAAACGCATTAAGAAGGAAAGAAATTCCACATAAGGCACACCTGTTAATTGAAATGCATTCCAGGTGAATACCTCATGAAGCTGGTTGATGGAATGCCAAGAGTGTGCAAAGCTGTCATCAAGGCAAAGGGTTGCTGCTTTGAAGAATCTCAAATATAAAATATATTTAGATTTATTTAACACTTTTTTGGTTACAACATTATTCCATTTGTGTTATTTCATTGTTTTGATGACTTCATTATTATTATTCAATGTAGAAAACAGTAAAAATAAAGAAAAACACTTGAAGGAATAGGTGTGTCCAAACTTTTGACAAGTACTGTATGCAGGACTAGTTCTATGCATAAGCGACATAAGAGGTCACTTAAGGTCCCCTGCCGCTAGGGGGCCCCAACCTTCAACAACAGCAAAAATATATATTTTTTGTTCTTTTTTCATTTTGGTACTCGGTCGGGCTGTCAACTTACTATTGAGAGTAAGAATAGTAGAATGTACCAGGTGCAATTTCGAAATTTACTGACAGTCACTGAGTTATCTATGTCAGCTAACATTTTTTAGATTAGTAGTTAGTCTAGACAGCTGTCTAAACCTGTAGTAATCATGACAGAATAACGAGCTGGCATACAGGTTACGTGCCCAGGGGCTCTGACCTCCAGGGAGCCACCATTGATTTTGTTAGTCATTCTCACTCGGACATCATATTAACATGGCATAAGTCATTACAAAATGTGTGGAAATGCATAAAATTAGCTTTTAAATTGCATACATTTCTCTCCACCCTATGAGACAATCTGTAGAATTGCAGAAACCTGATTTAAAACTGTGGCTTGTAGGCTATGCTTTGAGGCCCAGAGATGCTAAACGTGTGTATTACAGTGAGACCAGCAGTTATTTGCATAACAGTTACCAGCTGACAAAACGTAATGACTGCCAATTCCCTACACAAACCTCTAATGGCACATGACGACTCTCTGGCTTTTGGCCTGTTGTAAAAGTTCACGTCCTCTAGCCAAGGTGGTCCGCTGTTCAAGGACAGGTCAGAGATGGTATCTGCTTCCTCTCTCTCTCTCTCGCTCTCTCTCTTTCTCTCTCGCTCTCTCGCTCTCTTGCTCTCTCGCTCACGCTCTCTCTCTCTCTCTCTCTCACTCTCCCACCCCCTTGTTTCCTCATCCTACCAGTACATTCCCTAGGGAAAGGGGTTTGGTTTGACATGTTGTGTCTGGTGCACATTCTTTGAAGCCAAGGAACCGGGCTTGACCAATCATGTTCTGTCAAATGCTCTGGGGAGAGAGAATGTGTCATGAGGAAAATCCTCAAGGAAATGTACTTGGAAACAGTTCCATCTACAGAGGTTTTTGTCACAATTAGTTTTTATATAAGTGGGTCTCAGACACACACTGGAAACATATGTCACCCACTGGAATCCCTGTAGCGTTATATAACAATTATATGATTGTTACTCAGCGTAGACTGAAGCATGATTTTTTTTCATCCAACCCACAGGCCCAGAGGACAGGGTGTGACACGTTGCCGTGGTAACACGGTCTTACACTGTCTTATACTCTCAGCCCAATTACTTCATGCCAGATAAGAAATCTGCTATCTATGTAATCGATCAAACATCAAGAGTATTTCAAAAGCAATTGCAGCAGATATAGTTGCGTATTAGTTATAGTGCATAAATATTGACATTTGAATGTAAAGTAAAACCTTGTACAAGGCTATACAACCTTCAAGACAATAACAACCTTCTTAATTCTGGTATAAAATGTGTTCTACATTTTTTATCCAACCCACAGGCCCAGGGTGTGACATGTCGCCGTGGTAACATGGTTTTGTGATCGTCACACCCTGTCCTCTGGGCCTGTGGGTTGGATAAAAAATGTAGAATACACACTCTTGAACACCTGCTCCCTCCAAAACGAGGTGACTGTACCCCCAGGCTCCTGAGAAACAGCCAACTGCACCCCCAGGCTCCTGAGAAACAGCCACCAACTGTCCTGTATCACTACCCGAATGCCCCCTGAGAAATGCCACTCTATCCACTGCTGTCAGACTGACTGTACAACAACTCTAGCTCTTAAATGTTTTCCCTAAATTGATCTTTACAGCAATCACATTTTAACATTTCGGTTTACATCATGAAAAAACATCCTGTAAAGTTTTAAGTGTCCTGTATTCTATTTCTATTATGTGTTATGAATTTGATGTGGCTGTTACAATTTTTTATAATGACAATTCTGCATTTCTTGAGCAAGATTCAATCAACTCAAACTCAAGACGATTATGAGACAGTATAATGAGTATATGACAGTATAAAACAGTAGACAGCCAGCGTTTCATCAGATTTATGTCCCTTAGAAGTCCTGATATTCTGGTCCGATTAAAGCAGTTGGCCATAATTCTGTTCCATTTATCACTGATACTTATTTATGTGCCCTTCAAAACACACACATGCACACACACACGCGCACACACACACGCACACGCACACGCGCACGCATGCATGCGCACACGCGCACACACACACACACACACACACACACACACACACACACACACACACACACACACACACACACACACACACACACACACACACACACACACACACACACACACACACACACACACACACACACACACACACACACACACACACACACACACACACACACACACACACACACACTCTCTCTCTCTCTCTCTCTCAGAGACTGAATAAGACTCCCTACTCATAACTCTTATTTCATTTTATTATGTCTGAGAGCTTATAATACCGTCATAAAACTGTGACATGTTGGAAGACGGATGGTTGCAGGGATTTTATAGTTCTAAAAAAATATTCCTCATCTGCTTTCCAGTGTGTGTGTGTGCACGTATGTGTATGACTCCAGTTGGTTATGTGTTGCATAATCTCTTACTTCACTCTAGAAATGAACATCTCAGACTGCTGCAGTATCACTGGTATTTCACACTGCATCATGTTGAATAAAACATATTGAAGTGAATGAACCATATTCATGACTAGAAAGAAGAATCCATTCACATAGTGTTGTAGCCCGTGTTAGTTCTATTCATTTATATTGATTCACAATGTCCCTAGCCTGGTCCCAGATCTGTTTGTGCTATCATGTCAACGCCAAACATATTTAGGATGACAAAGAGTTGACATGGTAGCGCAAACAGATCTGGGAACAGGCTCCAATTTCCAATGAAAATCTTGATCATTTTGACATTTCATTGAAATAAGTTTATTATATTGTAATGGTAAAGTATTCAAAGCATTGAACTGGTTAGAAAATAGTGTTTAGTCACCACATGTTTCCCTGACATAAATTTCAAAAAGCCTGGTGGGATCTGTCATCTTTGTTCTAAGGCCATTCAGTCTCCCGGTCTTTTCAGCTACGAATAAAACGTCTCAGATCAAAAAGACCAGGAGAAGTGATTCATTCACAACTTTGGCCTTCTGTGGATGAACACTCAAATAATCGCCAACGTTATTTAATGACAGTTACAACCATCTCCATCCAACTGTCAAACTCTTTCTGGAAGTTGGAACATTAGCATGCTATGCTAGGCTAGCTACCCCATGCTCCCTTCTGTTATAAGTTACCAGGCTAATGGTGCCTAGCCCAGTCAGTCCTGAGTGTGTCCACCTGTGCTAAGCAGCTATGTAGCCCTGGAGAGATAATGAGGTCACCCTCCTGCTGCGCCTGGCCCCATTACCCACACTGCTCTGGGGAGTGCCAGCTGTTTGAGGGAATGTGGTTATGGAGATGACTAATAGGTGTGCTGCTACCATGGCTCCCTGATGACCTAACTGCCGGTCCTCCTTCCTCCCCCCCAGGGCCTGTATGGGGTACGGCATGGCTTTGCCAGGCTGATGGTGTGGGCGGGTCACGCTTGAAGGGAAGAGGACTTCCTCCTGACTGATTGTCTCCTTTTTGTCGCGCTGATGTCAGACACTGATACAGGTAGTTACGCCTTTTACATACAGGGTCTCCCAGCCACATGGCTCTTCTCGACAGGGTCTACTGCTGAGATCATTTCAGCTTCAGGAGTGGTTCTTTCTGGTGTTCATGGAGAATGACTTGATTTTTGTTGCTGTCAAACTCATTTACTTGATGTGACTGAAATTGGAAGTCTACATGCATAAGTATAAAGGCATAGTCTATGGGCATTTTGCATTGTTCTAAGAACACCATGTTCCGTCATTCATCTGTCCTATCCACTCTGCTCTGTCACTGTTATCTGCACCTAACTGTGATGCATGGCTCTCTCTCTTTCTGTGACATATCACCTCCCCTCTCTCCACTGTCTTTCCACCTGAAACATGATGGATAAGCAGCTGCAGCATGTCATAGCTGACACTATATATAGTCTGCCCTTCACTGAGTAGAGTGATGTGTCCTCTACAGGTGATCTGAACTGAAGTGAGCTGTTCTCTTCTTTGATAAGTGGACCACCAGCATTACCATATCTCTCTTCATGATACAACAATAGTCAAGAGGTCCTTGTAAAGTTACTCTATAGCCACAGCAGTACATGTAATGCTCGTCATTTGATTGTTCATTATTTACTTATTTATTCCAAAGAGAGGTTGATCTTAACGCATGTCAGGGCAGCTCTGTGTGTCCCCAAAATTGCACCCTATTCCTTTATGGGCCCTGCTCAAAAGTAGTGCACTATATAGGGAATAGGGGTCTATAAAGTATTGCACTATATAGGGAATAGGGGTCTAAAGTAGTGCACTATATAGGGAATAGGGGTCTAAAGTAGTGCACTATATAGGGAATAGGGTTCCATTTGGGAGGCAGCCTCTGTGAATAAAAAATAAAAAAACTTTTTTACACCTTTTTCTCCCCAATTACGTGGTGTCCAATTGGTAGTTACAGTCTTGTCCCATCACTGCAACTCCCGTATGGACTCGGGAGAGGCGAAGGTCGAAGGTCGTGCGACCCCCGAAACACAACCCTGCCAAGTCGCACTGCTTCTTGACAAACTGCTCACTTAACCTGGAAGCCAGCCACACCAATGTGTCTGAGGAAACACTGTACAACTGCTGACCAAAGTCAGTGTGCACTGCGCCCAGCCCGCCATTGGAGTCGCTAGAGCGCGATGGGACAAGGACATCCCGGCCGGCTAAACCCTCCCCTAACCCAAACGATGCTGGGCCAATTGTGCGCCGCCTCATGGCTCTCGCGGTCAGCTGTGACATAGCCTGGGATTGAACTTGGGTCTGTAGTGACGCCGTAGACCGCTGCGCCACTCGGGAAGCCAACCTCTGTGAACCTCTGTGAATTAAAGTAAACAGGAGTGAAGACCATTGTGCTCAGACTCACAATGAGCGTTCCATATCCCATCAGGCATCAGTAGCCTCATCACTTTGAATAGTATCACTGGGCAATGCACAGGGTTATGCCCCTAATGCCAGGATGCCTAGGCTGTGATCTGTCTCACCACTCCAACTATAGTGCACTCCACTTTTTCCTCTGACAGTGCCAGGCCATTAAAATGTTCTTTCCTTACATTCTCACTCTCATCATTAGCATTATTGAAGGTTGTGCAGATAGTTCAAGCACAAATATAATATTCTAGTACTGCATAACTTACTGAGAGCATACTAAATGAGACCTCTTCTAGGACATATCACAAGGATTATGCTTTCACACTCTTGTTGTTGACATGTTGTAGGCTATGAGTCCGACCCTGTCATTTCATATCAGATGTAGGCTACTGGAGATCTTTGAGAAGAGACAGATGATTTATCTCTGTCTGGCAGTCAAGTGTCACAGTAAAATGGTCTACACTCTTAGAACACAGGGTTCCAAAAGGATTGATCAGCTGTCCCCATAGTTAACCCTTTTTGGTTCCAGGTAGCAGCCTTTTCTGTTTCAGGCAGAACCCTCTTTGGTTCCATGTAGAACCCTCTGTGGAAAGGGTTCTACATGGAACCAAAAAGTGTTCTACCTGGAACCAAAACTAGTTCCTCAAAGTGTTCTCCTATGGGGACAGCCAAAGAACCATTTTAGGTTCTAGATAGCACCTTTTGTTTCTAAGAGTGTCGAGTGGGACTAGACAGTGATCAGTATTTGTTTTGTGTTGTACCACATACAACATTGGCCTATTGAATATTATAGTGTACTTACAGTATTAGGGATTCTACCAGTGGATGGTCTGGTTGTATATGCCTTTACCACAAGTAGCATGTGCATTTCCTGCTGCAGAGGCTGCACTGACAAGACAAACGGCATCTATTCAATCAAAACTGTTGATATGACTTTTTAAACGCAGTGAGTGAAGCATTTTTTCCCACACTTTCTCATTAATTAAGCAATCGAAGCAGGCATTCCTTCATCACAAGATTGTTATTTTGATAGCCCCAGCAATATCTCTCTTGGATTGGAGAATCCGAGCAGATTTCACTCTGTCTATTGATATCCACAAATCCTGCGGGTCTGACCATAGAATCTGAATTTCCGCGTTCTAATTCTGATTCCATGCATTTCCCAGTGGGTTTGGAACCTGGGTTTATCTCAGAGGAGGAGGCACTTCTCATGCCTTTATTATTCTTTAATTGCGTGGAGACCTCAGTGTCCCGTGAGCAAGATAACCCTCTAAGCCCTTGGCCTCAGCAGAGTGAGAGGCTACTGCTTTCTCTGACCACTTTACTCAGGGTTAGTCATGGGTTGTGGAACCACGGGTTTCAAGATAATAGATGGTCGAACAACTGAGAATTTCCCCCGATGATGGTTTTCTCCGTAAGTCGATGTTGCTGTTGTGATCCAAGGCTGTGATTGAGGTCTAGTGTCTCTTGATTGAATCCCTGTTGGTGTCCCTGTCAGTCAAGGATACTTTAGTCAAACAACAAGGATTAGCCTGCTGCAATTTCCTGGGAGATTATGCTAATGCTAATACTGCAATTTCCCCACGGTTTTGTCTTCCGCCTGTGTCCTAATTTGTAACCACTGAACAGAACAGATCTGTGTGCTGTGTTATGCATGAAATGTTCGTGATTGTTCTTTTTTTCTCCTAAAGTAATATCCCCAAGTAGCATAGTAATAGACCACAGTTAGGGACCCATCCAAGCCCTCCGGCTATAATATTTCTGAAATAATTATCTACTTTTCTTCCACCTTATGGTGTTACTGTGGAAACTGATGAAACAGCTGCTGCTGAAGGGGCGAGGTTTCCATGGCTACGAGGACATCCCATCCCTCCACCCGGCTGTCTGTCGTAGATCTGGTGGGGCGGTGGTGAGGGGGGAGGGGCATTGTGGTTGGAACACAATGTACTGTCATCAGACAAGCATTATGGGAGTAAGAAGACGGAACGATCCAATCTATGACTGAGAGGTAGGGTGACCCTAGGGCTGCCTACCCCCTAATTCTATTTAGATCCTATTTCCTTCCACTAGATTGAGGGTTTAACCCTTCAAGGAGACAAAAGATTTGAACTTGACTAAGTACAGAGAATATATTCTCTACAGGGAAGCCTTGGAGCTGCACTGGTATGCTTTACTGACAGTATGCTCAGCTCTGTGCTTGTAGACTCTACAGTGTGTTCACAAGGAATACCATGAACATTGAAATCACAGGAGGCTGCTGAGGGGAGGACGGCTCATAATAATGGCTGGAGCGAATGGAATGGTGTCACACACACATTTTATGTATTTGATACCATCCCACTGATTCTGCCCCAGCCATTACCACGAGCCCATCCTCCCAAATTAAGCTGCCACCAACCTCCTGTGATAGAAATATAATGTTATTCTATTGTCATAGATGTTAGAGTTAAAACATAATGCACTATGTATACTGCTGCCTGTTAGTCAACTGTGTTCCTGTATGATAATAAGGCAGGCTTTGGAGGTACTGCTCTTGGAGACCTGACAGCTTTGTCATTATCTCATCACCATCAATATTCTGCATGTCAGCCAGTCAGACTCCAGTCTCACTGACACCGCTGTGTCACTCTATGTCTCTGCTATTTGCATCATTAACTCAGGTGTTTGCTGCTGCTCAACTCTCGATGTCTCTTACTCAGCAGGAGTTCATCTCGTCTCGATGTCTCTTACTCAGCAGGAGTTCACCTCGTCTCGATGTCTCTTACTCAGCAGGAGTTCACCTCGTCTCGATGTCTCTTACTCAGCAGGAGTTCACCTCGTCTCGATGTCTCTTACTCAGCAGGAGTTCACCTCGTCTCGATGTCTCTTACTCAGCAGGAGTTCACCTCGTCTCGATGTCTCTTACTCAGCAGGAGTTCACCTCGTCTCGATGTCTCTTACTCAGCAGGAGTTCACCTCGTCTCGATGTCTCTTACTCAGCAGGAGTTCACCTCGTCTCGATGTCTCTTACTCAGCAGGAGTTCACCTCGTCTCGATGTCTCTTACTCAGCAGGAGTTCACCTCGTCTCGATGTCTCTTACTCAGCAGGAGTTCACCTCGTCTCGATGTCTCTTACTCAGCAGGAGTTCACCTC
Organism: Oncorhynchus keta; assembly: GCF_023373465.1. Classification (NCBI taxonomy): domain Eukaryota; kingdom Metazoa; phylum Chordata; class Actinopteri; order Salmoniformes; family Salmonidae; genus Oncorhynchus; species Oncorhynchus keta. The sequence goes on along the minus strand of NC_068448.1, from coordinate 61,439,413 downwards.
GTCTCGATGTCTCTTACTCAGAAGGAGTTCACCTCGTCTCGATGTCTCTTACTCAGCAGGCTGAGGGTGTTTGGAAAGTTCCAGTCACAAACACAGCCATCACAGCAACAAGATTTGTGACCTGTTGCCGTAAAAGAGGGCAATCAGTGAAGAACAAACACCATTGTAAATACAACATATATTTATGTTTATTTAGTTTCCCTTTTGTACTTGAACTATTTGCACATCATTACAACACTGTATATAGACATAATATGACATTTGAAAAGTCTTTATTCTTTTGGAACTTTTGTTAGTGTAATGTGTCTTTGTTTTTTTCTCTTTTGTTTATTATCTATTTATTAATTATCTACTTCACTTGCTTTGGCAATGAAGCCCCTTAATTTGAAATTGAAATTGAGAGAGAGAGAGAGAGAGAGAGAGAGAGAGAGAGAGAGAGAGAGAGAGAGAGAGAGAGAGAGAGAGAGAGAGAGAGAGAGAGAGTAGACAGAGACATAGAGAGAGTTGAGAGAAAGAGACAGCTGTGTAAATAGCAATGTGCTCCTCTGCTATTTTCCAGTATAATGAACAGTGAACTGAGCGTGGCTCTGGACTCTGCAGTGACTTGGTCAAAGGATCAAAGTTCAGTTTACTACAAAGCATTTAAACTGAGAGTTATCATTATACTGGTCAATAGTTGACTGCACAGTGCACTTTTGACCCCACTCTGCTCGGAACACTAAAAGATTCAACTGAACAGCGGTCAAAATATGAAGATTTGGAATACTCAACTCACCCAAGCATGTTAAAGTGCATTAGTACGACACTCAAAAATCCAAGCTGAGATTCACATCTTATCGTGACAGATTATAATGGCAGCCGGGTCTTTCTTGTATTCTGGTGACATTTGCGTCCTTTGCAACCATGAAAAACAAAGTAAAATGACAAATAGTTGCACATCATACATGCTTTTGTTTATATTCAACTGTTTATTAATGATAAACATAATGCAAGTCCTTTATACTTCAAAACGTTATGTTTATGTGTTGTTTAAAGTACTTAGGGTAAGCAAATTGGCTTGTCCTGGTAGGGATGTATAGATTTGTAGTGATATGTTTTGGGGATTTAGAGATGTCTAACTATTATTTTGAATGCTCAAACGTTTTTTTTTTTTAAAGATCAATAAAAACATAGAAGGCTATTGAAATACCTATTTTATTTGCAAGTTCAAACCCCCGAGCTGACAAGGTACAAATTTGTCGTTCTGCTGTTCCTAGACCGTCATTGAAAATAAGAATTTGTTCTTAACTGACTTGCCTAGTTAAATAAAGATAAAATATCATGTCATTGGTGTTACCACCTTGAAAATCAGTCATTACAAAGATATACAAGGACCTTGAGCATTCTCTCCAGTGGAAAACTGTTATCGAGGGAAGGATCTATAAAAAATGAAATGATTCGCTAATTACACTCTTTCACTATGTCATACATATGAGGATTCCACCAATCACATGGTGTGTCTCAATCCAAAGTGTCACTTGGTGTCAATTTAAATGAAGGGGAAATAACATTGTGAGCAAAATAATGAATCATATCACTTTAGCAAATATGTTTTAAAGGATTAGAGTTGAACATTTGTGGCCTCCATTTCAGAAAATTTGAATTTGGAAGATGTACCCAAATACACTTCAATAAAATTAAAAACTAGAAAAAGGAAGTTCATTTTTTCAAAAATGCCATGCCCAAATGTCACCGTAATTCAAGAAAGTATGTTTGAATCATTCCTGTTGACACACCATGTGTGTATTCAGTTCTTGTCTGTGTGTGTTGTAATTCTGACATTGCTGATCATCAACTTTAATGCTTAGGGGACTGGGAGACTAGTCAGGATGGAGGGAAAGATGAATGGAGCAAAGTACAATGAGATCCTGGATGAAAACCTTCTCCAGAGCATTCAGGACCTAAGACTGAGGCGAAGGTTCATCTTCCAACAGGACACCGACCCTAAGCACATGGCCAAGATAATGCAGGACAAGGGGTCTAAATACTTTCCGAATGCACTGTACTATACGTAGTTTGTGGTCTTCATTTCTAATGGGTTTTCTTTCAGAGAAAAATGTTCCCCCGGGTTCCCCTGAAGAAATGATCAATACCTAATTATAGAATACCGTGTGAGATGCAATACTGTGTTTTCAGAGAGAGAGAGAAAGGGATACCTCACTGTCTAGTTAATGCTTTCACATCTCCTCTCATCGATCCTTCACATGAAGTTGTCCTTTTAAATCATTTAACAACAATATGTCTTTTTCACTATACCACACTTGGGTAAACAATGTTGACGATTGTGTCTAGTAATACTAACAGAATCCGAACAATGGGCATATAGTCTACCATCAAATCTAACTTGATTTAAAGTGTAATTATCACAACACATGGTACGGTATAAACAGTACAAGAACAATACATTGGAATAACAGTATTACCACACATTCTGATTGTCTTTGCTGATCTTGTAGGTGGCCTGTCCATCTCACAGGGCCCCAATAAGACTTTGGATCCGTAGGGTAAAGATAATAGATGTATTATTCATTGTGTGTGGAAATGACCTTATTGTTCTGTAAGAGCTGCGTTCACGGTTACCAGAACACAGTCCGTCCCAATGCACCGGCCATGGCCTTGTACTGTCTGTGAATCCAATGTTGGCATAACGTTATATGTAAGTTAGAGTAAAACCAACAGTGGTCTTCTGAGGCTTAGTTGGTAGAGCATAGCGCATGCAATGCCAAAATAGAGGGTTCTACTCCTATATGAAAAAATTATGCACATTATGCACGTCTGCTAAATGGCATACATATATAGAGATATATTATTATATGTTATAAAATACAGGACAAGTGCTTCACAAAGGGGTTCTAGAGGAAAGGGAGTCATCGGGACGAACATGTCACGTGTCATCAAAGAGGCTGTATTTGAACAGCTCCTGTCATAACTCAGCTATTATTCATGTGTGGATTATTAATATGGCGGAGTGTATTATGCATGTGCATTTTAATAGCATGGGCAATAACAAGTGTTTTACATCTAATGAGATTAGGCTACATTCAATAACCAGTCTATGGAGTCCATTTAGAGTACACACACATAAACCTATTCTCTAACAATCCACAGTGACTGCGAACACATCTATGTCCATGTTTCCACCGCCATGTCTGCTAACCCCTTTGTCGGCATGGGCATAATAAGTCCAGAGGGACGGCTCCCATGACAGTGTGTTTGTATGTGAAGCTCTATGCAGTATAGGAGTATAAGGAGCCTGCGTTAATGAAAGCATAGAGCTTTCTGCCAGCCCCTGGTTCTCTGCATCACACTTTAATTGCCTGCTTTTGGATGTTTTAATCAGCTGCAGCATCCGGCTCTAATCTTCCCTGAACACTGTCAACACTCAGCATAGGGTCTATAGGGGGAACAATGAACACTGCACCGCAGCCTGGCTCACACACACACAATGCACGCGTGCACACACACACACACACACACACACACACACACACACACACACACACACACACACACACACACACACACACACACACACACACACACACACACACACACACACACACACACACACACACACACACACACACACACACACACACACACACACACTACTGTGGACTAGATCTCTGGTCTAAAGTACTGCTCTATATGGTAAATAGGGAGCCCTTTAGGTACAGACATTGTGGTGATGGTGTGTGCGGGGGCCATTGTCCTAACACAGTGTGTGGCCCTGGATTAAAGTAGTGTGCTATACAGGAAATAGGGTGCCATTTAGAACCGACATAGTGAGTGTGTCGCCCTGTTAGGGCACTGCTCCCTGTGACGTGGCATGACCAGGGGTTCATTGAGGGGCTCCCAGTGGGCGCTGCCCTGATTGACATGGGCTTTGGGGGACTGCCAATGCCAGGTCAGGCTGTTGACGGGTTGGAAACGAGCGAGAGTAGGGACTGTCACCATGCAGGTGGCGAGGTGCCAACAACTCATTAAGAGGCCCAGCAGTGAAATAGTCATCTAGCCAGCGTGCAGTAGACACACACATCTTCAGTGAAAACACACACCAAATACAATATTCTGTACATACCCATAGCTCTCAATCACATACATGCACATGAACAAAAACATGCTAAATCTTTTCTCTCTCTCTCTCTCTCTCTCTCTCTCTCTCTCTCTCTCTCTCTCTCTCTCTCTCTCTCTCTCTCTCTCTCTCTCTCTCTCTCTCTCTCTCTCTCTCTCTCTCTCTCTCTCTCTCTCACACATACACATACACATCATTATGCATGCTGACACTATTACCACAGTCTTTGTCTGTCTGCTCTATTCACAGTATAACAGGGAACAACAGAGCCATTCAGATAGACGTGCTAACAGATAGAGGGGTGGGAGAGAGGAAAGAGACGGAGAGAAAACACAACTCAGACACACACATGCATGGACAGGCAAACCGAAGAACAAATTAAAGAGGGTATGGAAGGTCTCACCCCCCTCTCTCTCTCTCTCCGTCTCTCTCTCTCTCCCTTTCTCCCTCTCTCTCTCTCTCTCTCTCTCTCTCCCTCTCTCTCTCACATTTGGATTTGGACAGGCAGCCAGATGGAAGAAAAGGAGCGGACTTTGCAGATGGAAGTGGTGTGGTTCAGGCGCTGGCACTGTCTTACTGCCAGGCAGGGAGGGAGCAGGGAGGGAGCACACAGACACACAGATAGGGTAGTGTTTGTCTCTAAGTAGCGTGACTGGCCCCCATGCCATCCCCTGTCACTTGACTACTGGCCAGGGGCCGCTGGCTTGGCCCTGCCTTGGCCCTACACACAGAGCCTGGATTTATTAGTGAGGCACGCAGTGACACACGCACATAGGCACACATATACATAATAGATGTAGACTCATTAAATAGATGTAGACACTGTAAATAGATGTAGACTCATTAAATAGATGTAGACACAGTAAATAGATGTAGACACATTAAATAGATGTAGACTCATTAAATAGATGTAGACACATTAAATAGATGTAGACACGGTAAATAGATGTAGACACAGTAAATAGATGTAGACACATTAAATAGATGTAGACATGGTAAATAGATGTAGACACATTAAATAGATGTAGACTCATTAAATAGATGTAGACACATTAAATAGATGTAGACACATTAAATAGATGTAGACACTGTAAATAGATGGAGACACGGTATATAGATGTAGACACATTAAATAGATGTAGACACATTAAATAGATGTAGACACATTAAATAGATGTAGACACTGTAAATAGATGGAGACACGGTATATAGATGTAGACACATTAAATAGATGTAGACACATTAAATAGATGTAGACACATTAAATAGACGTAGACACTGTAAATAGATGGAGACACGGTATATAGATGTAGACACATTAAATAGATGTAGACACATTAAATAGATGTAGACACATTAAATAGATGTAGACACTGTAAATAGATGGAGACACGGTATATAGATGTAGACACATTAAATAGATGTAGACACATTAAATAGATGTAGACACATTAAATAGATGTAGACACTGTAAATAGATGGAGACACGGTATATAGATGTAGACACATTAAATAGATGTAGACACGTTAAATAGATGTAGACACATTAAATAGATGTAGACACTGTAAATAGATGGAGACACGGTATATAGATGTAGACACATTAAATAGATGTAGACACATTAAATAGATGTAGACACTGTAAATAGATGGAGACACGGTATATAGATGTAGACACATTAAATAGATGTAGACACATTAAATAGATGTAGACGCGGTAAATAGATATAGACACATTAAATAGATGTAGACTCATTAAATAGATGTAGACTCAGTAATTAGATGTAGACACAGTAAATAGATGTGGACACATTAAATAGATGTAGACACGGTAGATAGATGTAGACACATTAAATAGATGTAGACACAGTAAATAGATGTAGACTCATTAAATAGATGTAGACACAGTAAATAGATCTAGACACATTAAATAGATGTAGACACATTAAATAGATGTAGACACATTAAATAGATGTAGACTCATTAAATAGATGTAGACACATTAAATAGATGTAGACACATTAAATAGATGTAGACACGGTAAATAGATGTAGACACATTAAATAGATGTAGACACATTAAATAGATGTAGACACAGTAAATAGATCTAGACACATTAAATAGATGTAGACACAGTAAATAGATCTAGACACATTAAATAGATGTAGACTCAGTAATTAGATGTAGACACAGTAAATAGATGTGGACACATTAAATAGATGTAGACACGGTAGATAGATGTAGACACATTAAATAGATGTAGACTCATTAAATAGATCTAGACACATTAAATAGATGTAGACACATTAAATAGATGTAGACACATTAAATAGATGTAGACTCATTAAATAGATGTAGACACATTAAATAGATGTAGACACATTAAATAGATGTAGACACGGTAAATAGATGTAGACACATTAAATAGATGTAGACACATTAAATAGATGTAGACACAGTAAATAGATCTAGACACATTAAATAGATGTAGACACATTAAATAGATGTAGACTCAGTAAATAGATGTAGACACAGTAAATATATGTAGACTCATTAAATAGATGTAGACACATGAAATAGATGTAGACACATGAAATAGATGTAGACACATTAAATAGATGTAGACACGGTAGATAGATGTAGACACATTAAATAGATGTAGACACATTAAATAGATGTAGACATGGTAGATAGATGTAGACACATTAAATAGATGTAGACACATTAAATAGATGTAGATAGATGTAGACACATTAAATAGATGTAGACACATTAAATAGATGTAGACACATGAAATAGATGTAGACACATTAAATAGATGTATACTCATTAAATAGATGTAGACACATTAAATAGATGTAGACACATTAAATAGATGTAGACACGGTAGATAGATGTAGACATTAAATAGATGTAGACACATTAAATAGATGTAGACACATTAAATAGATGTAGACACATTACATAGATGTATACTCATTAAATAGATGTAGACACATTAAATAGATGTAGACACTGTAAATAGATGGAGACACGGTATATAGATGTAGACACGGTATATAGATGTAGACACATTAAATAGATGTAGACACATTAAATAGATGTAGACACATTAAATATATGTAGACTCATTAAATAGATGTAGACACATTAAATAGATGTAGACACAGTAAATAGATCTAGACACATGAAATAGATGTAGACACATTAAATAGATGTAGACACATTAAATAGATGTAGACACATTAAATAGATGTAGACACAGTAAATAGATCTAGACACATGAAATAGATGTAGACACATTAAATAGATGTAGACACATTAAATAGATGTAGACACATGAAATAGATGTAGACACATTAAATAGATGTAGACACATTAAATATATGTAGACTCATTAAATATATGTAGACTCATTAAATAGATGTAGACACATTAAATAGATGTAGACACAGTAAATAGATCTAGACACATGAAATAGATGTAGACACATTAAATAGATGTAGACACATTAAATAGATGTAGACACAGTAAATAGATCTAGACACATTAAATAGATGTAGACACATTAAATAGATGTAGACTCAGTAAATAGATGTAGACACAGTAAATATATGTAGACTCATTAAATAGATGTAGACACATTAAATAGATGTAGACACGGTAAATAGATCTAGACACATTAAATAGATGTAGACACATTAAATAGATGTAGACTCAGTAAATAGATGTAGACACATTAAATAGATGTAGACACATTAAATAGATGTAGACACGGTAAATAGATGTAGACACATTAAATAGATGTAGACACATTAAATAGATGTAGACACATGAAATAGATGTAGACACATGAAATAGATGTAGACACATTAAATAGGTGTAGACACATTAAATAGATGGAGACACGGTAAATAGATGTAGACACATGAAATAGATGTAGACACATTAAATAGATGTAGACACATGAAATAGATGTAGACACATGAAATAGATGTAGACACATTAAATAGGTGTAGACACATTAAATAGATGTAGACACAGTAAATACATCTAGGCACATTAAATAGATGTAGACACGGTAGATAGATGTAGACATTAAATAGATGTAGACACATTAAATAGATGTAGACACTGTAAATAGATGGAGACACGGTAGATAGATGTAGACATTAAATAGATGTAGACACATTAAATAGATGTAGACACATTAAATAGATGTAGACACATTAAATAGATGTAGACACAGTAAATACATCTAGGCACATTAAATAGATGTAGACACGGTAGATAGATGTAGACACATTAAATAGATGTAGACACATTAAATAGATGTAGACACAGTAAATAGATGTAGACACATTAAATAGATGTAGACACAGTAAATAGATGTAGACACATTAAATAGATGTAGACACATTAAATAGATGTAGACACATTAAATAGATGTAGACACAGTAAATAGATGTAGACACATTAAATAGATGTAGACACAGTAAATAGATGTAGACACATTAAATAGATGTAGACACATTAAATAGATGTAGACACAGTAAATAGATCTAGACACATTAAATAGATGTAGACACAGTAAATAGATCTAGGCACATTAAATAGATGTAGACACATTAAATAGATGTAGACACGGTATATAGATGTAGACACATTAAATAGATGTAGACACAGTAAATACATCTAGGCACATTAAATAGATGTAGACACGGTAGATAGATGTAGACACATTAAATAGATGTAGACACATTAAATAGATGTAGACATGGTAGATAGATGTAGACACATTAAATAGATGTAGACACATTAAATAGATGTAGACATGGTAGATAGATGTAGACACATTAAATAGATGTAGACACATTAAATAGATGTAGACACAGTAAATACATCTAGGCACATTAAATAGATGTAGACACGGTAGATAGATGTAGACACATTAAATAGATGTAGACACATTAAATAGATGTAGACATGGTAGATAGATGTAGACACATTAAATAGATGTAGACACATTAAATAGATGTAGACATGGTAGATAGATGTAGACACATTAAATAGATGTAGACACATTAAATAGATGTAGACACATTAAATAGATGTAGACACATTAAATAGATGTAGGCACATTAAATAGATGTAGACTCATTAAATAGATGTAGACACTGTAAATAGATGTAGACTCATTAAATAGATGTCGAGACAGCAGGAGCGGTAGAGATACTCTCAATGATCAGCTATGAAAAGTCAACTGACATTTACTCCTGAGGTGCTGACTTGCTGCACCCTCGACAACTACTGTGATTATTATTATTTGATCATGCTGGTCATTTATGAACATTTGAACATCTTGGCCATGTTCTGTTATAATCTCCACCTGGCACAGCCAGAAGACGACTAGCCACCCCTCAATGCCTGGTTCCTCTCCAGGTTTCTTCCTAGGTTTTGGCCTTTGTAAGGAGTTTTTCCTAGCCACCGTGCTTCTACACCTGCATTGCTTGCTGTTTGGGCTTTTCGGCTGAGTTTCTGTACAGCACTTTGAGATATCAGCTGATGTAAGAAGGGCTTTATAAATACATTTGATATGATGTGTGCATGTAGGAGTGAGGGGTCAACTTTGAGCCTTTATTTTCTTTCAGTAGCAACAGCTTGCTTGATTCCACCACAGCATTGAAGTAGAACAAAACAGCTCTAGCCTTCTCTAGCCTACCTCGTCATTGCTCCAGCCTTTCAAAATAATAAGAAAATTCTTAGGACATTTCAATAGACACATCTTAACTGAGAAGGGGATCTTGTAGCAACTCCAGGGTTTGATGCCGTCACACTTTTGCCCCAGCCCAAGCTAAGACTCCAATAATCAACTAATCATCTTCAGTTTAGAATGCAATTGGTTTAATCAGCTGTGATTGCTAGGCATGGGGGTGACACCTCTCTGGCCGCAGAGGACTCGTGCTACCCATCCCTGTAATGTGTAGCTGGTTTACACAGGGTAGTGTTGGTTGGAGGCAGTGATGTTTGTTCCTGTCTGGTTCTCCTGTGTACCAGACGGCCTGTCACAACAAATGACAGCAAGAGATGGAAAAACACAGACACTCTCATCTATCCATCTGCCGACTCAGGCATTTAACATTTGTTTAAAGGAGTTCAGAACCAAAGATTGTTCAGGGATGAAAATAAAGACTGCCATTCCCACAAAGCCAGAGAGCTCTGTTGGCTCACACACACACACACACACACACACACACACACACACACAGTCTACGTTCAGTGACTTCAGCGTGGTGGTGTTATCCTCTCTCTCCTCTCTGTGAATAATTATAACTTTGTAAATAACACATCGCTCTCCTTCTACTGTGAACAGTAATACCCACATTTCCCTCAAACCATGCAGCCAGACAGAGACAAATGCCTGTGGAGGAAAATGTTTTTGGTTGGGAGGAAATTACCATCTCAAGAGGGCATTGTTTTATTTTAGATACATTGTTATTGTTTCTGTCTCAGGATTGGCGCCTATAAATTATTTAAAGGCTTACTGTAGCTAGCTCAGCACAGAAAGGCTTGGGATTTATACCGGCTGCCTCTCAATGAGCTGGTTAAGGATGCTGAACGTTGGGTTTTTCTGATGACTTGGCTTGTTTCTCAGTTGTAAAGCATATCCCTGCTCTCACGTCTATAAAAGTCATTCCTTGGATTAGGTTTGTCTCTGTTAACAACCCCACTTTACTGATTAAGTTTTCCTCTGGTCTTAATAGTTTTTTCCTGGTGTGTTTTCTTGTTTTGTGCCATTCTGTGTCGTGCTTTAGTTTACTGTGCTGTGTCATGGTGTGCTGTGCTGTGTTGTACTGCACTTTGTCATGTTGTATTTTATTGTTCTGTTATTTACGTGTTGTTCTGTGTCATGTAGTGTTTTACTGGTCTGTTATTTATGTGTTGTTCTGTGTCATGTCGTGTTATACTGTTCTGTTATTTATGTGTTGTTCTGTGTCATGTCGTGTTTTACTGTTCTGTTATTTATGTGTTGTTCTGTGTCATGTAGTGTTTTACTGTTCTGTTATTTATGTGTTGTTCTGTGTCATGTAGTGTTTTACTGGTCTGTTATTTATGTGTTGTTCTGTGTCATGTCGTGTTATACTGTTCTGTTATTTATGTGTTGTTCTGTGTCATGTAGTGTTTTACTGTTCTGTTATTTATGTGTTGTTCTGTGTGATGTCGTGTTTTACTGTTCTGTTATTTATGTGTTGTTCTGTGTCATGTCGTGTTATACTGTTCTGTTATTTATGTGTTGTTCTGTGTCATGTCGTGTTTTACTGTTCTGTTATTTATGTGTTGTTCTGTGTCATGTAGTGTTTTACTGTTCTGTTATTTATGTGTTGTTCTGTGTGATGTCGTGTTTTACTGTTCTGTTATTTATGTGTTGTTCTGTGTCATGTCGTGTTATACTGTTCTGTTATTTATGTGTTGTTCTGTTCTGTGTTTTACTGTTCTGTTATTTATGTGTTGTTCTGTGTCATGTCGTGTTTTACTGTTCTGTTATTTATGTTATACTGTTCTGTTATTTATGTGTTGTTCTGTGTCATGTCATGTTTTACTGTTCTGTTATTTATGTGTTGTTCTGTGTGATGTCGTGTTTTACTGTTCTGTTATTTATGTGTTGTTCTGTGTCATGTCACTGTCTGTGTCATGTCGTGTTTTACTGTTCTGTTATTTATGTGTTGTTCTGTGTCATGTCGTGTTATACTGTTCTGTTATTTATGTGTTGTTCTGTGTCATGTCATGTTTTACTGTTCTGTTATTTATGTGTTGTTCTGTGTCATGTCGTGTTTTACTGTTCTGTTATTTATGTGTTGTTCTGTGTGATGTCGTGTTTTACTGTTCTGTTATTTATGTGTTGTTCTGTGTCATGTCGTGTTATACTGTTCTGTTATTTATGTGTTGTTCTGTGTCATGTCGTGTTTTACTGTTCTGTTATTTATGTGTTGTTCTGTGTCATGTAGTGTTTTACTGTTCTGTTATTTATGTGTTGTTCTGTGTCATGTCGTGTTTTACTGTTCTGTTATTTATGTGTTGTTCTGTGTCATGTCGTGTTTTACTGTTCTGTTATTTATGTGTTGTTCTGTGTCATGTCGTGTTTTACTGTTCTGTTATTTATGTGTTGTTCTGTGTCATGTAGTGTTATACTGTTCTGTTATTTATGTGTTGTTCTGTGTCATGTCGTGTTTTACTGTTCTGTTATTTATGTGTTGTTCTGTGTCATGTAGTGTTTTACTGTTCTGTTATTTATGTGTTGTTCTGTGTCATGTCGTGTTTTACTGTTCTGTTATTTATGTGTTGTTCTGTGTCATGTCGTGTTTTACTGTTCTGTTATTTATGTGTTGTTCTGTGTCATGTAGTGTTATACTGTTCTGTTATTTATGTGTTGTTCTGTGTCATGTCGTGTTTTACTGTTCTGTTATTTATGTGTTGTTCTGTGTCATGTCGTGTTTTACTGTTCTGTTATTTATGTGTTGTTCTGTGTCATGTAGTTTTACTATACTGTTCTGTTATTTATGTGTTGTTCTGTGTGATGTCGTGTTTTACTGTTCTGTTATTTATGTGTTGTTCTGTGTCATGTCGTTTACTGTTCTGTTATTTACTGTTCTGTTATTTATGTGTTGTTCTGTGTCATGTCGTGTTTTACTGTTCTGTTATTTATGTGTTGTTCTGTGTCATGTCGTGTTTTACTGTTCTGTTATTTATGTGTTGTTCTGTGTCATGTCGTGTTTTACTGTTCTGTTATTTATGTGTTGTTCTGTGTCATGTCGTGTTTTACTGTTCTGTTATTTATGTGTTGTTCTGTGTCATGTCGTGTTATACTGTTCTGTTATTTATGTGTTGTTCTGTGTCATGTCGTGTTTTACTGTTCTGTTATTTATGTGTTGTTCTGTGTCATGTCGTGTTATACTGTTCTGTTATTTATGTGTTGTTCTGTGTCATGTCGTGTTTTACTGTTCTGTTATTTATGTGTTGTTCTGTGTGATGTCGTGTTTTACTGTTCTGTTATTTATGTGTTGTTCTGTGTCATGTCGTGTTTTACTGTTCTGTTATTTATGTGTTGTTCTGTGTCATGTCGTGTTTTACTGTTCTGTTATTTATGTGTTGTTCTGTGTCATGTCGTGTTTTACTGTTCTGTTATTTATGTGTTGTTCTGTGTCATGTCGTGTTATACTGTTCTGTTATTTATGTGTTGTTCTGTGTCATGTCGTGTTTTACTGTTCTGTTATTCATGTGTTGTTCTGTTATTTATGTCATCATGTCGTGTTTTACTGTTCTGTTATTTATGTGTTGTTCTGTGTCATGTCGTGTTTTACTGTTCTGTTATTTATGTGTTGTTCTGTGTCATTTATGTGTTGTTCTGTGTTTTACTGTTCTGTTATTTATGTGTTGTTCTGTGTCATGTCGTGTTTTACTGTTCTGTTATTTATGTGTTGTTCTGTGTCATGTAGTGTTATACTGTTCTGTTATTTATGTGTTGTTCTGTGTGATGTCGTGTTTTACTGTTCTGTTATTTATGTGTTGTTCTGTGTCATGTCGTGTTTTACTGTTCTGTTATTTATGTGTTGTTCTGTGTCATGTCGTGTTTTACTGTTCTGTTATTTATGTGTTGTTCTGTGTGATGTCGTGTTTTACTGTTCTGTTATTTATGTGTTGTTCTGTGTCATGTCGTGTTTTACTGTTCTGTTATTTATGTGTTGTTCTGTGTCATGTCGTGTTTTACTGTTCTGTTATTTATGTGTTGTTCTGTGTCATGTCGTGTTATACTGTTCTGTTATTTATGTGTTGTTCTGTGTCATGTCGTGTTTTACTGTTCTGTTATTTATGTGTTGTTCTGTGTCATGTCGTGTTTTACTGTTCTGTTATTTATGTGTTGTTCTGTGTCATGTCGTGTTTTACTGTTCTGTTATTTATGTGTTGTTCTGTGTCATGTCTGTTCTGTTTTACTGTTCTGTTATTTATGTGTTGTTCTGTGTCATGTCGTGTTTTACTGTTCTGTTATTTATGTGTTGTTCTGTGTCATGTCGTGTTTTACTGTTCTGTTATTTATGTGTTGTTCTGTGTCATGTCGTGTTTTACTGTTCTGTTATTTATGTGTTGTTCTGTGTCATGTCGTGTTATACTGTTCTGTTATTTATGTGTTGTTCTGTGTCATGTCGTGTTTTACTGTTCTGTTATTTATGTGTTGTTCTGTGTCATGTAGTGTTTTACTGTTCTGTTATTTATGTGTTGTTCTGTGTCATGTCGTGTTTTACTGTTCTGTTATTTATGTGTTGTTCTGTGTCATGTCGTGTTTTACTGTTCTGTTATTTATGTGTTGTTCTGTGTCATGTCGTGTTTTACTGTTCTGTTATTTATGTGTTGTTCTGTGTCATGTCGTGTTTTACTGTTCTGTTATTTATGTGTTGTTCTGTGTCATGTCGTGTTTTACTGTTCTGTTATTTATGTGTTGTTCTGTGTCATGTCGTGTTTTACTGTTCTGTTATTTATGTGTTGTTCTGTGTCATGTCGTGTTTTACTGTTCTGTTATTTATGTGTTGTTCTGTGTCATGTCGTGTTATACTGTTCTGTTATTTATGTGTTGTTCTGTGTCATGTCGTGTTTTACTGTTCTGTTATTTATGTGTTGTTCTGTGTCATGTCGTGTTTTACTGTTCTGTTATTTATGTGTTGTTCTGTGTCATGTCGTGTTTTACTGTTCTGTTATTTATGTGTTGTTCTGTGTCATGTCGTGTTTTACTGTTCTGTTATTTATGTGTTGTTCTGTGTCATGTCGTGTTATACTGTTCTGTTATTTATGTGTTGTTCTGTGTCATGTCGTGTTTTACTGTTCTGTTATTTATGTGTTGTTCTGTGTCATGTCGTGTTTTACTGTTCTGTTATTTATGTGTTGTTCTGTGTCATGTCGTGTTTTACTGTTCTGTTATTCATGTGTTGTTCTGTGTCATGTCGTGTTTTACTGTTCTGTTATTTATGTGTTGTTCTGTGTCATGTCGTGTTTTACTGTTCTGTTATTTATGTGTTGTTCTGTGTCATGTCGTGTTTTACTGTTCTGTTATTTATGTGTTGTTCTGTGTCATGTCGTGTTTTACTGTTCTGTTATTTATGTGTTGTTCTGTGTCATGTAGTGTTTTACTGTTCTGTTATTTATGTGTTGTTCTGTGTCATGTAGTGTTTTACTGTTCTGTTATTTATGTGTTGTTCTGTGTCATGTCGTGTTTTACTGTTCTGTTATTTATGTGTTGTTCTGTGTCATGTAGTGTTTTACTGTTCTGTTATTTATGTGTTGTTCTGTGTCATGTCGTGTTTTACTGTTCTGTTATTTATGTGTTGTTCTGTGTCATGTCGTGTTTCACTGTTCTGTTATTTATGTGTTGTTCTTTGTCATGTCGTGTTTTACTGTTCTGTTATTTATGTGTTGTTCTGTGTCATGTAGTGTTTTACTGTTCTGTTATTTATGTGTTGTTCTGTGTCATGTCGTGTTATACTGTTCTGTTATTTATGTGTTGTTCTGTGTCATGTCGTGTTTTACTGTTCTGTTATTTATGTGTTGTTCTGTGTCATGTCGTGT
Source organism: Oncorhynchus keta (assembly GCF_023373465.1). Taxonomy (NCBI): domain Eukaryota; kingdom Metazoa; phylum Chordata; class Actinopteri; order Salmoniformes; family Salmonidae; genus Oncorhynchus; species Oncorhynchus keta. The sequence goes on along the minus strand of NC_068448.1, from coordinate 61,423,686 downwards.
TTTACTGTTCTGTTATTTATGTGTTGTTCTGTGTCATGTACTGTTCTGTTATTTATGTGTTTTACTGTTCTGTTATTTATGTGTTGTTCTGTGTCATGTCGTGTTTTACTGTTCTGTTATTTATGTGTTGTTCTGTGTCATGTAGTGTTTTACTGTTCTGTTATTTATGTGTTGTTCTGTGTCATGTCGTGTTTTACTGTTCTGTTATTTATGTGTTGTTCTGTGTCATGTAGTGTTTTACTGTTCTGTTATTTATGTGTTGTTCTGTGTCATGTAGTGTTTTACTGTTCTGTTATTTATGTGTTGTTCTGTGTCATGTCGTGTTTTACTGTTCTGTTATTTATGTGTTGTTCTGTGTCATGTCGTGTTTCACTGTTCTGTTATTTATGTGTTGTTCTTTGTCATGTCGTGTTTTACTGTTCTGTTATTTATGTGTTGTTCTGTGTCATGTAGTGTTTTACTGTTCTGTTATTTATGTGTTGTTCTGTGTCATGTCGTGTTATACTGTTCTGTTATTTATGTGTTGTTCTGTGTCATGTCGTGTTTTACTGTTCTGTTATTTATGTGTTGTTCTGTGTCATGTCGTGTTTTACTGTTCTGTTATTTATGTGTTGTTCTGTGTCATGTAGTGTTTTACTGTTCTGTTATTTATGTGTTGTTCTGTGTCATGTCGTGTTTTACTGTTCTGTTATTTATGTGTTGTTCTGTGTCATGTAGTGTTTTACTGTTCTGTTATTTATGTGTTGTTCTGTGTCATGTCGTGTTTTACTGTTCTGTTATTTATGTGTTGTTCTGTGTCATGTAGTGTTTTACTGTTCTGTTATTTATGTGTTGTTCTGTGTCATGTCGTGTTTTACTGTTCTGTTATTTATGTGTTGTTCTGTGTCATGTAGTGTTTTACTGTTCTGTTATTTATGTGTTGTTCTGTGTCATGTCGTGTTTTACTGTTCTGTTATTTATGTGTTGTTCTGTGTCATGTAGTGTTTTACTGTTCTGTTATTTATGTGTTGTTCTGTGTCATGTCGTGTTTTACTGTTCTGTTATTTATGTGTTGTTCTGTGTCATGTAGTGTTTTACTGTTCTGTTATTTATGTGTTGTTCTGTGTCATGTCGTGTTTTACTGTTCTGTTATTTATGTGTTGTTCTGTGTCATGTAGTGTTATACTGTTCTGTTATTTATGTGTTGTTCTGTGTCATGTCGTGTTATACTGTTCTGTTATTTATGTGTTGTTCTGTGTCATGTAGTGTTATACTGTTCTGTTATTTATGTGTTGTTCTGTGTCATGTCGTGTTATACTGTTCTGTTATTTATGTGTTGTTCTGTGTCATGTAGTGTTTTACTGGTCTGTTATTTATGTGTTGTTCTGTGTCATGTCGTGTTTTACTGTTCTGTTATTTATGTGTTGTTCTGTGTCATGTCGTGTTATACTGTTCTGTTATTTATGTGTTGTTCTGTGTCATGTAGTGTTTTACTGTTCTGTTATTTATGTGTTGTTCTGTGTCATGTCGTGTTTTACTGTTCTGTTATTTATGTGTTGTTCTGTGTCATGTCGTGTTATACTGTTCTGTTATTTATGTGTTGTTCTGTGTCATGTCGTGTTTTACTGTTCTGTTATTTATGTGTTGTTCTGTGTCATGTAGTGTTTTACTGGTCTGTTATTTATGTGTTGTTCTGTGTCATGTCGTGTTTTACTGTTCTGTTATTTATGTGTTGTTCTGTGTCATGTCGTGTTATACTGTTCTGTTATTTATGTGTTGTTCTGTGTCATGTCGTGTTATACTGTTCTGTTATTTATGTGTTGTTCTGTGTCATGTCGTGTTTTTTTGCATTTCCTTCTCTCGTCCTGTTCCATCATTACCTACAATGTGAGGGGAGGGGCCTCCTTCACACCTTTCACAGCCGGTCCTTTTCCTCTTTGTCAGCCATTTTGCATTTTTCAGAGTTGGCCAGCCCTTCTCCTACACCCACTCAGTCATCACAGCTTGCATATTCACCCCCCCTCCTCCTCCCGCCCCAACCCATACAACCAATGCACATTCATCACAGCTCGCATATTCATCCCCCTCCACCCCAACCCATACAACCAACTCACATTCATCACAGCTCTCTTATCACTTCTCCTCACCTGCCCCTCCCTCCCCAATTATCCCCCAATTATCCCGTCATATATTCACTTCCCCCTGGTCTGGTAATTTCTCCTGTAACAACTCCTCATTGTACTGTACAGCCTCTAGTCTCGAAAGACCAACCTAGGTAACAGTGATAGGGTCTGGTTTCAATGACAGACTCTTTTGGCATAGACGAGCTACATCACTGCCTACGTCACTACTTTATCCGCTTGAATTAAATACAAAATATGGAGATTGCGGAGTTCATTTTTAATGAGTGTATTTCGCAAGTGGCTAGTTTGCATCAACTATCTTCACTAAAACCACTGCAAAGGTTTGCCTGCAAACTTTTGTTCTGAATTGCGACGCTCTGGCATGTCTCTGGCATGTCTCTGGCATGTCTCTGGCATGTCTGATTTGTTAGGAGAGTTTTCTGGCTGAAGAGGACTTACATTTTTTCCCCTTATTGCCAAAATAGTCCTTATTTGAAACCAGGCCCTAGTCACTGTTGCCTGGGGTGAGTTTTTCAAGACTATACAACTTCATCAACATTAGGCCTCAGTTAGCAAGAGGTGCTCCACCGTCCACTGTTCCCAGTAATGGCCGCCCTCTCCACAGTGAGGTCATCAGTCAGTGGAAGGGCCTCTGATGAGGTTTCGACCAGCGTCGTTGTCTGCTGTTTGTTTCCGGTCTCCCCGTATTTAGACCAGGGGGTGACAAATGAGCACGAGTCACTTGAAGTTCAAAATCGAGGACGAAAGGCACAGTTCTCGCCACTTAACGTGATTGATCAGATCAGATCTGAACACCAAGCACAAATGAACATGTAGATGTCTCTCTCTCTCATAATACCTGCTAGCTCTTCTTATCTTCTTACTGCTAGGTCTGGCACTTCTTAGCTTGTTATTCCTTCATGTGTTGGATTTGCGTCGTTTATCTCCAAGAGCTGTGATTTGACATGCTCTATGCCCAAACACCCACATGGATTTCCTTTAAGTACACACTTGCTCTAGCTAAAACCGCAGAGCTAAACATTTATATCCCTGTGCCACAGCCTGAGATCTGGGGAAGAAAGGAGGACAGCTCTAACAGGTATAAAGAGGAAAGGAGGGGGGGGGAGCCTTTGAAGAAGGACAGCAGGAAGCACAAGAAGTACAGTACTATACACTACAACATATAGGGACCAGCCCCAATAATCTACACTCCACGCTCTCTCTCTCTCTCTCTCTCCCTCTCTCCCTCTCTCTCCCTCTCCCTCTCGCCAGAGTCGCTGTCCACCGTTTGTTTCTGATCTCCCCGTAATTAGACCAGGGAGTGACAAATGAGCACTGGTCACTTGAGGTTCAGAACCGAGGACGAAAGGCACAGCTCTTTTCACTTAATGTGATTGATCAGATCTGAGTGAGAACCAAGCACAAATGAACATGTAGATGTCTCTCTCTCTCTCCCTCTCCCTCTCTCTCATCTCTCATCGCTCATCTCTATTTCATCCCCTCCTATTCCCTTAGCAGTGATGTACCGCTGAAGCTTTGTAGAGAGAAGAGTAGGAAAGTTCTGGCTGGGTCTTTGTTTGGTTTGAAAGTGGGCCATTGGTATACAGCAGAGCCTTGCCAGAGAGGCGTGTAGAGAGAAACTAGAAAGAGATCTGGACTTGATTATGTAAAAAGAAATCCCAGGAACAGGCCGGGCTTAGAGCTAGTAAGTACTGGACGGGCTGAGTTAGAACTAGTTGGAACCGGCCAGGCTGAGTTAGAACTAGTAGGAACCGGCCAGGCTGAGTTATAGCTAGTTGGAACCGGCCAGGCTGAGTTACAGGTAGTAGGAACCGGACAGACTGAGTTAGAACTAGTTGGAACCGGCCAGGCTGAGTTATAGCTAGTTGGAACCGGCCAGGCTGAGTTACAGGTAGTAGGAACCGGACGGACTGAGTTAGAACTAGTTGGAACCGGCCAGGCTGAGTTACAGGTAGTAGGAACCGGACGGACTGAGTTAGAACTAGTTGGAACCGGCCAGGCTGAGTTACAGGTAGTAGGAACCGGACGGACTGAGTTAGAACTAGTTGGAACCGGCCAGGCTGAGTTATAGCTAGTTGGAACCGGCCAGGCTGAGTTAGAGCTAGTAGGAACCGGCCAGGCTGAGTTAGAACTAGTAGGAACCGGACAGGCTGAGTTAGAACTAGTTGGAACCGGCCAGGCTGAGTTAGAACTAGTTGGAACCGGCCAGGCTGAGTTACAGGTAGTAGGAACCGGACGGGCTGAGTTAGAGGTAGTAGGAACCGGACAGGCTGAGTTAGAGGTAGTAGGAACCGGACAGGCTGAGTTAGAGGTAGTAGGAACCGGACGGACTGAGTTAGAGGTAGTAGAAAACGGACGGGCTGAGTTATAGCTAGTTGGAACCGGCCAGGCTGAGTTAGAGGTAGTAGGAACCGGACGGGCTGAGTTAGAGGTAGTAGGAACCGGACGGGCTGAGTTAGAGGTAGTAGGAACCGGACGGGCTGAGTTAGAGGTAGTAGGAACCGGCCAGGCTGAGTTATAGCTAGTTGGAACCGGCCAGGCTGAGTTACAGAGGTAGTAGAAAACGGACGGGCTGAGTTATAGCTAGTTGGAACCGGCCAGGCTGAGTTAGAGGTAGTAGGAACCGGACGGGCTGAGTTAGAGGTAGTAGGAACCGGACGGGCTGAGTTAGAGGTAGTAGGAACCGGACGGGCTGAGTTAGAGGTAGTAGGAACCGGCCAGGCTGAGTTATAGCTAGTTGGAACCGGCCAGGCTGAGTTAGAGGTAGTAGAAAACGGACGGGCTGAGTTAGAGGTAGTAGAAAACGGACGGGCTGAGTTAGAGGTAGTAGGAACCGGACGGACTGAGTTAGAGGTAGTAGGAACCGGACGGGCTGAGTTAGAGGTAGTTGGAACCGGCCAGGCTGAGTTAGAGGTAGAAGGAACCGGACGGACTGAGTTAGAGGTAGTAGGAACCGGACGGGCTGAGTTAGAGGTAGTAGGAACCGGACGGACTGAGTTAGAGGTAGTAGGAACCGGACGGACTGAGTTAGAGGTAGTAGGAACCGGACGGGCTGAGTTAGAGGTAGTAGGAACCGGACGGACTGAGTTAGAGGTAGTAGGAACCGGACAGACTGAGTTAGAGGTAGTAGGAACCGGACGGACTGAGTTAGAGGTAGTAGGAAACGGACGGGCTGAGTTAGAGGTAGTAGAAAACGGACGGGCTGAGTTATAGCTAGTTGGAACCGCCAGGCTGAGTTAGAGGTAGTAGGAACCGGACGGGCTGAGTTAGAGGTAGTAGGAACCGGACGGGCTGAGTTAGAGGTAGTAGGAACCGGACGGGCTGAGTTAGAGGTAGTAGGAACCGGCCAGGCTGAGTTATAGCTAGTTGGAACCGGCCAGGCTGAGTTACAGAGGTAGTAGAAAACGGACGGGCAGAGTTAGAGATAGTAGGAACCGGACGGACTGAGTTAGAGGTAGTAGAAAACGGACGGGCTGAGTTATAGCTAGTTGGAACCGGCCAGGCTGAGTTAGAGGTAGTAGGAACCGGACGGGCTGAGTTAGAGGTAGTAGGAACCGGACGGGCTGAGTTAGAGGTAGTAGGAACCGGACGGGCTGAGTTAGAGGTAGTTGGAACCGGCCAGGCTGAGTTAGAGGTAGTAAATCAAATCAAATCAAATCAAATTTATTTATATAGCCCTTCGTACATCAGCTGATATCTCAAAGTGCTGTACAGAAACCCAGCCTAAAACCCCAAACAGCAAACAATGCAGGTGTAAAAGCACGGTGGCTAGGAAAAACTCCCTAGAAAGGCCAAAACCTAGGAAGAAACCTAGAGAGGAACCGGGCTATGTGGGGTGGCCAGTCCTCTTCTGGCTGTGCCGGGTAGAGATTATAACAGAACATGACCAAGATGTTCAAATGTTCATAAATGACCAGCATGGTCGAATAATAATAAGGCAGAACAGTTGAAACTGGAGCAGCAGCAGTCAGGTGGAATGGGGACAGCAAGGAGCCATCATGTCAGGTAGTCCTGGGGCACTGTCCTAGGGCTCAGGTCCTCCGAGAGAGAGAGAGAAAGAAAGAGAGAATTAGAGAGAGCATATGTGGGGTGGCCAGTCCTCTTTGGCTGTGCCGGGTGGAGATTATAACAGAACGTGGCCAAGATGTTCAAATGTTCATAAATGACCAGCATGGTTGAATAATAGTAAGGCAGAACAGTTGAAACTGGAGCAGGAGCATGGCCAGGTGGACTGGGGACAGCAAGGAGCCTTCATGTCAGGTAGTCCTGGGGCACGGTCCTAGGGCTCAGGTCAGTTGAAACTGGAGCAGGAGCATGGCCAGGTGGACTGGGGACAGCAAGGAGTCCTCATGTCAGGTAGTCCTGGGACATGGTCCTAGGGCTCAGGTCCTCCGAGAGAAGAAAGAAAGAGAGAAGGAGAGAATTAGAGAACGCACACTTAGATTCACACAGGACACCGAATAGGACAGGAGAAGTACTCCAGATATAAGAACTGACCCTAGCCCCCCGACACAAACTACTGCAGCATAAATACTGGAGGCTGTAGGAACCGGACGGGCTGAGTTAGAGGTAGTAGAAAACGGACGGGCTGAGTTAGAGGTAGTAGGAACCGGCCAGGCTGAGTTATAGCTAGCTGGAACCGGCCAGGCTGAGTTAGAGGTAGTAGAAAACGGACGGCCTGAGTTAGAGGTAGTAGGAACCGGACGGACTGAGTTAGAGGTAGTAGGAACCGGACGGGCTGAGTTAGAGGTAGTTGGAACCGGCCAGGCTGAGTTAGAGGTAGTAGGAACCGGACGGGCTGAGTTAGAGGTAGTAGAAAACGGACGGGCTGAGTTAGAGGTAGTAGGAACCGGACGGGCTGAGTTAGAGGTAGTAGGAACCGGACGGGCTGAGTTAGAGGTAGTAGGAACCGGCCAGGCTGAGTTATAGCTAGTTGGAACCGGCCAGGCTGAGTTAGAGGTAGTAGAAAACGGACGGGCTGAGTTAGAGGTAGTAGAAAACGGACGGGCTGAGTTAGAGGTAGTAGGAACCGGACGGACTGAGTTAGAGGTAGTAGGAACCGGACGGGCTGAGTTAGAGGTAGTTGGAACCGGCCAGGCTGAGTTAGAGGTAGAAGGAACCGGACGGACTGAGTTAGAGGTAGTAGGAACCGGACGGGCTGAGTTAGAGGTAGTAGGAACCGGACGGACTGAGTTAGAGGTAGTAGGAACCGGACGGACTGAGTTAGAGGTAGTAGGAACCGGACGGGCTGAGTTAGAGGTAGTAGGAACCGGACGGACTGAGTTAGAGGTAGTAGGAACCGGACGGACTGAGTTAGAGGTAGTAGGAACCGGACGGACTGAGTTAGAGGTAGTAGGAAACGGACGGGCTGAGTTAGAGGTAGTAGAAAACGGACGGGCTGAGTTATAGCTAGTTGGAACCGGCCAGGCTGAGTTAGAGGTAGTAGGAACCGGACGGGCTGAGTTAGAGGTAGTAGGAACCGGACGGGCTGAGTTAGAGGTAGTAGGAACCGGACGGGCTGAGTTAGAGGTAGTAGGAACCGGCCAGGCTGAGTTATAGCTAGTTGGAACCGGCCAGGCTGAGTTACAGAGGTAGTAGAAAACGGACGGGCAGAGTTAGAGATAGTAGGAACCGGACGGACTGAGTTAGAGGTAGTAGAAAACGGATGGGCTGAGTTATAGCTAGTTGGAACCGGCCAGGCTGAGTTAGAGGTAGTAGGAACCGGACGGGCTGAGTTAGAGGTAGTAGGAACCGGACGGGCTGAGTTAGAGGTAGTAGGAACCGGACGGGCTGAGTTAGAGGTAGTTGGAACCGGCCAGGCTGAGTTAGAGGTAGTAGGAACCGGACGGGCTGAGTTAGAGGTAGTAGAAAACGGACGGGCTGAGTTAGAGGTAGTAGGAACCGGCCAGGCTGAGTTATAGCTAGCTGGAACCGGCCAGGCTGAGTTAGAGGTAGTAGAAAACGGACGGCCTGAGTTAGAGGTAGTAGGAACCGGACGGACTGAGTTAGAGGTAGTAGGAACCGGACGGGCTGAGTTAGAGGTAGTTGGAACCGGCCAGGCTGAGTTAGAGGTAGTAGGAACCGGACGGGCTGAGTTAGAGGTAGTAGAAAACGGACGGGCGGAGTTAGAGGTAGTAGGAACCGGACGGGCTGAGTTAGAGGTAGTAGGAACCGGACGGGCTGAGTTAGAGGTAGTAGGAACCGGACGGGCTGAGTTAGAGGTAGTAGGAACCGGACGGGCTGAGTTAGAGGTAGTAGGAACCGGCCAGGCTGAGTTATAGCTAGTTGGAACCGGCCAGGCTGAGTTAGAGGTAGTAGGAACCGGACGGACTGAGTTAAGAGGTAGTAGGAACCGGACGGGCTGAGTTAGAGGTAGTTGGAACCGGCCAGGCTGAGTTATAGCTAGTTGGAACCGGCCAGGCTGAGTTAGAGGTAGTAGAAAACGGACGGGCTGAGTTAGAGGTAGTAGAAAACGGACGGCCTGAGTTAGAGGTAGTAGGAACCGGACGGACTGAGTTAGAGGTAGTAGGAACCGGACGGGCTGAGTTAGAGGTAGTTGGAACCGGCCAGGCTGAGTTAGAGGTAGTAGGAACCGGACGGGCTGAGTTAGAGGTAGTAGAAAACGGACGGGCTGAGTTAGAGGTAGTAGGAACCGGCCAGGCTGAGTTATAGCTAGCTGGAACCGGCCAGGCTGAGTTAGAGGTAGTAGAAAACGGACGGGCTGAGTTAGAGGTAGTAGAAAACGGACGGCCTGAGTTAGAGGTAGTAGGAACCGGACGGACTGAGTTAGAGGTAGTAGGAACAGGACGGGCTGAGTTAGAGGTAGTTGGAACCGGCTAGGCTGAGTTAGAGGTAGTAGGAACCGGACGGGCTGAGTTAGAGGTAGTAGAAAACGGACGGGCGGAGTTAGAGGTAGTAGGAACCGGACGGGCTGAGTTAGAGGTAGTAGGAACCGGACGGGCTGAGTTAGAGGTAGTAGGAACCGGACGGGCTGAGTTAGAGGTAGTAGGAACCGGACGGGCTGAGTTAGAGGTAGTAGGAACCGGCCAGGCTGAGTTATAGCTAGTTGGAACCGGCCAGGCTGAGTTAGAGGTAGTAGAAAACGGACGGGCTGAGTTAGAGGTAGTAGGAACCGGACGGACTGAGTTAAGAGGTAGTAGGAACCGGACGGGCTGAGTTAGAGGTAGTTGGAACCGGCCAGGCTGAGTTATAGCTAGTTGGAACCGGCCAGGCTGAGTTACAGGTAGTAGGAACCGGACGGACTGAGTTAGAGGTAGTAGGAACCGGACAGGCTGAGTTAGAGGTAGTAGGAACCGGACAGGCTGAGTTAGAGGTAGTAGGAACCGGACGGACTGAGTTACAGAGGTAGTAGAAAACGGACGGGCTGAGTTAGAGGTAGTAGGAACCGGACGGACTGAGTTAGAGGTAGTAGAAAACGGACGGGCTGAGTTATAGGTAGTTGGAACCGGCCAGGCTGAGTTAGAGGTAGTAGGAACCGGACGGGCTGAGTTAGAGGTAGTAGGAACCGGACGGGCTGAGTTAGAGGTAGTAGGAACCGGACGGGCTGAGTTAGAGGTAGTAGGAACCGGCCAGGCTGAGTTATAGCTAGTTGGAACCGGCCAGGCTGAGTTACAGAGGTAGTAGAAAACGGACGGGCTGAGTTAGAGATAGTAGGAACCGGACGGACTGAGTTAGAGGTAGTAGAAAACGGACGGGCTGAGTTATAGCTAGTTGGAACCGGCCAGGCTGAGTTAGAGGTAGTAGGAACCGGACGGGCTGAGTTAGAGGTAGTAGGAACCGGACGGGCTGAGTTAGAGGTAGTAGAAAATGGAGGGGCTGAGTTAGAGGTAGTAGGAACCGGACGGACTGAGTTAGAGGTAGTAGGAACCGGACGGGCTGAGTTAGAGGTAGTTGGAACCGGCCAGGCTGAGTTATAGCTAGTTGGAACCGGCCAGGCTGAGTTACAGGTAGTAGGAACCTGACGGACTGAGTTAGAGGTAGTAGGAACCGGACAGGCTGAGTTAGAGGTAGTAGGAACCGGACAGGCTGAGTTAGAGGTAGTAGGAACCGGACGGACTGAGTTAGAGGTAGTAGGAACCGGCCAGGCTGAGTTATAGCTAGTTGGAACCGGCCAGGCTGAGTTACAGAGGTAGTAGAAAACGGACGGGCTGAGTTAGAGGTAGTAGGAACCGGACGGACTGAGTTAGAGGTAGTAGAAAACGGACGGGCTGAGTTAGAGGTAGTAGGAACCGGACAGGCTGAGTTAGAGGTAGTAGAAAACGGACGGGCTGAGTTATAGCTAGTTGGACCGGCCAGGCTGAATTAGAGGTAATAGGACTGGGCACATAGTGTTAGAATAGCCTGTGTTGGATAGGACCACTACACTTATACTGTACATGCACGGGACTAACATCTTACGGTTGAAATAGGTCATTTATTTATAGTGTTTTATAGTTTGTGGACTATTGTGTTGCCAGTCAATTATATTCTATGAATGGGCGTGCATGCCTGCATTTGTGTGTGTGCATGCGTGCACATTTATGTGTCTGCGTGAGACACTGTATGTATTGCACTAGAGCTGGGATAGAGCTGGGATTGCCTGCCTTCCTGTGAGAGGGGGAAGGGTAAGGGGCGGTCACCCAGAGGTGAAATCCAGGCCGTCAACCAGTCAACCACCACTCCCCTGGGCGTCTCGCAGAGCAGCGTGCCCAGACTTAGCAGGCTTCCTTCTCCTACATGCTAACGACTCTAGCGAGAGACGCTAATGACATCTCAGACAGCTGGTGTAAAGTGAAGGGAAGTACTACCCAAGGCTTTACTGTGGTTGTCATCGTTCAACAATCCTGTCTATGACCTGTCCTCACTCCCATCACACTCTAAATGGGGGCTGTCAGTATATGTGACAGTATGGGGCTGTTGGTCTGACTGACACTTCCCTACATTCCTGCAGGCCAGCTGTAAGAGTTCCTGTTCAAGAAGGGTTCAGGCCACACAACTTGAGGGCTTCTTCTTCTTCTTCTTCGTCTGCTTCATCGTCTTCTTCTTTGTCCTCCTCCTCCTCCTCCTCCTCCTCCTCCTCCTCCTCCTCTACTGGGATAGGACAAGTATCAGGTCCCAGCCTCAGTGTGCTCGGATAAGAGCACGTCCCATTCCCATCTTCAGCCCATTAGCCATTATAAAGTAACCTCTTTCTGTGTGTTCTATCCCAGTGAGTTGAGGCACTGGGCTGCTGATGCCTTTAACTCCAGCTCTAGATGGACCTATCAGATAGCAGCAGCCATGACAGGCTTCCTGCTTCCGCTCCTACCCTAACCCAGGCCTCCTGAAAAGCTAGCTAGGCATCACTGAGGTCTCATCTCTCATGTAATATGGATGCTACATGACCTGTTGTTTACAGCAGCATCGCAGCAATGCATTTTCCATTTCAATCGCTCTGATGCAATGCTCTCAACAAATCTGCTCTGTTTCTGTGTTGGTTTGTTATTATTTCATCCCTTTGTGTTACTCTGGATCTGAAGAGGCTGTGTGGTTTTACAAAGGCTTATTATAGTGGTTGATTGCCAACTGAAGTGGCATATAGACTGGATGTTTATCCGTCTCAGAAATCTTAGCTAGCATTTGGGAAAACAATGCCTGCATCATAAAGTGGAACGCTATTCATTACATTTGACCAGGGCTCTGGTAGGGAGTAGGTTTGACGTTTGGGACCCAGACTTTGAAAATCATATGAAGTTCCGTGTTTACTGTGAGAGGATCCTGACACCTGCTGATGATCACTCTTCAGTGATACCATTCTTTACGCTAGCTCTGACATGGGAATGTATAGTCAATTATATATGCTTTTCTGCTTATGTTGTCTTCCACTTTGGCCTGAATCTGTCTGGAGTATTTATCTGAGTCCTGGTGACACAGGCAGGAGGCCTAGTCTAGATCCTCTTTGGCAGCAGTCTTACTGATAGGAGGAGGAAGAGGTGGTAGCATTTTAAATGGAGAGGCCCGTTCTATGGATTCTATTTCTATGGTGTCACCACTATGACATAGTACCAGAGCAGTAGAGTGAGTTTTGGGTATAGCATCTAGAGAGTGTTGTTCACACTATGACATACAGCAGTAAAGTCGTGAGTTATGGAAATCCTCCCTGGTGTCCTCTCTCCTAATTGAGGCTCTCTCAGCTAATGGCTGTAGTTTAGAGAGGGATGACCTCACCACACAGGGAATCCTGACATGATCTATTAGTCCTGTGCGCTCAAACACACTGCGTAATGGGATGTTCTCTATGGCAGTGTTTCCAGAGAGGAAGAGGCGAAGCAAAAGGTTTTACTCCGCCCAAAATCTGTCCACGAAAATAAGTATGGAGGTCAATGAGAAAATTTGGCCATCAAAAAAATGTAATAGCTCATTTGCCATGTGAGGCTTATTCGATCGAAAATAAGTTTCATATTGGTTAGGTTGGTATAAGTGAATGCATGTGGCATTTGGGCAACTTACCCCAAAACAAAGTTTATATCGGAGTTGTGCCTGTTGTCATAGAGATAGATAGAGGACTCATCATGGATATAACCGGTTTTATCATGGACATTGCCATTGAGGGCTTCCACCATTTTAAAGTAGGGATTCCTTTGTTGAAAGAAATCATCCAATGAAGGAGAAGATAATGTACTACTTTAAAATGGAGATGCCCATGCTGTCACAGATGCTATAATGGCACAGATACAAAGATTCTCTATCTATCTTTATGGCCTGTTGTTCACACATGGATCTGCCCTCTACAGCATTGGCTAAAATGGTCCCACCTGATCTCAGCCTCCTCCCGCCTGCCTTCCATCTTCGAGGACATGTACTTCCATTGTTAGTCACTCAAATATCTTGTCAATGTAATAGACAATCTTTGGTTTCTCCAACTCCATTCCTCGAGTACCCCCAAGAGCATACATTTTAAATGTAGCCCCCAATATTCACACCTGATTAAACGTGTCAACTAATCATCAAGCCCTCAATGAGTTAAATCAGGTGAGGTTGTCCAGGGCAACAACAAAGATGTGTGTTGTTAGGGGTACTCAAAGACTATGGGATATCTCTGAGCTGTTGCCAAGCAACCAACCAGCCCAGGTGTCTTTCTGCCTGCCCTGGATAGGAAACTGCTGATCTGTGTGTGTGTGTCACTCTACATCTGTCTCTCTCTCCCTTATCTCTCTGTCTATCTCTCTCTCCCCCATGCCCTCTCTTTCTGCGTGTCCTGTGAGTCTTCATAACACTGATATAAAAATCGTAGCAAGCTAGGGAGTGGGATCGTCCTATCTTTGTCCAGCAGCTCTGTCTTGACCTGATCTGTGGGCTTCTCAGCAGGCCTATCAGCAATTCTGGGTCTGGTCTGGGCAGCCACCTTCATTGCTAAGCCTTTAATGTTAATATATCATTTATTCTCCAGACAGAGTTTTCTCAACTGTAAGCTTCTCAAAGTGGGGAGAGCAGAGATGTGAAATAGAATTTTTCTCCCCTTAACCTGAACAAAGTAGCTCGTCTTACGATGGACTGACCTCCCTAACTGGGCCTGTTTGATTTTCGAATTCAAACACCCCAGTCCATCCAGCTTACTCACCAGCAAGTTCGCGAAGCAGATCAGTCTCTCTCTCTCTCTCTCTCTTTCTATTCTTTTTCTTATTCTTTTTTTCCCCTCCGGTATTGACACTGGCACGGTGTGCTGTAATGATATCATTCCTAAAATTAACTTTTCATCCCCTGAGGTCTCTGCTTGAGTAGGGGGAGATGGACAGAGAGCGGGGCGGAGAGGAACTATTAGGCCCAGAACACTGGAATGGATCTCTGGGATTCTAGAACAGGGGAGGGGGAACATTCCAGGTTCCGACTGTTCTGACAGGGCAGTTATCACAGATGGTTTGGAGCAGAACCAGAAGGAAAGGGTTAGGGTTGGACTGATCCACTGTCATGTCTGAGAGAGAGGCCATGTATGAAAACACAAGAAGCTTTGACTGAGGTCCAGGGTGCAAACCACAACAACCTGTCCCTGACACACACACACACACACACACACACACACACACACACACACACACACACACACACACACACACACACACACACACACACACACACACACACACACACACACACACACACACACACACATACATACGCCCACACACACACACGCCCACACACACACACGCCCACACACACACACATGCCCACACACACAGCAATATTGACTCAAATCAAATCAAATGTTATTGGTCACATACACATGATTAGCAGATGTTAATGCGAGTGTAACGAAATGCTTGTGCTTCTAGTTCCGACAGTGCAGCAATATCTAACAAGTGATCTAACAATTCCCCAACAACTACCTAATACACACAAATCTAAAGGGGGGAATGAGAATATGTACATATAAGTATATGGATGAGCGATGGCTGAGCGGCATTGGCAAGGTGCAATAGATGGTATAAAATGCAGTATATACATGTGATATGAGTAATGTAAGATATGCAAACATTAATAAAGTGGCATTATTTTGAGTGGAATTGTTTCAAGTGACTAGTGATTCGTGACGGTGAGATGAGATACTTATACTTGTAACGTCTACTTCCAACTCACACTCTCAAACGCGTAGATCCCCTGAACGTAGCTCACTCTCCAGATCCCAATCACCTGAATTCTGATCACCTGTTCACACCCCTGTATGTCATTATCACACACTATTTATTTCAGTTCTTTGCACGCCATCATTGTGAGGTATTGTTTGTTTTGTGACACACTTCTATTCTGAGCTCTGGTTTTCCCATAATTTAATCCTCCCGTGTATGGTAGTTTTTGCCTGCCTCGCTAACGATGCCTTTTGCCTATTCCCTGCCTGTACTTTTTTTTTTTATTTCCTGTTCTCTACCTTTTGCCTGATCTCCCAGACAACACTACTAGTCTTTTCCTGCCTGTACTGTTGCCTTTTTGGACCCCCTGTGTATGACCCTCTGCCTGCCCCTGGACCCAGCCACCTGCCTCCTCCTGTGGTCCTTTACAATAAACACCTGCTGTGCCCTGCGCTTGAAACCAGCTCTCTGTCTCACTTTGTGTTCATTACTATACTCTGTGTGCGTGCACCAATGTGATTCCCTGTATTAACACATATTTAACAGCCGTACCGACACAGTACTTTTCTAAATATTGTTTTTCTTCTACTTAACCTCCCTATTTAATTTTAGTGGTTCAGAAGTGGCTGGTCTCTCTTGTCAAGCAAATGCGTGGAATCGTTCATGTGCATACAAGTGAGTGCGTTTGTGTGTGAGCGTATGTATGTATGTATGTATGTATGTATGTATGTATGTATGTATGTATGTATGTATGTATGTATGTATGTATGTATGTATGTATGTATGCGTGTTTAGAGTACTACACAATAGTTAATTGCCATTTGTGCAGTTCTAGCAGTGTATGAGCCTGAGTCTAGTCCCCAGGCATCCAGACTAACAGTCCTAGCATTGTGTGAGCCTTGGTCCAGTCCCCAGGTATCAAGAATAACAGTCCTAGCAGTGTGTAAGCCTGGATCCAGTCCCCAGGCATCCAGACTAACAGTCCTAGCAGTGTGTGAGCCTGAGTCCAGTCCCCAGGTATCCAGACTAATAGACCTAGCACCGTGTGAGCCTGGGTCCAGTCCCCAGGTATCCAGACTAACAGCCATCACAGATGGAGAGGCCAGTGTAGTGGCTCTTCTCCAGAACTTAAAAGAGGAACTCATCAATAGTCTATGCATACACTCATCTCTGCATTTATTATTCATTATCATAGGCAGGGTGCAGCTTGCTCTCTCTCTCTCTCTCGCTCTCTCTCTCTGTGTATCACAAAAACCCTCTAAACAAGGGGATGCTATGCAGAGAAGAAGCCAGGCAGCTCAATTGTTCATGCTCTATATATGTCAAATTTGACCGACCGGCTCAATTCAGTCTTATGTAGCAAAGTTTGAAATTGTGTTTTTTACATTGGATAAAAGTAGAGACTAGAAATTAGTATATCATACACTACAGTTTAGGAACAATGGGAATGTAATTCTGCTTTGTCTACATCCATAAGCATTGTTCACACCCTCTTAAACCTTATCCCCAGCCATCTCTTTAAGGAGAGTATAGTTACTACCCTGCAATGAAAATGACCTTCTGACAAAATATGAAACATATAATACCTGAAAAAGTAGCTAGCTAGACTCACTTACCCAAATACATTGATGCACGCTTCTCCCTATCTGTCATTGATGCCATGGTTGCCCTTAGTTTGAAGATGTAATCCAGAGACAGGTGTTGTGTACAATAACTTTCTGTGTGTTCTCTTTTTGACTCCTTCTACATATTTGCGATCAAACTCCAGAATTTTCTCCATCTCCTTAGCTATATCATATTCTGCTTCCACGGGACGTTCCACTGATTTCAAAACACGGTCCTCCAGGAAGTGGAGAGCATCTTTCAAAAAAGCCGCCTTAGAAAGGATTACCTACACATACTGAGCAGCTCATGTTATAGACAGAAGCATGCTACATGGCAGACCAATCCGAACTCATCTCCTGGCATGTCCAACCTGTCACGGGTGTTGTTGAAAGTGGACCAAAGCGCAGCTTGGTGAGCGTACATATTCCTTTTATTTAGGTGACGCCGACAAAAACAATAAACAATACAAAACAACCGTGAAGCTTAAGGGCTATGTGCCACAAACAAAGTTAACGTCCCACAAAGAAAGTAGGGAAAATGGCTACCTAAGTATGGTTCCCAATCAGAGACAACGATAGACAGCTGTCCCTGATTGAGAACCATACCCGGCCAAAACAAAATCATAGAAAAACAAAACATAGAATGCCCAACCCACATCACACCCTGACCTAACCAAATAGAGAAATAAAACGGCTCTCTAAGGTCAGGGCGTGACACAACCCATCCATTATCTCAGCCAATCATGGCTATCTTGAAGATTCCTGTATTTTTCCGAGGATAAACCAACTAGGCTTGTAATTAAAAATGTTTATTCATATTTACAGATGGCATACACATTTGTTATTAAGGCACATGAAATTTCACATGTTCCAGAAGGTATTTCTGCCCCAAAAAATGTATTTTGATTAAAAGTAAATACATATTTACGTTTCAAATGCCTCTCCTGTGAAGTAGTGATGTGCGACATACGCCTAGTTTCCTGAAACAAGTCACACATAGTATATAACGTTAATGCTTTTTGACAGAGTGTTTGGATCTATAAATATATGATCTTCTATGTAATGCTGTAGCTGAAGTGTAGCGGAGGCAGATGGAGTTAGGAGAGACAATGATAGGGAGGGGAAGGAAGTTATTTCTGGAGCACTCCTCTTGTCTTTGTTATGAGAGACACTAAAGCGAATGGGGAGATATTTACAGTGCCTTCCTCTTTATTTGATAGTGCAGCACATTCCGTAGCAGACATTTGAAAACAGATTATGTGGAGCAACTGTTTTTGATTGATGTTTTTTTTTTATGAATCACAGCGACTTTGACATTCTGTCATTGATATCAAGGCACAAGGCGAGACCCAAATGCAGACACAGGAGGCAGATGGTTGGAGTCTTACAATGTTTATTAATCCAAAGGGGTAGGCAAGAGAATGGTCGTGGTGGACAGGCAAAAAAAGTCCAAACCAGACCAGAGTCCATGAGGTACAAAGTGGCAGACAGGCTCGTGGTCAAGGCAGGCAGAATGGTCAGGCAGGCGGGTACAAAGTCCAGAAACAGGCAAGGGTCAAAACCGGGAGGACGAGAAAAAGGAGAACGCAAAAAGCAGGAGAACAGGAAAACAGATGGTTGACTTGGAAACGTACAAGACAAACTGGCACAGAGAGACAGGAAACAGGGATAAATACACTGGGGAAAACAAGCAACACCTGTAGGGGGTGGAGACAATAACGAGGACAGGTGAAACTGATCAGGGTGTGACAATTGAATGTCATTACTCTGTGAAGTATTTTTTTTTCATCGTACTGTAAACATCTTAGATTAAACCAAATGCACATTGTTGCAGCTGTAAGAAAGTCTTGCTATATGATGATAGCCTGACAGGCAGTTTGTTTGTGCTCTCTCCTACAGGCGTTATTTACCTTGACAATATCACTGACAATGAGGTGGTAAGATAGAACAAACAGATGTGGGACAAGGCAAACTTCATGCCAATTTAGACTGACATGTCATGTCAGTTCCTGTCGTTGCCATGAAGGCTTTCAGTCTGGCTGTGTGTCGTCACAGTGACAAGGTCCAGCTGATTTATTTATTTTTATGTTACATTTTAAAGGATGAAATCTCTTTTTCAAATGCATCTCTTTTTCAAGTGACCAAATGAAAACAACAAAACAAACAAACAAACTAATAAAAACTACTGCTGCAATTACTAATAAAACTGTCAGCGTCAGAGGTGTATAGGTGAGGACGGAGTCAAGCGCAGGAAACAGAACTGAGTAAAAATAACGTACTTTACTCGGGGAAAATAAGCAGTACAATAAATCCACGTAGGGATATAGGGAAATAATAATAACGTAATTGAAACCAGGTGTGTACAATCAAGACATAACAAATGGAAAGAGAAATGTGGATTGGTGGCAGCTAGAAAGCCGGTGACGACGACCGCCGAATGCCACCCGAACAAGGAGAGGCACCAACTTCGGCGGGTGCAAGGCAACAACTAATAAAGCAAAGTATTCAGACCCCTTGACTTTTTACACATTTTGTTACGTTACAGCCTTTTTCTAAAATCTATTGAAATGTATTAACATTTTCAGCAATCTACACACAATACCCCATAATGATAAAGAGAAAACAGTTTATTTTAGAAATTTGTGCAAGTTAATTAAAAATAAAAACAGAAATACCTTATGTATAGTATATACAGTACCGGTCAACATTTTGATCACACCTACTCATTCAAGGGTTTTTATTTATTTGTACTATTTTCTACATTGTAGAATAATAGTGAAGACATCAAAAATATGAAATAACACAAATGGAATCATGTAGTAATGAATAAATGGTTAAACAAATCAAAATATATTTTATATTTGAGTGTTCATAGTAGCCACCATTTCTTGATGACAGCTTTGCACACTCTTGGAATTCTCTCAACCAGCTTTTGGTTGGAATGCTTTTCCAACCGTCTTGAAGCAGTTCCCACATATGCTGAGCATATGGCTGCTTTTCCTTCACTCTGCGGTCCAACTCACCCCAAACCTTCTCAATTGGGTTCAGGTCGGGTGATTGTGGAGGCCAGGTCATCTGTTGCAGCACTCCATCACTCTTTAGTAGTGGTTACTTTGCAGCAATTCTACCATGAAGCCCTGATTCACACTGTCTCCTCTGAACAGTTGATGTTGAGATGTGTCTGTTACTTGAACTCTGTGAAGCATTTATTTGAGCTGCAATTTCTGAGGCTGGTAACTCTAATGAACTTATCCTCTGCAGAGAGGTAACTCTGGGTCTTTCTTTCCCGTGGCGTTCCTCATGAGAGCCAGTGTCATCATAGTGTTTGAAGGTTTTTGCGACTGCACTTGAAGAAACTTTGAAAGTTCTTGACATTTTCCAGATTGACGGGCCTTCGTGTCTTAAAGTAATGATGGACTGTCATTTCTCTTTGCTTATTTGAGCTGTTCTCACTGTAATATGGAGTTGGTCTTTTACCAAATCGGGCTATCTTCTGTATACCACCCCTACCTTGTCACAATACAACTGATTGGCTCAAACGCATTAAGAAGGAAAGAAAGTCCACCAATTAACTTTTAACAAGACACACGTTAATTGAAATACATTCCAGGTGACTACCTCATGAAGCTGGTTGAGAGAATGCCAAGAGTGTGCAACGCTGTCATCAAGGCAAAGGGTGACTATGTTTTTGAAAAATGTCATGTATAAAACATATTTTGATTTGTTTAACACTTATTTGGCTACTAAATGATTCCATATGTGGTATTTCATAGTTTTGATGTCTCACTATTATTCTACAATGTAGAAATGAAGAGTGAATGAGTAGGTGTGTCCAAACTTTTGACTAGTACTGTAAGTATTCATACCCTTTGCTATGATACTAGAAATTGAGCTCATTGCATCCTTTTTCCATTGATCCTCCTTGAGATGTTTCTATATCTTAATTGGACTCCACCTGTGGTAAATCCAATTGATTGGACATGATTTGGAATGGCACACACCTGTCTATTTAAGGTCCCACCATTGACAGCACAAGTCAGAGCAAAAAAACAAACAAAAAAACAACCATCTCCGCAGCACTCCATCAACTAGGACTTTATTGTAGAGTGAGCAGATGGAAGCCAGTCCTCAGTAAAAGGCACATGACAGCCAGCTTGGAGTTTGACAAAAGACACCAAAAGGACTCTCAGACCATGAGAAACAAGATTATCTGGTCTGATGAAACCAAGATTGAACTCTTTGAGCTGGATGCCAAGTGTCACGTCTGGAGGAAGCCTGACACCATCCCAAAGGTGAAGCATGGAGGTGGCAGCATCATGCTGTGGGGATGTTTTTCAACGGCAGGGACTGGGAGACTGGTCAGGGATCGATGAAAAGATGAACGGAGCACAGTACAGAGAGATCCTTGATGAAAACTTGCTCCAGAGTGCTCACGACCTCAGACTGGAGCAAATGTTCACCTTCCAAAAGGACAACAACCTTAAGCACACAGCCAAGACAATGCAGGAGTGGCTTAAGAACAAGTCTCTGAATGTCCCTGAGTGGCCCAGCCAGAGCCCGAACTTGAACCCGATCGAACATCTCTGAAGAGACCTGAAAATAGCTGTGCTGCGACACTCCCCATCCAACCGGATAGAACTTGAGAGGATCTGCAGAGAAGAATGGGAGAAACTCCCCAAATACAGGTGTGCCAAGCTTGTAGTGTCATATCCAAGCAGACTCGAGGCTGTAATCGATGCTAAAGGTGCTTCAACAAAGTACTGAGTAAATTGGCTGAATACTTATGTATGGGATGTTGTGTGTAGATTGATGAGGGAAAATAATATTTTAATCTATTTTAGAACAAGGCTGTAATGTACATTTTGGGGGAAAGTCAAGGGGTCTGAATACTTTCTGAATGCACTGTACATACAGTTACATATTTGCACATATCTTCACATGGTGATGTTTCTATTAGGTAATAGCACAAACAGACACAAACTGATGAGGATGGTTTGTGGTTGCCATGGCCACAGCTATATATATATATATATATATATATATATATATATATATATATATATGCCATTTAGCAGCTGTGGATAGTACTGTTAGGACACTCCCGTCCAGTCGTGTTGGCCCGACAACCACACAGTGATGTCACCACTTTACTACTATAACTCAAACTCAGTCTCTCTCCTTCCTCGAGCACGACTCTGAAAACTCTGAAATCTGCAAAATGGTTTATTTTAGTTTTACGGCTATAAAATTGCCTGGTTGTTTGAGTTGTGGGGTAATTTTATATGGCTTAGGCCTTGTTAAATATTTGAAACCAGCTTTTAAATGAATTGTTTGTACAAGACATGTGAAAATGTGTGTGTTGATAATTAACCAAAGGAATACCCTCAAGCAGATTGGGAAAGCTGCCTACAAAGCCTTGGAAATCACATCACTGCCTGCTCCTTTCCTTTCCTTTCCTTTCCTTTCCTTTCCTTTCCTTTCCTTTCCTCTCCTCTCCTCTCCTCTCCTTTCCTCTCCTTTCCTTTCCTCTCCTTTCCTTTCCTTTCCTTTCCTTTCCTTTCCTTTCCTTTCCTTTCCTCTCCTCTCCTCTCCTCTCCTTTCCTCTCCTTTCCTTTCCTCGCCTCTTCTCGCCTCTCCTCTCCTCTCCTCTCCTTTCCTTTCCTTTCCTCGCCTCTTCTCGCCTCTCCTCTCCTCTTCTCGCCTCTCCTCACCTTTCTCGTCTCCTCCCTGGATGTCAGTCACCCACCCCTCTCTGATCGACATCAGTATTGATGAAGACGTTGCAGCAGTGTCGGCTGCTGGGCTTCTTTGAGGAATGAAACATCTATGAAAAAGAGATGTTGAAAACATCTTAATTACGGTAATCTCAGCCGGGTTAGATGTTTGGCAAAGAGAGCTCCACATAACAGCATCATATCATAATAATGTTGCAGAATAGTTGTCATATGGATGTCATTATTACATTGCTACAGCGTTGTGTTCAGGGGGTTACTCTATCTCTTCTCTACTGCTCAGAGATGTGTAGAAAAACACATTACCCTCCTGCTGTGACTCATCCTTACATTCATTATCTGTAGTCTGAACTAATCAAACCTCCAATGCATTATTTTTCTTTAATTCCTCACCAAAACGCATGACACATTCATGTTATGGCTCATCACTTGAAATCACCCTGTCCTTCAGCACTCTGTTATGATATTGAAGAGCTAGAGGGCTGTACATCTCTCTCTCTCTCTCTCTCTCTCTCTCTGGCTGATAGACTAATGGTCTGCTGGCAGTGCTAGCTTCTGTTGCAGCCATGATGTTGGTTCAGGCCTCAGGACAGGACAGACAGATAGACTCGGCCTCCATCACATGGCTGTCCTTCAGACACACTTTCATACAGACCAGCGGCCAGATGGTGAGCAATTATTATCACAATCCTTCTTCCGCCACAGGGGCCGACGCACGCACGCACGCACGCACGCACGCACGCACGCACGCACACACACACACACACACACACACACACACACACACACACACACACACACACACACACACACACACACTTGTACACACAGACACACACACACAGTTGACCTAGTGGATTCTTTCCCGACTGCTGTTATGTTTCCAGTGAAGTGCTGCCAACAATGCAAATATGTGTCTTCATTGTGAGCTTACAACTAAAGTAAACAGGGGATATTTGGTCTAATGGTAGTTGACCGTGCTGTACAAACATGAGTGTAAATTAGGGCCGAGGGCGATATTCATTAGTGTCGTGGTAAGGGAAAAAACATGAAGCGGATTTAAATTCTTTAGGAAAACAAAATCAAATAAATGTTTATTTGTCACATGTGCCAAATACAGTAGACCTTACAGTGACATGCTTACGAACAAACGCTTTACCAAAAATTCAGTTTTAAGAAAAATAAGTGTCAAGTAAAATATAGATAAGCAAAAAATACAAATAACAAATAATTAAAGAGCTACAATAAAATAACAGTAGAGAGGCTATAAACAGCCCTAATGTTGGAAACAAACATCATCATGTTGTCATCCAGAATCACATTCATTTTCCAAGCTACAGCCCATGATATTTTACATACATCAGGTTTATGAAGGACCAAAGAGTTGGGTCTGCTTCCTGTTTTCATTTTTGCCATGGAAAGAATCATTTGAGATAAAGGTATCTTCCTGGCCCTAGTGTAAATGGGGTTCAACTCATCGTGTTTGCCTCTAAAAGTCTCGATTAAATAACTAAACTTAAGTAAACCTCTGATTGAATCCTGTTCATCACTTGGTTGGTTGTGCAGAGTAGATATTCATCATTCTCCCTCTCTCTCTTCTCTTGCTCTCTTTTTCTTCCTCTCCCTTTCTCTCTCTCCATCTCTCTTTCTTTCTTTCTGTCTCTCTCTCTCTCTCACCCTTCCCCTGGTAAAAATCTAGATCGCTTTTATTCAAAATGAGTCTGAGATGAAAGTGCTTAATTACCTCCATTCAAACAGCTCTGGGGTCTGTGATGTAGAACATGGCTGGTTGTTATGGCAGGATATTGCTTTTTGAAGATCCATAGTACAGTCGATTTCTAATATTAACCGCCAGTCCAGTGTTTTAAGCTGGTGTAGGAATAAGACTCCTGCCAGCCTCATGACTTAGATATTGCTTCCTGACCATCCAGCAGACCAGAAACAAACCATGTTTTGCTTGGTCAAGTCACATGGCTAAGAAAGAACATTTCTGGGTTCCGAATTGCCAAACATAGAATATCTCATTTCCATTCAACATAATGTTAGTGTGAGAACTATGCAAAACCTGCATTCTGCTCTCAGCTAGATGTGGCCTGATTGTCGCAATCTTTTCTATATAGTCATTACAGCGGGATGCAGGACTTCACACAAGTACTTACTAAAGATGACTGTAGTCTGGCTGATTTGACAGTCTCCTAGTCATGTAGTGGTGGGCTGACTTAAACCATTATTTTGATTGTCTGTAAGGTTCTAAGAGGCCTGCTGTTTTAACGCTGACCGACGCTACAGGTATCTATTCACACTCTCCTACTACTAAACAGACACTTAGCATTCTGTCAGTTGCTGTGTGGAACATCAAAGTGTGTGTGGAGGGCACAAACTGTGTGTGTTTGTGTGTGTGTGTGTGTATGTAGGTGGAACACTGATTGGCTTTATGCCTCACAAATACAGTACACTGCATTGCTACGTGCTTCACTTGCATCCTAAATGGAAGATTGAGATGAGTGTTCGTGTGTGCGTGCATTTCTGTGTGTTTCAAATTTAAACTCCCTAGTGTGTGTGTGTGTGTGTGTGTGTGTGTGTGTGTGTGTGTGTGTGTGTGTGTGTGCCTGAGGCAAGTAAGTTAAGTTTGAGTCAAGTATGTTCCACCTTGCTATGCCTTGGTGAAGGGGCGTTGTATTTCCCTCTTGACCTTAAGGAACAGAAAGACAGCGTGTATTTGGAACAATGTGATAGCCCTGTTATTACCCGTATTAATAGTGGTAACAATGGATATAGTCGTTTACCCTCATGTATACCGTGAAAGCTCTTTCATTCTGGTATTCTCTCCACTGCCTGCATAAGAAGGGAGGCCTAGAAAAGGGATCCCTAGTGTGTGTGTGTGTGTGTGTGTGTGTGTGTGTGTGTGTGTGTGTGTGTGTGTGTGTGTGTGTGTGTGTGTGTGTGTGTGTGTGTGTGTGTGTGTGTGTGTGTGTGTGTGTGTGTGTGTGTGTGTGTGGGCGGGTGCAAGGCAACAATATCGTTTAACTGACCTAGACTTTGTTCCCGCCTCCTCATCATCATTATTCATCAACCTCATTACTATACTCTGTATTCATCCATGCATGCTTCTTATTAGTCCAACGTTATTTGTTTTCATGCCTCCTCTTCCTCTCTCTACTGTAGTTGAGTTGACTGTATTTCTGTTGAGATATATAAAGCGTTGCACTACTGTTTCCTGCGGAGACGGATTGGTTGAGAAGCCATTGGTTCACTGACCCACGACAACGTCCTGTTACCATGCTAAGTGATTCGGACTGTGTGTCAAATCAAATCAAAGGTTATTGGACACATTCACATGGTTAGCTGATGTTATTACGAGTGTAGCAAAATGCTTGTGCTTCTAGTTCCTACAGTGCAGCAATATCTAACATGTAATCTAACAATTCCACAACAACTGCCTAATACACTCAAATCTAAGTAAAGGAATGGAATAAGAATATATACATAGAAATATTTGGATGAGCAATGACCAAGCGCCATAGGCAAGATGCAATAGATGGTATAAAATACAGTATATACATATGAGATGGGTAATGCAAGATATGCAAACATTATTGTGGCATTATTAAAGTGACTAGTGACTAGTGATCCATTTATTAAAGTGGCCAAAGATTTCAAGTCTGTATGTAGACAGTCTGATGGCCTTAAGATAGAAGCTATTTTTCAGTCTCTCTGTCGCAGCTTTGATGTACCGTTACTGACCTCGCCTTCTGGATGATAGCAGGGTGAACAGGCCATGGCTGGACTGGTTGTTTCCCTTGATTATCTTTTTGGCCTTCCTGTGACATCGGGTGCTGTAGGTGTCCTGGAGGGTAGAGAGTTTGCCCCCGGTGATGCATTGTGCAGAAGGCACCACCCTCTGGAGAGCCCTGCAGTTATGGGCGGTTGCTGTACCAGGCGGTGATGACGCCCGACAGGATGATGCAGCCCGACAGGTTTCTCTGTGTGAATACGTGTATGGTATGTGTGCGTATGTTCACACTGGTACATTACTTTCCTTGATAAAAACGTTCATCTTTGATTGTTGTACAACGCCGTCGCCGTCCCATTTGTCTTTTATGGCATTAATAAAGGTTTGGTTAAGGGAATTGACTTCACTTTCTGGGTCCAGACTTACTGAGGAATCTGTTGGTTGTTTGGTGGTTATTTGGTGGTTAGTTATAACCCATTCGCGATCTCCAAGTTTGAGGGGAGCTGTAATTTCTTGGTTGTCTGTGGGTTATTAAGTTGTTGTTTGATGTTCAGCAAAGGGCCACTAACTTTCTCTAGATTCTAAGGACCTTTGATCTGTTTGTTGTTTGGGGGTTGTTTGGTGGTTGTTTGGTGGTTGTTTGGTAGTTATTTGAAGGCTATGAGGTGGTTAAGGTCAGAGGAGAGCTGTGGTTGTCACTTGTAGGGGATCAGAGAAAGCATCACAGTAAATAGTTCTCTCAGAGTGGTGTTGGGGAGTGTGTGATTCTGTAATTCCATTTGATGATGATGATGATGGTGATGATGATGGTGGTGATGATGATGATGATGATGATGATGATTAGGGTGTGCAGAGCAGCGGAGGCGTGAAAAATAGAATACATGTGCAAGGCAACAATATCGTTTAACTGACCTAGACTTTGTTCCCGCCTCCTCATCATCATTATTCATCAACCTCATTACTATACTCTGTATTCATCCATGCATGCTTCTTATTAGTCCAACGTTATTTGTTTTCATGCCTCCTCTTCCTCACTCTACTGTAGTTGAGTTGACTGTATTTCTGCTGAGATATATAAAGCATTGCACTACTGTTTCCTGCGGAGACAGATTGGTTGAGAAGCCATATGTTCCCTGTCCCACGACAACGTACTGTTACCATGCTAAGTGATTCGGAGTGTGTTGTCGTGTCTTTACTACCATTAACTGAAGACTTAGTTTTTATCAAAGATTCTCTGTAATTATTATTACGCTATTAAACTGATTAATCTTGTAACTGTAAAAACTAGGAAGTCGGGCCACCAAGGAAAATATTCAGATGACAAAGTTATATTTTTCCTATTACAACTTTTCAGATGTTTTATTTCTGATCAATTAGTCTTCTGATTATTGACTTATTCTTTACATTACCTCACGTTAGTCTCATTCCAAACAGCGTAAATTGTTGGTTATCTGCACGAACACAGTCTTCACTATGAGTCATCCATACATCAATTGTCTTAAATAATTTATTTACTAACTAAGTAATTCACAGAAATGCATAAACAAACAGTAGATAGTTACAAGGAAATGATAACGGAGTTTTCTCTAGTGGGATAAACCTGCATCGCGGCTTGGTGTACAAAAGGGAAGTGGGGGCCGACTGAGATAAGACAACACACAGTTGATAATTATAACAATTGAAATGCTAATCCTTTGCACATGAATGCTCACTCATTCGGGAACAATTCCAATCAATATATATATATTTATGCTCAGTGGGTCGTCGGGTTCTCTGTTGAAAAGTTCATTTCTGTTGGAGAGTTTGTCCTCCCTCTCTGTCGTGGTTAGAATGTATAGTTCAGAGTGACATTCATTCATGTTGTTATGGATAGATGTTTTGGTGGTTGTCGGTCTTCGAGTTCAATGATACCGAATTCCTAGCTGCAGACTAGTAATTCATATCAAAGACTTGTTCTTATTCTGTCGGTATCGATAGTCTAAGAGTTGAACCACGTGGAATGGTTGTAAGATTCAGCAGTCTACTCAAACCTTGGCCCTCTCGTTATAGATGTAAGCTGGTCTGCAACCTTTGTCCTCTCACAATTGAGGGAAACATGGTCTGTTGAGAAATTCTCAAAGTGGGGGTTTTATTTGGGAGAGCAGAAAAAGGCTGTCCCAGGATGCCCGACCCTAACTAGGCTCATGGGCGGTCCTCTGATTTAGTTAAACTCAAAAGGGAATTGGAGTTTCCTTCATTAAACAGTCCAAAATCACCTTACAAAAATTTGACAAACAATATCATCCTCACTCATTTATCTTCTACAACAATTAGATGTAAACCTCATATCTGAGGCTATTATATAAACAGGGTTATGGTAATGTGGTTGTATTGTCTCCCATGGGTTTCAACAAATTGTACCAAACGTATCAGTTCGTAGCTGGATTCTTCACCGATCTTTTATACCTTCTCCAGAATATAAATGTTGGTCGGACCTCAAGTTCTGTGAGGTGGAAGACATTCCTTTGTTCTCTATGAAAATGTACCTTGTCTCTATACTGTGGCCATGAGGAGATAATCTCCTCCAGGAATTTACGACCTCTCTCTGACCACAGCAACCTGTGTGTAGGAGGCAGGGAGAGGGGGATAGGGCTTGCTGTACCCAAAGACGGCAACGTCATGACATTGCGTCAAATCAAATCAAATCAAAGGTTATTGGCCACATACACATGGTTAGCTGATGTTATGACGAGTGTAGCAAAATGCTTGTGCTTCTAGTTCCGACAGTGCAGCAATATCTAACATGTAATCTAACAATTCCACAACAACTACCTAATACACTCAAATCTAAGTAAAGGAATGGAATAAGAATATATACATAGAAATATATGGATGAGCAATGACCAAGCGGCATAGGCAAGATGCAATAGATGGTATAAAATACAGTGCCTTGCGAAAGTATTCGGCCCCCTTGAACTTTGCGACCTTTTGCCACATTTCAGGCTTCAAACATAAAGATATAAAACTGTATTTTTTTGTGAAGAATCAACAACAAGTGGGACACAATCATGAAGTGGAACGACATTTATTGGATATTTCAAGGAGGAATGGGAAAAATGTCAGTCTCTCGATGTGCAAAACTGATAGAGACATACCCCAAGCGACTTACAGCTGTAATCGCAGCAAAAGGTGGCGCTACAAAGTATTAACTTAAGGGGGCTGAATAATTTTGCACGCCCAATTTTTCAGTTTTTGATTTGTTAAAAAAGTTTGAAATATCCAATAAATGTCATTTTTTTTCTACTGTGTTATTGACTTGCTAATTGTTTACTCCTTGTGTAACTCTGTGTTGTCTGTTCACACTGCTATGCTTTATCTTGGCCAGGTCGCAGTTGCAAATGAGAACTTGTTCTCAACTAGCCTACCTGGTTAAATAAAGGTGAAATAAAAAAAATAAAAAATAAAATTGTGCAGAAGGCACCACCGTCTGGAGAGCCCTGCAGTTATGGGCGGTGGCTGTACCAGGCGGTGATGACGCCCGACAGGATGTTGCAGCCCGACAGGTTTCTCTGTGTGAATACGTGTATGGTATGTGTGCGTATGTTCACACTGGTACATTACTTTCCTTGATAAAAACGTTCATCTTTGATTGTTGTACAACGCCGTCGCTGTCCCACCTGTCTTTTATGGCATTAATAAAGGTTTGGTTAAGGGAATTGACTTCACTTTCTGGGTCCAGACTTACTGAGGAATCTGTTGGTTGTTTGGTGGTTATTTGGTGGTTAGTTATAACCCATTCGCGATCTCCAAGTTTGAGGGGAGCTGTAATTTCTTGGTTGTCCGTGGGTTATTAAGTTGTTGTTTGATGTTCAGTTAAGGGCCACTAACTTTCTCTAGATCCTAAGGACCTTTGATCTGTTTGTTGTTTGGTGGTTGTTTGGTGGTTGTTTGTTGGTTATTTGAAGGCTATGAGGTGGTTAAGGTCAGAGGAGAGCTGTGGTTGTCACCTGTAGGGGATCAGAGAAAGTGGTGTTGGGGAGTGTGTGATTCTGTAATTCCAGTTGATGATGAAGATGATGATGATGATGATTAGAGTGTGCGGAGCAGCGGAGACGTGAAACATTGAAAACAGTAATGAGTTAGATTATTCAAATCTATGGCCCAGATCACACTGTTGTAATTGTCCCCTCGAGATATTTCTAGGCCAAGCTTTTCATTCTATAGTGGTGTCTCACTGGTGTGTGCGTGTGTGTGCGTACTTTGGTGCATGTGAGTGCGCATTTTGTGTGTCCATGTACACAGTGTGCACAGCTTGTGTGTGTGTGCGTCTGTTTGGAACTTGTGTGATGTGCGCCTGGCTGCATACCTACCTCTATGATTTACACCCTGTCTATAGATCTACCCTATCTCCTCTATAGATCTACCATGTCTCCTCTATAGATCTACCATGTCTCCTCTATAGATCTACTGTCTCCTCTATAGATCTACCATCTCTCCTCTATAGATCTACGGTCTCCTCTATAGATCTAGCATGTCTCCTCTAATGATCTACCTTGTCTCCTCTATAGATCTACCCTGTCTCATCTATAGATCTACCATGTCTCCTCTATAGATCTACCCTGTGTCATCTGTAGATCTACTCCGTCTCCTCTTTAGATCTACCCTGTCTCCTCTGTAGATCTACACCCTGTCTCCTCTATACATCTACTGTCTCCTCTAAAGATTTACCCTGTCTTCTCTTTAGATCTACTGTCTCCTCTATAGATCTACCATGTCTCCTCTATAGATCTACCCTGTCTCCTCTATAGATCTACCCTGTCTCCTCTATAGATCTACCATGTCTCCTCTATAGATCTACTGTCTCCTCTATAGATCTACCATCTCTCCTCTATAGATCTACGGTCTCCTCTATAGATCTACGGTCTCCTCTATAGATCTAGCATGTCTCCTCTAATGATCTACCTTGTCTCCTCTATAGATCTACGGTCTCCTCTATAGATCTAGCATGTCTCCTCTAATGATCTACCCTGTCTCCTCTATAGATCTACCCTGTCTTCTCTATAGATCTACCCTGTCTCCTCTATAGATCTACCATGTCTCCTCTATAGATCTACCCTGTCTCCTCTATAGATCTACCATGTCTCCTCTATAGATCTACTGTCTCCTCTATAGATCTACCATCTCTCCTCTATAGATCTACGGTCTCCTCTATAGATCTAGCATGTCTCCTCTAATGATCTACCTTGTCTCCTCTATAGATCTACCCTGTCTCCTCTATAGATCTACCCTGTGTCATCTGTAGATCTACTCCGTCTCCTCTTTAGATCTATCCTGTCTCCTCTGTAGATCTACACCCTGTCTCCTCTATACATCTACTGTCTCCTCTAAAGATTTACCCTGTCTTCTCTTTAGATCTACTGTCTCCTCTGTAGATCTTCAATGTCTCCTCTATAGATCTACCCTGTCTCCTCTATAGATCTACCCTGTCTTCTCTGTAGATCTACTCTGTCTCCTCTGTAGACCTACCCTATCTCCTCGATAGCTCTAACCCTGTCTCCTCTGTAGATCTTCAATGTCTCCTCTATAGATCTACCCTGTCTCCTCTATAGATCTGCCCTGTCTCCTCTGTAGATCTACTATGTCTCCTCTTTAGATCTACCCTGTCTCCTCTATAAATATATTCTGTCTCCTCTATAGATCTACCCTGTCTTCTCTGTAGATCTACTCTGTCTCCTCTGTAGACCTACCCTGTCTCCTCTATAGCTCTAACCCTGTCTCCTCTGTAGATCTTCAATGTCTCCTCTATAGAGCTACCCTGTCTCCTCTATAGATCTGCCCTGTCTCCTCTGTAGATCTACTATGTCTCCTCTTTAGATCTACCCTGTCTCCTCTATAAATATATTCTGTCTCCTCTATAGATCTACCCTGTCTTCTCTGTAGATCTACTCTGTCTCCTCTGTAGACCTACCCTGTCTCCTCTATAGCTCTAACCCTATCTCCTCTATAGCTCTAACCATGTCTCCTCTATAGATCTGCCCTGTCTCCTCTTTAGATCTACTATGTCTCCTCTATAGCTCTAACCCTGTCTCCTCTATAGATCTGCCCTGTCTCCTCTGTAGATCTACTATGTCTCCTCTGTAGACCTACCCTGTCTCCTCTATAGCTCTAACCCTGTCTCCTCTATAGATCTGCCCTGTCTCCTCTGTAGATCTACTATGTCTCCTCTGTAGACCTACCCTATCTCCTCTATAGCTCTAACCCTGTCTCCTCTATAGATCTGCCCTGTCTCCTCTGTAGATCTACTATGTCTCCTCTGTAGACCTACCCTATCTCCTCTATAGCTCTAACCCTGTCTCCTCTATAGATCTGCCCTGTCTCCTCTGTAGATCTACTATGTCTCCTCTGTAGACCTACCCTATCTCCTCTATAGCTCTAACCCTGTCTCCTCTATAGATCTGCCCTGTCTCCTCTGTAGATCTACTATGTCTCCTCTGTAGACCTACCCTATCTCCTCTATAGCTCTAACCCTGTCTCCTCCATAGATCTGCCCTGTCTCCTCTTTAGATCTACTATGTCTCCTCTATAGCTCTAACCCTGTCTCCTCTATAGATCTGCCCTGTCTCCTCTGTAGATCTACTATGTCTCCTCTATAGATCTACCCTGTCTCCTCTTTAGATCTACTATGTCTCCTCTATAGCTCTAACCCTGTCTCCTCTATAGATCTGCCCTGTCTCCTCTGTAGATCTACTATGTCTCCTCTATAGATCTACCCTGTCTCCTCTTTAGATCTACTATGTCTCCTCTATAGCTCTAACCCTGTCTCCTCTATAGATCTACCCTGTCTCCTCTTTAGATCTACTATGTCTCCTCTATAGCTCTAACCCTGTCTCCTCTATAGATCTGCCCTGTCTCCTCTTTAGATCTACTATGTCTCCTCTATAGCTCTAACCCTGTCTCCTCTATAGATCTGCCCTGTCTCCTCTGTAGATCTACTATGTCTCCTCTATAGATCTACCCTGTCTCCTCTTTAGATCTACTATGTCTCCTCTATAGCTCTAACCCTGTCTCCTCTATAGATCTGCCCTGTCTCCTCTGTAGATCTACTATGTCTCCTCTATAGATCTACCCTGTCTCCTCTTTAGATCTACTATGTCTCCTCTATAGCTCTAACCCTGTCTCCTCTATAGATCTACCCTGTCTCCTCTGTAGATCTACTATGTCTCCTCTATAGATCTACCCTGTCTCCTCTTTAGATCTACTATGTCTCCTCTATAGCTCTAACCCTGTCTCCTCTATAGATCTGCCCTGTCTCCTCTGTAGATCTACTATGTCTCCTCTATAGATCTACACTGTCTCCTCTTTAGATCTACTATGTCTCCTCTATAGCTCTAACCCTGTCTCCTCTATAGATCTACCCTGTCTCCTCTGTAGATCTACTATGTCTCCTCTATAGATCTACCCTGTCTCCTCTTTAGATCTACTATGTCTCCTCTATAGCTCTAACCCTGTCTCCTCTATAGATCTGCCCTGTCTCCTCTGTAGATCTACTATGTCTCCTCTATAGATCTACCCTGTCTCCTCTATAGATCTACCCTGTCTTTGTTCATTCTGCAGCATCGTTCTAGTATTCTATCTGGCCTTAAGGGATCCATCAAAGTTTGGAAAATCCTGTAGTTTTGTTTTCTTCACTCGTAGCTCCCGGGTCTCCTTCCTTCCTTTCTTTCTTTCTTTCTTTCTTTCTTTCTTTCTTTCTTTCTTTCTTTCTTTCTTTCTTTCTTTCTTTCTTTCTTTCTTTCTTTCTTTCTTTCTTTCTTTCTTTCTTTCTTTCTTTCTTTCTTTCTTTCTTTCTTTCTTTCTTTCTTTCTTTCTTTCTTTCTTTCTTTCTACCCTGTCTCCTCTATAGATCTACCCTGTCTTTGTTCATTCTGCAGCATCGTTCTAGTATTCTATCTGGCCTTAAGGGATCCATCAAAGTTTGGAAAATCCTGTAGTTTTGTTTTCTTCACTCGTAGCTCCCGGGTCTCCTTCCTTCAACAACAACAACAACAACAACAACAACAACAACAACAACAACAACAACAACAACAACAACAACAACAACAACAACAACAACAACAACAACAACAACAACAACAACAACAACAACAACAACAACAACTTTCTTTCTTTCTTTCTTTCTTTCTTTCTTTCTTTCCTTCCTTCCTTCCTTCCTTCCTTCCTTCCTTCCTTCCTTCCTTCCTTCCTTCCTTCCTCCCTCCCTCCCTCCCTCCCTCCCCCCAGCAGTATGAAGTGAAGGGACAGTAACTGCTATGAGAGTTTATCTCAGTGAATGATAATACATTACTCTGAAGCTGTTCTCTCTTTACCTGGAGCATATTTCACTTCCATTCCCTCTTTGAAATATAGCTTTGTCGAAAAGAGGCCCTTTGAAACTTTTCCTCTATGAAATGACAGAGGTGTTTTACCCCCTCTTCACAGAAACCCTCTCACTGCAAGTATCAAGTAAAAAGAAAAGAGACTGTCAAATACCTCTGGAGCCACTTTGAAACATTTGTTCAAGAAAGCAGGTATCATAGGGGACTCATTAGTGAGTGAAAGTGTGTGTGCCTGCGCACTGTGTGTGTGAGTGTGTGTGTGTGGGTGCGTGCGTGTGTCTTCCTTTGAACGTCTGTGTTCCCACACAGTAGACAGAGACGGAGAGGAAACGATCGACTTGTTGCCGTTTATTTCAGATTGACTCATCTTCCTAGCTAGAGGCTCTGTGCCAAACGGCAGACGGCAGGTAGCCTGGGGGTTAGAGTGTTGGGCCAGTAACCGAAAGTTCGCTAGTTGGAATCCCTGAGCCGACAAGGTGAAAAGTCTGTCGTTGTGCCCTTAACCCAAGGCACCTTAGCCTTTAAGCTTCTGCTAAAGGCTAAAATGGTAAACAACAGTGTGTTCTATTGACAGCTGTCTCCGTGGAGAGACCCCTCACATGTGGGGTGACATCCGCGTTAAAAGACGAACTCTGGTTCCCTTTCCTTTCTCGTCTAGAACAGGTGGAAATCCCAAATTCCCCGCCTCTGGTGTTTTAATAAAAAACTGTTTTTCCTGATCACATGGCCTGTGCAGAAGAACTATAGTTTTACATTTTGGACCTATTATGGCGACAAGAATAAGCAATAATCATCTTGGTTAAACTATCTTCACATTGTGGTGTTGAATTGTGTTTGTGTGTCTCTATCCTGCTATGTTTAGTATACTGTATATTTGACAAGAGCACACACAAACACACAAGAGAAAGACAAAAAGGACATCCACCTCTCACAGGGGGCTGAAGGAAGGATGAACGAGTGAAAGGAAGAGGGAGGGAGAGAGGGGGGGAGAAGGGTGGGAAGGTGTGTGCTCTGTAGCAGCTGTTGTGTCAATCTTTAATGAAACAGGGGAGTCAAGGGAGAGATGAGAGGAGAGGGGGATGAAAACCGAGGACGGGGGGGATGATCTGTGGGGATCGTAGATGGATGTAAAGGAGAGGAGAGGAACGCAACACATCATATGAAGTTATTTGAGAAATTAGGTGATGGAGTATAGCACTCACTCACTCACTCACTCACTCACTCACTCACTCACTCACTCACTCACTCACTCACTCACTCACTCACTCACTCACTCTCTCTCGACTTCCTGTTTAACCCTCTTACCCACGAGTCTCCATTTCAAGGTGTCTTATGGCCCTAACGAGAGAAAAGCGCTAAACAATACGATGATGATTTACAGTGAACTGCACAACAATGGAAAAATGCCATTTTCTTATTTTGCATGATATTGATATCAACAAGGTTAATTTACCCTGGCGCTGTGTGGTATACAGCTTCAGCCATCTGTAGACAGACTACTGAAACCGCTTTCCTCTTTGTCTCTCTCCTTCTCTCAACTCCCTTTCTACAACCACAGCCAATGAAATCACTGCAACCCTAAACAACAAGTTACAGGCAGTACCTGTTGTGTGTATGGACTGACATGTGTAACTGATGGATGCATATATACACTCACACACGCACGCACGCACGCACGCACGCACGCACACACACACACACACACACACACACACACACACACACACACACACACACACACACACACACACACACACACACACACACACACACACACACACACACACACACACACACACACACACACACACACACAACATGTTAATGTTCTCAAATGTATGTCAATTGTTAAGTATTTTGTCTGTAATGTATTTTTTGTTGTGTCAGACCCCAGTAAGACTAGCTGTCGCCGTTGGCATCGGCCAATGGGGATCCTAATAACATCTAAAATCATGCCACTCCACACTACAGCTCTCTCTACACACACACACACACACACACACACACACACACACACACACACACACACACACACACACACACACACACACACACACACACACACACACACACACTCCCCATGCTGCCGGTGCAGGGAAGGGACTGCAGGTGGCAGGGGCCCCTGAGGAGATTTAAGCCCCAGCAGGAGGGTCTGAGCTGGGGTCCACGGGGAGCTGAGTTGGGAGGCCTGGGGGCCGTGGATGCCACTACTGACGGTTCAGAAGAAATGCCTTACCTTTTTACAGTTATGCTAGCTTTTTATTCAGTACTAAATAAGAGACTAGTTGTGATAGATATTAGCAGCATGTACGGTGACATGGGCAACATGAGATCTCCTGTGAATGATTCTATTCAAAACTAAAATCCTACTCTTGTTGTCTACATATTGAATAGATATGACTGCCTATATTATCGAAGTTGATTCAACATGGAGTCTGACTGTAGAGTGACACTGAAGTGTGCTACAGACTGTTACAGTATGTTTCTGGATGTGAGACTTTCTTCCTCAGTGAAGCTCTGTTGCCCACAGTTAAACACTACATATGGGGAGAATAGAGATAGACAGGTTTCTCTCTCTGGCTTGCCAGGCTCTGAGCCAAGGTACAGGAGGCTGCAGAGGGAGAGAGCTGGGCGAGAGAGAGAAAAAAGAGAGAGAGTGGATGGGGAGAAACAGAGGGAGTCAGACATGTAGGGAGATATAGGGAGAGAATTGAAAAGAGAGATATGAGACGAGTGCAAATGTGAAAGTCACAGGGCTTTGAAGTGCTTTGAAAACTTCAAAAATGTGTTGGAATATCTGTGTGTGTGTGTGTGTGTGTGTGTGTGTGTGTGTGTGTGTGTGTGTGTGTGTGTGTGTGTGTGTGTGTGTGTGTGTGTGTGTGTGTGTGTGTGTGTGTGTGTGTGTGTGTGTGTGTGTGTGTGTGTGTGTGTGTGTGTGTGTGTGTGTATTGGTAAGTGG